>NW_027362763.1:441915613-442535613 GCF_046119375.1 Phyllobates terribilis
TAGCACAGGCTAGGCAGACAGCTGGGGGCTGATATTAATAGCCCAGGAAGGGTGCCATGAATATTGGCCCCCTCCCAGGCTAGAAACACCAGCCGTCAGCCGCCCCAGAAATGGCGCATCCATAGGATGCGCCAATTCTGGCACTTAGCCTCGCTCTTCCACGCTGCCCTGGTGCGGTGGCAGGGGGTAATAGGGTTGGGGTTGATGTCAGCTTATAATGCCAGCTGACATCAAGCCCAGGTTAGTAATGGAGAGGCGTCTATAAGACACCCCCATTACTAACCCCATAGTCAAAGTTAAAAGAAAACACAAACACCCAGAGTAAAGTCCTTTAATTGAAATAAAGACACAATTCTTTATTGTTCTAAATTAAACCATACTTACCATCACGCCCATTCCAGCTGAAGCCAACGATCTCCTGCAATAAAAGAAAAATAATAAAGCAACCTCATCCTTACCTTTCGATGGTTCCCAGGACAGCTCCAGCTCTGCTACATCGAGATGACAGGCTGGACCGCAGCAGAAAGCTGCCATCCAGCCTGTCATCCCGCAGACACTGAGAAGCGCAGGCATGCTTGCGCTCCTCAGTGTCTCTCTGTGACGTCATCCAGATGAGCCGAGTTCATGTCCAATGAACTCAGCTCACCTCATGCACGTCACTGACAGCGTGGGAAAATTCTCCTGCACTCAGCGCTTCAGCGTGAGAATTCTCCCACGCTGTCAGTGACATACATGAGGTGAGGTCATGTCCAATGAACTCAGCTCACCTCATGCACGTCACTGACAGCGTGGGAAAATTCTCACGCTGAAGTGCTGAGTGCAGGAGAATTTTCCCACGCTGTCAGTGACGTACATGAAGTGAGCGGAGTTCATTGGACATGACCTCGGCTCATCTGGATGCCGTCACAGCCAGACACTGAGGAGTGGAAGTATGCCTGCGCTTCTCAGTGTCTGCGGGATGACAGGATGGATGGCAGCGTTCTGCTGCGGTCCAGCCTGTCATCTCGATGTAGCAGAGCTGAAGCTGTCCTGGGAACCATGGAAAGGTAAGGATGAGGTTGCTTTATTATTTTACTTTTATTGCAGGAGATCGTTGGCTTCAGCTGGAATGGGTGTGGCGGTAAGTATGGTTTAATTTAGAACAATAAAGAATTGTGTCTTTATTTCAATTAAAGGACTTTTTTCTGGGTGTTTGTGTTTTTTTTAAATACTTTACTAGAAATTCATGGCGGTCATGTCTAATATTGGCGTGACCCCATGAATTTCGGGCTTAGGGCCAGCTGATAATGCCAAGCTGGCCTTAACCCCTTTATTACCCAGTGAGCCACCGCACCAGGGCCCTGGATGAGTTGGGTACAGCGCCAGAAGATGGCGCTTCTATGAACGCGCCATTTTCCGGGGCGGCTGCGGACTGCAATTTGCAGCGGGTGGGACCCAGAAAGCTTGGGTCTCCCTGCGCTGCAGATGCGCTGCAGATTCCAGCCCCCAGCTGCCTAGTTGTACCTGGCTGGACACAAAAATAGGGCGAAGCGCCACACATTTTTTTTTTTAATTATTTCATGAAATTCATGGAATAATTAAGAAAAAAAGGGCTTCCCTATATTGTTGTGTCCGGCTAGGTACAAATAGGCAGCTGGTGGTTGGGGGCAGCCCGTTCCTGCCTGCTGTACCTGGCTGGACACAATTATAGGGCGAAGCCCCACATAATTTTTTTTTAATTATTTCATGAATTTCCTGAAATAATTAAAAAAAAATTGACGTGGGGCTTCGCCCTATATTTGTGTCCAGTCAGGTACAGCAGGCAGGAACGGGCTGCCCCCAACCACCAGCAGCCTATTTGTACCTAGCCGGACACAACAATATAGGGAAGCCCTTTTTTTCTGAATTATTCCATGAATTTCATGAAATAATTAAAAAAAAAAAAACGTGGAGCTTCTCCCTGTTTTTGTGTCCAGCCAGGTACAACTAGGCAGCTGGGGGATGGAATCTGCAGCGCAGGGAGGCCCAAGCTTTTTGCCCTCCCCCCCCCCGCTGAAAATTGCAGTCCGCGGCCGCCCCGGAAAATGGCGCGTTCATAGAAGCTGGATGCTGTACCTGGCTGGCATACAAAAATATGGCGAAGCCCACGTCAAAAGTTTTGGGAAAAATTTATTAAAAAATAAATAATAATTTAGGGACTGCATCTTTATTAAGTCCTCAAATGTCATTTAGTGTTAAAATAAAGGATTTATTTAAAAAAAAAATGGCGTGGGATCCCCCATAATTTTAGTCTCTAGCGGAGGTTAAGCAGACGGCTGGGGCAGATGTTTGAAGCCTGGGAAGGGGGTAAAACCCACGGAGCTTCCCAGGCTACTAATATCAGCCCCCAGCTGAATACCTAGCCTTTACTAGCTATTAAAATGGGGGACCCCCCAAAAAAAAATGACGTGGGGTCCCCTCTATTTTAATAGCTAGCAAAGGCTAGGCAGACAGCTGGGGGCTGATATTAATAGCTCAGGAAGGGTGCCATGAATATTGGCCCCCTCCCAGGCTAGAAACACCAGCCGTCAGCCGCCCCAGAAATGGTGCATCCATAGGATGCGCCAATTCTGGCACTTAGCCTCGCTCTTCCACGCTGCCCTGGTGCGGTGGCAGGGGGTAATAGTGGTGGGGTTCATGTCAGCGCCAGCTGCCATGAAGCCCAGGTTAGTAATGATGGCCGTCTATATGACACCCCCATTACTAACCTACAAAGTGTTAAAAAGAAAAAACACACTACACCCAGAAAAAAATAATTTATTTGAAATAAAACACCATTTTATTTAATTCTTAGTTTACTAAAAAAAAAATAGTTACCTGTCCACGTTCCTGCGCTGATCTCCCATGCACAGCTGTCACATCTGGAGATGGTGACAGCTGTGCATGGCTGCTGTAAGCTCACGCTGCCGGGAACACGTCCGCTCCCGGCAGCGGGAGCCACTGACTAAGGTCACCGGAGTGCATTCAGGCAGCGCAGCTCCGGAGACCTCCTTTACGGCAGTGCTGTACCGTGGGAATTTCTCACGATACAGCAGTGCCGTAAAGGAGCTAACCGGAGCAGCGCTGCCTGAACTCCGGTGAACCCTTACGGCCCCGTCATTCTAGCGGCGGCAGCGGTTCAGAGCGGTCACATTCTATGTGGCTGCTCTGAACTGGAGATCTTCGTGGGACACTCGTGGACTACTACGGAGGGGTAAGGATAAGGTTGTGGTTTATTATTTTATATTTTATTACAGGAGATCGATGGCTTCGGGGAATTAGGTGTCTAGGTGAGTATAGGTGTAGTTTTTTATTTTTTACTTTATTTTAGGTGGCGATCGGCGGGGACAGGTAATGTATGAACTAATTTCTTTTAGGTAACCACTGGCCACCAATGACATGTATTTAACATTTATTGGGGACACAGTAGGGCAATTTACATAGCAGGATCAGGCTGATGGGAACTACTGCTCCCATCGAGCTGATCCTGCTGGCAGGAGTGGACGGGGGACAGACATAGGCCGATGGGAGTAGTAGTGTCACATCGGCCTATGTCTGCCCGCACACACACCCGCACACACACCCGCACACACACACCCCGCACACACACCCGCACACACACCCCGCACACACACACACCCCGCACACACTAATCATGACGGGTCCGGGAGGTGAGGCTGACCTGTGCGGCCGTGGGAAAGTTGATGTGAGTTCATGCAGTCAAGCATGAACTCACATGAACCCTCTGAGGGCACCGCGGCTACTTCAAATGAACAGCTGATCGGCATCACCTGATACCTCAGCTGTTCATTTGAAATAACCGGCGGGAAAGCGCAGCACAGAACGGGAAAGCCGGCGGTGAAGTCTTTTCACTGCCGGCTTCCCCGCCCGGGTCCTTCGCTCCTTGGTGCTGCGCTCCCCGCCCGGTCCTAATTTACGATCGGGATGGGAGGTGGCGAGGGGAGCGGAGGATCGGGGTGGGAGGCTGCGGGGAAGCAGTATGGGGCTGCGTGATTGTTTAAAAGCCGGCGGCTTTTTACCGCGCGCCGGCTTTTAAACAATCAGGAGAATTCTCCCACGCTGGGATGGCATTCTGATGACAAGCTGGATCGCAGCTGAGCGCTGCCATCCAGCTTGTCATCCTTCAGAGACACTGCAGAGCGCAGGCATTATGGGAACTTCCGATTCCGGTATTCGATATTATAAAAGTATCGGAATTAAGTATCGGAATTCCGATACAGTGAATATCGGCCGATACCCGATATTTCAGTATCGGAATGCTCAACACTACTGATGAGTCCAAATTTGAGATCTTTGGTTCCAACCACCGTGTCTTTGTGCGACGCAGAAAAGGTGAATGGATGGACTCTACATGCCTGGTTCCCACCGTGAAGTATGGAGGAGGAGGTATGATGGTGTGGGGGTGCTTTGCTGGTGACACTGTGGGGAATTTATTCAAGATTGAAGGCATACTGAACCAGCATGGCTACCACAGCATCTTGCAGCGGTATGCTATTCCATCCGGTTTGCGTTTAGTTGGACCATCATTTATTTTTCAACAGGACAATGACCCCAAACATACTTCCAGGCTGTGTAAGGGCTATTTGACCAAGAAGGAGAGTGATGGGGTGCTACATCAGATGACCTGGCCTCCACAGTCACCAGACCTGAACCCAATCGAGATGGTTTGGGGTGAGCTGGACCGCAGAGTGAAGGCAAAAGGGCCAACAAGTGCTAAGCATCTCTGGGAACTCCTTCAAGATTGTTGGAAGACCATTTCCGGTGACTACCTCTTGAAGCTCATCAAGAGAATGCCAAGAGTGTGCAAAGCAGTCATCATAGCAAAAGGTGGCTACTTTGAAGAACCTAGAATATAAGACATATTTTCAGTTGTTTCACACTTTTTTGTTAAGTATATAATTCCACATGTGTTAATTCATAGTTTTGATGCCTTTAGTGTGAATGTACAATTTTCTTAGTCATGAAAATACAGAAAAATCTTTAAATGAGCAGGTGTGTCCAAACTTTTGGTCTGTACTGTATATATATATATATATATATATATATATATATATATATATATATATATATATATACACAGTATATATGTACATACACACAGGTATTGCTGCTGCTAACTCGGCTAATTGATGTAGCCCAAATGCTTACACACTTGGGGGAACATTGTGTCTGCATGGAATGCAGAGGGGTCTGCCGTTAAGTCATGGATTGCAGAGCAGGTAACAGAGTTTATCCTGGTAGTAAGCGATTTTGTACTCCCATTTCGAAGAACCTGGAAAATATTTCCTACATTTTGATTTTATAGCCAGGGTCTAAAAGCGTGGTTATCCAATAGTCATACATTGCTCATGTAAACCATACATCTATTCTCCCACAAGCATTGCTGCATACAGCTTGCCATGCCCACCAGCACGACCGAGGGCCCCATTGTTTCATTATCGTACCTTGTGTGCACTTTCTCCACTTTCACCTGCTACTCCTTCTCCTCGTCTTCTTCCTCCAAATCCTGCAGGATTCAACTTGGATCTTCAGGATCCCCAAGAGACACAGGGCGACAGATGCAAATTGGTGTTCTTCTTCCATCCCACCTTGCAGAATGGTGTTTTTTACTGGATATTACAAGATATATTACAAGAATTACAAATTTCATTCCACATGTGATTACACACGTGTCTCAATTGACAAATTTGGTTGCCTCTTTAAAGGACTTCAGTAGGTGATAGACATCCCTCATTTGCTACAAACATCGGATATCAAAGTAACCCACGCTCCAGTTTGACTGCTGCATAATGTAGCCCGTCACCATTTTACGCTGTTCGTACAAACGCTGCAACATATATATCATCGAATTCCAACTGGTTGTGATGTCACAAACGAGGGGGTGCTCTGGAAGCCATTTTTTTATTTGCAAAGCTACGAGGGGGAGGTTTTCCACATAAGACCTATTGAAATGGGCTGACATTTTTCTGGCCATAGCCACCACCTTTCTCATGCATGTATGCTTGTGAAACAAAATCTTTCACTTTTAAATTCAGGGTGTGGGCCATGAATGGAGCGCGGGTTATTTTGCCTGAGTGTAAGTCAACCAGAATGTCGTTCACAACAAATTCAAGTTGCAGTTCATGGAGAGCCAGCCAGTGGGCTAGTTGTCTTTTGATGCACAACTGCAACTTTTCCTCCTTGTGGCTTTTCTCCCCCAGGCTTTCAATCTATAAAACTGCTTGGCAGCACATCATCTTGCATGAGTGAAAATAATGAGGGCAATGAGCAGAATCAACGATGTGACTTGTACAGTCATATGAAAAAGTTTGGGCACCCCTATTAATCTTAAGCTTAATGTTTTATAAAAATTGGTGTTTTTGCAACAGCTATTTCAGTTTGATATATGTAATAACTGTTGGACACAGTAATGTTTCTGCCTTGAAATGAGGTTTATTGTGCTAACAGAAAATGTGCAATCAGCATTCAAACAAAATTTGACCGGTGCATAAGTATGGGCACCCTTATCATTTTCTTGTTTTAAATACTCCTGCCTACTTTTTACTGACTTACTAAAGCCCTTTTTTTGGTTTTGTAACCTCATTGAGCTTTGAACTTTATAGCCAGGTGTATGCAATCATGAGAAAAGCTACTTAAAGTGGCCACTTGCAAGTTGTTCTCCTGTTTGAATCTCCTCTGAAGAGTGGCATCATGGGCTCCTCAAAACAACTGTCAAATGATCTGAAAACAAAGATTATTCAACATAGTTGTTCAGGGGAAGGATACAAAAAGCTGTCTCAGAGATTTAACCTGTCAGTTTCCACTGTGAGGAACATAGTAAGGAAATGGAAGAACATAGGGACAGTTCTTGTTAAGGCCAGAAGTGTCAGGACAAGAAAAACATCAGAAAGGCAGAGAAGAAGAATGGTGAGATCAGTCAAGGACAATCCTCAGACCACCTCCAGAGAGCTGCAGCATCAACTTGCTGCAGATGGTG
Source organism: Phyllobates terribilis (assembly GCF_046119375.1). Classification (NCBI taxonomy): domain Eukaryota; kingdom Metazoa; phylum Chordata; class Amphibia; order Anura; family Dendrobatidae; genus Phyllobates; species Phyllobates terribilis. The sequence goes on from NW_027362763.1 coordinate 441,922,608, forward strand.
TCACTGTGCATCGGTCAACTATACAACGCACTTTGCACAAGGAGAAGCTGTATGGGAGAGTGATGCGAAAGAAGCCGTTTCTGCAAGTACGCACAAACAGAGTCGGCTGAGGTATGCAAAAGCACATTTGAAGAAGCCTATTTCTTTTTGGAAGAAGGTCCTGTGGACTGATGAAACCAAGATTGAGTTGTTTGGTCATACAAAAAGGCGTTATGCATGGTGGCAAAAAAACACAGCATTCCAAGAAAAACACTTGCTACCCACAGTAAAATTTGGTGGAGGTTCCATCATGCTTTGGGGCTGTGTGGTCAATGCCGGCACTGGGAATCTTGTTAAAGTTGAGGGACGCATGGATTCCACTCAGTATCAGCAGATTCTTGGCAATAGTGTTCAAGAATCAGTGATAAAGTTGAAGTTACGCAGTGGATGGATCTTTCAGCAAGACAATGATCCAAAACACCGCTCCAAATCTACTCAGGCATTCATGCAGAGGAACAATTACAATGTTCTGGAATGGCCATCCCAGTCCCCAGACCTGAATATCATTGAACATCTGTGAGATCATTTGAAGAGGCTGTCCATGCTCGGCGACCATCAAACTTAACTGAACTGGAATTGTTTTGTAAAGAGGAATGGTCAAAAATACCTTCATCCAGGATCCAGGAACTCATTAATAGCTACAGGAAGCGACTAGAGGCTGTTATTTTTGCAAAAGGAGGATCTACTAAATATTAATGTCACTTTTCTGGTGAGGTGCCCATACTTATGCACCTGTCAAATTTTGTTTGAATGCAGATTGCACATTTTCTGTTAGTACAATAAACCTCATTTCAAGGCAGAAACATTACTGTATCCAACAGTTATTACATATATCAAACTGAACTAGCTGTTGCAAAAACACCAATTTTTATAAAACATTAAGCTTAAGATTAATAGGGGTGCCCAAACTTTTTCATATGACTGTATTTGTTGGCGATCAAGTCATGTTCGTTGAGCAAGAACTGGAGAAAGTGTAGGAGGGGACAGATAACCGCCACCTGGTGTGCTGCATGAGTGCTCCTGGTGTTAGGAAGCTACATTTTATTGATGGTATCATGAATTTACAGATGTACCAGTCTATATTGCAAGAGAAAATGCTACTATCACTCTGTGGCCTTGGCAGACGTGCACTTTTCCAGCATGACAATGATCCAAAACACACATCTGTTACATTTCTGAACAAAAGGATAAAAGTGTTTCAGTGGGCAAGTATGTCTCCAGATCTGAACCCAGCCAAAACTCCTATGAGGAATTCTGAAGAGAAAAGTTGAACATTACTCTCCATCGAGCAAACAGGCTTTAAAAGAGGCTGTTCTTGAAGAATGGAAAAGATAGATGTTTCAATCTGTCTCTAACTTTATCACTCCATATCTACAAGATTTGGTGCTGTCCTTAAAAATATGAGAGGTTATGCAAAATACTAGGTAAGTGTGGTATATTAATTTTGTCATTAATTTGAGTAAACTAATATTTTGTAAAGAAAGTTATATTAACCTTACTTTCATGTTACAAGTTAAAAAAATGTTCTATGAAACTCAGTCTTGTTAAAATTTTAGACATCATTCTGCTCGCTCAGTAAGATATTGATTAAAATCTTACTTTTCAAAAGGGCATACACATTTATGCTGAGCACTGTATATATATATTCACATGACCACTGCAGCCAATCGTTCATACAGGCATCACTCCTGAGGCCAGTTATTGGCTTCAATGGAAAAATGGATGTATTGTATGTTAGAGCTGAGTAGATTAAATGCAGAATCCTGTTTCAGTGACCATATCCATAGTCCATGGCTACCTGACCAAAGCCCTGTAATTCTCCTCCAACCTGATGGCATCACTGGCGCTTTTTCTGATTAGTGGATCCTGCCATTCCATCATTGTGGCACAACTTCCACATGACATTGTGCTTGGCGCAGGTAGGAGCATCACAGGGCTCCAGTCTTGAGGTCACGGACTACCGACATGGCCGCTGAGCCAGAGTTCTGTGGTTATTCCTTAATGAGTTATTCCCAACATTGAAATTTCTCACCTAACCAAATGATGGTCTGACTGCTGGTTTCCCACTACTGATCTTGAGAAACCGGCTCTGAAATGCTCCATCGGATTGGATTAGTTCGGGCACAAGCATGGCACTACGCTATTTACTCTATATATGACTGCCAGAGATAGCTGAGTATACTAGGATTTTTAAAGCAGCCTCAAAGAAAATGTTTTAAGTTGAATTAAATTCATTAACGTTAACTTTGATTGCCACATCTCTTAATTTACAGAACCCCTGTCAGGCTATTTACTATTGTTTTTCAACATGATAATGCAAGACCACATGTTGCTCATGCTACTATGAGCAACCTTCATAGCCAAAATGTGCTATAATGGTCCGCAGTATCCCCGGATTTGTCTCCATCGAAAACATTGAGAACATTCTTCAGACAACCATTAATAACCTCAATGACAGCTTGCCAAGATGTATAAGTGCATGTACTTCAGCCTGTGGCACTCAATAGTGAATAAAATGGTTGATGACTAAAGGGTAAATACAAAAAAACTAACAAAAAAAAAACCTTATTAAAAAGATATATACTTTATTAATATTGCTTAAAAGTACACCAAGAGATAAGCACAGCTAAAGGATATAATGTAATATGATGTTATATGTTTTCCCTGTAAAAATTCACTCTACAGGATGCCCTACCGTGCTGCGGAGGTTGGCACCCTGATGAGACCATTCAAAACAGGTGCCCGCACTCACCCACGACTATCCCTGAAAAACCCTAGTAAGTGGCATAAAGAAAAATAATTCAAATTGCCATTTTTTGGTCACCATTTCTACACAACAGTGCAATAAAAAATAATAAAAACATCACATGTACCATAAAAATTATAAGAATACAAACTATTGTTTGCAATTTCAAAAATAATCTTTTACAGAGCTACATCGACAAAATAAAAAAAATACCAAAAAAAATCTTGTAACTTTGAATAAAAGTAACGAGACTGACTTGTAGAATCATATTGCCAGGTCATCTGTACTACACATTGCCTGCTGAAAAAACAAAACCCAAAAAACTGCATTTATTCACAATTGTACCCCACTTTTATTTTTTTCATGTCTTTTTTTAGTACAATGTATGGCAAAATAATTGATATTATTCAAAGCTAAAGGTTGTCCCATAAAAAAAACAAGCACTCATACGGCTATGTTGACACAAAAATCAAAGTTATTCCTCTTGGAAAAATGGGAGAAAACTGAAGACTGAAAGAGTCAGAGCTGTTTTATATTGTTCACCCATAAATCAGTAGTACAAGTGAAGATAAGATAATTTGTTATTTATCTTATCAGTGAAATACATTTTTTTTGTCCACTTGGACTGATCATTTTCTTTCTGTTCACTGGAAAATCTATATTGAGTGAAGACAGATTTTCACTTCACTAAGTCATGAGACGACAGTCGCTGTAAACTATCGGGAGAGAGAAGGGACGAGGAAGACCTGAAGGCAAACTAAGGCTTCAATCAAATGTCCGTTTCTATCTGGGTTTCTCACATACAGAACACATACCTATTGTATTCTACACGACTGCCTGTTCACATGAATGTGTTTTTTCCTGGACCATGTGTACTCAAAAAAAAAATGATGGAGATATGTCTGTTTTTTGATCCAAGTCATGGCTCAAAATTACCCCTACAAGTCTATGGACATCACTTGAATGCCATCAGTGTGCAATTTGTGTGCCGTTCATGATTAACATTGGAATGAATATGAGAATCTTTACTACATGTATATTTTTTCAATAGTGAAAATCACTGATGAAACACTAATGAAAATTCCATTTAAAACACTGATAAATAATGGTCCGTATTATTCCAGATGCTCGAATGAGGCCTAAGGCCATGACCCCACTATCAGTATTCGGTCAGTATTTTTTCTCAGGAGTGGGAGCCCAAACCAGGAGTGGGTGATAAATGCAGAATTGGTGACTTTTTTCTATTATACCTTTTCTCTGATTGTTCCTCACCTGGTTTTGGCTCCCACTCCTGAGAGAAAAAATACTGACCAAATACTGATAGTGGGGCCGTAGCCTAAGGGGGAGATTTTCAAAACTGGTACAAAGGAAAAGTGGAGTGGTTTTCCATGTTGCTCAATGAGATTTTGCTTTTCATTTCCGACAGACCCTGTGAAATGTCAAACTTTTAGTCCAGTGTCAAGCGAGCATATGAAAAATCGTATGATTTTTGTTTAGAAAACTCGGACAATTTTAATCATCCGTGTGACATCCATGTGTCCGTATTGTATGCCCGTGTGACATTCGCATTTATACATCAACATTTTTAAAATGTACATGATTAAATACAGCTTCCTATGATAATAATGCCAATGTATCCATAACAGTCAGATGCAATACAGATGATTCATATGGGATCCGATTTTTTTGCACACCCATAGACATATATAGGCAAGTCGCTACCAAAACACGGAAGAGAATAATATGTACTATGTTTTTTTTCACAAAACCGTCATCTGAACAGTCCTGTTGAATTACAATATGCTGTCCAATTTTTAGTCGGACAGCAAATGTCGATATAATACACTCGTCTGAATGAGAACAGTGCATGCAACGATTTTGTGTCTATGTGAAAAAACAGACAGTGAGCTTTCCTATTTTTGCTCGTGCAGCACATGTCCGAATGATAAGCTCATATTAATGAGGCCTTAAGGTTTGCTCAGATGAGCATGTAATCTGTCCGTGTGCAAAACTGATAGTATACAGGCAGAACTGACCAATGAAAGCAAATGGGGTAGTTTATATGAACGCTTTCACACACGGACCAATGGTCTGACTGGAAGAGCTTGCAACGTGCACTACTTTGATCTGATTTCTATTTCAGATTTGCCGATTAAAAGTCAATTGGAGCGCAGAAAACCGATCTAGTCAATTGAAGCGCAGAAAAACCGATCAAGTCAATCGGAGCGCAGAAAACCGATAAAGTCAATTGGAGCGCAGAAAACCGATCAAGTCAATCGGAGCGCAGAAAACCGATCAAGTCAATCGGAGCGCAGAAAACCGATCACGTGTATTTTTTACGGATCCATTACAATTATTTAGATAGGAAACTGACCAATTATTATTTATTAAATTGTTCATGTAAAAAACGGATACCATACAGATTTGCAACATGACATACGGATTGCATACAGATGTAAAAAAAGACCACACAGATTGCATACGAATGACAATGCGAATGAAAAATCGGCAATTTTTTCTGGATGAAAAACTGAGTAATTTGCACATGCTCGCCTGAACCCGGACTAAAGCTGATTTGTTGCTATGGGCAACTGCACCCCTTTCTTTGAACCACTTTTGATAACTCGCCGACAGTTACACTTTAACAATGAGTTGGAATTTGACAAGAATGTTGGTTGGTTGCCTTTGATGATTCATATTTTTAGCATCTTAAAAAAATATATTAAAAATATTCACAGATTTTTCAAAAATATATAAAAAATACTCACAGATATTTTCAAACAAATACTGTAAATTAGTTACTATTTTCAATGAAGGTCTTAAGAGCTGCACTTACATCTTCACATAGAACTAATATAATTTTTTCTATCGTGAAACTTTTATAATATTTTCAGAGTGGCTGATAAAAAGCTCTAATAACATTATCTTGGGACTCGGTAAGATAAAATATTACCTTTATTAGATTGCAGTGTACGATGTGAAGTGTCTGAAAATAAAGTGTATTGGTTATGCATGATGATTTAAATACAATCTGCAGAAATACTTTACCCAAGGGAAAGTTCTCCATTCTCAGTTTAACTAAGTAGGAACCTTGCTGCCAGTCCTGTCCCCGGAAGGTTTATACGGTTGAAATGCAAAAAGTAGTATGTAAACTATTGGTTCTCTTTAAAATGTATTCTAAGGGCAGGATTATTTCTGCTTTCATAAAACATAACCAGCAGCTCTCTGGATGGATTTGACCTATTTCCAAATCGAATATGAACCTATTATTTAATTTACCAGCGTACGTGAACTAAAGCTGTCTTGTTTTAATGTGAGCACACCCTGTTGTAATAGGTCATTTTCCCACATAGCGATAAGCACGGCATTATTTTGTGTAGAAAATCATTTGCATTTAACAGTTCAAGCAAAGGTGATGTGATATATAACAGCTCGTGCACACTGTGCATTTACGTAATGGAACTGTGCAGTTTTTCTGCGTTCCCCCCCCCCCCTCCCTATAGTTTCTATGGGGAACCTGAAGAAAACACATACCGTATATACTTGTGTATAAGCCGACTTTTTCAGCACATTTTTTATGCTGAAAAAGCCCTCCTCGGCTTATATTCGAGTGAGAGTCCCACTTACCCAGGGCCGGCGTCAGCACCCGACGCACCTGGGCAAGTGCCGGGGCCTTGAGCAGGTGGGAGAGCCCACTCGCCATCGGGGACACTGGCGCGCTATGGGGCCCGTGAGCGGGGGAGTCCGGTGCCAACCCTCGAGTGTGGGCCCCCCACTTCCTCTTGCTCAGGGTCACGGCACAATACTTACCTCTCCCCGTTCCTCCTCAGGTCCGGTCTCTTCCATGTCTCATGACTTGTGATGTCTTAGGGCAGAGGGTGCGATGATGTCTTTACAGCACAGTGCGAGAGTGGGAAGACGGCGACATTGAGGAGTCCTGAGCAGATCAGCGGCAGTGAGGAGAGGTGAGTATTTAATTTTTTTTTTTTTATGTATGGAGCATTATATGGGGCCCATACAGCATGGAGCATTATATGAGGCTCATACAGCATGGAGTATTATATGGGGCCCACACAGCATGGAGTATTATATGGGGCCCACACAGCATGGAGCATTATATGGGGCCCACACAGCATGGAGCATTATATGGGGCCCACACTGCATGGAGCATTATATGGGGCTTAGTAGCTGCTGCATTTCTCACCCTAGGCTTATACTCGAGTCAATAAATTTTCCCATTTTTTTGTGGTTAAAATTTGGTGCCTCGACTTATATTCGGATCGGCTTATATTCAAGTATTTACGGTATATTAAAAAAACAGTTGCATTCCCAAATACACAATTCCAAAGTTTCTGCACAAAAAATGCATTAAAAAAAGCTGCTCCAAATCTGCACTAAGCATAGGCGGATTATAATGAGGGCAATCTGGGTGACCGCCCGGGGCCCCGAGCCTGCAGGGGGCCCGCGGCTCCGGGCGGGGTGTCTAATGCCGGATTGCCCTCATTATATGGGCGGGCCGCCGCGGCACATACCGGTAGCAGTTGCGGGAGGGGGGGCCCCGGACCGCTCCTCCAGCAGCGGCCGCCGCTACTTCTTCATCGGCCGGGCCAGCACTGCAGAAGTTAACTTCCCTGTGCTGGCCCGGCCGCGTCACTGCTAGGAGACACGGCCCTGTGCGCGGCCGTGTCTCCTAGCTCTGACGTCACGCAGTGCGCGCCCGGCCTGTACTGCTACTTACCACCGGAGAGGAGAGAGAGCAGGCAGGAGGAATGAAGCCGGGGGATGGTGAGTGTGTGTGTGTGGGCAGATGTGTGTGTGTGTGTGTGTGGGCAGATGTGTGTGTGTGTTTTTGGGCAGATGTGTGTGTGTGTGTGTCTGGGCAGATGTGTGTGTGTGTGTCTGGGCAGATGTGTGTGTGTGTGTGTGGGCAGATGTGTGTGTGTGTGTGTGTGGGCAGATGTGTGTGTGTGGGCAGATGTGTGTGTGTGGGCAGATGTGTGTGTGTGGGCAGATGTGTGTGTGTGTGTGTGGGCAGATGTGTGTGTGTGTGGGCAGATGTGTGTGTGGGCAGATGTGTGTGTGTGTGTGGGCAGATGTGTGTGTGTGTGTGGGCAGATGTGTGTGTGTGTGGGCAGATGTGTGTGTGTGTGGGTGGGCAGATGTGTGTGTTTGTGTGGGCTGATGTGTGTGTGTGTGTGTGGGCAGATGTGTGTGTGTGGGTGGGTGGGCAGATGTGTGTGTTTGTGTGGGCTGATGTGTGTGTGTGTGTGTGTGGGCAGATGTGTGTGTGTGTGGGCAGATGTGTGTGTGTGTGGGCAGATGTGTGTGTGGGCGGGCAGATGTGTGTGTGTGTGTGGGCGGGCAGATGTGTGTGTGTGGGCTGATGTGTGTGTGTGGGCAGATGTGTGTGTGGGCAGATGTGTGTGTGGGCAGATGTGTGTGTGTGTGGGCAGATGTGTGTGTGTGTGGGCAGATGTGTGTGTGTGGGCAGATGTGTGTGTGTGTGTGTGTGGGCAGATGTGTGTGTGTGTGGGCAGATGTGTGTGTGTGTGTGGGCAGATGTGTGTGTGGGCAGATGTGTGTGTGTTGGCAGATGTGTGTGTGTGTGGGCAGATGTGTGTGTGTGTGGGCAGATGTGTGTGGGCAGATGTGTGTGTGGGCAGATGTGTGTGTGTGTGGGCAGATGTGTGTGTGTGTGTGTGTGGGCAGATGTGTGTGTGTGGGCAGATGTGTGTGTGTGTGTGTCTGGGCAGATGTGTGTGTGTGTGTGTCTGGGCAGATGTGTGTGTGGGCAGATGTGTGTGTGTGTGTGTGTGGGCAGATGTGTGTGTGTGTGTGTCTGGGCAGATGTGTGTGTGTGTGTCTGGGCAGATGTGTGTGTGTGTGGGCAGATGTGTGTGTGTGTGTGTGTGGGCAGATGTGTGTGTGTGTGGGCAGATGTGTGTGTGTGTGGGCAGATGTGTGTGTGTGTGTGGGCAGATGTGTGTGTGGGCAGATGTGTGTGTGTGGGCAGATGTGTGTGTGTGTGTGGGCAGATGTGTGTGTGTGTGGGCAGATGTGTGTGGGCAGATGTGTGTGTGGGCAGATGTGTGTGTGTGTGGGCAGATGTGTGTGTGTGTGTGTGGGCAGATGTGTGTGTGTGGGCAGATGTGTGTGTGTGTGTCTGGGCAGATGTGTGTGTGTGTGTCTGGGCAGATGTGTGTGTGTGTGGGCAGATGTGTGTGTGTGTGTGTGTGTGGGCAGATGTGTGTGTGTGTGTGTCTGGGCAGATGTGTGTGTGTGTCTGGGCAGATGTGTGTGTGTGTGGGCAGATGTGTGTGTGTGTGTGTGTGTGGGCAGATGTGTGTGTGTGTGGGCAGATGTGTGTGTGGGCAGATGTGTGTGTGTGTGTGGGCAGATGTGTGTGTGTGTGTGTGGGCAGATGTGTGTGTGTGTGGGCAGATGTGTGTGTGTGTGGGCAGATGTGTGTGTGTGTGGGCAGCTGTGTGTGTGTCTGTGTGGGCAGGTGTGTGTCTGTGTGGGCAGGTGTGTGTGTGGGCAGGTGTGTGTGTGGGCAGGTGTGTGTGTGGACAGGTGTGTGTGTGTGTGGGCAGATGTGTGGGCAGGTTAGAAAGTCTTGCCCTGTTGGACACTACACCTGACTTGAGGCCACCACCTCTTGGTTGTCCAATGTTCTGGCTTCTCTAGGGCTCTTCTCAGATATTCATTATACCAGCTCCCCAGAATACCAAAGCTAGGGTGGGTGACCGCGAGCCCTGGTGGTGGCCATAACTGCGGCCACCCAGGGGCAATACTCCATAACAACAATCCCCTGAGGTGGTGTAGGATGTAAGGACTTATTCACACTACATTCAGCGCTGCATTCAGGTCTTTACACAAGGCTTACAACTGAATCCCTGAAATTCAGGATTGTGCTGTCTGAAATGAGACATCTGAAAGCAGAGCAAATGGAGCCTGAAGATTCAGACTTTAGCCTCGGTTTTAGTGTTGAGCCACCCGCGTAGTGTTCGAGTTCGGTTCGGTTCGTCGAACACCCGTGTGTTCGCCGAACTGTTCATCGAACTGTTCGTCGAACACCTTCGAACACCGTTAAAACCAATGGCAGGCAAACAAAAACACATGGAAACACATAGAAAACACCTTCAAAGGTGTCCAAAAGCTGACAAACTGCTCAGAAGACACAACTAACACATGGAAAATTGACAAGTACATATAGTCATGCGAAAAGAAAAGAGGTGGAGGAGTAAAAGGAGGGGGAGACACAGATATAGGCATGTCATGCCCTTCTAAAATCCAAAAAGTGAGAAGCCGACACGTTCAGTCCGCTCCTGCCCGTGCCACCTCCGCGTCGCCGGGTTTGTGCCAGAGCCGCGGTGAACCCTGACGGCCAGCCCCCCTCTCCCAATACTGGTGCCTGTCCGCTGGTGGGTCGAGCGAGCCCCCCTGTGGTGGAGGCAGCTCTAAGCTTTTTAATTTAAATTGTCTCTCTAATTTGAATGAATACACTTTAAATCCATTTACAAGGATCTATTGGAGGGCAAGTCTCATGCCAGCAGCCGCGTAATTCCAGCTCCAGTAGCGTCCACTAAAGCTGCTGCAGTTAAAAAGCTTTTATAAGGATCGAGCTCGGCTGTCCACCGCAAGGCATCCTACTGCCAGTCCCAGCCCCTATGCCTTGGGGTGCCTCCTGATGCTCTTCACTTAGTATCCCGTGGTCCCGAAGCATTTCCTTTGAAAAAATTAAGTGTCCAAACTACAGGTGGTGTAGCTTGCTTAACAGCCGGGATAATCCGCTGACTAGCAGACACTGCTACTAGGCACAAAGTATTTCCTGGGCTAGATGCAGTTAAAAATTTGTAATTAGATACTCTCGTTGGATGCTGAGAAAGGATTCCATAGAGTCTCCTGGCACGCCATATATGATTCTCTTAAAAAGATGGGGTAGGGGTCTAGGGGACCCTTTTATAGCCAAAATTACGGCCCTGTATCGCAATACGTCACCTAGGCTGAAGATAAATGGAACTGTAGCACCCTGAGGGCTCGGTTGCTACAGAGGTATTGCACCTCACCCAGAGGTGTGATATCTCACTCTCAGGTAAGGATGGAGTGTGGATCAGGACCCGACACCTGCATGCATTACACCACATTGCCGTGGGGCAGGGCGACCAATATGCCCCTGAGATGGGCACGACAGTCCCTGTCCCTGGCTGGAGTGGGGGGAGGGAACACTGAGGAAGGGGAACCCTGTAGTGCAGGAGCAGGGAGGAAGCAGTTCCTGGGTGCATTGAGAAGGGAGTATAAAAGGTGGGCACCATCTTAGTTCAGTGCAGAGAAGTCTGAGCAGAAGTGGCAGGGAGCAGGGGCTCTGCATGAGCTCTGCTCCGGAGGCGGGCCTAGTAACAGAGGCCCAGGCCTGGAAGAGGGAGAAGGAAGGAAGAGGAGCGGAGAAAGCTCCAGGAACGAGGAACGAAGGGATCCCAGGGGTGCGGACGGGCGAGTCGCCACCGCACGCCCGAATCCACCTGCGTGGAGGGGTCAGGCCAAAGGGGGAGACCGGTCCCCGAAACTAGTGGAGGCAGGAAACGACCCTCAGCTAGAAACAGGAGGCTGTGACATTTTATGTGGCGCAGCCCCTCGCTACACCCGCTAGGAAGGCACCACATAGGGTCAGGGAAACTGGCGCCAAGTTTACCAAGAGGAGGCCCGAGGCAGCCGGACAGAAGGGTTGGTAAGAAAGGCCAGACAAAGGACACACAAAGGGGGTCCTGTGAAGCGCTCCAAAGTTATCTGGGAGTTGTCTGAGCCCCTCACCTGGTGAGCACAGTACGACGTGGGCAGCCGTTACCTGCAGACGTAGTCTGGATAATAAGAACTGTGAGTAAAGGCCCTGGACTGCATCACTGACTCCGTGTCGTTACTGCTGCTGCCCTGCACCATCACCCCAATCCTCCGCATACACTGCCCTGAGGCTATACTCCTCCCGTGGGGAGTTATGCTACGCTCTGCTGCACCCACAACACCAGCCTCAGCGGTCTGCCCTGGAGCGGCGGTTCACTCTGACCGCAATCCACGGGTGGCGTAGTCGGACATTTAAACGTCAAAACCACATAAATAGTTCCGCCACTGGTTTGACCACCCTGAGCCACGGAACCGGGTCGCCGCCACGAAGACTACAACCACCAGCATCCACCAAAAAGGGTCCGGCTCCGGGTGTCCCAAGGCCCAGGGGGCGCGTCAGAACATTTTCATCACCTTTCACAATCACCAATGGGACAAGGCAGGGATGTTCTCTGTCCCCTCTCTTATACATCCTAGTGACGGAGCACCTGCTCTCATCAATTCGCCATAACCCCAATATTAGGTGGATTGAGGTGGGAGGCACCGAGTATAAGTGCTCTCTATTTGCTGATGATGTGCTAGTATATATCACTCAATCACATATATCCATCCATGCTGTTATGGCTGAAATAGATCACTTTGTTACATGGTCAAATTTTAAAATCAATGCAGCGAAGTCTGAGGCCCTCGATGTCTCCCTCCCCAAATCCATATAGGATTCCATCCAGTCCAACTTTCCCTTTGCCTGGCCCTCACAGGGTATCAAATACTTAGGAATTCCTATTCATAGAGACCTCTCCCATCTATGTTATCTTAATTTTGGGCCCTTTATTGAACAACTCCATACAGACCACGGTTGGCAAGTTAGAACTGTAAGATTCACTACGTGAACCACTGGTGTTTTGTGGAAAAGCACATGTACACTGTGTTCCAAATTATTATGCAAAAAGTGTTTAGGAGTGATAAGGGAAGAATTTGTTTGTTTGTCACTTAAACTCATTGATGGTGATGTGTGTCAGGGCTCTTTATATCACTGTAAGCAATTGCAGACACCTGTGCTAATTAGTTTGGCAGGTGTGTCCAATGAAAGGCATGACTACTTAAGAAGGCTGTCTCACATTATTAAGCAGCCTACATTTTTTGCCAAAATGGGAAAGAAAAAGGATGTGTCGGCTGCTGAGAAGCAACAAATTGTGGAGTGTTTAGGTCAAGGCATGACTACAATCAACATTGTGCGATGATCAGGATGAAGTGTCTTGGCAATCAAGAAGTATGTGGCTGATTCACAGTACACACGTGTGCGTGCTGATAAGGGCAAATTGAGGACTCTTTCCTACAGGCAATTACATCAGGTTGAAAGAGCAGCGGCAAAAAAGCCTTGTCATAGCAGCAGACAAGTTTTTGAAGCTGCTGGTGCCTCCAACGTCCCCTGAACAACAAGATGCAGGGTCCTTCAGAGGTTTGCAGCTGTGCATACGCCATCCTGTCGACCTCCTCTATCCACTTCACACAAGCAGAAAAGGCTCCAATGGGCCAAACATTACATGAAGACTGATTTCAAAACTGTTTTGTTCACGGATGAGTGCCGTGCAGCGCTCGATGGTCCAGATGGATGGAGTGGAGGATGGCTGGTTGATGGACACCCCACGCAAACACGGCTACAGCGCCAACAAGGAGGAGGTGGAGTAATGTTTTGGGCTGGAATCATGGGGAGAGAGATTGTCGGCCCCTTTAGGATCCCTGAAGGCGCTAAAGATGAACTCCATAATGTATGTGGATTTTCTCAAACAGCACTTCCTGCCATGGTTCAAGAAGAAGAACCGTGTATTTCACAGCAAGATCATTTTTTTGCATGATAATGCACCATCTCATGCTGCACATAAAACATCTGCATCTCTGGCTGATATGGGCATAAAAGGGGACAAACTTATGGTGTGACCCCCATGCTCCCCTGACCTCTACCCCATTCAGAACCTTTGGAGCATCATTAAAAGGAGTGTCTATGATGGCGGGAGGCAGTTCACATCTAAGCAACAGCTCTGGGAGGGTATTCTGTCCTCATGCAAAACAACTGAAGCAGAAACCATCCAAAACCTGACAAATTCATGGACGAGAGAGTTCAGAAGCTCCTTTCGAACAAGGGGTCCTATGTGAAAATGTAACATCACCTAGAATAAAGTTTTGAGTTGAAAACTGTTTGATTTCAGTTTCTAACAACCTGCTAATGCTTATAATTTCAAAAATGACCATTTTTTTGGTCTTTATTAAAATGAAAAGGTTGATCGAAAAGTTTGGGGGATCTAAGAGTGTGGCAACCCAGTAGTCATGATTACTTCGAATTCTGACAATAAGATGGTCATGCTGCAGGTAGTGCAGCAAGAAGGCACTTATGTGTCTTGCGCATCTCGGAGCCCCAAAATTATTTTCCGGGCTAGATGAAGCTAAAAATTATTATTAATTTTAAATCTGGTGAAGCTTTAGTATAGATGGCCTAATAGGATCAGTGCTGCACACTGCTACAAAGCCCAAATTATTTTCCAGTCAAGATACAGATAAACATGATTAGTAATTTTAAATTTGGTGGAGCTTATTATAGATGGCCTAATAGAATCAGTGCTGCACACTGCTACAAAGCCCAAATTATTTTCCAGCCAAGATACAGATAAACATGATTAGTAATTTGAAAGCTTAAAACGGTTGGTAGGGTGATTTTAACCAATCATCAAGCTTTTACTCTCCCCAGGATGACACAGGGGTAGAAAAGTCGTTTCGGATCCATGATTTGTTCATCTTTATGAACGTGAGTCTGTCTACATTATCAGTGGAGAGCCGCGTGCGCTTATCTGTCAGCACACCACCAGCAGCGCTGAACACACGTTCAGACAGAACGCTGGCTGCGGGGCATGACAAGATCTCCAAGGCGTAAGTGGCTAGCTCCGGCCATTTATCCAGATTGGAAGCCCAAAAAGAGCAAGGGTCCAGTGACACAGTCATGGCTTCAATGTTTGCTTGGAGATACTCCTGTACCATCGTCTCTAGGCGTTGACTATGTGTCAGACTTCTTGTCTCCTGTGGCCTTGCAAAGGATGGGCTAAAAAAGTGGTGAAATGATTCCGCAAAATTGATGTTACCAGCAGATACTGTGGTTCTGTTACGGTTTGAGTGCTGAACACTTGACGGTCCCACGGTTGGCAAGTTGGAACTTTGAGATTCACTACGTGCACCACTGGTGTTTTGTGGAAAAGCACATGTAAGATTCTGCAACAGTCTCTGCTGATACTCCAGCATGCGTGCATCCCTTTCTATGGCAGGAATAATTTCTGCAAATTTACTTTTGTACCGGGGATCTAACAGTGTGGCAACCCAGTAGTCAGGATTATTTCTAATTCTCACAATTTGAGGGTCATGTTGCAGGTAGTGCAGCAAGAAGGCACTCATGTGTGTTGCGCATCCAGGAGCACCAAGTCCCTGTTGTGTTGGTGGCGAGGTAACAATCATGCTTCCTTCCTCTGTCCTCTCCCCCCAACCTCGCACAACAGAAATGTGATCAAGGTCTCCCTCATCTGATGAGTCTTCCATCAGTTCGTCCTCCACTTCTTCCTGGGCTCCTGCACCTTCCTCACTAGTTTGGCTGCTACCATGCGCCTTGGTAAAACCATCTCCCCCACCCTCACATGCCTGCCGCCTTGGTGCTGCCGACCGTCTGGACCTTGCAGATGTTAGCCCTTCCGCATACAACTCCTCCTCCTCTACTTCCTCCACCTCCTCTTGTGCCACCACCTGACTCCGAATTCTGTTTAACATGTGCTCCAGCATGTAAATCACCGGAATAGTCATGCTGATAATGGCATCGTCAGCACTAAACATCTTCGTCGCCATTTCAAAACTGTGCAGAAGGGTGCATAGGTCCCTGATCTGAGACCACTCCTCCAGCGTGATTTGCCCCACCTCTGGATCTCGTTGGCCCAGGCTATACGTCAGAACGTATTGCACCAGGGCTTGTCGGTGCTGTCACAGTCGCTGCAACATGTGCAGAGTTGAATTCCATCGGGTAGGCACATCGCATTTTAGCCGGTGAAGTGGCAGGCCCAACGACTTCTGTAGAGATGTAAGTCGCTGAGCTGCGGGATGCGAACGGCGGAAGTGAGCACACAGTGACCGTGCCCTCTGCAGAAGGCCATCTAGTCTGGGATAGTGGGCTAAAAATTGCTAGACAACCAGGTTCAACACGTGAGCCATACAAGGCACGTGTGTGACATTGCCCCGGCGAAGGGCCGCACCCAGGTTTGCAGCATTGTCGCACACGGCCTTCCCTGGTTTCAGGTCCAGTGGAGACAACCATTCATGAAATTGGTTCTCCAGAGCTGACCACAACTCCTCAGCTGTGTGACTCACATTTCCCAGACATTTCAATGTAAAAACCGCCTGATGACGTTGAGCCCTACTGCCAGCATAGAAAGGAGGTGTGCAGGATCCCTTCTGCGCAGTTAGAAAGCTTGTGGCATGACCAGACAGGCTTTGGGTGCAGGTGGAAGACCGAGAGGAGGTTGAGGAGGCAGAAGCAGTGGAGGAACTTTGACATAAAGAGGATTGACGCACAACTCGTGGGGACGGCAAGACTTGGACAGCAGCCCCTTGTCCTGCTGTCACCATAGTTACCCAGTGCCCAGTCAGCGACATGTAACGCCCCTGTCCATGCCTACTCGTCCAAGTGTCTGTGGTGAAATGCACCCTGTCACACACAGAGTTTCTCAAAGAAGCGGTGATGTTGTGTGCGACATGCTGGTGGAGCGCAGGCACACCTTTCTTTGAGAAGTAGTGCCGACTGGGCATCTGGTACTGGGGCACTGCGACGGACATAAGGTCTCGAAAATCCTCTGTGTCCACCAGGCGGAAAGGCAGCATTTCTGTAGCCAAGAGCTTGCAGATGGTGAAATTCAACCTCTTAGCTTTCTCATGGCTAGGAGGAAATGGTCTTTTACTTGTCCACATCTGAGGGACCGAAGGCTGGCTATTGTGCTTAGACGGGGTTGATAAGGGTGTCCCCGGCAAACTGCCGGTCTGTGAGGAAGATGCAGGCGGACATGTTAGGTTGCCTTGATCCAAAGGTGGTGCTATCGATGTCGGACAGCGCTCAACACCAGCTGGTGTTACCACCTCCAAAGAAAATGATAACCTGCCAATCACGCTGGCTGTTGCGGGTAAAGAGGTGGCAGGTCTGCTCCCCAAAACAGGTGTGACTGCTGTTCCCCCAGTCACAGAGGATGAAGAGGCCGCGGATGCACAAGATATGGCAGACGGTGGCTGGCCCGGCCGGCTAGGCCGCATTGTAGCACACTGAGCTTCCCACTGCAACTTATGCTTCATGTCCATGTGCCGGTTCATGCATGAAGTACTCAAACTATGTATTTTTTGGCCTCTACTTAGCTTTTGCTGACAAATGTTACAGATAACACGAGTTGGGTCATCTTTATTGATCTGAAAAAATGCCCAGGCTATGCAAGGCTTAGCACCCATGCGACCTGAAGAGCCACCACGACTTGTGGTGAGAGGCAGAGTTGTGTTTGAGGATGCAGTTGTTGACGTGCTTCCAGTACTATGTCTCTGTCCAGGAAGGCGCAACCTGACCTCGTCGTCACTAGCATCTTCCTCCACCTCCTCTGCTGACCTCATCTCTTGGCTGACTGTGGGTTGACAGTAAGTGGGATCTCCAACCTCATCATCATCACCCTGTGCGTTATCACACCCGTCGTCCTCAGAGCCAACCTGTTCCTGCCCTGACAAAAAACTAAAGTTGTCGCTCCAATCAGGTATTTGAGTCTTATCATCGTCTTCCTCATTGTCTCCACCAACAGGAGTTACAGTTTGGGAATGAGGGTCTACATTATGGTCAGAACCTTCTGCGTCTGGTCCTGGATCCGACTCATAAAGATTCTGGGCATCAGTGCAGATCATTTCCTCGTCTGGATTCACAGAAGCGCTGGAGTCGACCTCTGATTCCCAGGCTATAGTATGAGTAAACAGCTCTGCAGACTCAACCATCTGTTCTACCTCATACTCAGACGGGCAGCTGGAGATTTGGAAGCTGTGAGGAAGCAAGTGCGATTGGGGTGACACCTTTGAGGACTGGAGTATTTGTGATGTTGAAGTTGATGTGGAGGAGAGCCCACTTAAAGGAGCACTTGATATCCGTTGAAGCACCTGTTGTTTTTGTGCCTCATCTGGAATTTGTAGCGATTGGCGTGGCCGTAAGAAAGGGATCTTATCACATTGTCCGCTAAAAGAAGTAGACATTTTAGTTTGGCTGGAAGATGGTCTTTCTTCTGCAGATGTTACTGTTGCTTTAACACCTACCCCACGGACACAACCTTTTTTCCCCTTCCCAACACGCCTATTCCCCTTTCCACCAGCAGCAGGCCTTTTTCCACTCATTTTGGTGGTTAACTAATTCACAACTCTGGAGTTGCTTGCACAAAAAAACAATGGATGGGAACCGAGCAGAGCTGAGTGGCCAAACTGTGGTATTAGGCCAAAACTATTGGCTGGGTTAGATGCAGAAAAAAATTATATTCAATTTGCAACCTGATGGAGGTCAGTATAGATGGACTAATAGAACAAGACCCACACACAGCTAGAAGCCCAAATATTTTTTCAGAGGTAGATGCAGAAAAAATTTTTATTCAGTTTGCAACCTGATGGAGGTCTGTATAGATGGATTAATAGAACAAGTCCCACACACAGCTACAAGCCCAATATTTTTTCAGAGGTAGATGCAGAAAAAAATATATTCAGTTTGCAACCTGATGGAGGTCAGTATAGATGGACTAATAGAGAAAGTCCCACAACACTGCTAGAAGGCCAAATATTTTTTCAGAGCTAGATGCAGACAAAAAATTATTTTGAATTTGCAACCTGATGGAGGTCAGTATAGGTGGACTAATAGAACAAGTTCCACACACTGCTAGAAGGCCAAATATTTTTTCAGAGCTAGATGCAGAAAAAAATTATATTCAGTTTGCAACCTGATGGAGGTCTGTATAGATGGATAAATAGAACAAGTCCCACACACAGCTAGAAGCCCAAATATTTTTTCAGAGGTAGATGCAGATAAAAATTATTTTTAATTTGCAACCTGATGGAGGTCAGTATAGATGGACTAATAGAGAAAGTCCCACACACTGCTAGAAGGCCAAATATTTTTTCAGAGCTAGATGCAGAAAAAAATTATATTCAGTTTGCAACCTGATGGAGGTCAGTATAGATGGACTAATAGAGAAAGTCCCACACACTGCTAGAAGGCCACATATTTTTTCAGAGGTAGATGCAGAAAAAAATATATTCAGTTTGCAACCTGATGGAGGTCTGTATAGATGGATTAATAGAACAAGTCCCACACACAGCTAGAAGCCCAATATTTTTTCAGAGGTAGATGCAGAAAAAAATATATTAAGTTTGCAACCTGATGGAGGTCAGTATAGATGGACTAATACAACAAGTCCCACACACAGCTAGAAGCCCAATATTTTTTTCAGAGGTAGATGCAGAAAAAAATATATTCAGTTTGCAACCTGATGGAGGTCTGAATAGATGGATTAATAGAACAAGTCCCACACACAGCTAGAAGCCCAATATTTTTTCAGAGGTAGATGCAGAAAAAAAATATATTCAGTTTGCAACCTGATGGAGGTCAGTATAGATGGACTAATACAACAAGTCCCACAACACTGCTAGAAGGCCAAATATTTTTTCAGAGCTAGATACAGACAAAAAATTATTTTGAATTTGCAACCTGATGGAGGTCAGTATAGGTGGACTAATAGAACAAGTCCCACACACTGCTAGAAGGCCAAATATTTTTTCAGAGCTAGATGCAGAAAAAAATTATATTCAGTTTGCAACCTGATGGAGGTCTGTATAGATGGATTAATAGAACAAGTCCCACACACAGCTAGAAGCCCAAATATTTTTTCAGAGGTAGATGCAGATAAAAATTATTTTTAATTTGCAACCTGATGGAGGTCAGTATAGATGGACTAATAGAGAAAGTCCCACACACTGCTAGAAGGCCAAATATTTTTTCAGAGCTAGATGCAGAAAAAAATTATATTCAGTTTGCAACCTGATGGAGGTCAGTATAGATGGACTAATAGAGAAAGTCCCACACACTGCTAGAAGGCCACATATTTTTTCAGAGGTAGATGCAGAAAAAAATATATTCAGTTTGCAACCTGATGGAGGTCTGTATAGATGGATTAATAGAACAAGTCCCACACACAGCTAGAAGCCCAATATTTTTTCAGAGGTAGATGCAGAAAAAAATATATTAAGTTTGCAACCTGATGGAGGTCAGTATAGATGGACTAATACAACAAGTCCCACACACAGCTAGAAGCCCAATATTTTTTCAGAGGTAGATGCAGAAAAAAATATATTCAGTTTGCAACCTGATGGAGGTCTGTATAGATGGATTAATAGAACAAGTCCCACACACAGCTAGAAGCCCAATATTTTTTCAGAGGTAGATGCAGAAAAAAATATATTCAGTTTGCAACCTGATGGAGGTCTGTATAGATGGATTAATAGAACAAGTCCCACACACAGCTAGAAGCCCAATATTTTTTCAGAGGTAGATGCAGAAAAAAATATATTCAGTTTGCAACCTGATGGAGGTCAGTATAGATGGACTAATACAACAAGTCCCACACACAGCTAGAAGCCCAATATTTTTTCAGAGCTAGATGCAGAAAAAAAATATATTCAATTTGCAACCTGATGGAGGTCAGTATAGATGGACTAATAGAATGATGCTATGCCCAAAAGATTTTACTTCACTAGGTGCAGTAAAAAAATTGGTATTCTATACACAGGTGGTATATCTTGCAACACAGATAGGCTACTCCACTGACTAACACACTCTGCAATAGGCCAAAAAGGATTAGCTTTGCTAGATTCAGCCAAATGCTGTGAAAAAAACTTGCACTGCACTGGCACAGACCTGCCTGGCAAAAACTGATAGGAACTGATGTAACCTAGTCCTGAAAAGGACTCCAATTACAATTAGTCTTTACTCCCACAATCTATCTATTTAAGAGCACAGACCTGCCTGATAAAAGTCGTAGGAAATGCTGTAACCTAGTCCTTAAAAGGACTGCAATCACAACTATTCCCTACTCCCAAGCTATCTGTAGATTTGTGCGAAAATTGGCTTGAAATTAACAAGGTATAGCGCACACAGCAACAGCGGTGCCGTCTAACACGCAGCTGCAGCAGTGAGAAAATGGTGGCGACGGGGAAAATGGCTTGGTCTTATAGGGCAAGGACATGTGACATACACTGCCAATGACACATGCCCTTGCTTGTGTGAAAAAAAGCACTTCGCTCCGTGTGTGCGCTGCTGATAGGCTGACAGATTGCACCTCCCCACTGTAAATGCGGGAAAGAGAAAAAAAAATGGAGATCTTCATTGTTCCTGCAGAGATCCATCCCCTGCCCCTCCCCCCACCCCGCTGTACACTCAAACTGCGTATTAACATTAATTTTCATCATTATTGAGAAAAAATCCAGTTATGATTTTGGTGCACGAACAGTTATCAAACATAACCTCGAACAGCCGAATTTTTCTCAAATTGTTCGTGTTCGCCGAACGGCTCGAACACCGCCCAAAACTGCTCGAATTTGAGATTGGCGAACAGTTCGAGTAGAACAACGCTCATCTCTACTCGGTTTGCCTTTGTTCAAATCAATGGCTATGTCAAGGCACATCTGAATGCCATTTTTCAGGGATTTAGATAGAAGCCTGGAAAGAGGAGATGAATGCATTGCAAAATTCAGTGTGAATAGGCCCTTATATCTGGAGTCTTGATATTGATGCCACATGCATTTTACTTGTTTTTAACTTAAAAAAAAAAATACACACACACAAATTGTACACACACACACACACACACACACACTATAGTTACACACACACAGATGTGTGTGTGGGCATATGTGTGTGGGCAGGTGTGTATGTGTGGGGGCAGGTGTTTGTGTGTGTGTGTGTGTGGGCAGATGTCATTGTGTGATGTCTGTTTGTATGTATTTTTGTGTTTCAAATGTGTTTATGCGTGTCTGTATATGTTTGTGTGTGTGCATGACTGCATGCGGCCTCCTGCTGAGTATAGTTAGCGCCGTGCGGCTTCCTGATGTCTCTGGGGGGGGCGCCGTGTGGCCCCCCGCTGTGTATAGATGGCTACGTGCGCCTCCCCGCTGTGTATAGACGGTGCCATGCGGTCCCCCGCTGTGTATAGATGGCTACGTGCGGCCCCCTGCTGAGTATAGATGTCGCCGTGTGGCCTCCTGCTGTGTATAGATGGCGCCGTGTGGCCTCCCGCTGTGTATAGATGGCTACGTGGGGCCTCCCGCTGTGTATAGATGGCTACTTGCGGCCTCCCGCTGTGTATAGATGGCTACGTGCGCCCCCCGCTGTGTATAGATGGCTACGTGCGGCCCCCCGCTGAGTATAGATGTCGCCGTGCGGTCTCCTGCTGTGTATAGATGGCTACGTGCGGCCCTCCGCTGAGTATAGATGGCGCTGTGCGGCCTCCTGCTGTCTCTGGGGGGAGCGCCGTGCGGCATCTATACTCAGCAGGAGGCCGCACGTAGCCATCTTTACACGTATACTCAGCAGGAGGCCGCACGTAGCCATCTATACACGTATACTCAGCAGGAGGCAGCACGTAGCCATCTATACGGTGCCATCTATACACAGCGGGAGGCCGCACGGCGCCATCTATACACAGCGGGAGTCTCAGTGCTTTGCAAGAGCAGTCAATAAATTCTGCTTGACTAATTCTGAGCACCATAAAGTCTGGTTCGCTTCTAACCTGCTGTCTTCATTTTCAGCTTGCTGAATTCTAACTCATTTACTGTCATTCGAGACGATGCCTTTGCTGGTCTCTTTCACCTTGAATACCTGTAAGTGCTCCACTTAATGTCATATTTTTGATTCTGTTCTTCTTCATTTTTTGGCATGAATTGTATGAGCAAGTATTCATATGAATTTATGACCTACTTAAACCTTCAAGGACCTTAAATTTTATTCAATCAAATTTTTTTCCAGTTTAAAACTATGGGACATATATGTGCCTTGGTCCTCAAAGGGTTTTTAAAGGGGCTGCAAACATAAATCCGAAAAAAATAATTCAATTAGTGCTTTTTGTGTTCATTTAATTTTTATTTGAAGTCCATTTTTTTTATATACCTTCAAATTAAGCCCTACCCCATGGAATGAAGCCCTACCTACATGACATCTGAGAGCTACATGGATCCCGCTTGTGAGGTGCCTGTCCGTCACTACTATTCAGTTTTAGGGTCCACTCACTAAGCCATATATTCTCTCATGCAAGAGAATAGGGCCAATTATGCTAATGACACTCGGCTCAAACTCTGTCAGAGCTTCAACTGAGTGTGATCCGATTCTCTCGCAGCACAGATATGGAGAAGAAGGAGAACTTAATTTCTCCATCTTCTCCATAGTCTCTGTGAGTGTTCATCGGACTGCACTTGGATGACATCCGAGTGCAGTCCAATGTTTTACGTGCACCCATAGACTTGTATGGGTGCACATGGACCGAATATCGAATGAGATTATTTTCTCATGCCAATAATCGCAGATCTGCACTGTCCCATAGTATAACATAGGGCCGAGTCCTATCCGATAAAACATCACATAGCATTCGGCCGTGTTATGCGACAGTGTGAGCGAGCCCTTAGAGTCAAGGAATATTTACATGCAGATGATGATATTACTCTCCCAGTGTATATTTTTTTAGGCGAGTTCATAGTAAATGCTTTGCCTTTTTGACATGTGATCAACTAAAGAACAAGAAAGATTTAGGACCTCCCCTATAGAGAAACGGAAAATAGTTGGGAGGACTTGCATGTCCTTTTTTATTTATTATGAGAAAATCATAAAAGATTCCGTTTTTTAACCACGCTGTGACTTTCTGCTGAGGGAGAGGGAGAGAGCTGCCCTATTCAGAGTCTGTAATAAGACCTGCTGACAAAAGTGTTGAAGATACAGTCTAATGTGAATTAATAATAAAAAAGTTAATTTCACAAATGGTTTGTATTTTTTTAATGGGTTTGATGCCACTCACTACTTAGTCTTAGGCTATGTATTTAAATATTCTGACAGGCTCCAAAGACCATGGTGCTGTTAAGTGCTGCTATTTTTACAAATGTACAACTTAAAAAAAAAATAACTTACATAGTTATTGTTCTTCTAGCTTTGGGAATATGCAGGTATCACCTACATATCAACTAGTGAATTTGAATTTATTTGAGCTCCTGCTCAGCAATAGGCTTATTCATATACAACATTGTAATATTTCAGTACAAAGCCTGAAATACAGTACCCACATTTATATTTATATGTAGCATTGAAGAAAAGCAGCAGGCAGTTAGGCAAATTTAAAATTTAAAGGGAATCTGTCATCAGGTTTTTGCCACCTAATCTGAGAGCAGCATAATGTAGGGTTAGAGGCACTGATTCCAGTAATGTGTCACTTACTGGGCTGCTTAGTGTTGTTTTGATAAAATCATTGATTTGTCAGAAGGTAATTATCGCTAGATGACTAGTAAGTTCTGTAGGACCCCACCCCCATCACTGATCAGTAGATTTCTGTGTACACTGAGCATGGGCAGAAAGCTGCCAATCAGTGGTGTGGGTGGGGCTATACAGAGCGCAGCATTCAGAGAGCTGCTAGATCTGCAGCAGATAAAACGGTGATTTTCTCAAAATGACAACAAGCAGCTGAAAAAGCGACACATCACTGGAATCAGGGTATCTGCCCCAATATTGTGCTGCTCTCAGATGAGGCAGCACAATTAATATTGTGCCAAATTAATTTCCCGTGAATTATCACATGATCTATCACAGAGGATCATGTGACATGTCACGTGATAAATCAGGTGTGGGGGGGGGGCCCGCGCCTTCTAAACTGCCCAGGGCCCTTGCTACTCTTAATCCACCCCTGGCACTAAGCATGCATAAAAAAGTGGAAAACACAGAAAAAATGCAATAATAAGAGCAAATTGCTTTTGGGAACTTTGCTTTACTTTTACAATTTTGCATTCTAACAGCCAAACAACGCTGATATTGTCTTCTCCATCTACAGTATAAATATGGTGAGGGAGGAGAATCCTGGAGAATATTCTGACAGGCTCCAAAGACCATGGTGCTGTTAAGTGCATTTTATTTTTCTGCATTGCCTAACTGCCTGCTGCTTTTCTTCAATGCTACATATAAATATAAATGTGGGTACTGTATTTCAGGCTTTGTACTGAAATATTACAATGTTGTATATGAATAAGCCTATTGCTGAGCAGGAGCTCAAATAAATTCAAATTCACTAGTTGATATGTAGGTGATACCTGCATATTCCCAAAGCTAGAAGAACAATAACTATGTAAGTTATTTTTTTTTTAAGTTGTACATTTGTAAAAATAAACAAGGTCTAGCAGCAGACTAGCTTGATAGATAACTGCAGCTACCATGTAGAGATACACAGAAAAGGAAGGGAAGGGACAAAAATTGCTAATGAGCCCACAATTGAAAAAAAGGTCTATAAAAATATAAACTTTATTAAACCATTAAACATGAGTCCAAAAGTAAGAGGCGTCATAAACAGCAGGAGAGGACAATAAAGGTATAAAAAGTGTTTACTAGGTAGCTGGAATCGACAATACCATAAAGTGTGCATATGTAATAATCAGTATATGCGATAGTAAATAATGTGCCAAAATAAGGCCACGTTCACACGTTCAGTATTTGGTCAGTATTTTACATCAGTATTTGTAAACCAAAACCAGGAGAGGAACAATCAGAGGAAAAGTATAATAGAAACACGTCACCACTTCTGTATTTTTCACACACTTCTGATTTTGCCTTACAAATATTGATGTAAAATTGTGACCAAATACTGAACTTGTGAACATAGCCTAAGACTAAGTAGTGAGTGGCATCAAACCCATAAAAGTTCTCTTCTAACAAAAAATGGAGCTGAACAGCACAGCTTCAGTCAATGGGTGAATGCGAAGTGGCTATTGCCAGGTAATGCTCCTTTTCACAAATGATGTCCATTAAAGAAGAATCAGGAATGTTAAACTTCAACAATCTTTTTTTTCTTTCTGAAATAAGTAATTCAGAGGTATTTAGTAATGATTTCCATTGAAAACATAGGCATGCTTATATAGTCAGAGATGAGCGAATCTTTTGAAATTTGAATTTTCCAAATTTGCCCCAAAATTTTGATTGGTGGTGAATTAATTTGCACAAATTTCAATACTGGAGAGCTTGTGATTGCTCATAAAATACAAATGGAAGAGAAGAGAGAGAGAAAACCTTGCACACCATATAAGAATTATATTTTACAGGTGAGAAAGAGTGGACCCTGTTGAACATAAGAGCTTACACTCTACAGGAGAGAGAGGACCCCGCTGACCACAAGAGTTTACAGTTTACACACGAGAAAGAGAAAGGACCCCACTGACTATAAGAGCTTGCACTCTACAGAAGAGGGAGACTTACCCAGTGACTCTGGAGATGAAAAACGACTCTATCGTACAAACTGTGCTCCATTGGGAGCCACTGATGTGTGATGGCCCAGGTACTGAACACCACTGCACAAGGTATGGTAATCCGTAATAAGTCATAGCTGAAGGGTATTATGGGGAGGCACTTGTGGCAATGTAAAATGATGTAGCCTGCTTTCTGATGCTTCAGCCTTGTGTGAGAATGCCAGGCAATTTTTTTTTTTTTTGTGAATCGTGAATCAAATCTCAAAATGTTTGAATTTACATGAAACTGTGAATTTCAAGAAATTTGACTTTAACTCGATCCCCTGGGAACTGATCCTCTCATCTCTAATTGTTTCATTATAGAATGGCATCTGGGCCATTACAAAATGGCTCCAATTCCCTTTTAAAGGCCTCTTCTTGCATGATCTCCAGACCAATCTCGGCTATCATTGCACTCCAATCAAAAGTAGGACTTATTTCTGAAGACTATAGAACTCCACTTAAGCCTCCATTGCTGTCTTGTTCTTCACCATGATAGCCTTTGACAGCAGTGGCATGAGGTCAATGAAACACCTATGGTTGGATGTCTGGCTCTTAACTCAATGTCGTGGAAACACATTCTGATGGTTTGTGTAAACACTAATGCCTTAGGCTTGGCTTGTGATGTCTAATTTCACTGGCAAAATAGCGAAACTACCGCATTCCTGGAGTAGTGAGGTGCTCAGGTAGGGTTGCAAGCCCGACGTAATATTAAACAAAAAAACCTGGCACTCAAATAGACTTGAAGATTTCTTAGAGGATTTTTTTAAAAAATAATATTTAATGATAATGTAGTACAATAAGCAGACGTTTCGGTCCCACGGACCTTCATCGGTGTACTATGACAGGAAATAATACAAAAAAATAATAAATCAATAGACAATAGTAGACATGCAACATTTTGCAAAAATAACAAGCATAGTGAGCAAAAATCCAAAGAAAATCAAAATAAATGGTAATGGATACATGGCATAGGGTTAACAACAAGGGGAACCGGATGGGAGAGAGGGAGAGGAAGGGGCTGGATGTAAATGAAAATGGAAATGTAATAGAACCTACCAGAAGAAATCAAGAGGAGAAAAGCTGGGAAGAAAAAGAACAAACAGAGTATAAGTATCTGTAGACGCAACAATGGCAGGACACAAGAAGGGAGAGAGAGAACAGCTGTTACCTGTAGGGTATGGTAATAAAGAGTGGCTGTCACGAGTCCATTAGACTTAAGGCACATTTCTCTCAGGAGAATATTGTTAACACCACTAACCTTACCACAGACCCGGTTAAGATCACGGCGAGTAGTCTCGGATTGAAAAACAAAAGCACTTACCGACCACCACAACACTATCATGCAGCCGAGACTTTCATTCAATTCATAGACCAATCTTTTCAAAAACTACGGTCTGACATTAACTTAGGTCAGATCCATTACCACCACAACCTATCTTCTTTAGATAGACAGGCATTAAAAGGCCTTGAATCTGATCCCTCCATCATCATTAAACCGGCAGATAAGGGCGGAGCAATTGTCGTTATGGACAAAATCTCCTATCTCAATGAGATTTCAAGACAACTAGAGGATAGTTCAGTCTATGAAAAACTGACACTAGATCCCACATCCACAACTAGGGACTCCATTTCACAGATCCTGAATGTACACTCCCTTAAAGGAACAATTGATTCCAGGACCTGTGAATATCTAACAAAAAAATTCCCTATCATCCCGGTCTTTTATACATTGCCTAAAATTCATAAAAATCTGGAAAATCCCCCAGGCCGTCCCATCGTGGCCTCCACAGAATCAATTTTATCTCCTTTATCCATTTTTTTGGAAAAAATCCTGACTCCGCTAGTCAAAAAAACAAAATCGTTCATCCTAGATACTGGGGCTTTTCTCACTACCATTCGAGACATCAAACAGACAAATCCTGATTCCCTGTTGGTCACACTGGACGTGAACAACTTATATACATCTATACCACACGCAAAAGGGATCCAGTGTGTCAAAAAATTGTTAGCAGATTCAGAGACACCGGCTGAAGTCAGTCACCTCTGTCTTGATCTCCTAAACTTGGTGTTAACAAAAAACTATTTCCTTTTCCAGGACACTTTCTTTTTACAGAAACGGGGTACCGCTATGGGATCTAATGTGGCCCCACCATATGCAAATTGCTACATGGCCACATTCGAGGAGGAGGTGATATACACCCATCCTCTCTTCCAGATTCACTCTGTAGCCTGGAAACGCTACATTGATGATATTTTTTGCATATGGGAGGGGCCTCCTGAAACCCTTACGGAATTCTTTGGATCTCTTAATTCAGCCTGGGAGGGCCTTCATTTTACCATCACATCAAATAAAGATTCCATCAACTTTCTAGACACGACTATCATCAAAGATGAGTTGGGTTTTCTCTCATCTGACCTTTACGTCAAACCTACTGACAGAAATGGTCTTCTACATTTCTCTAGCTCACATCCTAGATCCATATTCTCCTCAGTTCCTAAGTCACAATTCCGCCGTGTTCAGCGTATAGTTAGCAACCCTTCCATTCAAAGCCAGAGACTACATGAGATACAGAATAAATTTGTGGATAGAGGATACCCGATAGACACCCTATCTAAAGCATTGGAGGGAACCACTCCACCCCGATACCCATCCAATAACCGTATCCCATTTGTACATACCTACCACCCCATGACTTTCATACTACACAGGAAAATCAGACAACACTGGAACATACTTCAAACTGCATACCCCTCTGTCCCCGGTTTCACAGTCCCCTTCTTACCTTGCTATAAAAGGGCACCCAACATCCGGGATCGACTGGTACGTGCCGATATTGGCACCACAAACACCAGACCGCGACAAAGATTCCTGTCCACACCAAAAACGGGGACCTTTCCATGTCTCCAGTGTTACCAGTGTAACAACATCATCAGGGGCAGTACTTTACATCATCCACAATCAGGAAAACAGTACAGGATCAAAGATTACTTTACCTGCAACTCTTCTTATGTCATTTACGTCATTAAATGTCCCTGTGGCCTTATATACGTCGGCGAAACAACCCAACCTATCAAAGATAGAATCTCTAAACACAAGTCTACTATACGCTGTAAAAATCTATTTCTACCCATCCCGGCACATTTCACATCAGCAGGACATTCAATATCGCAGCTCAAATTCCAGGTCATAGAACAAGTTAACCCCCCAAGGCGTGGAGGGGATCGTGTTTGCTTGTTGAAACTCAGAGAGGCATACTGGATACATGAGCTACAGTCCCTGTCCCCAAAAGGTCTCAACAGAGAATATGATCTCTGTTCATTTATATGAGTACCCCGATTTCTGTATTAATATCATTTTGTGCATATCCATTAGTAAAATATCCACTTGACTATAATCTCCTCTTTTTACTATGTCATTATATACAGTCTGGTTTTGTTCTGACCACTTTTACATGTATTCTTAAGGCTATAATATTACATGTCTTTTGTTATTCCATGTCTGGAGACTTTATGGTTCCTATTGTAGTGTATACATTGTTGTACTAAATTTACTATATACTTATGCTTATTTTTGTTTCCCTAGATGCCACCCCAATGATGTTCCTACTCCTCCCTCCCACCCTTCCTGCATCCTTCCGCTGGATCTCCTCACTGCATCTCTCTCTGAACACCTTGAACCGCACAGTGGAACGCAACCACGCGTCATTTCCGGTCACGTGACCGGCATTCAGGCTTCAGGACCTGACTGACGTCATTTCCGGTCTTCAGGTCCTGCGGCGCTATCCCCTATCGCTCACATTCACTCCACTGTCACCAATGATTGGTTCTTGGCCCCTATACGACCTCCCCCTTTCCTTATATATACTCTCCTCTCTCCCTGTACACCTACAGCCTAGAACAAGCGGTGGATACCGCGTTCTTCCTCGTGACAGCCACTCTTTATTACCATACCCTACAGGTAACAGCTGTTCTCTCTCTCCCTTCTTGTGTCCTGCCATTGTTGCGTCTACAGATACTTATACTCTGTTTGTTCTTTTTCTTCCCAGCTTTTCTCCTCTTGATTTCTTCTGGTAGGTTCTATTACATTTCCATTTTCATTTACATCCAGCCCCTTCCTCTCCCTCTCTCCCATCCGGTTCCCCTTGTTGTTAACCCTATGCCATGTATCCATGACCATTTATTTTGATTTTCTTTGGATTTTTGCTCACTATGCTTGTTATTTTTGCAAAATGTTGCATGTCTACTATTGTCTATTGATTTATTATTTTTTTGTATTATTTCCTGTCATAGTACACCGATGAAGGTCCGTGGGACCGAAACGTCTGCTTATTGTACTACATTATCATTAAATATTATTTTTTAAAAAAATCCTCTAAGAAATCTTCAAGTCTATTTGAGTGCCAGGTTTTTTTGTTTAATTTCACTGGCAGTCCAGAATTGATCACTACGTGCCATTCTTCGAATCTGATGAGAGCATGTGAGTAACATCATAAAGAAGCCTTTGCAAGGGAATCTCAGACTGGTCCTGTTCCCGGGAATATGGTGTGGGGTAGGTCTGGGTCTCTCTAGTCTTCATTTTGGCACACTTACAGCTTGGTGTTACATTCATTTGTTTGTGGAGCCAATGGTACGGCCACTTCTCCAAAGTGTTCACGAGCCCTTTCTCCAAATGATAATGCAAGGCCACATGTTGCTTGTGCTGCTGTGAGCAGCTTGTGTGGTATAAACGTGCTGCCATGGCTTGTAGTGTCTCTTGACTTGTCTCTTATTGAGCACATACGAGATGTCATTGGTTGTTAACTGCAAGGAGATCTGCCAGCAGTGGATCTTGATGATTTGGGTACCTAAGTGTATTCAGCATGATAGAATATTCCTCAGATAACTATTAATAACCTCATTTATAGCATGCCAAAATGTGTAACTGTGTGTATTTATGCTTGTGACATTCATACTTGATGTGATGCTGGTCACTACTCACGAGCAGACGGTCAGGCAGAGAAGTCAGACGTTCCGGGGTCAGTGCCAAAGGGTCAGGCAGCAAAAGATCAGAACTCAGCACAACAGAATCAGGCAAACTCTCACCAGGAAGCACAAATTATGTCTGACAGGGATCAGAAGCAGACAGCTCAATTAAGTAGCTGGGCAATTTCTAGAACAGAGAACACCTGGAGAAAGCCCAGCACCTCCCCGCCACAGATGGCTTTGCTGTTAAGCAAAGTCCCGACAGCTCAGCACGCCCATCACAACACTGGATGGCCGAGCTGTCAATCAAAACACAGACAACTCAGCATGATTCAGATACTATAGGGCAGCAAAACCGTGACACCAGATAGTGAATAAACTGAATAAACTGAGGTGTTTTGAAAATATTGTTTACATTTATCATTCCTGCAATTTCTATAATTAAACAACTTTTCCTTCTTTACGTTGCACTTTCAATGTTGAGGAGGGTAATTTGTATTGAATCCTGCAACACTTAAGGTCCCTGTACACATTAGAAAAAAGTCAGTTGGGTCTACCAAATTGTGGCAATGCTGGACTCCTATCGAATGTGTTTAAGGGTTGCCAGACTCTCCTCTCAAAGCTGATGTCAGGGTAAAGAAGAATCGGGTTTGTTAAATTTCATTGGCCTATCCTTATGTTCTTCCTAGACATAAGCCGTCATAGCTGTTTAGCAGTGATTTACTCCCCTGTTCAATTGAAAACACAAACATGCTAGGCTGGACTGAGTGTAAATGTGTACATGTAGGTCAGGAGGGAACACTGACAGCCGGGGACAGTGACACTATCACTGATTGGGCACAGGGCTTGTCTGACATCACAACCTCACGTGAACTCCGGGAACACAAGTGCTGACTAGTGGTGAGCGAGCACTAAAATGCTCGGGTACTCGTTGCTCGGGTCGAGCAAATTGGAATACTCGGGTGCTCGACCCGAGCAGCGAGCCCAATGTAAGTCTATGGGAAACTCGAGCATTTTTCAGGTGGCTCCCCCCCGGAGGTCTGCAGAGGGCCTAAAAATTGCCCAAATCGATGGGAACAGTGTTCAAATGACATGGGAACAGCATGGGGAAAACCCCTGGAAGCATCTATGACTCCCAGATCACTGATGTCAGCAACGTGGTCAGAGTATTACGCCACTTTTACGGACTAACAATAAAACATACAAAAACAGAAACAAAATGGATTTTCCTGGGAAATATGTTAAGGAACATCCTTTCCAGGGTAATGACTTGTATATAAGGCAAAATAAATAACCAAAAACAAAAATACTCCTCCACAACTTGGGCTATGTTCACACGTAGTGTTTTTGATGCGTTTTTGCACTTTTGAATTGCTTTCAACCTAGACAAATGCATTCACCAGGAAATGTCATTTTAACATTTTACAACCTTATCTGGCCATGTGGTGTGTGACACATCATCAGACACATGCATACAGTGCTGAAAAGACATGGGAACAGCATGGGGAAGACCTCTGGAAGCATCTCTGACTCCCAGGTCACTGCCTAAAAGTGTGCCCAACATTAGTGATCCTTGGCGCATGCGAAGATGCCGACCGCCATGCACATGTCGTTGCAGACTTGCAACAATCACCGTCCATGTCCTTGTCCCACTGCAGTGTTCAGTTGTCCCTACCCCATTCCTTGGAATGCAAGGGCGAGTATGCAGGCATCCACCCACCCACCCACCCACAGGCTGCAATACTATACTGCCACATTTTTGACAGCTGCTTGCACTTGAAATGTGGCCTTTTAGGCTCATGGAGGCGGAAGTTTTTCACAACCTCATGCCGGCGGCGGCCGGGTGTCCGCACTCGGTCCCCAGCCGCCACTATATCTCCCGGTATCGCCTCCGCCTTCCACAAGCACGGGTCCCACAACATTACCCGTGCCCTCCCCAGTGTACTTACTGGGAAGAACCGCCTAACCACAAACACGTGGACAGGTGAATGTGGCCAGGGACGGTACGGAGCCAGTCCACAACTTTTTTTGCTGACAGTTGTATTTAGCTCGGTGAAAGGACTGGCATTGAGGGAAACCGCATCTACCCTGCGTGTCATTCTCCCAGGAAGTCCTCTAAAGCTGCCTGCACTTGAAATGTGGCCTGAACATTACTGATGGTACTTTTCTGGGGGAATTTGCTTGCCTCCTACCAGCCTCGAATATTTCCAGCAAACGTACGACGCCATGGTATTAGCACTGCCCCCAGTACAAGTAGCAAAGCCATCTCCAATTTTCTTCTCAGGAATTTTATTTGGTAGACTGAGTGGCTGCCCAAATACATTAATCTCACAAAGGAGCTGAAGATAGAGTGGCAGTAGGTGCAAGTTTCTCCAGCCTGTTAGATATTAGAGGGTGAACGGCAGCACATTGGATCAGTGGTTAGCACTGAAGCCTTGCAGTGCTGGGATCCTGGGTTCAATTCCTAGCAAGGACAACATCTGCAAGGACTTTATATGTTCTCCCCGTGTTTGCGTGTGTTTCCTCCTCAGTAAAAAAGCAGCCATAGAGTGTCCGGGAACCTTCCCACACACTTTTCTTAGCCAGACTGCTTCTCGGCAGGGTTGGACGGTCCCACCAGAGAATCCTCTGGTGTGCCCTGGCTTCTACCTCAGGAGAGTTCATGATAGCACTGACTTTGCAGCTGCTATGGGGCTCTTGAGCGGGGGAGAAAGGTTAGCCCTCAGAATCAAATTCTCTGGTGGACACAATGTTTTTCAATCTGAAACAGCTTCTCAGTGGGAGTTGTATTTCACCACAGCCATATTCTTTAGCTCGGTGAAAGGACTGGCATAGAGGGAAACCGTATCTACCCAGGCTGTCATTTCTCCATCACCAGGTTCCGCCCATTGACACACACGACCATGCCTGGCTGTATGTTCAGCGGTGAGAGCCACAGATCAGGCTGCTGTGTTGCAGCTTTCAACAACTCTGCAGCGCTGGGCGGTTTGTCAATTAAGCATTAAGCATGTTATCTTCAGCACAGCCTGTTGCCGCTTGGCCTAGGCAGTGCTGCAGTGCTGTCAGCTTGTGACTGATGTGGTCATTTCGGAGATGGAGGAGGAGGTGCATGAGCTGAACAATGTGATTACATTGAGGTTAAATTGGTGAAGCTGCTTTTTATACTAAAGAAAGATCCTATTGTTTGTTTTTTTACGTTATTTTTTAAGACAAATGCATTCACCGGGAAATGTCATTTTAACATTTTACAACCTTATCTGGCAATGTGGTGTGTGACACATCATCAGACACATCCTTTTTTATTTAGATTGGGGGGACTCTGAAAGTCATAAAGCCTATTTTTATAGGGACATCAGATGGCCCTTACTATTCTTAAAAGGCCAGCAGTTGGCCCTAGCTATTGTTAGAGAGCCATCAGCCGGCTATGCTTTGTTGTTCCCATTATTAACAAGTGGGTCTCCTATACTGTTATTGCATATCCACTGACTGCAAGGGCTGCCAAAAATTTGGATGCAACCCAATACCCCTTTGAAGAGATGTAGAGGAGGGTCTCAGTAAAAAAAATGTTCCCATTATAAAGGAGCGGGTCTCCTATAGTGGTAATGCCCATGCTGTGACTGCAAGAGCTGCCAAAATTTGGGAAAAACCCCACTAAGAATTTAAAGACACATACAGCAGGGCCACAGTAACAAGGTACGACATGTTCCCAGTAGAAAGGAGAGGGCCTGCTATACAGTTATAGGGTATGCAGTGAGTCCAACGGCTGACCAATTTTAGGAAAATCACCACTAAGAATTTAAAGACACATGGAGCAGGGCCACAGTAACAAGGTACGACATGTTCCCATTAGAAAGGAGAGGGTCTGCTATACAGTTATAGGGTATGCAGTGAATCCAACGGCTGACCAATTTTAGGAAAAACCCCACTAAGAATTTAAAGACACACAGAGCAGGGCCACAGTAACAAGGTACATGTTCCCATTAGAAAGGAGAGGGTCTGCCATACAGTTATAGGGTATGCAGTGAGTCCAACGGCTGACCAATTTTAGGAAAAACCCCACTAAGAATTTAAAGACACACAGAGCAGGGCCACAGTAACGACAAATTCCCATTAGAAAGGAGAGAGTCTCCGATAGTGTTGGACTACGCAATGAATGCAAGGGCTGCCAAAAGTTTGTAGGCACTTCAATGCCCCTTGGAAGAGACGTGGAAGAGGGCCTCTTAAAAAAATGTTCCCATTAGAAAGGAGCGGGCCTCCTATACTTGTAATGCCCATGCACTAAGTGTATGGGCTGACAAACATTTACCCCTGGGGAGTATACATGAACATACTGTATAAAAAAATCATAAACACCCTTTAAAAAATTATGTGGGTGTTGCATCACGGACCACGGTCACCCTGGTGATATGGTGGTGGAGGATGAGGAGAAGGAGGAGGACAAGAGCAAATAGCCAAAATCAGGAAGCGTATACCCATGTGTGGGTGTGAAAAGGTGCATGGGAATACACCTCCCAAGACAAGACACTGGATTTGAGTTTATGTTACGCTGCTATCATTCAGTGGTGTTGAGAAGTCTGGCCCAATCCAGCCCTTGTTCATTTTTATAAGAGTCAGCCTGTCAGCATTTTAAGTTGACAGGCGAATGCGCTTATCAGTTATAATTCCACCAGCGGCACTAAAAACCCGCTCTGATAAAACGCTGGCGGCAGGGCAGGCCAGGACCTCCAAGGCATAGAGAGCCAGTTCATTCCACGTATCCAGCTTGGATGCCCAATAATTATAAGGCACAGAGGAATCACGGAGGACGTTGGTATGGTCCGCAAGGTACTCCCTCAGCATCTTCCCAAACTTTGCACTCCTTGTGAGAGTATCCCGCGCCTCAGGGCCTGTGCGATGGGAGGGTCTGAGAAAACTGACCTCTGCCGCCAGCGTTTTCAGATAGGAATTTTTTTAATAGTTCCGCAACAAGAGCCTTCTGGTACTTCCCCATTTTTGTAGACCTGTCCGCCTCAGGAATAAGAGATATAAAGTTCTCCTTGTAGTGTGGGTCTAGAAGTGTCACCAACCAGTAATGAATGTCACCCAAAATTTTGAGAACGTGAGGGTCATGGGAAAGGCAGCGTAACATAAACTCAGCCATGCGTGCCAGACTACTAACAGGCAAGACTTCCATGTCCTCACCAAGAGGATGACTGACTATGCTCTCCTTCTCCTCCTCCTCCTCCTCTCTGTCGTCTGGCCATCCACGCTGAACAGACAGTATGACAGCTGTGCAGGTAGTACCGTCTATAGTGCATGAAACTAGCTCCTGTCCTTTCTCCTCCTCCTCTTCCTCACTGTCACCCAATCCATGTTGGGATGAGATGAGGCTTGGCTGTGTGTAATCACCCTGTATGGTTCCTTGCTCCATCTCATTGTGCTCCGCTTGCAATGCATCCTCTTTGATTGTGAGCAGAGAGCATTTCAGAAGACAGTGAAGCGGGATGGTGACGCTAATTATGGCGTCATCACTGCTCACCATCTTGGTGGAGTCCTCAAAGTATTGGAGGATGGTACATATGTCTGACATTCATGTCCACTCCTGAGGTCTTATGTGTGGAGTCTGAACTGAATACTGACGGCCTTGTTGATGCTGGTACTCAACAACTGCCCTCTTCTGCTTACAAATCCTTCCCAACATCTGCAGTGTAGAGTTCCAACGCATGGGGACAACACACCCCAGTCTGTGAGCCGGAAGCTGCAAACGCTGCTGAAACACTGCAAGGGCGGCGGAAGCTGTAGCTGACTTTCTAAAATGGGCACACAGGCGGCGTACTTTAACAAGCAGATCCGGCAGCCCCGGGTAGGATTTGAGAAACCGCTGAACCACGAGGTTAACCCTAGAACGCATACCTGGGGTCTCGCAGGCCCGCTCTGTTAATTGTTTTCTATTTTCTGCAAGATTTCTTTAGTTAGAATTTTTAAACTCTAGGTATTCCTCAGGTATATAGTTGTCTGTCATTTCCAGTTGGTCATTTATTTATTATTTGCACACAGACCTAAAAGGCCCCAGGTATGTGAAAGCGTAGATTTTTATGGTAATGCGTTCTAGGGTTAAGCACATGGGCCAGGCATGGTAAGTGTGTGAGCTTGCCTCGTCTCAGAGCCGCCACCAGGTTCAGGCCATTGTCACAGCGGTGTGAGCCACAGATCTGCCTGCTCTTTCAGAGCTGTCCACAATTCTTCAGCATTGTGCGGTTTGTCACCTAAGCATATTAGCTTCAGCACAGCCTGTTGCCGCTTGGCCGAGGCAGTGCTGCAGTGCTTCCAGCTTGTGACTGATGTGGTCATTTCGGAGAAGGAAGCTGAAGTGGAGGAGGAGGCTGAGGAGGATGAGGTACAGGAGCTGTAGACCGTCGGGCAACCCTGATTGACCTAGGGCCCGCAATCCTTGGCGTCGGGAGGACGTGTTCGGTCCCAAGGTCCGACTGGGTCCCGGCTTCCACTATGTTAACCCAGTGTGCCGTCAGCGAGATTTACCGTCCCTGCCCACAAGCACTTGTCAACATGTCCGTGGTTAGGTGGACTTTACCGGTAACTGCGTTGTTGAGAGCACGGCTAATGTTTTGGGACACGTGCTTGTGTAATGCGGGGATGGCACACAGGGAGAAATAGTGGCGGCTGGGGACCGAGTACCGAGGGACAGCTGCCGCCATTAGGTTGCGGAATGCTTCCGTCTCCACGAGCCTAAAAGGCAACATTTCGAGCACAAGCAGTCGTGAAATGTGAGAATTTAGTAGTGTGGCCTGTGGGGTGTTGGCTGCATAATTGCGCTTGCGTTCCAAGGACTGGGGTATGGACAACTGAACGCTCCGCTGGGACAAGGACATGGACGTGCTTCCTGATGCTGCTACTTGAGAGTGTGCAATGACAGGTGCAGGGCAGGAGGCATCTTCGCATGCACCATGGACAGGGGATTGGCTTGCATGCACAACAGCGGAAGAAGCAAAAGTGCCACCCGCAGACTCTGTTCCTGGACCCTGGGGTTCGGCCCACAAAGTCGGGTGCTTTGCTGCCATGTGCCTGATCATGATGGTGGTGGTCAGGCTGGTCGTTTTGCCACCCCTGCTGATGCTGGCCTGGCAGGTGGTGCAAATGGCCTTTTTGGGGTTATCGGCAGAGTCTTTAAAAAACAACCAGACTCAGGAAGACCTAACAGTTGTACTGGCAACTTCCTTTGTGTTGGTGTTACGGGGAAACGGTTGCCTGCCTTACTATACGGTTGCCTGTCAGTTACTATATCATCCACCACCTTGTCTTCCACTTCCGCACCCTGGTCCTCCTCCTGACTTTCTGGCAATTGTGTCTCATCATCGTCCACCTCTTGTGACACTTTCCCACAGTCGCCTTCGTGTGACTGTGGCTGCTCAAATATTTGGGCATCGCTACACGCGATCTCCTCTTGCCCCGCTTCAAGTGGACCGGGCGAGAGGCCCGAATCTATAAATGGAAAAGTGAACAGCTCTTCAGAGTGTGGGATCAGTTGACTCTGGGTACTCGGCATGGTGGAAGGAATGAGGATCAGGGTGAGGAATATGTAGTCCAGACTCACGGCTACTGAGACTTGACCGTGTGGAAGACAGGGTGGTGGTGGTGGTGGCTAAATGACTGGAAGCATTATCCGCTATCCAACCAACAACCTTTTGAAACTGCTCTGGGTTCAATAGTGGTGTGCTGCGGTCCCCTAGAAATTGGGAAAGGAAGGTTAGGCGAGAAGATGTGGGTGTTTGTTGTGGCACAATTTCGGCTTGCCCACGGCCTTGTCCTCGGCCTCTGCATGCACCATTACCATCACGTCCAGTTCTCCGTCCCTCGCCACGTTCCTTGCCCATTTTAAATGGAGGACAGTATCTTCCACGCTCACTTCAAATGATTGAGTTTGGAGCGAACTTATATGTGATCTGTGTGATAGAGAAAACAGAGTTTTAAATACCTGGCCTGTAGGTAAGTAGTTTGAACAGCAAACTGTGGTGAATTGCTTCAATGACACACTAAAGGAAATTTTTAATGGAGGCCAGAAATGGCAGTATTTTCTGACAACATATATGTGATCCGTTTGACGGAGAAAACACAGTTTTAAATAGTTGGTTTTCTAGCGCTCTAATATGGAAAGGACCTGGCTGTATTCTGCAGTGCCAACAAGCAAATGGCGCAGAAAAATGGTGTTCTCTGGATTGCTTTTTAAGCAAATAATGAGGATAAAGATCCAAAGAAAAGTATTCCTGGCCCCTGAGACCTGGGCCGCTTGTATAGAAATATCTAACAGCAGCAGAAGGCAGAATTGGAATGGAGCCTCTTGTGCTATATGCACTGCAGTCTGC
Organism: Phyllobates terribilis; assembly: GCF_046119375.1. NCBI lineage: Eukaryota > Metazoa > Chordata > Amphibia > Anura > Dendrobatidae > Phyllobates > Phyllobates terribilis. The sequence continues at coordinate 441,962,157 of NW_027362763.1, forward strand.
TATATACACCGCCTGCCTATACACCCTGCCTGCCTGATATCTCTGTAGAAGGATTAGTCCTCAGAAGGACTGTTTGTTAAGATGGATATGTGTAATGTACGGTTTTTCTCCCTATACTACCTAATACACGATCAAATCTCTCCCAGACAAAGCAGCAGCTCTCCCTACACTGATCCGGAGTGACTGTGACGAGCATGGCGGCGCCAGGTCTGATAAAGACTTGATGACGCTGTGCGGCCAGCCAATCACTGTAATGCCCACAACCAACATGGCTACAGCATTACATTGCATGGCAGGCAATCCCTGCAGGTTCATTGGCTCTCTAAAGAGCGCTAAACATGCAGGTAGGTGACCCGAGTTCCCTCCCAAGCAACTTGGAAATACTCGGCGAGCGCCGAGCATATCGAGCAGTGAGATGCTCGGGCGAGCACCGAGTAGAAGCGAGCATGCTCGCTCATCACTAGTGCTGACACAGCTGGAATGGCACCTTGCCCAGGAGGTGAGTATAGGTGTTTTCATTTTAACAGGACCATACATGAGGAATGAGAAGGGGTTTTCCAAGTAGTGGACAACCCCTTTAAGGTAATGATACTGCATGATGGAAGTGTATGTTTCTAGTAGATAAGAATATTTCAGAAAACGATTACATTGGGCTCGGTTCACTTTTGTGTTATCTAATTTTCATCAGATTAGTCTTGCTTTTTCCCAGCCTGTATACTTTTTACATTGGCTAATTTTTATTACTAATTTTTACGGTATGCATAATATTTTCTAATACAAATGTAACAATAAAACCATGGTTTATGTGTTCATACAGAAATCCTGGTAGAGATCCACTTGATTATTAATCAGGTTTATTGATCGCCACAGCATTATCTCCTTTTCTACAGACATCATCAGTAAAAGTGTTTGCCGATTAACTGTGAAGGGTCACCAGGTCACGTAATTAATTTTTAAGCAAACCTGATAAGGAACTGCTGATCATTTGACTGCAAATGTAAGCGTAACTTAAAAAGCTATAGTTTTCTTTAGTAAAAATAAAACCTATTAATATTATAATAATGTGTATAATGTATAAAGTAATTTACTAGAGTGAAAAAATATATAATGCATGGTAGGTTCATTGACTTGGCAAGTTACTTGGGAGGATTATTTTCATCCTCAACTTTGGATTGTGCTGCTATTATTTGTAATATATGCATAAATAAAAATTATACAAAAAACAAGTTCATATAAATAATAAATACAGTGCATACAAAATGGAATTACAAATATGAAAAATAATTAAAATGTTAGGATTTAAAATACATAAAATAACAATAAATTAATATAACTATATCAAGGTGATTTAAGGTGGCGGATTTGAAGAAAAAAATTATAATATATTTTGTAATCATAAAAATAGCATCGTATATGCTCACATTGATGTTAATAAAGTAATACAACATACATATGTACATTACAGGAGGGGTGGGGAACCTCAGGCCCTTGGGGCATTTAAGGCCCTCGATGACCTTTTATCTGGCCCCCAGGTAAATTCCGGGGGACCACAGTGCTTGGGCCGCCAGCCCATTAATTTCTTCTTGCTCTGTGAGTACACACACACAACTTTCACTACTGAATGCTGAGGCGCATGCAATGAAAGATTATGTCCTGACTCCTGACACCGATGCCAGCGTCCGCATTTACTTTTTGGACGGAGTTCACACGCAATTTGTATGGCCCCTGAAGGATGATATAAATATCCAAATGGCCCTTGGTAGAAAAAACATTTCCCACCCTTGCATTAAGGGGAATCGGTCAGTAACTCTCTAACAAAGCCGAATATATATACATGTAGCAGTTCAAAATACTGTAGAAATTCATACAAGTCTATAGGGCTTCAAAAAATACTTCTATAACCTTGGTATCCTGCATCTAACGTTGCTCTCCACAAGCTGAGTGACAGCGAGGGCCCAAGGCAATGGGAGTGCATCATCACCTCCCAATGCACTTCCAGCCTCATTAGCATATCTCTCTAAAACACTTTCTCAATGCTGTGTGGATATAAAGGTTTAGATTACCAGATGTTTTTGCACATTTCATTTTAAGCACATTCATTTGGTTTTGGGTGGGGTGTTGAGAGGCTCCCTTTAAAGGTGCATTGTGACAGGATATGCCATCACTTGATGATCATGGGTGACCATCTTTCGGATTCTCTTTCAATCGTGAGGTCAAAGCCCCTTTAATTTTCTTTTGTCCATCAGGGCCCTTGTGCATTCCTCGTGCAGAGAATTAAAATGTGGTCCTATTCATGGGAATGAGGACGAATTGTAGTACCTGGACAACATTTTGCTAGCATTAATGATATGGAGGGATACATTCAGATACATTTCTGGCAAACAGTGGAGATCTCAATAGTTCAGCTTCTATTGATCAGCAAATGAAAACATATCCTCTTGATATCTAGTCAACAGCCTTGGAGAAACACTTTCCTTTCATTGGATTTTTTAAATTTTAAACTGAGTACCTCCTTTAATTAACACTGCTGTAATGATTCCGGATCAGTTTTTCTTTTTCTTTTTCGCACCCATGTTCAATAGTTGTGCACCTAGTGAAAAAAGGTGCAAATTTTCCTTTCAACTAATTGGGCGCGTACCGCAGAACTTTTCTCTGGGCGTGTCCATGTTCTTTAGTATATGCCATGTTGATTAAAGGGAAAAAAAATGCACCTATATTACTTTGGAATGGAGAGGCGTAAAAAAATAGAAAAACTGTTCTACTATCAATAAAACAGCAACCGTTGGAAGATAAACTCATTGTAACTAAAAATCCAGTGAAAGGCCTCTGTAACCACTTTCTGACTTATGATGCACTATTACGTCATATTTGAAGTTACCTTCTTTGAGGCAGCCTCAGGAACTGAGCCTGCATCTTTCCCAACAGATGATAGCTGTATTACAAAGGCATTATCTGTCTTTACCAGCAGAGCAGCAAATAAAGTAAAGCTCTGACCGCTGCTGTTAACCACTTGGATGTGGCTGTTAATCACTGACAAAGGCATTTAAAATGTGCAGTTTAAGGGACTATCTGTTAAATGGGCCATTGGACACCCCCCATGACAATATCCACTGTTGGACACTTTGAAGCCCAATAGATTATCATAATGCACAATTCCACCTGCTTTGTAAGTGGAAATGGGCCCCTTTACCTCTTGGACCTCTGCTGCAAGTTCAAATTCCCAAAGGGGAATAAAAAAAAGAAACAGAAATTAGGAAAATAAAAGTTTTAAAACATGAAAATAAAATCACCACCTTTTCCCTCAATAAAAATAGACATAAGAAAATAAAAGAAATAAATATATTTTGGTATGACCACAGGCATAAAGGTCCAGTCTATGAAAATATAAAATGAATTAACCTGATTGGTAAATTGAATAACCAGAGGAAAAAAAAATCGAAATTCCAGAACTGCGGTTTTTCATTCTCTGCAATTCCGCTTTAAAATTCAATGATAAGTCATCAAAACATCATATCTACCCCAAAATAGTATCAGTAATAACGTCAGCTTACCAAGCAAAAAACAATTCCTCGCACAGTTCCATTAACCAAAAAATTAAAATGTTACTGGTTTCAGAAAATGGCGACAAAAACAACATTTTTTTGCTAAGAATTTCTAAAAAATTTTCACCACTTAAATAAATATAAAAAAATTATGCAAGTTTAAGGCAATACTACTAGAACCCTGTAGAAAATTTATACCCTCTGGTAATAAAATGTCCAGGAATAAAAAGAAACCATTATGGATAAATAAGACAGTACAAAGTTTAATAAGACAAAAATAAAAGGCATTTAAAATCTTGAAGGCCGAGAATACAGAAATAGCATTTCAGGAGTATAAAGACCTAAATAAGAAATGTAAAGAATAAATCAAGCTAGCTAAATTATCTACAGAGCAACAAATCGCCAGAGACATTAAAATAAATCCCAAAAAATTTTATGCATACTTCAATGCCAAAAAGAAAAAATCAGATGGTATCGGCCCCTTAAAAAAACGAGATAATTATAGAGGACAAAAAAGGCTGAGATATTAAACAGGCACTTTTCATCTAGGTTCACCAACAAACCGTCCGTTCCAGGGATCTTTCAACAGGGCAAAAATCAAAGTTCACCACCTAATATAACTAGTTTAACACAAAAAGAAGTACGCCTGCGTCTGAGCAAATTAAACATTGCTAAATCCCCGGCCCAGATGGTATTCATCCACGGATACTGAGGGAATTAAGCTCAGTAATTGACAAACCGCTGTATCTCATTCTTAGACTCTCTGGTAACAGGGGTAGTGCCACAGGATTGGGGGATAGCTGAAGTGGTACCGTTATTTAAGAAAGGCAAAAAGGTGGATCCAGGGAACTACCGTCCGGTAAGTCTGACATCAGTAGTGTGCAAAGTTATTGAGGGCATTATAAGAGATGCCCTGCATAGTTATATATATTATAATAAATGATAATCAGCATGGATTCATAAAAAATAGGTCATGTCTAACCAATATGTTGGGGTTCTATGAGGAGGCAAGTGCAAATCTGGATGTTGGTAATGGAGCGGATGTGATTTATCTGGACTTTGCAAAGGCATTGGATACTGTACCACAAAGCAGCTACAGAAGCAAGAACTTGGGGAAACTATATGCAGATGGGTAAGGAATTGGGTAAATGATAGGTAGCAAAGTTGTCATAAATGGTACATTCTCTAAATGGGATATAGTCAGCAGTGGGATGCTTCAGGGATCTGTGCTAGGACCGATTCTTTTTAGCCTCTTTATTAATGACCTTGGGGATGGGATTGAGAGTAGAGTGTTAGTTTTTGCTGACGACACTAAACTATGTAGGATATTAAAATCTGATCTTGATGTTACAATATTGCAGAACGATCTGGATAAGATCATTGAATGGGTAAACACTTGGCAGATGAGGTTTAATGTAGATAAATGTAGAGTAATGCACCTAGGAAGGAGTAATCTTATTGCTACATATACATTAAATGGGAGTATACTCAGGACTACAGAACAGGAGAAGGACTTGAATATTCTGGTTACAAGTAAGATGAGCAGCAGTACTCAATGTTAAGCAGCAGCCGCAAAAGCAAACAAGATTTTAGGATGTATAAAAATTGAAATAAAATCCCGCTATCCCAACGTATTGTTACCCCTTTATAAATCACTGGTGAGGCCACATCTGGAATATGGGATCCAGTTTTGGGCTCCACATTTTAAAAAGGATATTCAGAAGTTCGAGTCAGTTCAAAGGCGGGCAACTAGATTATTACAAGGGATGGAAGGCCTCTCATATGATGAGAGGTTGAAAAAGTTGAGTCTGTTTAGCTTAGAAAAATGACGCCTCAGAGGAGATCTCATTTACATGTATACATATATGTGTGGTCAGTACAAAGGACTGGCACATGACTTATTCCTTCCAAAGACCATACTAAGGACCAGGGGGCACTCATTATGGGTGGAAGAAAGGCGATTCCGGCATCTAAACAGGAAAGGGTTCTTTACAGTCAGAGCAGTTGGGCTATGGAATTCCCTACCACAAGAGGTAGTAATGACAGACACTATAACAGCTTTCAAAAAAGGGATGGACGATTTCCTTGATACACATAACATTGTAGGCTACAGTTAAATTAGACAAAATATTACACCTATAGTAGTACATTTAATACAATAATAGTAATTATATAACTAGTATCATAATTAGGTTTGATCCAGGGTTCTAGGACTGATCGCCTTCTCTCAGGGTCAAGAAGGAATTTTTTCCCGTGATGCAAATTGGCTGAATGTGTCCTGGGGTTTTTGCCTTCTTCTGGATCAACAGATTTAGGCATAGGGATTTGAGTAATACCATTATTGGAATCATAAGAGTAATACAAAATATAAAACTGATTAAAAAATTATAACCTTGTTTATTTTTAATTGTAATAGTGATGCAATAATAAAAATGATAATACATTTGTGAGGAATAGTCCCAGTAAGTTAGTAAGTTAGTGTAGGGAGTACAATTGGGGGAGAAAAGGTTGAACTGGATGGACCTAGGTCTTTATTCAACCTATGTTACTAAGTTTGGTATCACGGTTATCATACTGACCTGGAGAATCATGTTGACAATATTTTTTTAACATACAATGAATATCATTTTCAAGTACACTGAGTGTTAAAATAAATTATGTCATTCAAACTAACAACTTTCATACGGCTATGTTGACAAAAAATAAAAAAAATATGGCTCTTTGAAGAAAGGGAGGAAAAACAAAACCATAAAAATGGAAAATTGTCATCTGAGTAAAGAGTTAAAGGGAACCTGTCATGTGAAAAAATGTTATTAACCTGCCAATATGGGGTTAATCTTCAGGTTAGCAGCATTATAAGCCTTAGGTCACAAGATCATTTTTCTTTCTTCCGAGAAAATTAGTCTGATCGTGCTAATCACACTGTGTTCACACGCTGATCTGAGTGTGATCAGAGTGTGATCAAAGTGTGATCCAATTTTCTCAGATGAAGAAGATAAAAAAAAAGTCTCTCTATCTTCTCCATTTTCTCTGTCCTTGAAAGTCGAAACCACACTTGGATGTCCGATTTTTTTCACGGATCCATAAACTTGAATGGCCGAGTGTGTACTGATTATGAGAGGGAAATTGTGCATGCTGTAAGTGGTCGGAAGAAAAAATCAGACATATGCACAGCCTCATTAAATAACATGGGGATGAGTGCAAGCCATCAAATTGATTTTTACAGTCGTATGCTCGAGCCCTGTAGCTGTGCATCCGCCTCAATGAAGGCCAGGCTATTGGGAGGAAAGTATCTATACTCTTCCTGGCAGCTTCCGGCTTTCAGTCCTACAGGTGCAGCTTCAGTCACTGCCCAGTACATAGTGAGCGGTGGCTACACCGGCGCTCTGGCACTAACTGACAGCCAGCACAGCACTGATGCACTGATTCAAATTTTTATGACTGGAAGCCAGAGGCTACTGGGAGGAATAAAGTTCATTTCTTTCTAGTGGTCGGGCTTTCAGAGAGTCGGCCGCACAGCGGTAATATGCTATTAACCTCTGCACGACTAGCTCTACCCTCACCTACTGTATCCTCACCCATCCCTTGTAGACTGTGAGCCCTCGCGGGCAGGGTCCTCGCTCCTCCTGTACCAGTCGCTGTCACATTGTGTTCAAGATTATTTTAATTGTTCTTGTATTATACCCCTTCTTCACATGTAAAGCGCCATGGAATAAATGGCGCTATAATAATATATAATAATAACCTGCAGATTAACCCCATATCTGTAGGTTAACATTTAAAGTTATACCCATATGTTACACCAAGCATGATGTACAATACAAAGTTATCTTGTGGTACCGTGTTAGCCAGAAGAATCGATGTAAATACTTTTATGCCCAAAAATGACAAAAGTATTCTCGGAATGATACCTTTATTGGCTAACCAGAAAAAAAAATATATATGCAAGCTTTCAGAGCACAAAGGCTCCTTCGTCAGGCAATGTTACAAATGAATTCAAAAGATACAAGGCAAACAAATGTCTACTGGATCAGGGAAAAGCATTAATCCCTAGCCCCAAAATATATTTTGTTGCTGCTGCTTTGGGGTTGTTGTTTGTATTTTGCTTTGTCCTAGACACTTTGGGGGAGATTTACCAAGCTGAATGCACCAGAATTCTGGTATTATGTCCAAAAACCTGTCATTCATGATCTCTTCCATATTTATCATGCCTTGTTGGACAGGAAGCGAGGCTTTGTTTTTCTGCTTTTTTTTGTTTGCTTTTTTACACTTTTTTCCATTTGCTTTGTGTTCTCTTTTTAGTATACAGTATATTCAGTATTGATTTTGAATATCTTTTCATATACACTCATATGCATATTTCTATCTCCTTTAATTTATAAGATTCCCATGTACCAATGATAACTAGACTGACAGGTTATAATTTGTGTTACCTATTTTATGTGATTAGAAGCTTTACATAGCCATCAGAACCTCCTTTTTGCAGTGTTTTATGGAATTCTTTCATTTCTTTTTTCGTTATATGTCCCTATCAGTTAGAACTAGAAGGTAGAAAGGATTGGGTGCAGGAGAAGTAAAACAAATCAATAGAAATACCTTCTTGCTTTTTGAATAAGACGCCTAAGTATTTGTACATAACTACAACTTTCACTGTTTCCATGGCAGCCAAATGCTTGCGCATTCAGGCAACATTTAAGACTGTTTGTAAACTGTTCTACATGCAGAGAAATTGTTGATCCGGAGAGTGCGCCTTTGATCTAAAATTATGTTAATTGTGCCAGAATATGCTCTCATTTCAGAGGTACGGAAGAGAAGACATTTCAACGTTTGGTTACATAGTGACATAAAAATGGGATATTTATTTACATGTTAGTGAAAATACAACATAGCAGAACAAAGTACTGATTCCCAACCCCCAAAAATCACTGAAAGTTTATTAATGAAGTAATATTGTTCCTATGGTCTACTCAATGTGTATGTCTGTGTGTGGCTTATTTGCTTCAAAAACTGAGCACCATAAAATGACTATGGGACGCACCTCACTAAGGTTAGATATCAGAAAACAGGAAAAACATATTTCCTTCTAATATAGACTTCCCTGTAGGTACAAAGAAGGTCAATACCAATAATTATAATGCAATAGGGTACGGAGGTAAAAGATCTGTTAGTTATTCTCTTCAGCATGTGTATTATACTCATATAGCCTTACAGCAAGTACATTATGTTCATTCTCTGCAGAACAAACATACACAACACTGCAACATGCTCAGTACATGCACACTATGCTCTACTGAATATATACACGCTCACAACTATGCTACACACGTGGTCAAAATTGTTGGCACCCCTCGTTTAATGAAAGAAAAACCCACAATGGTCACAGAAATAATTTGAATCTGACAAAAGTAATAAATTAAAAATCCATGAAAATGAACAAATGAAAGTCAGACGTTGCTTTTCTGCTTCTACAGAATTAAAAAAAAATTAAACTCATGAAATAGGACTGGACAGAAATGATGGTAGCCCTGAAAATAATGTGACAAAGGGGACATGTTAAATCAAGTTGTGTCCACTAATTAGCATCACAGGTGTCTACAATCTTGTAATCAGTCAGTGGGCCTGTATATAGGGCTACAGACACTCACTGTGCTGTTTGGTGATATGGTGTGTACCACACTCAACATGGACCAGAGAAGGCAAAGGAAAGAGTTGTCTCAAGGGATTAGAAAGAAAATTATAGACAAGCATGTTAAAGGTAAAGGTTATAAGACCATCTCCAAGCAGCTTGATGTTCCTGTGACTACAGTTGCACATATTATCCAGAAATTTAAGATCCATGGGACTGTAGCCAACCTCCCTGGACGTGGCCACAGGAGGAAAATTGACGACAAATCAAAGAGACGGATAATACAAATGGTAACAAAAGAGCCCAGGATAACTTCTAAAGAGATTAAAGGTGAACTTCAAGCTCAAGGAACATCAGTGTCAGATCACATCATCCGTCGTTGTTTGATCCAAAGTGGACTTCATGGGATATGACAAAGGAGAACACCATTGTTGAAAAAAAATCATAAAAAAGCCAGACTGGAATTTGCCAAACTACACATGTTGACAAGTCACAAAGCTTCTGGGAGAATGTCCTATGGACAGATGAGACAAAAATGGAAGTTTTTGGCAAGGCAAATCAGCTCTATGTTCACAGATGGAAAAATGAAGCATATCAAGAAAAGAACACTGTCCCTAATGTGAAACATGGAGGAGGTTCTGTTATGTTCTGGAGCTGCTGTGCTGCATCAGGCACAGGTTGTCTTGAATCTGTGCAGGGTAAAATGAAATCTCAGGACTATCAAGGGATTCTAGAGAGAAATGTGCTGCCCAGTATCAGAAAGCTTGCAACAGGATAATGACCCAAAACACAGCTAAAAACACCTAAGAATGGCTAAGAGGAAAATATTGGACTATTCTGAAGTGGCCTTCTATGAGCCCTGACCTAAATCCTTTTGAGCATCTTTGGAAAGAGCTGAAACATGCTGTCTGGAAAAGGCAACCTTCAAACACGAGACAACTGGAGCAGTTTGCTCATGAGGAGTGGGCGAAAATACCTGTCGAGAGGTGTAGAAGTCTCATTGACAGTTAAAGGAATCGTTTGATTGCAGTGATTGCCTCAAAAGGTTGTTTAACAAAATATTAAGTTAAGAGTACCATCATTTCTGTCCAGGCCGATTTTATGAGTTTAATTTTTTTTTAAATTCTGTGGAAGCAGGGTTGAAAAGCAATGACTGATTTTCATTTGTTCATTTTCAAAGATTTTTAATTTATTATTACTTTTGTCAGATTCAAGTTATTTCTGTGACCATTGTGGGTTTTTCTTTCATTAAACGAGGGGTACCAACAATTTTGACCATGTGTGTACATACAAACAAACAGTTCTGCAACATACATACACAACCCTTCTACATACACGCAGTCATATATATATGCTCTTTAATGTTTGCAGGGTTCTTTTTCCCAATGGCAGATTTCAGCTCACCCCAAAGATTTTCAATGTGATTGAGGTCAGGACTCATTGCTGGCCATTTTAAAACAGTCCATTTTTTCTTTTTGAACCATTCCTGTGTACTTTTGGCTGTCGCTTTGGGTCATTGTCTTGCTGAAGGACCCATGATCTTCAACTCAAGCCAAGTTTTCTTACATTGGTTAGGACATTTTGCTCTTGATAATTCTCTGATTTCATGATTCCTGTGAGACGGTCAAGGCCTCCAGTACCAGACAAAGGAAAGACACCCCACAGCATTATGGATCCTCCACCATGCTTAATTGTTGGTAAAGTGTTCTTTTCCTTATAAGCTTCATTGCACCATCTGTAAACAAACTGCTGCTTTGCATCACCAAAAATCTATTTTATTTCATCTGCCCATAGAATATTTTCCAAGAAGGATTGTGGTTTGTCAAGGTACTCTTTGGCAAAGATCAGTCGTTTTTTTTTATGTCTTTTCTTCAGCAAGAGTTTCTTCCTTGGCCTTCGCCCATAAAGCTCTGCTTGGTTTAGTCTGCAGCATATGGTACTTGTTGAAACCATGTGCCCAGACTGTTCCAGGTTGGCCTTCAGGTCTTTGGATGTTTGATGTGGTGTTTTTTCCACCATTCGCACCAACCGTCAAAGACATCTCTTGTCAATTTTCCTCTTTCCCCCACGTCCAGTGAGGTTCTTGATGGTTCCATGCTCGGCAAACTTCCTAACATTGCGCACTGTTGAAACTGAGATACGAAGTTCTTTAGAGATGGCATTATACCATTTGGAAGTCTTGTGTTTGCTAACACCAGTTCTGATGTCCTCAGACAGCTCCTTTGTCTTCACCATTGTTATATAGGAACAGGGCCTACCATGTGGCTTTTTAAAGCACTGAAGTCATCATTCATTGGCTAATTCATATCACATGGGCACTGACAATTAATCACAGGTGAATATTTTTTGTGATTTACCACAGGCGAGTCAAAAGGTGTTTCCATACTAAATTAATTTAAAGGGTGTCAATACAAGTGACACAGCAAGCTTTAAATTTTTCTATTTTCCCCTCCCAATGTTTTTTGTTTTAAATTATTGTTTATAATGTCCTCTTTTGTATTTAAGGCTATTGCTCTATACAAAAAAAACTGTCATTTGATTCATTTTTTTCAGGAGATATTCCACATTATGTACTTAAACGCCATGGGTGGCAATAATGATAAGGACTGCACATGGTCCTTTGTCCAAGTCAAAATGAGCATAAGCAAATGGCAAAGGATATGCATACCCATAAGGATATGCATACCCATACTCACTACATCAACCACTAGTGTAGTTGCCTAATAAGGATTCCTTCCCTGGTCCCTGCAGCAGCTAACTACTTATGGGTAAGCACTTCTTGTTACCTTATTAGGCAACTACACTAGTGGCTGATGCAGTGAGTATGAGGATACGTATAGATATCATTTAAAAGACCGAATAGTCTTTTGACTGTTTATGTGAATCACAGATGCTGCTATCTCAGGCCCATATAGTGTTTTTACTCAGTCTGATTGGATTCTTTGGAATTGCATAAAGATTTGTTAAACTGTATTTGATTCCAATTGACTGTGCACCTATTTTTGAATACATAGCCAATACTCCATTATAATATCATATATATAATGCCATTACTCTGATTGCATACCTTCTGGATTGTTTAGTGGTCTATCTCATTTTTTCCTCGTATTATGTGTCCAGTATTTCTATGAATTGTATCATATTATTCAAATAAAAATAGTTTTTTTATATATAATTGAAAAAAGTACTCCAATTGTATTTTTTGGGTTAAAAAAACATATCTAGATGCATAGTGGCCACCTTGAAACCCCAGGTGGTTCACAGAAGTTTATAACGTTGAGCCGTGAAAATAAAAAATAAAAAATAATCACATTTTTGACACAAAAAATGTCTATCCCCAAAATTCACTGTTTCATAAGGGTAAGAGGAGAAATTGCACCATACAATTTGTTGTGCAATTTCTCTTGAGTATGCCGATACACAATATGAGGAGGAAAACTACTGTTTGGGCGCACAGCAGGGCTTAGAAGGGGAGGAGTGCCATTTGGAGAGCCCCTGATATGCCTAAACAGTGGAAACCCCCCACAAGAGACACCATTTTGGAAACTAGACTCCTCAGGGAAGTTATCTAGATGTGTGGTGAGCACCTTGTACTCACAGGTGCTTCACAGAAGTTCATAACGGTGAGCTGTGAAAAAAATCACATTTTTCCCACAAAAATGTTTTTTATCCCCAAATTTTGTATTTTTACAAGGATAGCAGGAGATAATGGACCCCAAAATTTGTTATGCAATTTCTCCTGAGTACGCAAATACCCCATATGTGGGTGAAAACTCCTTTTTTTGTATAGTTTAAAGCTCAGAATTTTGCTGGACTGGTTTGAGGGTGCCAAGTTACATTGGTCCGGCCCCTGAGGTGCCAGTTCAGCCCCCCATAAGTGACCCCATTTTACAAACTACACCTCTCAATGGATTCATCTAGGGGTGCAGTGATCATATTAACACCACAGGTGTGTCACAGCATTTTATACCATTCGGCAGTGAAGAACAAATAATTACATTTTTACCACCAAAATCTTGTTTTAGCCCCCGATTTTACATTTTAACACTGGGTAATGGGTAAAAATGACACCAAAAATTGTCCCACAATTTCAGATGAATATAGAAATACACGATATGTGGCTGTGCAGTACTGCTTAGCCATACGGTGAGACTAGGGAAGGACAGAGCACTTTTTGCCTCCAGGAGCGCAGATTTTCCTAGAATAATTTGTGGACTCCATATACAGATCTCCTAAGTACTAGAAGAGCAGAATCCCCCTCAAGTGACCCCATTTTGGAAATTACACCCCTTTGTGAATTTATCTACTAATGTAGTAACGATATTGACTCTATGGGTGTTTCCCTGAAACAAGCACCAGTGGCTGTTGCGGAGTGAAAATTGCAAACTGCCATTGTAGTGACCAGTACGTTGTAGTGCCCAGCTCGTTCTTCTGGAGACATACACCCATAAATTAGGTGGGCTCTCATTGCTACAGAAATGCCAAACATGTGGACGATAACTGCAGTTTAGACACACTGTGGATCTCAGAAGGGAGGGACCCATTTGGATTTTGGAGTGCAGAATTCGCTAAATTTATTTTGGGGGGCGAGGAGCCATAGCAATTTGCCAGAGCTGCAGTACTACCAGTAATGTGGAAGCCCTTATATTTCCGTTAACAGATGATGGCCCTGAGTGGGGACTTGTTTATTTGTGGATTTGAAGCTTTTGTTAGGAACATTTTACACAACATTTTGGATCACATTTATCTATGCTGAGCACTTATATCAAGGTTTCCATCTAAATCTCCGAGAGACGTGACTCAGATGAAACCCCCGAGGGGTCCATTCACTATAATGAGGCAGCAGAGTTACTCTGGACTCCATCTGGCCTCTGTTCAGTGGTGTCCTTTTCAAAACTGTGGCCGATGGTGGTTCCGTCTGAATCACGTATTTCAGAGATTTGCACTGAAATCCCGGTGTAAGGGCTCAGCGCAGCGCGCAAAACAAATGTGCGCCGAGCCATACTGCAATCTTTGGGAGGCAGAATGAACAAATCAACATCAGGTGAAGAATGGGTTTTATTTCTTTTTTACGCCGTTCCTCATGCGGTAAAAGTGATTATATGACTTTATTCTTCAGGTCGGTGCGATTTCAGCGATACCAGATTTATAGCGGGTTTTTATGTTTGGCAGCTGTCACACAATAAAAGACGCTTTTTATTGTAAAAAGTTTTTGCATCGCCATATTTTGATAGCTATAATTTTTCCTTATTTCGGCTGACAGTCATGTGAGGGTTTGTTTTTTGCGGGACAAGTTGACGTTTTATTGGTACCATATTTGGGCAAATTACATCTTTTGATCACTTTCTATTTCGTTTTTTGAGAGGCAGAATGAACAAAAACCAGCAATTCAGGAATTTTCGGGCAGGGATTTTCTTTATGCCATTCTGTGTATGGTAAAATTGGTAAGGCAGTCAGTATGATTACAGCGATGCCCTATGTACATAAAAAAAAATATGTTTGGTGCTTCTACACAATAAAAACTATTTTATAGAAAAAATAAATTTTTGCATAGTTTTATTCTGAGAGCTGTAACTTTTTTATTTTCCCGCTGATGGATCTGTATGGTGGCTTGTTTTTTGAGGTACAAGATAAAGAAGATAATATTTTCAGCGATACCATTTATTTTATTTATTTCACTATTGACAGCGACATCACAGGGGTTAAACACCAGCGAACGGTGCTAGCACCACTCTTGGGAGTTGCTGTGCTCACATAGAGCTGATACCCGCACTCTATCGCGGTGGTGCTCAGTGTGAGCCCGCACGATCACGCTTTGCAGGAACGCAGCTCCCGCAGCGCCGTATATATAATGCGCATATCGGGAAGGCTTAATATATGTAGATGGATGAGGGTTATGTTGTAATAAAACCTTTCTATTTTTATTTTTCATTACATTGTTTGTGTGGGTTAATGTCTATTTTGGATATCGTTTACCTCTCAGCTTAGAACAAATGGCATCTTCCTCCTCACTATATACATTGTCATTGTGCAGTTTCTACGGGCTCGGATCAATTCCCCATTGGGAATTCCTTTAGTGGTGTCTATAGAATGACGTGAACTAGCATTTAAAATAGTATTCCCAGCAATTCTTTTGCAATAAGTACATGTTTTAATCTTGTTAGATATTAGATTAGATGTCAACAGTAAATTCAAAAAGTTGTCATTGAATTTAAGATTATATGCATTGTTATTTAAATACTACAAAAAGTGTGGTATGGCTACCTCGCTCCCAGACCAGATGAGGATGCAGTCTATTTAATGGTCATACCATACCACATGATGGAAAAATGGATTAGATGTAGAAAAAATATATTTTTACTCCCAAATGACAACAAAAATATTAGCGAAAAAAGGCGATTGTTTAGCACCCATAGAAGCACCAAACAGCTCTATTTAATATTCACCCTCAAGCATAAAATAATTATGATTTAGTAAATATTCCCAAGCCATAATGATGAATTCCTTTAAATGAAATGTACAGTGTATATAGAGAATAGCGATCTAAGATTGAAGAAAAAGCTTTCATGCCTAAATTGAGTGGCATGTAATGAATATGAAGATTCTACTGTACATCGCAACTGAGCCATGAATAATGTGATTTCCACAAAATTTGTTCCAAAATATTTAATGTGTTTAGTATCACATAGAAAGCCTGGACAGGAAGGTATGAAAGGCAATGTAAAAGAGTACTGACCCATTAACATAGGTTTTTATTAAGAGAACCGATTCCCACCACAATAGAAGTTTGGGTAATGACTAGTGATGAGCAAATGTGCTCGCCACTGCTCGGTACTTGCCCGAGCATCACTATGCTCGACAAGCTCAGCGAGTATTTCCGGGTTGCTCGGGCGGGAACTCAGGTCCCCTCCCTACATATTTGGCGCCCTTTAGAGAGCCAATGAACATGCAGGGATTGCCTGCCACACACTAATGCCGCAGCCATGTTGGTTGAGGGCATTACAGTGATTGGTTGGCCGCACAGCGTCATCAAGTCTACATAAGACCTGGCGCCACCATGCTCATCACAGTCACTCCGAATCAGGCAGAGTAGGGAAAGCTGCTGCTGAGTCAGGGAGAGATTTGCTTTTTTATAGTTAGTATAGGTATTCCACAACATATATCTATATCCATCTGAACTAACAGTCCTTCTGACAACTAATCCAGCTGCATATATTCAGTAGTGATAGCAGGAGTTAGGCAGGCAGGCAGTGTATGTGGCAGACTGCAGTGCATGATACAGCACAAGAGGGTCCATTGAACGTCCTGCTAGTATAGGTATTCCACAATAGAGAATACCTATGTCAAAATCCTATAATATCCTATAAGAGAAGCCATAATATTGGAGATATCATTAGCAAACATCGATTGACAGTCGATTCTACAAATTGGCTCCAAAAAAATATTTGTAAAGGAAATTTTAGGTCTGGTTCCTGTTCTTTCTGTGACAGGCATCTCACTAATAACCCTATACATATAGGTCCTATTGTACATCATGTTAAGGACTTTATAACTTGTAGGTCAAAATGTATAGTCTGTTATTTTTTGCCCATGCAGTTTTTATTATATAGGTAAAACCATCCGCCCCGTTTGTCCGTATTAGAGAACACTTTAATTCTATTACTACAAAAAAGTCTCCCAACGATTTATTTCACAAGTGAGAGAAATCCATAATGCTGACCCCCAGGTACTTCGATATGCCGGCTTAGAGCATGTTAATTCTCCCTCTAGAGGCGGCAATCATAACAGATTCTTGCTGCAGAAAGAAGCAAGGTGGATTTCTCTTACAAATGCCACCGGCCCGATAGGGCTTAACGATTGATCTGACTTTTCAATGCTTTTATAGATTTTAAATTTAATTTAATCAATCATCATCACCTGTTAAAGGTAATGTTTCCGCTTTGTTTCACTCGGGCCCGCAGAAGCGCTAACACAAGCGCGAAACAGCTGTAGTCCTCCTTTTTCCCCGCACTGCCTGCTATCCACTGTTTTTATGACAAGATGAAATAAAGGATGTTTTACTATGTGAAGACATGAGTGCAGCTTAATTCTCTATTATATTAATGGAATTTTCTGAAATTTTTCCAAGCACCCCCATATCATATCTACAGATTGGATTCAGCCCATAATTAACAGGTGAGGTCAGTTAACTGTCTTATTATGTGGTGCAGACCTTCCTCTTCTTTGTTTAAATATATATATATATATATATATACTGTATATATATATATATATATATATATATATACACATACAGATATCTGAACTAACAGTCCTTCTGAGGACAAATCCAACTGCATATAATCAGTGCTAGGCAGGGAGACTGCAGTGTATGTGGCAGACTGCAGTGTATGATACAGGACAAGAGGATCCATTGAACATCCTGTCTGCTGCTGCTGTAATAATTACAGATATTTCTTCTAGACATAGCAAGTTACAGGCCTTCTATTTAAAATCGTGGTTCTCTGTCAGACATATCATATATAGCTGTGTTCCAAAATCAGCCATTTCTCGTGAACGTGGAAAATATTGTCCTCCATTTAAAATGGGCAAGGTGCGTGGCAAGGGACGGGGAAGTGGACGTGATGGTGATGATGCATGCCGAGGCAGAGGACGTGGTCAAGGTGAAATTGTGCCACAACAAACACCCACATATTGTCACTCAACCTTCCTGTCCCAATTACTAGGGGACCGCAGAACACCACTATTGAACACAAAACAGTGTCAAAAGGTTGTTGGTTGGATAGCAGTAGCAGATAATGCTTCCAGTCACTTTGCCACCACCACCTCCACCCTGTCTTCCACACGGTCAAGTCTCAGTAGCTGTGAGTCTGGACCGCATATTCCTCACACTGATCCTCCTTCCTCCCGCCATGCCGAGTGCCAGGAGACAACGGATCCCACACTTGGACACTACGAAGAACTGTTCACTTTTCCATTTGCAGAGATTCAGGCTTCTTTCCCGGCCAGCTTCAAGCGAGTCAAGAGGAGAATGCGTGTAGCGATGCCCAAATATTGGAGCAGCCACGGTCACACAAAGGCGACAGCGATAAAGTGAAATTACTGTCGCAAGAGGTGGATGATGATGATGAGACAATTGCCAGAAAGTCAGGAGGAGGACCAGGATGCGGAAGTGGAAGATGAGGTGGTGGATGATATAGTAGCTGATCCAACCTGGCAGGGGGACATGCAGAGCGAGGACAGCAGCACACAGGAGGAGGGAGGCGTAGCACCACAACAGGCAGGAAGAAGCAGGGTGGTGGCCGCAGACACAAGGCGGGAAAGTGCTCCTCGTAATGCCAACACGAAGGAAGTTGCCAGTACAACTGTTAGGTCTTCCCTAGTCTGGTTATTTTTTAAAGACTCTGCAGATAACGCCGAAAAGGCCATTTGCACCACCTGCCAGGCCATCATCAGCAGGGGTAGCAAAACTGGCCGCCTGACCACCACCAGCATGATCAGGCACGTGGCAGCAAAGCACCCGACTAAGTGGGCCGAACCATATGGTCCAGCAACAGTGTCTGCAGGTGACACCACTGCTTCTTCCGCTGTTGTGCGTGCATGCCAATCCCATGTCCATGGTGCATGTGAAGATGCCTTCTGCCCTGCATCTGTAGTTGCACACTCTCAAGTAGCACCATCAGCAAGCACATCCACGTCCTTGTCCCAGAGCAGCGTTCAGTTGTCCTTACCCCAGTCCTTGGAACGCAAGCGCAAATACGCAGCCAACGCTCCACAGGCCACACTACTAATCTCACTCATTTCACGTATGCTTGCGCTTGAAATGTTGCCTTTTAGGCTCGTGGAGATGGAAGCTTTTGGCAAACTGATGGCGGTGGCCGCCCCTCGGTACCCTGTCCCCAGCCGCCACTGTTTCTCCTGGTGTGACGTCCCCGCATTACACAAGCACGTGTCCCACAATATTAGACATGCCCTCAACATCTCAGTTACTGGAAAAGTCTACCTAACGATGGACACGTGGAAAAGAGCTTGTGGGTAGGGATGGTACATCTCGCTGATGGCACACTGGGTTAATATAGTGGAAGCCGGGACCGAATCGGACCTTGGGACAGAACACGTTCTCCCAATGCCGAGGATTGCGGGCCCTGGGTCAATCAGGGTTTCCCCCACATTCTACAGCTCCTGAACCTCCTCCTCCTCTTCAGCATCCATCTACGAAATAACCACATCAGTCGCAAGCTGAAAGCACTGCAGCACTGCCTCTGCTAAGTGGCAACAGGCTGTGCTGAAGCTAATATGCTTAGGTGACAAACCACACAACGCTGAAGAGTTGTGGACAGCTCTGAAAGAGCAGGCAGATCTGTGGCTGACAACGCTGACCCTACAGCCAGGCATGGTTGTGTGTAACAATGGCTGAAACCTGGTGGCAGAGAAATGACAGCCAAAGTAGATATGGTTTCCCTCTATGCCAGTCCTTTCACTGAGCTAAAGAATATGGCTGTGGTGAAATACAACTCCCACTGTGAAGCAGTTTTAGACTGAAAAACATTGGGCCCACCAGAGGATTTGATTCCGAGGGCTCACCTTTCTCCCCTGCTCAAGAACCCCATAGCAGCTGCAAAGTTTGCGCTATCATGAACTCTCCTGATGGAGACGCCAGGGCCCACCCGAGGATTCTCTGGTGGGACCATCCAACCCTGCCGAGAAGCAGTCCTGGCTAAGAAAAGTGTGGGGGAAGGTTCCCGGACACACTATGGCTGCTTTTTTACTGAGGTGGAAACCCACGCAAACACAGGAAGAACATACAAAATCCTTGCAGATGTTGTCCTTGCTGGGATTTGAACCAGGATCCCAGTGCTGCAGTGCTTCAGTGCTAACCACTGAGCCACTGTGCTGCCCTCTCTGTTCTCCCTCTGATATCTAACATGCTGGAGAAACTTGCACCTACTGCCACTCAGTATCTTCAGCTCCTTTGTGAGAAACTAATGTATTTGGGCAGCCACTCAGTCTACCAAATAAGATTCCTGAGTAGGAAATTGTGGATGGCTTTGCTACTGGTACTGGGGGCACTGCTAACACCACGGCGTTGTGCCATAGTTCACTGGAAATATTCCAGGCTGGTAGGAGCCAAGCAGCTGATTCCAATAGAAAAGTACCAGCAGCAACCTAAGGAGATGGTGGCCTCTCATCATCATGACCTCTATCATTATCACAACCTCGGCACTATGAACTCTTCTGAAGGAGAAGCCAGGGCCCACTGGAGGAGACTCTGGTTCTCTGGTGGGCCTGTCCAACCCTGCTGAGAAGCTGCCCTGGCTAAGAAAAGTTTGTGGGAAGGTTCCCGGACACTCTATGGCTGCTTTTTTACTGTGGACTTGGCTCTAATGAGATGTACTGTCCCTAGCCACATTCACCTGTCCACATGTTTGTGGTTAGGGGGCCCTTCCCAGTAAGTGCACTGGGGAAGGCACAGGTAATGTTGTGGGACCCGCGCTTGTGGAAGGCGGAGATGACACCAGGAGAAATAGTGGTGGCTGGGGACCGAGTATGGACACCTAGCCACCGGCATGAGTTTTTGGACAGCTTCAGCCTCCACAAGCCTAGACACTACGGCTGCTTTTTTGCTATGGCCTGGCTCCAGTAAGATGTACCGTCCCTGGCCATATTCACTTGTCCACGTGTTTGTGGTTAGGCGGTCCTTCCCACTAAGTGCACTGGGGAGGGCACGGGTAATGTTGTGAGACCCACATTTGTGGAAGGCGGAGATGACACAGGGAGAAAGAGTGGCGGCTGGAGACAGAGTATGGACACACGGCCGTGGCCGCCATGAGGTTGAGGACAGCTTCCGCCTCCACGAGTCTAAAAGGCCACATTTAAGTGCAAGCAGCTGCCCAGAAATCTAGCAGTTTACTATTGCGGCCTGTGAGCGGGTGGCTGGGTGCATACTTGCGCTTGCATTCCAAGTAACAGAAAACATGGCCTCACCTCAGCACTGAACTCTCCTGAAGGAGAAGCCAGGGCCCACCGGAGGAGTATCTGGTTCCCTGGTGGGCCCGTCCAACCCTGCCAAGAAGCAGCCCTGGCTAAGAAAAGTGTGTGGGAAGGTTCCCGGACACTATGACTGCATTTTTAATGTTGACTGGCTCCGTACCGTCCCTGGCACATTTACCTATCCACGTGTTTGTGGTTAGGCGGTCCTTCCCAGTAAGTCCACTAGGGAGGGCACAGGTAATGTTGTGGGACCTGTGCTTGTGGAAGGCGGAGACGACACCGGGAGAAATAGTGGCGGCTGGGGACCGAGTATGGACACCCGGCCGCCGTCATGAGTTTTTGGACAGCTTCTGCCTCCACAAGCCTAAAAGGCCACATTTCAAGTGCAAGCAGCTGCCCAGAAATCTGGCAGTTTACTATTGTGGCCTGTGGGTGGGTGGGTGGCTGGCTGCATACTTGCGCTTGAATTCCAAGTAACAGAAGACTAAGCAGATGGTGGCTTCTATCATCATCATGGCCTCACCTTGGCACTATGAACTCTCCTGAAGGAGAAGCCAGGGCCCACCGGAGGAGTCTCCAGTTCTCTGGTGGTCCCATATAACCCTGCCGAGAGGCAGCCCTGGCTAAGAAAAGTGTGTGGGAAGGTTTCCGGACACTCTATGGCTGCTTTTTTAATGTGGATTAGATGTGCTTATCCATGTTATTGAAACAAAAGGAAAGGTCAGCATACTACAAAGGTATATAACAATGTTCCGTGCAATTGCACCCACAAATGAAACTCCTGAACTGTAACCTACTATAGTGCAATATGAAGCACCGGAACATAAAATATTTCTATAGTACCAGTAAATGTAGCCCATAAAACCATGACTTATCCAAAAAGTATATGCAAAGTTTATTAGGTAAACATATGGACACCATTAAAAACAAATTAAAAACAAACAACCTCAATGAGGAAGTGTGAGTACATGTGAAGTTTCCACCTCTGTGTAAGCCACTAATCACAAGATTGCACGTACAAATGACAAGTTGGTTGTGCACAAAGGTTTTTTGCAACAAATGCCTCCTGCATACAAGTATAACAAACATGCATATTAAAGGTACATATAACATGTTAAAAAGGTTATGTGAGTATAACTGTCATGCATTCAAAATACATATCACATGTGCGACCCTAATGCAGGACTATACAGCATAAATATTATAGCTATACATGTATCAATATACCCCTAGACCAGTAATGTACCCCTTGGTCTGTTTCTAGATTAATAATCAGATCCTATCTACCACCCATGACTATTGAGTGTCTAGAGATATGTGGAATAAACTGGCATTGTAGCAACCTCTGAATAGAAAACAGTGGAAACCTGAAGATACCAAAGGGAAACCCCACGCGTTACGCTTTTTCAGGCTTCCTCAGGGGTATATGCTTGTCTTATGCATGTTGTTTCTCAAACCGCATTGAAGATCTGCCCATTGTCCAACTCTTTAGTCATGAAATTAAAGGCGCAAAGAAAGATGTTTGTGTGTCGAAGCACCACCGACAAGTGCGAGCTGATGTTGGACGGGCTGCCACTGTTTATGCAACAAGCTGCATTAGAGGACTTCCTGGGAGAAATGACACCTGGAGTAGATACGGTTTCCCTCTATGCCAGTCCTTTCACCGAGCTAAAGAATATGGCTGTGGTGAAATACAACTCTCACTGAGAAGCAGTGTCAGCCTGAAAAACATTGGCCCCACCAGAGGATTTGATTCTGAGGGCCCAACTTTCTCCCTCGCTCAAGAGCCCCATAGCAGCTGAAAAGTTTGCACCTATCATGAACTCTCCTGATGGAGAAGCCAGGGCCCACTCAAGAATTCCCTGTTGGGCTCGTCCAACCCTGCCGAAAAGCAGCCCTGGCTAAGAAAAGTGTGTGGGAAGGTTCCCGGACATTCTATGGCTGCATTTTTAATGTGGACTGGTTCCGTACCGTCCCTGGCCACATTCACCTGTCCACGTGTTTGTGGTTAGGCGGTCCTTCCCAGTAAGTCGACTAGGGAGTGCATGGGTAATGTTGTGGGACCTGTGCTTGTGGAAGGCAGATACAACACCGGGAGAAATAGTGGTGGCTGGGGACCGAGTATGGACACCCGGCCGCCGACGCCATGAGTTTGTGGACAACTTCCGAGTCCACGAGCCTAAAAGACCACATTTCAAGTGCAAGCAGCTGCCCAGAAAACTGGCAGTTTAGTATTGCGGCCTGTGAGTGGGTGTGTCACTGGCTGCATACTTGCACTTGCATTCAAAGGAATGGGGTAGGTTCAACTGAACTCTGCGCTGGGACAAGGACGTGGACGGTGATTGTTGCAAGTCTTCAACAACAGGTGCATGGTGGGAGGCATCTTCGCATGTGCCAGGGATCACTTTTAGGCAGTGACCTGGGAGTCAGAGTTGTTTCCAGGGGTCTTCCCCATGCTGTTCCCATGTATTTTCAGCACTGTATGCATGGGTCTGATGAAGTGTCACACACCACATGGCCAGATAAGGTTGTAAAATGTTAAAATTTCATTTCCCAGTGAATGCATTTGTTTTGGATGAAAGCAATGCAAAAGTGCAAAAACGCATCAAAAACGCTACGTGTAAACATAGCACAAGGTGTGGAGGAGCATTTTTGTTTTTGTTTATTTATTTTGCTTTATATACATTGTACATGTCATGAAAAGGATGTTCCTTAACATATTTCCCAGGAAAATCCATTTTGGTTTTGTTTCTTTGCATGTTTTATTGCGAGTCCGTAAAAGTGGCGTAATACCTCTGACAACATTGTTGACAGCAGTGACCTGAGAGTCAGTTTTTTTTTTTAATTTACAAATGTCCGAATTTTTTTCCACCGCCTAAATAAAAAAAAAACTATTCATGTTTGGTACCTGAGTACTTGTACTGACTTGGAAAATCATAATGCCAGATCAGTTTTACCATATAGTGAGCAAGGTAAATACATTTTGTAATTTCAGCACACTTGGAATTTGTTTCCCGTTTTCCAGTACACTGTATGGTAACATGAATGGTGTCATTTAAAAGTACAACTTGACAACAGAAACTCACAGGGTAGTGAAGGGGTTAATGGAAAAAATCACCTGCTTTTCCCTTGATGACATATTGCTCATAATTCCATGATCTACAGTATTGATTTATGCAGTTCAATTAGGTCCTGCCTTACCAGTTCCTGAAACCTATCCATTGCAGATGACCTTTTGTTGCAATTTGGGAGGAGGAATATATTTTTTCTACATCTAACCCATTATTCAAAAACATGTGGTATGGTACAGCCGCTATATAGATGACTGCATCCTCATCTGCTCTGGCAGTGAGGTAGTCTTCATGGATTATTTAAATAACAATACATATAATTCTAAATTCTGCAGTAAAGAAATAAATAAATATTACATCCTAGAAACACAGGCAGCAAACTTCACGAGTGAGGCTGGCTGTCTGTGTCTGTAGTGTGTAGTATTCATTTATTTATTTTTTTGCAGTATACTAGAGATACCAAGGATAGCTTGCTTACACTGCTGTCCTCCCTGTCTTTCTCATCTAATACTGAAGATACCAGGGGTACTTAGGTAAGTAGAGACTGCTCACACTGCTGTCCTCCCTGTCTATCTATTATAATATTGGAAATCCCAGGAATGCTGAAGTAAGAAGTGGTTTCTCACACTTATGTCCACCATGTCTATCTGATCTAATCCTGAAAATACTAGGGGTGCTCAGGAAAGAAAAGGCTGCCGACACTACTGTCCACCCTGTCTCTCTCATCTAATACTGGAGATATCAGGGGTGCTAAGGTAAGAAGAAGCTGCTCACACTGCTGTCCACCCTGTCTCTCTGATCTAATACTGGAGATAACAGGGTAAGAAGTGGCTGCTTAAACTGCTGCCCAACTTTTCTATATGATCTAATACTGGAAATACCAGGAGTGCTGATGTAGGAAGAGGCTGCTCATACCACTGTCCTTGTTTTTTGATCTAGTACTGGAGATACCAGTGGTGCTAAGGAAAAAACAGACTATTCACACTGCTATCCATGACAGACGATCAGCTCACCTATCCACAGGTGCAGAAGTGCACGGATCCAAATTCGAAAGGAAACAATTAGTGTTGAGCGAGTATGTTCTGTTAGCCCTTTCGCCGAGTATGCTCGGGGGAGCACTGAGTAGTTACAGCTGCTCGGGGTTATGTTTGAATCACTCCCGTGTGCATGATTTGCGACTGTTTGACAGTTTTAATACATGTGAGGAATGTCTATTTCTTACACATTCCTCACATGTAATAAAGCTGTCAAACAGTCGCAAATCATGCACACGGGAGCGATTCAAACATATCACCGAGCAGCTGTAACTACTCAGAGCTCGGCCCGAGCATACTCGGACAGAACATACTCGCTCAACACTAGAGACAATCCATGTAACAAAAGCACTTCAAGTAAAACATGTATTTTTATTTAGGTAAAAGTCCATCCATAAAAGGTATATAATTCCATAAAAGTATCCTCATGCTCACTAGATCAGCCACTAGTTTAGTTACTTAATAAGGATTCCATCCCTGGTACCTGCAGCAGCTAACTACTTATGGGTAAGCGCTTCCTGTTACCTTATTAGGCAACTACACTAGTGGCTGATGCAGTGATAATGAGAATACATATAGATATAATTTAAAAGACGATTAGTCTTTTGACTGTGTATTTGAATCACAGATGCTGCGATCTCAGGCCCATATAGTGTTTTACTCAGTCTGATTGGATTCTTAGCAATTGCATAAAGATTTGCCTAAACTGTATTTGATTCCAATTGACTGTGCACCTATTTTTGAATACATAGCCAATACTCCATTATAATATCATATA
Source organism: Phyllobates terribilis (assembly GCF_046119375.1). Lineage (NCBI taxonomy): Eukaryota > Metazoa > Chordata > Amphibia > Anura > Dendrobatidae > Phyllobates > Phyllobates terribilis. The sequence goes on from NW_027362763.1 coordinate 441,988,199, forward strand.
CAGTATATATAATGCCATTACTGTGATTGCATACTTTCTGGATTGTTTAGTGGTCTAGCTCATTTTTTCCTTGTATCATGTGTTTAGTATTTCTATGAATTGTATCATATTATTCAAATAAAAATAGTTTTTTATATATAATTGAAACAAGTACTCCAATTGTATCTTTTGGGTTAAAAAAAAAACGTATCTAGATGTGTGAAGAGCACCTTGAAACCCAAGGGGCTTCACAGAAGTTTATAATGTTGAGTCGTGAAAATAAAAAAAATGACATTTTTGCCACAAAAAATGTTTTTTTATCTAGAAATTTTGCTATTTTATAAGGGTAGCAGGAGAAATTGCACCATACAAGTTGTTGTGCAATTTCTCCTGAGTATGCCAATACACGATATGTCGAGGAAAACTACTGTTTGGGCGCACGGCAGGGTTTGGAAGGGAAGGAGCGCCATTTGACTCTTTGAATGCAAAATTTGCTGGAATAATCAGCGGACACCATGTCGCGTTTGGAGAGCCTCTGATGTGCCTATGAGGCTGCTCATACCACTGTCCATCAAGTTTTTCTGATCTAGTACTGGAGATACCAATGGTGCTGAGGAAAAAACAGACTTTTCACACTGCTATCCACCCAGTCTTTCTGATCTAATACTGGAGATACCAGGAGTACTGAAGTAAAAGGAGACTGTTCACACTGTCAAGTGTACAGGTCACGGCAGCGGAGGTTCCTACTGCACATGGTCACATATACCTGTCTTATTAGCATTCTAGGACAGATGTCTGTTAGTGTAACAATACGACAACCACTTTGACAATAGTGATTAGCTCCCAAGACAAAACAATTGTTGAAATAAATGTAAAGGTATTTAGGAATTTATTTCTAATTACATACTGTTTCTTTCTTATTTAATTCCCACTTTTACTGCCCCTTTTTCTGGGATTTTACTTATATGTAATCCTACTATTTTATAATAATTTATTATTATTTTATGTAGTGTATACTGAATAAACTTTGTTCTAAAAAAGTTTTTCTTACACTATTAATTGCTTTTTTTAACACCAATTTCATTTTTCCCCATGAAATGTAATATATTTACATATCTTTATTTTATGTCTCTGTAGAGTAATGGGCTGTCCCCATTATGTAAATTCTGTCAATTGTGGTTGAAATTGATGATATTGTAATTGTTATACATTAGTATATATGAAGGGGTTACATCAGTTTCACCGTGTAGGTTATTCCACACAACGGCATTAATTGCACAGCACTTTACAGACATTATGGGCACTTGTCCCCATTGGAGCTCACAACCTAAATTCCATATCAGTATGTCTTTGGAGTATTTCAGCTGTCTCTAAAATGATGTCCTCCCTCTATCTAAAATTGAATCTGTCAAAAAAACTAAACATTACTCCCCAGCAACATGCCTGCTGTCTTGGGTATATATATATTCGACTCAGATCTTTCCTTCACTCCCCACATCCGATCACTCACCCGCTCATGTCACCAACACCTCAAAAACATTTCAAGAATTCGACCTTTTCTTAGCTTTGACTCTTACTGTAGCTCTTATTCATTCTCGTCTGCACTATTGCAACTCTACTAATCAGTCTCTTTCTTACTAACCTCTCCCTTCTCCAATCTGTCATGAATGCAGCAACCAGGATCATATTCCTTTCCAACCACTACACCGATTCCTCTACCCTGTGACAGTCGTTGCACTGGTTGCCCATCCAATATAGAGTTCTATATAAACTTATCACTCTCACCCACAAAGCGCTTCACTGTTCAGCACCACCCTACATCTCCTCCCTCATCTCAGTCTGTCACCCTACCTGTGCCCTCCATTCAGCTAATGACCTAAGATTAACATCCTCAATAATCTGAACCTCCCATTGCCATCTCTAAGACTTCATGCGTACTGCACCAATTCCCTGGAATGTATTACCCAGGACATTTTGATTTATTCCCTAGACCCACAGTTTTAAGCATAGCCTAAAAACGCATTTCCTTAGAATGGCCTATTGCCTCCCCTCACTTATCTAACTATCCCCGTGTGGCCCATACAAACATTTTCCTCAAAATCTTGATCCTCGTAGCATCTGTTCACATACCCTACATGCATCTGTGTCTGTACTTGTACACATACTGGTTGGTGACCGGTTAATATAGCTTTAAGTACATAATCTATTTAGAATGTTATGGCTGTATTGTACAATATAATCACATTATACCATTCACCTTTCAAGTCTCCCCTATTTTCCTCATAGATTGTAAACTTGCAAGCAGGGCCCTCACTCCTTTTGGCATCTGAGTTATGTTTTTCTGTAATGTCTTTTTGTCTATACAAGTCCCCGCTAAAATTGTAAAGTGCTGCAGAGTATGAAGGTGCTATAAAAATAAAAATGATTACTATTATTACTGGTAGAAAGTGTAATATATTAGAATATTAATGTTCATGCCATAATTTTAAGGACAAATAGTTACTGTACATTCATAACCTACAGCTTAAAGCTGACCATAGGAAATGCAACTTGGCACTAGATTGATCATACAAGCCACTGGGAAAAAATACAGAACAATGTGAAGACAGAATTTTTTTGCCAACTATGCTTCACCACTTTCTATTGTGGGCAGTCAGAATACATGCTCGACTTTATTGTGCAGCTCAATATATGCAGCCCAGACAAGCCAGGCTATTTATTCATTCTCTTTCAATCTGTGAGCTAAAACTGCAAATTACCAATTCCATACTAACAAAGCTATTCATTTTTGCTCGCTCGCTGTCTGCCACTAGGTGGTTACCCAGCAAGGGTTTCATCACTACTAAGTACATTGTATTATTCTAAGACCATATACAGAGCACATCTGACTGTCAGTGCACCCTGACACAGGCAAGATATACCTGACTGACAGACTGGTAACATAACTAACACTCTTACATAGACAAGTATATTATACTGGAAGGCTGGGCAGCCTCAATCGTCACTGTATATTAAGGAGAATGGCATGCACACCTACACAGATGACTATAAGACTGGCAGTGGGGGGCACAATATCACAGGTAAAACTGGTTGATGTGATGCAGAAAGGGAGGCGATTTTATCAATTCTAATTTATGACTGCCACTAGTGATGCATGATGGGAAAAAAGGGGTTCCCTTCTCTCTATCCAACTAGTGACTGCCACTAGTGATGTATGATGGGAAAAAGGGGGTTCCCTCCCCTCTGTCCAACCCAGTATCCAGCCCTCTTTGACAGTGCCTGTAGGATCCTACGATTTTGCGTGCCAGCCAACTGTCTAAGCGGTGGGCATGCCCTTGGTAATCAATCAGATGCAATTTATCTACAAACACAGTTCCCTTTTCACTACAAGCAGTTCCTGTTCCGCTACAACAATCTCCAACCTCACCCAAAATAAGTAAAACTGCGCTCTCAATGCCATCTTGCAAACCAGATAGAAAGATATTGAACCCAATATAAATTAGACGGCTGCCATTGTCCAGCATCAATTTCTGGTTATCACCCTGCAAATAGCATTAATGGACAACCACTCCTTCTTTGGCCTTAGAAAATCTAAAATTTGGTGGCAGACCCTCTAAATTTCTGTTGTGTTACATGCACTACTACATAGTACTGGATCGACAATCTAGGACCACGTGAATATGAAGGGGAAAAAGGCTTTGAAGTGAAGAATGTCTGACCAAATAATGGACAATATATACAGTATACCCATTTGTACTTGGCGATTCAGGCCATTAAATGAACAACGTCAACGACATACAAATCGATCGGATCTTCTTATCAAATTGCTTTTGAACTATTTGTTACAAATCACAAACCAACTTCAAGTTCCCAGTAAACATAACAGCAGAGTTTGGTGAGTGCAGAATGATCTACCCAACAGAGAAGTCATTAATGAGGATTTTGGCTTCCTGTCTCCTGGAGTAGAGGTTTAGCCACAGGCGCATTGTGGTTACACTCACTAGCATCCTCATTCTTAGTGCTATCAGCAAACTTGAAGGAGGATTTTGACCTCTTGAAACTGAGAATATCTGTGATTAAATTCTTCGTCATACCTCCACCAAGTCGGACCGCTGTGTAACTTAAGAGCCGAATAAATTGTATTGAGTTATGCTAATCAACCCATAAGGCATTCTACATCCTCTAACACTGAAAAGGCTGAAGCTAGCAAGCAAACTTTTTTGGGATCTTTGTTTCTCTTATCATCACTTTTTAAAATTCCCTCTCATTATTCGTTAATTAGTCAGGTGACAAAAAGGACTACTTTTCAAAGTACTCATTTTTGTGTCATTTTTGTAGTGTTTCATACACTTTGCTAGATATGTGCATATTTGAAAATGCCACACTTCAAAAATAAGTGTCCCTAAAAAGCATTCCTATCATCATTGAGGCCAATACCACTATAAACCAAACTGGGGGGGTCATCAGACACTGCTACCATTCCCAGTGGTAGCAGCAGGACTAGACGAGTGCTTTAACCTCTGGAACAGCAGGTTTGCATTTAAACTCTTCGTCATATCTCCACCAAGTTGTTCCCCTGGATGATTTATGACCGGAATAAATTGTATTGAGTTTCAAAAATAAATCCAAACCACATTCCAGTCTCGTTAAAAGTAAAGCGTCTACTAAAAAACCTGGAGTTAGTAACCTAATGTTTTGGTGACTCTTCTTTATATGATTTCTTTTTTCAAATTTTCTCTCATTATTAACTATTATTTGTTGGGTGACATCATATACCTTATGTTTGATAGTAGTTTTATTGTATTTTTTCAGACACTTCACTAAATACATACGTACCCAAAGATGCTACTCTAGAAATATAAGTGTTCCTGACAAGCATTCCTCCCAACATTTGTGCCTATACCACTGTCTCAGTTGGGGTACTAAACCAACCTGGGGTGTCAGACATTGCTTGCTTGTCCAGTTTAGCTAGTACATTTATAAGAACTGTAAGAATCTCATCTTCAATATTAACCTGGTTAACTGACCATGCATTGACACATAACTCATCAGACATTGCATCTTGAAGAGTAAGTGGACCAGGTGTCGTTTCTGGAAGACAAGTGGGGGCAGAGAGCTCCTGAAAAGAAACAAATTTCTGTCTACGGTTGAGCATCCTATACCACTTTCCTTTGCCTGACATTCCACTTTTTGTCGCGATATCATCTAGCGGAACAATCAGAGTTATTAAAAGATATTGTAAATGTACTAGAGTATGACAGAGCCCTGTCATGTTTGGACCTCTACAAATGTTCTCTGTGTTTCTTCTTGCCATGATCCTTTGATGGGCTGTGCTTGTGGTATCTAGCAGAATCTCAATGCGAAGAACCATGACACCTTTTGCGACTGTGGTCATATCACCATTGCTTGACTCCAAAATGTTAATTACGTGTTTAGAACAAATCAGAGATTGAGATTTAAAGTTTAGGGGTTGCCTAGGTAACTAAGGGATCTTGGACAGGGAAAATTGTGCCTATGAAGCACAGCATGAGGCTCGTCCTCCCCTACTTCATCAAAAAATTGGCCCTCTTGATAAGAGGTCCCAAGGGGGTTTTATGCATTTTTGAATATGCTTTTCATTTATTTATCTGCGAGCAATAGCTGAAACTGCAGGCAAACAATGCTGAGATGTGTGGGATGCACAGTAGTGGCAGGGAGAGAGCTTTTATTAGATGCATTATGGTAGCGAGGGGCTTGTATTGCAGTCACTGTGCTATCAGTGATTCAGGCACACATTGTGTTGCAAGTCCTGGATCAAAGAGCACATTATTCATACTTGACTGCCTAGCTGCCAGCACAGAGTGGCTGCATGCAACAGCACAGAGGCAGAGGGAGCTGAAAAAGCAGCAGCAGCTCTGGCATCGCAGCTAGCGGCTTGCATTAAGCAAGTGACTGAGGTTTTCTGGACGGGTTTTTTTTGTCACCAGCCTCAGAGATGACATGGGGGATCCAGGCAGAGTCATGCTAAGCAATCTTCTCCCTTAAGAGCGACATGAAAAATGAGTTATCCACCAACATAAGAGCACTGGACGTCACCAGGGCTAAAGCTGGGTGAGATAGGGCAAGAAGGAGAAGCAATTTTATTAACTCTGGGGCTCCTCCCCGCATTCCGACTGCCACCAATGATGCGTCGTACTAAGCCCGGGAAAAAGGGGGTGCCCTCCTCTCCGTCTAACCCAGCCCCCAGCTTTCACAGTCAGACGGTGCCTGCATGACTTGTTATGGCACCATAAATCTGGTAGGTTCAGTCCTGGCTGCAGCCTCTCGGTTTCTGGATGAGGGAGAGATGGAGGCAGCGCCGACCTCTGGGAGATGAGAGCCCATTGATGCCTTGCAGAACATGTAGACAGAGGCATCTTGCTGCACCTTTCCTCAATGGTAAGCCCATGTCAGCCTTCTTCTGCTGCTCTTCAATGTCAGGTGCATGTCTATGTATAGACCATAGCATTGTAGTGACCCTCTTTATGAACACGGCTGTAGTGCCACTTCTATTCATTCATGACGGCATGATGGAATCTAGATTTACAGATTAGGTACCAGGATTACTAGGGGTGATTATAATTGGCACATTACTATTGGCTCATGGATTCTAGCTGTGATATGAATAGGGAAGTATTCTGCATCTGCACCTGATAAGGAGAGTAAATGTCAAGGATAGTGTAACCAGCTATTCCTCTATGCATTTAGACCTTGGAAGCCACCTCTGCAGAGGCAGATGGCACAGACTCGTCAGGAAGAATGGACCTACCTGTGCCTACGATGGGTACTGATTTGGTTCTCCAGTGCAGACGTTTGGAGAATTGTATTTTAGTTTGTGGACATGTGTCTGGTCCATGAGATGCTTTTATCATTGCTGGATCTGATCTCTTGAGTCTTAGACCCATAGAAGCATATGACATGAGAGTAGGTGCATGTACCCATCGTGGTCTGTGTCCAGTTATACACTGATCCCTTCAGTGGTCAACATTGACACCAAATATTTCCCATTTTCTGGCTTTTTGTCTTTGTTTACTTTTTACGTGCTACTCTTGCACTGAAGGTTTGACATACTTTATTATACATTTTACCCAAAGGTTGACAAGTAAATCTTTAAATATATTGCATATTATGTTAATATGTAAGGTAATAATAAGGAATATTTAATGTGTGCCATCTATTTTTCACCTAATGCTGTCCTGGAAGTATTGTAGTAGTAAATAATAATAGTCATAATAATGGTATAAAACATCACTTTCATATGTACATTTTAAATCTAAATAAAATGATATGGCAAATACTATCAATAAAAAAATAAGAGTACTAGCAAAAATCAAATCCTATTTTATATGCACAGCACACTTTAATGCAAGTCACAGCTAAAGTTGGTATATTTCCATCTGCGTGGGTAAAATGAGCAGTCAGTGCAGACAAATTTTTCAATGAGTCTGGACTATAAAACACAGAAAACCTGTGTACAGGGCATGTGTTAGATCCCAAACGTATAGGGACTTTCTTTGCTGTAATAGGATAGGGCTATATACAGTATATAGCATCAGGTGACATTATAAAATAAGAAATAAATTATTCTCACTTGTAGTTCTAGCATTTTTGCTGGACCATGTATAAATGACTGTTTTGTTAGTCGTGCTTGTGGTCCGGTCATTGTTGCCATTGGTACTGATTGCTTTTACATGTGAACTGATCATTTTATCCTTATAAATGAAGAATTGAAAGTACAGACTCCCTATACTACAGTATATTTATTCTATGTATTCCACCATAGCCAATATTACTTCCCACTCCATTGCTCATCACATATTGCTTTGTGACATTGGGATGTAATGGTTCTGTTCTTCTCATACACATTTAATTCTATCCAAATTGTTAGTCTGTCCCAGTGAGGATTGGCTTCCAGATTATAATCCTCTGCTCTCCAGGTTGAGCTGTAGCAGCACGCTGTCCATCTAGATGGGTGCTGAAATAGGAATCATTTCTTCAGCTGGTTATACTATTATGCCTGCATTTTAAATGACTATATTGAAAGAAAGGAAACAATTAAGTCTTTGATTGTCTTGGAGTCCAGAGGAAAGTTACCATTCTGCGTTTCTCAATCCCCTTCTTTGGCTGCAACCTGCTTATATTTTATTTTGGCTTGAAAATAAAGTCTTCATTGTGCTCTGTGTTAGTGACTTCAATTAGAATTTCTGCATTGAAATATTCCGTTGTGACTGGTACTTCTTATTAGCAGTTTACACAATGGGATGTTTCAATTTGCGACATAACATAATAAAATGTTATTGTTTAGACAAACCAAAATCAAGATATCCATTAAAGGAAATTCATTGCTTGGGAAATTACAATATTTTGTTGATGTAAATGTAGCAAATCTGAATTTCTCACGTCATTTTTTTGGCTTGTGAGCAGATTTTTTATCTATTAAGGCTACGTTCCCATGATGAGTTTTTGGTGAGTTTTTTTGTCGGAAAAATGCAAGTAATGTATATTAGTTAATGGGTGCAGAAATCTGCAATATCAAAAGCTCATCATGGGAACGTAGCCTTAGACAACTCTGAAGATGGGAACTGGCCATAAACATAAGGTTTTTATTGGAGAATCTCAGACTTGAACAGCATTCCCCTAATATCGGTACAGACTGCCAGACAGCCTCCCAATATTTGCCCTCAGGGGAAATAAAGCTGCATACATTTGGTGTTTCTCCTGAAGATGAACAGAAACTACACAAGTCTGGTGGTCACTTATCACTCTTCTGTATTAGAATAAGGCTTTATTTACACTAGCAGTTTCTGTCATCTTCTATAATTGGAAGATTTCCTCTTGGTTCAGTCATTCATATCATTTTAGGGATGTTTCCCTTTCATGCTTGTGAAAAGGGCAGATCTCCTAAACATGGAGGAGAATGTTCTCTTGTAGACATTTTCAGGTTTTTGCCATTGAAATATGTCTAAACATAGTGATAGGGTTCTTAAAGGGAATCTGTCAACAATGTTTTGCTGTCCCATCTGAGAGCAACACCATTTAGAACCAGAAACCCTGATTCCAGCGATGTGTCACTTACTAGGTTTCTTTCTGTAGTTTTAGATAACTATTGGTTCACTCAGTGATAGCTCTGTATAATCTGAGGAATAAATCACAGCACTCCTGGTTGGTGCTCAAGTAGGGTCCAATGCCAATCAAATATATGAAAAAACTTGGCACTCAATATGCACTGAGGAAGGTCGTTTTGAGATCGAAATGTCTATTTTGTACTGGTTATATGGACTGCAATTAAAATCAAGAAATACGTTAATTTTGAGCTCTGTTTAATTTGGCCTATAACATTAACTACTTCAGGAGTGGGCAATTTTTTGTTTTTGCGCTTTCATTTTTTTCCCCTCTTTTTCCAAGAGCCATAATTGTTTTATTTTTCCTTCGACAGCCATATGAAGTCTTGTTTTTTTGCAGGATGAGTTGTAGTTTTGAATGGCATCATTCATTTAACCATAAAGTGTACTGAAAAATGGGAAAAATCAATTCCAAGTTGGATAAAATGGTGAAAAATTCTGCCGCTGTTTTTTGGGTTTAGTATTTACGGCATTAATTTTTTAGTATAAATGAACTATAAACATGATTCTCCAGATCACTATGATTACGCGATACCAAATTGGTTTGATTTTTTTGTTATTATTTAAGTGATGCAAAAAAAAAAATCTGAAGTTTGCAAAGAAAATGTTTGTTTTGTGTTGGCATTTTCGGAGATCAGTAAAGCTTATATCTTTCCATGGATGGAGCTGTGTGAGGGCTTGTTTTTTGTGTGCAGAGCTTGAATTTTCATAGATACCATTTTGGGGTCCATATGGTGTTTTGATCACTTTTTACCGTATAGGAAAATGGGGTGACTTAAAAATGCATTTCTGGAGTTAAGTATTTTCTCTTTACTGCGTTTACCAAACGACCTAATTTATTTAAGTGCATAAAATGTGACTTTTCCCAAATGTCGTATTTTTTGGCGCATCTCATTCCAAGTTCCTACCTGGAGTAAGGTTTCCAGCAGCGTTTTCAATTCAGTGCATTTTTATAACTTTTTAACAGATTTGTTACTTTTGGTGCTAAATAGTTTCAAAAACTGCTTAAAGACAGAAATGAAGTGATTGTTTTATTATATGCTAAATTTGTGAACTGTGCACTATTTAGAAGAATTTGGAGCAAAACACATCATAATCTAATTTTTATTTATTTTAAAAAAAACTTTTTTACATTTTCCAAAAAAATTTTTTTTACTTTATTTATTGGCTTTTAGGGGACTTGAACCTGTGATTGTCCAATGCTGTACATCAGTAGTACAATATATTGTATAAATGTCGGTCTCTTTTGAAGTTAAACATATAGCTGAGCTTCAGAGGATTACAAAGATAACAATGATTGGGGCCTTCAGCAGGCCCCTGGCTGCCATCGTAACCCATTAGTGTGCCTCAACCGCATCATGGTTTGTGCGTGCACTGGCAGTGACGTAAGATCAATACTGCTCTCAGTGTTCGTGGCTGTTGGAGACAGATGCCGGCTATTTAACACAGCCAGCATCTGCCTCGTGTTGAGGGAGCTCAGCTCCTGATCCCCATCCACACATGGTCACCCCAGTGCAGTAAGTACAGCTACGCCCATATGCACAATCGGGTTAACTGACAGCTTTCTCTCTACACTTTACATAGAAAATTGCCAATCAATGGTGGGTGCTAGGGATAGGCAGAGACTTTGAATTTCAAAGACTACATTGGTACAGGTTTGTTAGTCCTCTCAGTGATAATCAAACTACAGCAAGCAACCCAGTTAGTGATATATATCGTTCAATTCAAGGTCTCTGTCCCTACATTATACTGTTCTCGGATGTGGTAACAAAATCTTCATGGAGTATCCCTTTAATCTGCGATCTCCAACAATCACTAGAATAAAAGCCCTTCAGTTTTGTGTCCAGACAAGATACTTTTTTAGATTTAGCTCAGAGATCTCCAGCAAGTTGATCCCAATCAATGCATTTAAGTTTAAATATTAAAGTTCATTCATTTCACTGGCTAGGGTTTTCTTTAAGAACTTTTGATATTATGTCTAGTCACAAACTGTTGGTGTGATTTTTAGAATACTATTTATTATACTTAATGTATAAATGAAACTTTGATAGTATATCCATTACATGTTTAATTAATGTATTGCAAACTCCTTAAAATAATTTGAGGATACAAAAAACATACCAGCTTTTTTCCAGAAACAGCTCCACACCTGTCTATGGGCTGTGTCTGGTATTGCAGCTCAGCTCCATTGCCAAGAATGGGTCTGAAACACCACACACAACCTGTTGACAGGTGTCACAAGGTTTTTGTATGAAAGCAACAAATGTTTTCATATTTTGTATAACTATATACAGTAATTAGGTAAAGGAGTATTTCAGCTTGAGCAGAAAGAGTTTAATTAAAACTTGTAGAATTCTCCAATAATATCCTTTAAATAATTCATTACTCACAATTTTCAAGATCTCTGCCTGCAGTCATTCAGTAGGAGACCTCATTGTTTACCACTATGGTCCTGATTATCATACTTTCTTTAGACTTTTCTCTTTCATATCCAGAAGTTATTTTATAGAATTTATAAACATAACTATATGTCAATCATGCTTTCAGGCTGCAATGACCTAACACTTTGGGGGATAAAATATTTCCTACATGTATACATCAGGATCAGAGTAAATTTATATACACATGAATATTAAAATATCATCCAATACACAATACAAACCTATAGAAGTAATTTAAAGCTACTGTATGGTTACCAATATATTAATATTGATGTTTACACTTAAAAGTAATCTAATTTAAAGGGAACGTGTCATCAGAAAATTATCTATTGTTTAAATCACATTTTTAGGTTAAATGTACTTTTTTAAAATTGATAGTTTTTTTATATTTCAAATCATGATTTATATTGAAAATAAAACTCTTGCTATTTTTATACTGGCCACAAGATCTAATTTAAGACTCCTACTTCCTGTTGTGCACATGACAGACTGCCTCAACCCTTCCTTGGAATAGAAGCCTTCTGAGCTTCTAATCTGAGCATGCTTCTATAAGGGCAAAGGTAATTGTGAAGGGAGAGGGAGCAGATGAGCAGTGACATCATACTATAGAACAGGGGTCCCCAACCTGTAGCTCAGGAGCCACATGTGGCTCGCGGTCCCATGAATTGTAGCTCGTGGCTGTCTGCCAGCTTGGTGCATTAGCTCCAGGTCTAGCAAACAGATATGAAGAGCACATCTCAAAATGGTGAATTTTTTGAGTAGCCCTGAACAGAACAGCAGATCTGGATGCACATATACTGGTCTTAGGGGTTTAGAGATAATTTAAGCATGTTACACCGGAGATAGGATTATACTACCTGTTAGAGGAGGTGCTTGAAGTTGGATGTGACAGTGTGTTGGAAGTGCTTGATGGGAGAATATTGAGTGGGGGTATTGTATCTTGGTATTATGCTTTGGGGTGATTTCTGTGGAAAAGCTTTGATTTCATTATACCCGTAATGGGGGCTTTGGTTGCCACTACTATGAGGGTGATGGGAGCTGGATGGGGCTCGCGACCCTCTCTCAGAACTGTATATGGCTCGCAAGCCTCTCTCAGCTGATGAATGTGGCTCTCAAGGTCAGAAAGGCTGGGGACTTCTGCTATAGAATATGATAGATTCTGTGTTATCTACTATATATAGAGGTGCCACATTTGAATGTAATATTGTCTATGAAGTTAAAGAGACCACTGAAAAGTCTGTTTATAAAGATCAGCAAGTGTTTGTTTCTAGTATAAGTCTACAGTCTATTGTGAAAATGTAATATACTTACTGATCATCTTCTCCGGTTTCCAGCACTACTCTTGTTCTCTTCTGAGTCACGTGACAGTTCTTCCAAATCATGTTCGGAGGCCTGTAAGCTCCTGCTCAGAGCAGGAGCTGATACACCTCCTGCCAGTGTGCGATGCATAGATCTAATGCTCTGCAATACAAAAGCATTGCAGAGCATTAACTCAGCAACTGGGGCAGGAAAAGGTGATGTCCCATCTTGGAACAAGGTAAAAAAGTTAAAAAAAAAAGTTTTTAAACATTATAAAAATATTTAAAAAAAAAAATCACAAAATAAACAAAAAAAATTAAAAAATATTAATCTAAAAAATAAATATATGTGTATGTAAATATAAACAAATAAAGTATACATATTTGGTATCGCCACGTCCGGAAAGACCTGACCTATAAAACGTACTTCTTACTAGTTAACTTCAGCGAACACCGTAAAAAAAGAGTGGCAAAAAACTATGTTTTTTCATCATACTGCTGAACAAAAAGGGGAATAATATGAGATCAAAAAGCCGAATGGAAATAAAAATGGTACCACTGAAAACATCATCTTGTCTAGCAGACAACAAACTGCCATACCAGAAAGCAGAAAAATAAAAAACATGTAGCACTCAGAATAGAGTGATGCAAAAACAATTATTTTTTCTATAAAATAGTTTTTATTGTGTATAAGCACCAAAACATAAAAAAATTATATAAATGTGGTATCGCTGTAATTGTACTGACCTGAGGAATAAATATTGCTATCACTTTTACCACATGGTGAACTGCATAAAAAAGAACCCCAAAAACAATTCCTGAGTTGTTGAGTTTTGTTCATTCTGCCTCCCAAAAATCGGAATAGAAAGCAATCAAAAAATGTTATGTGACCAAAAATGGTACCAATGAAAACGTCAACTCGTCCCACAAAAAAGCCCTGACATGACTCTGTTGGCACAAATTTATAAAACTTATGGCTCTCAAAATATGGCGATGCAAAAATTTTGCAAAAAGCAATGATGATCCAGGAATTTGGCGCATCTACCTTAAAGTGATGATGATGGAAAGAACCCGTAATAGAGCTGTGTGCTCCAAAAATGTAATATTTAATAAAAACTATAACAATAAAAACGCAACATGTTTCTGCTACAAACAGCCTTCATCAGGTGTCTGTAAGAAAATGTAACATGCAAGGTTGTTACATCCATGACTCTAGTAGCACGAGCTGGGCACAATATATGGGTGCTACAATGGCAGATTTTAAATTTTCGCTCAGCAACATTCGCTGCTGCTTGTTTCTGGCAAACACCCATGGAGTCAAAATCGTCACTGTACCTGTACATAAAATCCCAGAGGGGTGTAATATCCGAAAAAGGTCACTTGAGGGGGGATTCTGCCTTTCTGGCACTTAGGGCTCTGTATATGGAGTCTGCAAACTATTCTATGATAATTTGTTCTCAAAGAGTCAAATAGCGCTCCTTGCCTTCTGAGTCTCGCCGTGTAGCTAAGTAGTACTGTATAGCCATATATGGGATATTGCCACGTTCAGTAGAAATTGTGTGACAAACTTTGGTGCCATTTTTACCCATTTTCGCATGTGACAATGTAAAATCTGGGACTAAAAAAAAATCTTTGTGGTAAAAATGTAATTATTTTTTCTTCACCGCCCTACAGTATAAAATTCAGTGACACACCTGTGGTGTCAATATGATCACTGCACCCTTATATAAATTCATTGTGAGGTGTAGTTTGTAAAATGAAGTCACATATGGGGAGGTTCTCCTGTTATGGCACCTCAGGGGCTCTACCAATGTGACATGGCACCCTCACACTATTCCAGTAAAATGTTCACTACAATGGCCCTCATTCTCTTCTAAGCTTTGCACTGTGACTGAAAAGTATTTTTTGACCACATATGAGGTATTGGCATACTCAGGAGAAATTGTATAACATTTTTTGGTCCATTTTTTCCTATTATCCCTTTTGAAAATTGAAAACTTGGGGGCCAAAGTAACATTTTAGTGGAAAAAAAAATTAATTTTCCATTAAATCAGCCCATATATTATACAATTCTGTGAATCGCCTGAGGGATAAAAATGCTCACTACACCAGTAGATGAGATCCTCAAGAGGTGTAGGTTCCAAAATGGGGTCACTTGTGGAAGTTTCTACTGTTTTAGCATATCAGAGGCTTTTCAAATGTGACATGGCATCCGCAATCTGTTCCAGCCAAAATTGCGCTCCAGCATTCAATTGGTGCTCCTTCCCTTCCGAGCCCTGCTGTGTGCACAAACAGTCATTTTTCACCACATATGGGGCATTGGCGTACTCAGGACAAATTTCACAATAAATTGTATAGTCAATTTTCTCGTGTTACCCTTTTGAAAATGAAACATTTGGGGCTGAAGGAACATTTTTGCTGGAAAAATGTTTTTTTTCTCATTTTCACGGCTCAATGCGATAAAATTCTGTGAAGCACCTGTGGATTCAAGGTGCTCATCACATCTCTAGATAAATTCCTTGAGGGGTTTCCAAAATATGGTCACTTGTGGGGGTTTTAGATACATCAGGGGCTCTGCAAACTCGACATGGTGTCCGCTATCTATTCCAGCCAATTTTGCGCTACAAAAGTCAAATGCTGTATGCCCAAACAATAGTTTTCCTCCACATATGGGGTATCAGCATGCTCAGGAGAAATTGTACAACAAATTGTATGGTTCATTTTCTCCTGTTACTCTTGTAAAAATGCAACATTTGGGGCTAAATGAAAAGGTTTGTGGGAAAAATTAAAATGTTTATTTTTTCCTTCTACATTGCTTTAATTCCTGTGAAGCACAAAAAAAGGGTTAATAAACTTCTTGGATGTTGCTTTGAGTACTTTGAGGGGTGCAGTTTTTAAGATGTCTCTTTTGGGTATTTTCTGTTATGTAGGCTCCTCAAGGTCACCTCAAACATGATGTTGTCCCTAAAAAAAAACAGTTTTGTAAATTTTGTTGAGAAATTGAGGATAAACTATTAATCCTTGTAACTTCCTAACAAAAAAAAATGTTTCAAAATTGATGCTGATGTAAAGTAGACAAATGTGAAATTTTACTTTTTTATTTTTTTTTGTATAGCATGGCTGTGAAGAACCGGGGTCTTCCGTGGGTGTAGCGCTACTCAGACAAAACAGAGTGAGGGTAAAACAGTGTGGCAATACTTTATTGAGACAACAAGCGGACAATAAACACATAGAACAGTCTCAGCAAATACCCAAGATGGTACAACATTACACAGTCTCACCATTCCTTCTCCGCCCGCCAGGGATAGAACAGCTGCGACTTTGAAGACTTCCAGGGCTGACTACCTCAACCAGTGGCCCCCCGCTTCTGGCGGCCCCCACAGAGAGGAGGTAGCAGCAAGCTTAGGAAGCAAGCAGTCCATCGAGGTACAAGGCTAGGAGACCTAAGGGTCCCACCCTTGCCTCTCTGAGAGTTTCCATGGGGCCAGGTGACCAGTGGGTCCCTCCTGGCAATTCAAATGTCTCCATGGGTTCTAGGCGACTGGTGGGTCCCTCCTAGCATCCCCAAAGCAATATATCCATGGGGCCAGGTGACTTGTTCGTCCTCTCCTGGACTTACCAAAATGTATTCATGTCTCTCTGATGGTTAATGGAGCAGATCCGAATCTTTCCAGTCATAGCTGGTACCCTTAGGCTAGAATCATATAGAATTCAAATCTGTGTATCTTTAGGTAATGCCATGCAATCCATCTACTGTCCTGAAGGATGTCTCTCATTCTCCTTCTAAGGTATTTCTGATGCACCATGATTCTCTGTCCCAAGACTGACTGCTACAAAAACACATGTCCCTTCTGCTTCTCTGTGCTCAGCTCTCTGAATGGCCAAACTGCTCTCATCTTCCTCCCCAAAGCTAAGTGTGCATTAGTGGAGGTATCTTTCTCAGGTCGACCACATCACCTGGGTCTACATGTGAGACTCTCTGCGGTGAAGGCTCCTCCGGAACTTCTTTCAACACTTACACAATGGGCCTAGACGATTTTTGACAGTTAAGGCTTTTTGTCTTTCCTCGCATAGTATTTAATACTGTTATAATTATAGGTTTTTAAGAGTGTGACAGAGATTCAGGTTTTTAATTAAATTACATAAAAAAACCTTAAAATAGAATTTATATTTGTCTAGTAGGATCTTTTCATATGTACCAATGCCTTTTTAGTGAAAATGTGCTGGGGCTAAGGCATAAATAGGGTTTGTAAAATACTTTATTAATCACTATTATCATTATTAGTTTTATTAGTTATATTTTTTACAGTTTTTTCCTTTTCTTTATCTTTGCATTTTAAATTATCTTCCTCATTTGGGGGTTATAATTTATTTATGTATTATGTATTCATTTTTACAATACATTTTTTTCTCTAACTGAGACAGTTATGGCTGTCCTGGGTGTACTTAAGTTAGATACACCAGCTCTCTCATTCAACAGTTCTTGGGCTCTCCAGGACCAAAGGAAGCTGGCTGACACCTATTGAGACTGAGTTGCTGCTTTTGGTTACATGTGTACACAGCAGTTTCTGAGCACCGCCTGTCAAAAAGGCAGAAATTGTAAAAAAAAAATTTGGATCAGATCTGTCTCTCACATCCAAGTTCCTGACCTGTGAGTGCACAATCCTTTGAGTATTTATCTATTTTACTCACTTATATAGCGTCATTAATTCCATAGCGCTTTAGCCATTATTCGGCAGTGACATGCTTTCCCAGTGTTGCAGATTAAAGCCCCTTAAAGGGAATATGTTAGCAGGTTTTTGTTATCTAATCTGAGAGCAGCATGATGTAGAGACCAATATTCTGATACCAGTGGTGTCACCAACTGGGCTGCTTGCTGTAGCTTTGATAAAACCATTGCTTTATCAGCATGAGATTATCACTAGAGGACTAGTAAACCTTCTGCCAGATAGTCTTCCAAATTCATGAGCTCTGAATAATCCCACCTCCACCACTGATTGTCAGCTTTCTGCCTATGCACAGTGTACACAGAAATCTGTCAAATAGTGGTTTGGGTTGGTTGATACAGGGCTCAGTATTCAGAAATATTTCCCTTTAACTTTTTGCCATAAAACACATAGGGGAGCTCAGATATTTACATTTGTGTAAATATATTTAAAAGAACATTAGTCTATTTATTACACATCAATATACTGTAAATACACACTACAGTTGCAATTGTTGTATTTACTGGAGTTGACAGTGTCCAGAATATAAATCCAATAAACCTCCTATTTTAAATGAGATCACCAGATTTCAGAATATAAGCAGTAAACATTTTATATAGATCTCTTAGACCTGATAAGACTGCCCTACCTATTTTGAAAATCCATGTCACAAAGTCTATATAATTCTTTGTGAAAGTTTCCATTCCTAGTATTAAAATTGGTATTTTTGATTATTTGGTTCAGCTTTACTTGGACTCAGTGTTAAGGGTTGACTGTGACTTGCAGGATTGCTGCTTCCAATAGGTGGCGCTATAGAGTACAAGTCCTCTTTTTCTCCGAAGAGGCAATTTGCATATTAAATTTCCCAGAGGAGCATTGCATGGCGAATAATCCTCCTTACCTCGACATGCCAGAGCTGGTGTGTCACTCTCCATAAGCAGAAACGTTACCCCTTAGACCTCAGTCCAGAGTCTCCCACCTAGCCAAATCAGTTCTCAAACTTTGCACTGATGAGGGCCAACAGCCCCGGAACACCATGACTGCAAATTAAGATTCTGATTTGGCTTTTATCCTAAGTCATATTGCACGACTCGTTAAAGGGTTGAGTGTGACTTGTAGGATTGCTGCTTCCAATAGGTGGCTCTATAGAGTACAAGTCCTCTTTTTCTCTGAAGAGGCAATTTGCATATTAAATTTCCCAGAGGAGCATTGCATGGCGAATAATCCTCCTTACCTCGACATGCCAGAGCTGGAGTGTCACTCTCCATAAGCAGAAACGTTACCCCTTAGACCTCAGTCCAGAGCCTCTCATCTAGCCAAATCAATTCTCAAACTTTACACTGATGAGGGCCAACAGCCCCGGAACACCATGACTGCAAATTGAGATTCTGATTTGGCTTTTATCATAAGTCATATTGCACGACTCGTTAAAGGGTTGAGTGTGACTTGTAGGATTGCTGCTTCCAATAGGTGGCGCTATAGAGTACAAGTTCTCTTTTTCTCTGAAGAGGCAATTTGCATATTTTAATTTGAGGATTATCACCCCCCAAAAAACAGATACCATAGTGCAGATGGTGTGTCTTGGTTTATTTACTAGTGATAAGAAGAGTGCGACTTGGCTGAACGTTAAAGGACACTACAGATGAGGACATGGCATTTGTAAGCATATTGTGGTGGATTCACATCGCTCTTGACTGGCAGCTGCTATAGCATAAAAACTTACATTACCTGTAACTCTATCTTCATTGTATATTAAATAACATGCAAAGATTTCAGTGTGCAATATATAGGCTGCACAAACTGTCCATTAAAGGTATGCATGCGGAAGCGATCAGGTAAAAGGCGGGAAGACATCCAGAAACCACAATGGAAAGACTATAAAAACATTATATATTATTAACTTAAATGATTAATAGCTTAATAGTGCTATGATTAAGTGCTATGCACTTTATCATAGTACTCTTCAACGTATTACCCTTAAAAATGCTAGCCAACCTTCAGTCGTAGGGCTGCACAGTATCATGTCGGGGAGGTGACGTCATTCCACTTTATTGCTATAAAGAGAGAAGAAGCATCAGATCACAGTGGGGGTCACAGGATGAAGTTACTTAGCCATAAGGCACGTTGGATCTTTACTTTAGTAACCAGGGACTGGGCATGTTTGGATTATATATGTGTTTAGATGTATCCTTATTGAGGATAAAACAATGGTAATGCAAATACTTTATGTATGTAATGATATAAGGTGCACTTTATTTTTCTTCCATCTGTTTGATCTCAGAACAATAGAAAAAAAGAATATCATGTTATTATAATGTTTTTCTGACCATGGTGCTTATATTGTATGGTGTAGTTTTTTTATGTCATTTCTGGATTCTAATGTTGTTGTGTATATATACATTTATTAAGCTAGGTATATTAAGCAGGCTTTGTATTGGCTGTTTTGTCGATAAGGGAGGAACACAAAAATGGGGCCTAAATATGTTTCAGTCAATCTATAACTAAGAATGGTTAATTTTTGAAATGCGTAGGCGGTGTGTGGAATTGGTGTTTTACCTGTATGTACCAAATAAAGTTGTACGTTTTTAAGCAGAGTAGGCTGTAAGTAGATGATCTATACTATACTAATGTCTGTCTACTCAGTGGGCTCACGCTGGATCCGTGCCACGACTATAAAGCAGGACTGTGCCGCGAATCTAGTGTTTGTTAGTTTATCTATAACCTAACTAATGTTACATTATCCTCCTGTGTTTTCTGTATCAGCCCGTGAATGGGACACATTAAAAATAATGAGTACATCATTTCTATACAGCATTGCAGCATTATCATATTTCCATTTTCCAACGTAACCTGAAATATTCCATTTTTTACATATTTTCCTGGAAACATTTACCTTCTCAAAGTCATTTATTCTATAGGTAAAGTGCTACCAATTAGGACAATTAGTTATCCATTTCTTTAACCCCTTAAGCCCCGCAGGTGGTTTGCACGTTAATGACCGGGCCAATTTTTACAATTCTGACCACTGTCACTTTATGAGGTAATTACTCTGGAACGCTTCAACGGATCCCCCTGATTCTGAGATTATTTTTTCGTGACATATTGTACTTCATGACTGTGGAAAAATTTCTTCGATATCACTTGCGTTTATTTGTGAAAAAAATGGAAATTTGGCGAAAATTTTGAAAATTTTGCGATTTTCAAAATTTGAATTTTTAAGCCCTGAAATCAGAGCGATATGTCACACAAAAGAGTTAATAAATAACATTTCCCACATGTCTACTTTACATCAGCACAATTTTGGAACCAAAATTTTTTTTGTTAGGGAGCTATAAGGGTTAAAAGTTGACCAGCGATTTCTCATTTTTCGTGCAAAATTTATAAAACCATTTTTTTAGGGACCACATCACATTTGAAGTCACTTTGAGAGGTCTTTATGACAGAAAATACCCAAAAGTGACACCATTCTAAAAACTGCACCCCTCAAGGTGCTCAAAACCACATTCAAGAACTTTATTAACCCTTCGGGTGCTTCACAGGAATTTTTTGAATGTGGAAGAAAAAAATGAACATTTAACTTTTTTCACAAAAATGTTACTTTAGACCCAATTTTTTTTATTTTCACAGGGGTAACAAGAAAAAATGGACCCCAAAATTTGTTGTGCAATTTCCCCTGGGCACGCAGATACCCAATATTTGGGGAAGAAACACTGTTTGGGCGCACGGCAGGGCTCGGAAGGGAAGGAGCGACATTTGACTTTTTCATTGTAAAATTTGCTTGAATAATTAGCGGACACCATGTTCTGTTTGGAGAGCCCCTGTGTGCCCAAACTTTGGAGCTCCCCCACAAGTGACCCAATTTTGGAAACTAGACCCCCCAAGGCATCTATCTAGATGCATAGTGAGCACTTGGAACCCCCAGGTGCTTCACAAATTGATTCGTAAAAATGAAAAAGTGAAAAAAAAAACACTTTTTCATTTTTACGAATCAATTTGTGAAGCACCTAGGGGTTCCAAGTGCTCACTATGCATCTAGATAGATGCCTTGGGGGGTCTAGTTTCCAAAATGGGGTCACTTGTGGGTGAGCTCCAATGTTTGGGCACACAGGGACTCTCTAAATGCAACATGGTATCCGCTAACAAATTGAATGGAAAATCGGCTCAAATTGTTAGCGGACACCACATTGCGTTTGGAGAGCCCCTCTGTGCCCAAACTTTGGAGCTCCCCCACAAGTGACCCCATTTTGGAAACTAGACCCCCCAAGGCACCTTTCTAGATGCATAGTGAGCACTTGGAACCCCCAGGTGCTTCACAAATTGATTCGTAAAAATGAAAAAGTGAAAAAAAAACACTTTTTCATTTTTTCGAATCAATTTGTGAAGCACCTAGGGGTTCCAAGTGCTCACTATGCATCTAGATAGGTGCCTTGGGGGGTCTAGTTTCCAAAATGGGGTCACTTGTGGGTGAGCTCCAATGTTTGGGCACACAGGGACTCTCTAAATGCAACATGGTATCCGCTAACAAATTGAATGGAAAATCGGCTCAAATTGTTAGCGGACACCACATTGCGTTTGGAGAGCCCCTCTGTGCCCAAACTTTGGAGCTTCCCCACAAGTGACCCCATTTTGGAAACTAGACCCCCCAAGGCACCTTTCTAGATGCATAGTGAGCACTTGGAACCCCTAGGTGCTTCACAAATTGATTCTTAAAAATGAAAAAGTGAAAAAAAAAACACTTTTTCATTTTTACGAATCAATTTGTGAAGCACCTAGGGGTTCCAAGTGCTCACTATGCATCTAGATAGGTGCCTTGGGGGGTCTAGTTTCCAAAATGGGGTCACTTGTGGGGGAGCTCCAATGTTTGGGCACACAGGGACTCTCTAAATGCAACATGGTATCCGCTAACAAATTGAATGGAAAATCGGCTCAAATTGTTAGCGGACACCACATTGCGTTTGGAGAGCCCCTCTGTGCCCAAACTTTGGAGCTCCCCCACAATTGACCCCATTTTGGAAACTAGACCCCCCAAGGCACCTTTCTAGATGCATAGTGAGCACTTGGAACCCCCAGGTGCTTCACAAATTGATTCGTAATAATGAAAAAGTGAAAAAAAAACACTTTTTCATTTTTATGAATCAATTTGTGAAGCACCTGGGGTTCCAAGTGCTCACTATGCATCTAGATAGGTGCCTTGGGGGGTCTAGTTTCCAAAATGGGGTCACTTGTGGGGGAACTCCAATGTTTGGGCACACAGGGACTCTCCAAATGCAACATGATATCCGCTAACAATTTGAGCCTACAATTTGTTAGCAGATATCATGTTGCATTTGGAGAGTCCCTGTGTGCCCAAATATTGGAGCTCCCCCACAAGTGACCCCATTTTGGAAACTAGACCCCCCAAGGCACCTTTCTAGATGCATAGTGAGCACTTGGAACCCCAGGTGCTTCACAAATTGATTCATAAAAATGAAAAAGTGGTTTTTTTTTCACTTTTTCATTTTTACGAATCAATTTGTGAAGCACCTGGGGGTTCCAAGTGCTTACTATGCATCTAGATAGGTGCCTTGGGGGGTCTAGTTTCCAAAATGGGGTCACTTGTGGGGGAGCTCCAAAGTTTGGGCACAGAGGGGCTCTCCAAACGCAATGTGGTGTCCGCTAACAATTTGAGCCGATTTTCCATTCAATTTGTTAGCGGATACCATGTTGCATTTAGAGAGTCCCTGTGTGCCCAAACATTGGAGCTCCCCCACAAGTGACCCCATTTTGGAAACTAGACCCCCCAAGGCACCTTTCTAGATGCATAGTGAGCACTTGGAACCCCAGGTGCTTCAAAAATTGATTCATAAAAATGAAAAAGTGTTTTTTTTTTCACTTTTTCATTTTTACGAATCAATTTGTGAAGCACCTGGGGGTTCCAAGTGCTTACTATGCATCTAGATAGGTGCCTTGGGGGGTCTAGTTTCCAAAATGGGGTCACTTGTGGGGGAGCTCCAATGTTTGGGCACATAGGGGCTCTCCAAACGCAACATGGCGTCCGCTAACAATTTGAGCCGATTTTCCATTCAATTTGTTAGCGGACACCATGTCGCGTTTGGAGAGCCCGTGATGTGCCTAAACAGTGGAGCTCCCCCACAAGTGTCCCAATTTTGGAAACTATACCCCTCAAGAATTTTATTAAGGTGTATAGTGAACATTTTGAACCCAGAGGTACGGCACAGAATTTGTTTACATTAGGTCATCATATTGAATAAGTTGTCATTATTCTTGAGCGCAAGTGCTCGCTACTTGAGTTTGCATCGGGTACTCAGGTATGCACCATGTACAGCGTGTGCTTGAGTGACATGCTCGAGTCCCTGCTCCGCATGTTTCACGGTTATTAGGCACCCAAAAAAAACCATGCGGGGATCGCTCGTGCATGGCAGGCAATTCCTGTAAAGTTTTTTGGCCGCGAAGCATATGGGGCAGAGACTCAAGCATGTCACTCAAATACCCACGATACTCAATGCATACCAGAGCACCCGATGCAAACTCAAGTAGCGAGCACTTGCTCTCAACACTAGTCACCATATCGTCATCTTTTTTTCTTACTTTTGAAAAAAATCCCAACCCCAGCCCTAGCCCTAGCACAACCCTAGCCCTAGCACAACCCTAGCCCTAGCACAACCCTAGCCCCAGCACAACCCTAGCCCCAGCACAACCCTAGCCCAATCCTAACCCAAGAGTTTATTTTTGACGCCGTTCCTTGTGCGGTATAAGTGATTAGACGACTTTATTCTTCGGGTCGGTGTGATGACAGCAATGCCAGAATCATATGGGGTTTTTATGACTGACAGCTGTCACACACTAAAAGACGCATTTTTTGTAAAATCTAGTTTTTGCATCGCCATATTTTGAGAGCTATAATTTTTCCAGATTTTGGCAGACAGTCATGTGACGGCTCGTTTTTTGCGGGATGACTTGACGTTGTTATTGGTGCCATTTTCAGGCACGTGACATTTTTTGATCGCTTTCTATTCCGATTTTTGGAAGTCAGAATAAACAAATACCAACAATTCAGGAATTGTTTTTTTTTTTTTTTTTTTTATTCTGTTCCGCGTGTGGTAAAATTGATGAGGTAGCTTTATTCTTCGGGTCAGTATGTTTACAGCGGTACCACATTTGTATAATTTTTCTATGTTTTGGCGCTTATACACAATAAAAGCTATTTTATAGAAAAAAATATTTTTTAGCATCGCTTTATTCTGAGAGCTGAAACTTTTTTATTTTTCGGCTGATGGAGCTGTATGGCGGCTTGTTTTTTGTGGGACGAGATGACGTTTTCAGCGGTATCATTGTTATTTATATGCGTCTTTTTGATCGCGTGTTATTCCACTTTTTGTTTGGCGATATGGTGATAAAGCATTGTTTTTTGCTGCGTTTTTTTTTTTTTTTTTTTACCGTGTTCACTGAAGGGGTTAACTAGTGGGACAGTTTTATAGGTCAGGCTGTTCCGGACGCGGCGATACCAAATATGTGTACTTTTATTGTTTTTTTTTTATTTTTTTTATAATAATATTTATTGATGGGTACATTATATTTTTATTTTTGGTGTATTATTTTTTTTATTTTTTTATAATATTTTTGCACATTTTTTTTTTTTTTTTCCACTTTCAGATAGTTTGTACACCTTATTACTTTGTCCCACTCTGGGACTTTCACTTTTTTTTTTCTGATCGCCTGCATGGCATAGGAATGGAGCACCATCCCTATGCCATGCAGGCTGTCAGAAGTGCACAGTGTTAAGATTGCTTGGAGATGCACTGCGCATGTCCAAGCAATCTTCCTGCTCTCTGGTGACCCGGATGTTGTCATGACGACATCGGGTCGTCATGGCAACACCCGGGAAGCCGCTGCAGTCTGCGCTGGAAGCCGGAAGAGGAGGTGAGTATCGCCGATCACCTCCCCTTGCCCCCGCAATGCCGCGATCGATTTCGGTCGACTTCGATCGCAGCATAGCGGGGGTTAATGTGCTGGGAGCGGTGCAGGACCGCTCCCTGCACATAGTACCGGGTGTCAGCTGTGACAATCAGCTGACACCCGGCGGCGATCGCGCCCGCACAGCCTGTGTGCGCGCGCGATCGCCATGACGTACTAATACGGGTCTGGCTCTTAAGTCCCAGGCCACAGATGCGTATTAGTACATCAAATGTTATTAAGGGGTTAAAGACATAGCTAACAGGAACCAGCTCTCATTAAAATTATTGGTGCATTTGGCAAACTTGTACTGTGAAGAAAGTATCATTTATACTTAATGTTTAAAAATATGCTGAGTACTTTCATATGGCTCATATCTTTTACGTTGAAAGTGTCTTTGTATTCTAGATTGTTAGTTCAGGGTTTTACTGTTCATTGCATCTGCTCTGCTATATATTATATTTATGAAACTGTGGTAGAGATATTGCACATTAATAATAATATGTCACCCACCATATGCCATCTGGTATATCCCACATCATGATAGATGACCATGTATATCATCTTTTCAGATAAGCGGTTATGTGCTTTTAGGGTATAGTACATAACATATTTGCTCACATCCACTTCACATTATATTCCTGTATTCTGATCCCATTTGGTCAAATTTGATATAACTTCATCTTTTAGATGCCTCTAATAAAATATTTTTCTCTTTGTCAACTTTTGTTGGTTAAAGAAGCACTCCCATCAATGTTTTTATCCTCAAACTATTTCAATAATCATATTATACAGCACTGTGTTCTTACAATTGCCCATTTTCCCTTTCTACCCAGTTAATTCTTCTCTTTTCCATTAGGTCCATGACATCGCATGATTAAAAACTGAATAGCTGAATCCTTCTAAGCTCTATGTAGAAAGAGGAAGTCTATTTTCCCTGTATGAGTCACTGCAAAAGTCCCTGGCATGGGGAGGAGCGAGGCAGCTGGGTCAAGAGTTGTAGAGGGGAATGATAAATGCAGGGACAAGAGACTTCCTGTTTCTACAGGGAACAGAGAAAAGAGAAGTATTAGCTGGGTAGAAAGGCAAAATAAGCAATTGTAAATACACAGTGCTATATAATATGATGATTGCAATATACTAAGAGAATAAATAGTTTGATGGGAGTGCATCTTTAACATTACAAAATAGAATGTATTCGTTCTGTCATAATGTTTTTTTTCCGCAAATAAATAAATTGAAAAACATAAGAATGACTCATAATGATTG
The DNA here is from genome assembly GCF_046119375.1 of Phyllobates terribilis. Classification (NCBI taxonomy): domain Eukaryota; kingdom Metazoa; phylum Chordata; class Amphibia; order Anura; family Dendrobatidae; genus Phyllobates; species Phyllobates terribilis. The sequence goes on from NW_027362763.1 coordinate 442,014,985, forward strand.
TACAATGAAAGCCATTAGTGGTATTTAATACACTGTAAAGATAATGCAAGTTTCATAATTTACTTTCCATTCACATCTGATTTATTATAGACCAAACTTTGTCTGATTCTTCATATATACTGTAGTTTGTTTCATAGATATTTCAATTATCGCCTTGACTCCCCCTTAAGTTGACCTTATACCATTTGGATTTCTTTGTCATAAGTATTCCAAATTTGATATAGATTTTTCATGTTTCCACATCAATAATTAGATATTTCCCTCCAATAAACACTTTCACGTTATTCTCTCAGATCAGTGTAAAACTTGGTAATGAACCTACTGCCTCTAAATAAGGTATTTTGATATGTCATACAGTAAATGTCTAATAGCTGGGAGTCTCAGTGTGGAACAACCCAACTATTAGGAGAATGGTTGTCCTTTTTCCTCCCTTGCTTCTTCTAAAATGGCTAGCAAAGAAAGGAAAAGCAGGAAAAGTTATCAGCCATACAGCTGTTAACATAACTCTCCATATACTTAAAGAGGTTCCCCAGACTTATCATATTGATGACCTACTAGGTGGGTTGGGGTCCAACAGCAACCACCCACATTGAACACCTGTTGGTGACCACATTAAAATAGTGATAACAGTTGGACCACTGTGTTGTCCCCTTTTCTGGGTACTGAAGCTCAGCTCCTATTCTCTGTAGCACTGGTAGCACCGTGGGTAGCATGTATCAGCCAAGGGCTCTAGGATAAAATCCAGGTATGTTTGTTTCTGAAACGCTGCTTTTAATAGCCGCCAGGGATGGGTGGCTTCTCCCCGCCCGCTGACAGTGACTGACAAGTCTCTGCCTACATGCAGAAACATGCCGGTCACTGTGAGTGGGTGGGAAGAAGCCGTCGGGGACCTGCCTGTACGACTAGTCAATAGCGCAGCTCAGTCCCCTGTGGCTATTAAAAGTATGTTTTTTTCTGAGCATTTCAGAGACAAACACGTGTGTGATCCTACAGCCATCTGCTGATAGATACTGCCCACGGTGCAGCATCTTTTAGGTGACAGGTTCCCTTTAAAAAGTTAAAAACTCGAGACAACCCTTTTAAATAAAAAATGCCATATGGTTTAACTTGTAGTGGTGTTTTGGGGGATAGTTTTGAACTTTTATATCAACTGTCCTAAATCTAAAATTTACTGAACCTTTAAAGTACTATAGGGTTTTATCCAGTAAAATGTATTAAAATCTATTTTGGTTGGATATGATTCAGTTGCTGATTAATGCTTGAACTTGTGCTTGGCTTTCTTGCTGGGAGAGGGGAAGAGAGAGCTGCATTATTTATAATCTTGACACAGATTCGCATGATTATTAAATGCTTATCAATTAAAAAGTCAAATATAATGATTTTGTAGCTTTGCTGATTGTAATTGCTGTAAAGATTTCCTGTACAGGATTTAATTTCCATTTCAGTGCTAAGAACACCTCACACACATACTTTTTAGGCATAGATCTGTGCAAAGTTAGGGTTGTTTAAACCCAAGCAGCTTGCTCAATGCAATACTAAAAGTCCTATTATTGGCCTCAATGGATTTCCATTGCTGTAGACCAATATTTTTTTTTTGCTTCCCATGGAGACTTTGCTTGTTTAGCAGTTGACCGACGGTCTAAATGTGGGTTATAATTATTAATTAATTAACTAGCACTTCCATGTGTTTTAATTGTTTTTACATTGTTTAGGGTTATTTGCATCTAATGTTCATTAGATAGTAATTGCATTGTCTGCTTTCAAAGTATTTTATGGTATGGACTGTACACCAAGGAACCTAATTGTGTTTCTTTATGCTCAAGCTTTGTTGTCATATGTACAGGCAAAATATTTTTTTGTCTCTTTTTACTACCCTGTCAAAGAAAAATTCTTATATTACCAGAAAATACATAAAATGTAATTTAAAAATTTTACTAGACAACTAAATTACAAAGCAAAATTATGAAATCCTGTATAAGAAAAAGCGGAAAGTGGTGCCTCTGCATTATAGATGAATCATAGATAAAATAAAACACCTAATTAAGACACAAGTATTATATTTATAAAACTCCACAGTTGGTATACAGAGTAAAATGTGAAGAACAGCTTTTGGAAATAAAAATAAAACATAAAATGTTATCATTGTAATAATTAAAGTATATTTCATATAATATATAAAATATAAAATGTTATTGTAATGATTACAGTTCGGAGTGTGTATCCGGCTGATTGAGCGCTCCCAGGGTCACAAGGAATGATTATCCAAAAAAGGATTTTCTTCTTCAAAAGATTTATTCAAGTTCATAAATAGATAAAACTGATATATAAAACAACTCGTTTCGGCTATTAAAATGAAAGATGTATAGCCTTCCTCAGGTCTAATGTATGATAGTCAATTGGTCGATAAGCCTTGGTACAAGATCTGCTAAAGGGGAGCAGTTCATTTTTCTTCTGTTCCCATATATATATATACAAATCTACACTTAGATCTGCGCATGTTTTTTGTTTCTCCCCCCACTAGACCTACAGCCTTGGGGTCGAATATATTGAATTGCAATGATTACAGGATGTATTATATAATATATAAAATATACATTTTCACATCGGAACACCGCCGCTCTTTGAGGACTCAGGGACGGGTACAACGGAATTTTAAGTTTTACTCTACTTACTTACCAATCCACGCCTGCACCAGTATATATGTGCTAGCAGCCCCACTAAGCTACCTACCAGCATCTGGGCTTTACTACCACAACAGCCAAGAGATGGAACTTACCAGTACTACTCTGGTACTATATCATCACCATCAGGGAGCACTAAGAATCTCATCAACTAATCCAATAACCCCCATATCAGGAGGCATTGGAGTCATCCTCCAACTACTCTGGAGCTTAAGTAGCAGCATGATAGTGCTAACCCTCAAGGATTACAACAATCCGCCATCACCTACCTGTCGCCGCTTTCAGAGGTAAATATATACAGGGTGGGCCATTTATATGGATACACCTAAATAAAATGGGAATAGTTGGTGATATCAACTTCCTGTTTGTGGCACATTAGTATATAGGAGGGGGGAAACTTTTCCAGATGGGTGGTGACCATGGTGGCCATTTTGAAGTCAGTCATTTTGGATCCAACTTTATTTTTTTCAATGGGAAGAGGGTCATGTGACACATCAAACTTATTGAGAATTTCATAAGAAAAACAATGGTGTGCTTGGTTTTAACGTAACTTTATTCTTTCATGAGTTTTTTACAAGTTTATGACCACTTATAAAATGTGTTGAAAGTGCTGCCCATTGTGTTGGATTGTCGATGCAATTCTCTTCTCCCACTCTTGACACACTAATAGCAACACCGCAGACGAAATGCTAGCACAGCCTTCCAGGATCCGTTGTTTCAGATGCTGCACATCTCGTATCTTGAAAGTATGGTGTGGTATATGGGGTACAAAGATAGTGGGGCCATTCTTCATCAATGGAAACCTCAATGCCACTGGATATCTGAAATTGCTACATGATGATGTGTTGCCCTCTTTATGCATTGAAGATGGCACCTTCCCTGAGTTTTTCCAACAAGATGGTGCACCACCACATTATGAGTGTCAGGTCCGAGCATTTCTACATGAACAGTTTCCTGGAAAGTGGATTGGTCGTCGTGGGCCACTTGAATGGCCACCAAGGTCTTACGATCTGACCCCCGTAGACTTTTATCTTTGCGGTCATCTGAAGGCAATTGTCTATGCTGTGAAGATACAAGATGTGCAGCATCTAAAACAATGGATGCTGGAAGCCTGTGATAGCATTTCTTATGCAGTGTTGCTATCAGTGTTTCAAGAGTGGGAGAAGAGGGTTGCATTGGCAATCCAACACAATGGGCAGCACTTTGAACACATTTTATAAGTGGTCATAAACTTGTAAAAAATTCATGAACGATTAAAGTTACGTTAAAACCAATCACACAATTGTTTTTCTTACGAAATTCTCATTAAGTTTGAGGGTCACATGACCCTCTTTCCATTGAAGAAAATAAAGTTGGATCCAAAATGGCCAACTTTAAAATGGCCCCCATGGTCACCACCCATCTGGAAAAGTTTTCCCCTTCCCATATACTAATGTGCCACAAACAGGATGTTGATATCGCCAAACATTTCCATTTAATTTAGGTGTATCCATATAAATGGCCCACCCTGTATATACTTTTATTTATCTCTAACTTAGAAATAGGCATTCCACCACTCAGCAGCCTAAATATCTTATAACCTCTAAGCTGTAGTACGCCATAGACTCCGCCACTACCAGGAATCGCTCCATCGAGTATCCATCAGGAGTTGCCTACACCATTAACTGGTATTTACCACCACCCAGATTATCCTCCTCTGGGAATACTTTTTCTTATATTCATTGTATACCCTCTTCCCTTACAGCTACTAACCATCTATTGACCTTTTCCACACATTGGACCTCCTCCAAATACCTCCACCCCAGGTAAATATCCTTACCTTCCACCGAACCCGGTGAGTATCCCAACCCCTTAACCTCTATATTTCCCTCATTGCTATAGGGCCCCACCTTTAACCAAGCCAAAACCTCTCGCCCAGGGAAGGACCCAGACCACAGCTCCCATCAAGCTTCCTCTTATAATACCGGAGTGTTTCTAGCAACATTTTATCATTTTTATATAGCTTTTTCAAGCTTTGATTCTTCCCCTTCACCCTATTTATATGCAACAATACCCCAAATAAACTTAATTTTATCTTTACACACCTTGGCTCAGCCAATTCTTGATTTACCTGCCCTCCTACTTAATTCTAGCCACCAGCACAAGTCATATTTTATTATGCTTTGAATCTTTTTTCCAACAACTTGTGGTTTGTTGCTTGGCTTGCAGCAGATGATACTAGTTAGACCATCTAGCGCCACCTACTTCTTTTTTTACGTTTTCACATATTGCATAGTTCTAGATATAGAAATGACTCAATATATTACATCCACGTACTTACAAGGGTTGACTTCCCAGTTTTGTCAAGAGGGCTTACAAGTAATAAAAGTCCATGTACTATAAACTTCATGAGAAAACCCTTTTAGGGGCCCTGGTACTGAAACTCATGGTGCTAATTTTGCTAGATTTTCCCAGAGTACAGCTGTTTTGTCAGTTCCTATGACCATTTGAGAAATGGGGAAAAAATCGTGGTCATTGATTTTTGGTCCTCAATGTGTACTCTATTATGGGAATTGGATATTGATGTTAATTCTATTTTACCTGAATTTTTAGTATAATTTTTCTGTCTGCAACCAGTAACTTTATCTAAAATCAAAATGAAAAGTAAAGGGTGCTTCACATTTTTTGGTCCAATGGCTACAGGGCTTCTCTGTAAAATTTTCCCAAAAAGTATGCTACAAACTTAAATAAGCTTAATTTATATAACACTTTTGATTCTGTTTTAGTTTAGCATTCAATGACAGAAGGTACAGATGAGTTATGAATTGTAAGATATATATGGACCTCAGGCCATATAATTTTCATGTGACATTGAGAGGAGATTGCTTAGAAAAATGCGATGGTACAGTTATAATTATTGCAGAACAGAAATACATATTTTGATTCACTGCTGAATACATATTTCTACAGTCATTTCAATTTTACAAAACAAGAATAATTAGAACATAGGCATTGCTCAGTTTTAGTGTGTGAAATCTCAGGATCCCAACTTTCCCAACTTAAAATGCTGATTTTGAGGACAACGACTGAGAGAAGAGCAGTTTATTTGCATTGCACCAAGTACAGAGTAGTAAGGTCATGCGATGTACGGTATGTACTGGATTTATGGTGGCTATGCATGTAGGTTCCTAGAGCTGAATTCACCAATGTGACAATGTTAGCATATGAGATGTGTAATAGATGAGACAAGAGAGCGCACATAGGGTGATACCTTTTTTAAAGAGATATACGAGGCACATATGGTTGTGCTCACCTTGGGGTGTTAAGAAACAAATCCTATAGAGGCTTCAAAACCAGCTGCTGCTGCTCTGTGCTGCAGACAAATCTTCCAACGAAATATTGATGAAAGGGACAAAAACATGGTTAAAAAGATGCACTGCTGGAACTGAGGCGTCTACAGATGAGAAGAGATGAAAAGAAGGTTTTTATTTTCCTCATTTCGATGCCTGAATGCCTTCTTTTCCACGATAAAAACAATAAAGAATATTCTGATTTTTGTCTTGAAAATTAAGCCAGTCCGACTTCGAAATGCATGGGCAAATAAAAACCTTCCATTGATCTTATTTCATCTGAAGACCCCTAATTTCGAGAAGTGTAGCTTTTTAACAGTGTTTTTATCCCTTTCATTAATGTTAGTATATAGTCATCTACCCTTTGCTGGTATTCCTCGGATCAGTACATTGGAGCCAAATTTTGAAAGCATTTTTATTACAATGGGTAAAGAACCACGGCACCCAGTGGCAATAGGAGGCACTAGGGTAGGCACACAATCCAGATCCACTAAACAAAGAATCTTCCACATCCTCTAAATATTTTGCCACTATTTTATGCACTATGTATAGGAAATAGTGTTGAGCCACCCCCGTAGTGTTCGAGTTCGGTTCGGTTCGTCGAACACCCGTGTGTTCGCCGAACTGTTCGTCGAACACCTTCGAACACCGTTAAAACCAATGGCAGGCAAACAAAAACACATAGAAACACATAGAAAACACCTTCAAAGGTGTCCAAAAGCTGACAAACTGCTCAGAAGACGCTCTCTTTAAAAAAGCCGGCCGGCAATTCAGCAGCAGCATACACCGGTACCCGACAATTTAGACAAGAAGGAATAGAGCAACACAACTAACACATGGAAAAGTGACAAGTACATATAGTCATGCGAAAAGAAAAGAGGTGGAGGAGTAAAAGGAGGGGGAGACACAGATATAGGCATGTCATGCCCTTCTAAAATCCAAAAAGTGAGAAGCCGACACGTTCAGTCTGCTCCTGCCCGTGCCACCTCCGTGTCCCCGGGTTTGTGCCAGAGCCGCGGTGAACCCTGACGGCCAGCCCCCCTCTCCCAATACTGGTGCCTGTCCGCTGGTGGGTCGAACGAGCCCCCCTGTGGTGGAGGCAGCTCTAAGCTTTTTAATTTAAATTGTCTCTCTAATTTGAATAAATACACTTTAAATCCATTTACAAGGATCTATTGGAGGGCAAGTCTCATGCCAGCAGCCGCGTAATTCCAGCTCCAGTAGCGTCCACTAAAGCTGCTGCAGTTAAAAAGCTTTTATAAGGATCGAGCTCGGCTGTCCACCGCAAGGCATCCTACTGCCAGTCCGAGCCCCTATGCCTTGGGGTGCCTCCTGATGCTCTTCACTGAGTATCCCGTGGTCCCGAAGCATTTCCTTTGAAAAAATGAAGTGTCCAAACTACAGGTGGTGTAGCTTGCTTAACAGCCGGGATAATCCGCTGACTAGCAGACCCTGCTACTAGGCACAAAGTATTTCCTGGGCTAGATGCAGTTAAAAATTTGTAATTAGATACTCTCGTTGGATGCTGAGAAAGCATTCCATAGAGTCTCCTGGCACGCCATATATGATTCTCTTAAAAAGCTTGGGGTAGGGGTCTAGGGGACACTTTTATAGCCAAAATCACGGCCCTGTATCGCAATACGTCACCTAGGCTGAAGATAAATGGAACTGTAGCACCCTGAGGGCTCGGTTGCTACAGAGGTATTGCACCTCACCCAGAGGTGTGATATCTCACTCTCAGGTAAGGATGTAGTGTGGATCAGGACCCGACACCTGCATGCATTACACCACATTGCCGTGGGGCAGGGCGACCAATATGCCCCTGAGATGGGCACGACAGTCCCTGTCCCTGGCTGGAGTGGGGGGAGGGAACACTGAGGAAGGGGAACCCTGTAGTGCAGGAGCAGGGAGGAAGCAGTTCCTGGGTGCATTGAGAAGGGAGTATAAAAGGTGGGCACCATCTTAGTTCAGTGCAGAGAAGTCTGAGCAGAAGTGGCAGGAAGCAGGGGCTCTGCATGAGCTCTGCTCCGGAGGCGGGCCTAGTAACAGAGGCCCAGGCCTAGAAGAGGGAGAAGGAAGGAAGAGGAGCGGAGAAGGCTCCAGGAACGAGGAACGAAGGGATCTCAGGGGTGCGGACGGGCGAGTCGCCACCGCACGCCCGAATCCACCTGCGTGGAGGGGTCAGGCCAAAGGGGGAGACCGGTCCCCGAAACTAGTGGAGGCAGGAAACGAGCCTCAGCTAGAAACAGGAGGCTGTGACATTTTATGTGGCACAGCCCCTCGCTACACCCGCTAGGAAGGCACCACATAGGGTCAGGGAAACTGGCGCCAAGTTTACCAAGAGGAGGCCCGAGGCAGCCGGACAGAAGGGTTGGTAAGAAAGGCCAGACAAAGGACACACAAAGGGGGTCCTGTGAAGCACTCCAAAGTTATCTGGGAGTTGTCTGAGCCCCTCACCTGGTGAGCACAGTACGACGTGGGCAGCCGTTACCTGCAGACGTGGTCTGGATAATAAGAACTGTGAGTAAAGGCCCTGGACTGCATCACTGACTCCGTGTCATTACTGCTGCTGCCCTGCACCATCACCCCCATCCTCCGCATACACTGCCCTGAGGCTATACTCCTCCCGTGGGGAGTTATGCTACGCTCTGCTGCACCCACAACACCAGCCTCAGCGGTCTGCCCTGGAGCGGCGGTTCACTCTGACCGCAATCCACGGGTGGCGTAGTCGGACATTTAAACATCAAAATCACATAAATAGTTCCGCCACTGGTTTGACCGCCCTGAGCCACGGAACCGGGTTGCCGCCACGGAGACTACAACCACCAGCATCCACCAAAAAGGGTCTGGCTCCGGGTGTCCCAAGGCCCAGGGGGCGCGTCAGAAAATTTTCATCACCTTTCACAATCATCAATGGGACAAGGCAGGGATGTTCTCTGTCCCCTCTCTTATACATCCTAGTGACGGAGCACCTGCTCTCATCAATTCGCCATAACCCCAATATTAGGTGGATTGAGGTGGGAGGCACCGAGTACAAGTGCTCTCTATTTGCTGATGATGTCCTAGTATATATCACTCAATCACATATATCCATCCATGCTGTTATGGCTGAAATAGGTCACTTTGTTACATGGTCAAATTTTAAAATCAATGCAGCGAAGTCTGAGGCCCTCGATGTCTCCCTCCCCAAATCCATATAGGATTCCATCCAGTCCAACTTTCCCTTTGCCTGGCCCTCACAGGGTATCAAATACTTAGGAATTCCTATTCATAGAGACCTCTCCCATCTATGTTATCTTAATTTTGGGCCCTTTATTGAACAACTCCATACAGACCACGGTTGGCAAGTTAGAACTGTAAGATTCACTACGTGAACCACTGGTGTTTTGTGGAAAAGCACATGTACACTGTGTTCCAAATTATTATGCAAAAAGTGTTTAGGAGTGATAAGGGAAGAATTTGTTTGTTTGTCAGTTAAACTCATTGATGGTGATGTGTGTCAGGGCTATTTATATCACTGTAAGCAATTGCAGACACCTGTGCTAATTAGTTTGGCAGGTGTGTCCAATGAAAGGCAAGACTACTTAAGAAGGCTGTCTCACATTATTAAGCAGCCTACATTTTCTGCCAAAATGGGAAAGAAAAAGGATGTGTCGGCTGCTGAGAAGCAAACAAATTGTGGAGTGTTTAGGTCAAGGCATGACTACAATCAACATTGTGCGATGATCAGGATGAAGTGTCTTGGCAATCAAGAAGTATGTAGCTGATTCACAGTACACACGTGTGCGTGCTGATAAGGGCAAATTGAGGACTCTTTCCTACAGGCAATTACGTCAGGTTGAAAGAGCAGCGGCAAAAAAGCCTTGTCATAGCAGCAGACAAGTTTTTGAAGCTGCTTGTGCCTCCAACGTCCCCCGAACAACAAGATGCAGGGTCCTTCAGAGGTTTGCAGCTGTGCATACGCCATCCTGTCGACCTCCTCTATCCACTTCACACAAGCAGAAACGGCTCCAGTGGGCCAAACATTACATGAAGACTGATTTCAAAACTGTTTTGTTCACGGATGAGTGCCATGCAGCGCTCGATGGTCCAGATGGATGGAGTGGAGGATGGCTGGTTGATGGACACCCCACGCAAACATGGCTACAGCGCCAACAAGGAGGAGGTGGAGTAATGTTTTGGGCTGGAATCATGGGGAGAGAGATAGTCGGCCCCTTTAGGATCCCTGAAGCCGCTAAAGATGAACTCCATAATGTATGTGGATTTTCTCAAACAGCACTTCCTGTCATGGTTCAAGAAGAAGAACCGTGTATTTCACAGCAAGATCATTTTTCTGCATGATAATGCACCATCTCATGCTGCACATAAAACATCTGCATCTCTGGCTGATATGGGCATAAAAGGGGACAAACTTATGGTGTGACCCCCCTGCTCCCCTGACCTCTACCCCATTCAGAACCTTTGGAGCATCATTAAAAGGAGTGTCTATGATGGCGGGAGGCAGTTCACATCTAAGCAACAGCTCTGGGAGGGTATTCTGTCCTCATGCAAAACAATTGAAGCAGAAACCATCCAAAACCTGACAAATTCAATGGACGAGAGAGTTCAGAAGCTCCTTTCGAACAAGGGGTCCTATGTGAAAATGTAACATCACCTAGAATAAAGTTTTGAGTTGAAAACTGTTTGATTTCAGTTTCTAACAACCTGCTAATGCTTATAATTTCAAAAATGACCATTTTTTTGGTCTTTATTAAAATGAAAAGGTTGATCGAAAAGTTTGGGGGATCTAAGAGTGTGGCAACCCAGTAGTCATGATTACTTCGAATTCTGACAATATGAGGGTCATGCTGCAGGTAGTGCAGCAAGAAGGCACTTATGTGTCTTGCGCATCCCGGAGCCCCAAAATTATTTTCCGGGCTAGATGCAGCTAAAAATTATTATTAATTTTAAATCTGGTGAAGCTTTAGTATAGATGGCCTAATAGGATCAGTGCTGCACACTGCTACAAAGCCCAAATTATTTTCCAGTCAAGATACAGATAAACATGATTAGTAATTTTAAATCTGGTGGAGCTTATTATAGATGGCCTAATAGAATCAGTGCTGCACACTGCTACAAAGCCCAAATTATTTTCCAGCCAAGATACAGATAAACATGATTAGTAATTTGAAAGCTTAAAACGGTTGGTAGGGTGATTTTAACCAATCATCAAGCTTTTACTCTCCCCAGGATGACACAGGGGTAGAAAAGTTGTTTCGGATCCATGATTTGTTCATCTTTATGAACGTGAGTCTGTATACATTATCAGTGGAGAGCCGCGTGCGCTTATCTGTCAGCACACCACCAGCAGCGCTGAACACACGTTCAGACAGAACGCTGGCTGCGGGGCATGACAAGATCTCCAAGGCGTAAGTGGCTAGCTCCGGCCATTTATCCAGATTGGAAGCCCAAAAAGAGCAAGGGTCCAGTGACACAGTCGTGGCTTCAATGTTTACTTGGAGATACTCCTGTACCATCGTCTCTAGGCGTTGACTATGTGTCAGACTTCTTGTCTCCTGTGGCCTTGCAAAGGATGGGCTAAAAAAGTGGTGAAATGATTCCGCAAAATTGATGTTACCAGCAGATACTGTGGTTCTGTTACGGTTTGAGTGCTGAACACTTGACGGTCCCACGGTTGGCAAGTTGGAACTGTGAGATTCACTACGTGCACCACTGGTATTTTGTGGAAAAGCACATGTAAGATTCTGCAACAGTCTCTGCTGATACTCCTGCATGCGTGCATCCCTTTCTATGGCAGGAATAATTTCTGCAAATTTACTTTTGTACCGGGGATCTAACAGTGTGGCAACCCAGTAGTCAGGATTATTTCTAATTCTCACAATTCGAGGGTCATGTTGCAGGTAGTGCAGCAAGAAGGTACTCATGTGTGTTGCGCATCCAGGAGCACCAAGTCCCTGTTGTGTTGGTGGCGAGGTAACAATCATGCTTCCTTCCTCTGTCCTCTCCCCCCAACCTCGCACAACAGAAATGTGATCAAGGTCTCCCTCATCTGATGAGTCTTCCATCAGTTCGTCCTCCACTTCTTCCTGGGCTCCTGCACCTTCCTCACTAGTTTGGCTGCTACCATGCGCCCTGGTAAAACCATCTCCCCCACCCTCACATGCCTGCCGCCTTGGTGCTGCCGACCGTCTGGACCTTGCAGATGTTAGCCCTTCCGCATACAACTCCTCCTCCTCTACTTCCTCCACCTCCTCTTGTGCCACCACCTGACTCCGAATTCTGTTTAACATGTGCTCCAGCATGTAAATCACCGGAATAGTCATGCTGATAATGGCATCGTCAGCACTAAACATCTTCGTCGCCATTTCAAAACTGTGCAGAAGGGTGCATAGGTCCCTGATCTGAGACCACTCCTCCAGCGTGATTTGCCCCACCTCTGGATCTCGTTGGCCCAGGCTATACGTCAGAACGTATTGCACCAGGGCTTGTCGGTGCTGCCACAGTCGCTGCAACATGTGCAGAGTTGAATTCCACCGGGTAGGCACATCGCATTTTAGCCAGTGAAGTGGCAGGCCCAATGACTTCTGTAGAGATGTAAGTCGCTGAGCTGCGGGATGCGAACGGCGAAAGTGAGCACACAGCGAACATGCCCTCTGCAGAAGGCCATCTAGTCTGGGATAGTGGGCTAAAAATTGCTGGACAACCAGGTTCAACACGTGAGCCATACAAGGCACGTGTGTGACATTGCCCCGGCGAAGGGCCGCACCCAGGTTTGCAGCATTGTCGCACACGGCCTTCCCTGGTTTCAGGTCCAGTGGAGACAACCATTCATGAAATTGGTTCTCCAGAGCTGACCACAACTCCTCAGCTGTGTGACTCACATTTCCCAGACATTTCAATGTAAAAACCGCCTGATGACGTTGAGCCCTACTGCCAGCATAGTAAGGAGGTGTGCAGGATCCCTTCTGCGCAGTTAGAAAGCTTGTGGCATGACCAGACAGGCTTTGGGTGCAGGTGGAAGACCGAGAGGAGGTTGAGGAGGCAGAAGCAGTGGAGGAACTTTGACATAAAGAGGATTGACGCACAACTCGTGGGGACGGCAAGACTTGGACAGCAGCCCCTTGTCCTGCTGTCACCATAGTTACCCAGTGCCCAGTCAGCGACATGTAATGCCCCTGTCCATGCCTACTCGTCCAAGTGTCTGTGGTGAAATGCACCCTGTCACACACAGAGTTTCTCAAAGATGCGGTGATGTTGTGTGCGACATGCTGGTGGAGCGCAGGCACACCTTTCTTTGAGAAGTAGTGCCGACTGGGCATCTGGTACTGGGGCACTGCGACGGACATAAGGTCTCGAAAATCCTCTGTATCCACCAGGCGGAAAGGCAGCATTTCTGTAGCCAAGAACTTGCAGATGGTGAAATTCAACCTCTTAGCTTTCTCATGGCTAGGAGGAAATGGTCTTTTACTTGTCCACATCTGAGGGACCGAGGGCTGGCTATTGTGCTTAGACGGGGTTGATAAGGGTGTCCCCGGCAAACTGCCGGTCTGTGAGGAAGATGCAGGCGGACATGTTAGGTTGCCTTGATCCAAAGGTGGTGCTATCGATGTCAGACAGCGCTCAACACCAGCTGGTGTTACCACCTCCAAAGAAAATGATGACCTGCCAATCACGCTGGCTGTTGCGGGTAAAGAGGTGGCAGGTCTGCGCCCCAAAACAGGTGTGACTGCTGTCCCCCCAGTCACAGAGGATGAAAAGGCCGCCGATGCACAAGATATGGCAGACGGTGGTTGGCCCGGCCGGCTAGGCCGCATTGTAGCACACTGAGCTTCCCACTGCAACTTATGCTTCATGTCCATGTGCCGGTTCATGCATGAAGTACTCAAACTATGTATTTTTTGGCCTCTACTTAGCTTTTGCTGACAAATGTTACAGATAACACGAGTTGGGTCATCTTTATCGATCTGAAAAAATGCCCAGGCTATGCAAGGCTTAGCACCCATGCGACCTGAAGAGCCACCACGACTTGTGGTGAGAGGCAGAGTTGTGTTTGAGGATGCAGTTGTTGACGTGCTTCCAGTACTACGTCTCTGTCCAGGAAGGCGCAACCTGACCTCGTCGTCACTAGCATCTTCCTCCACCTCCTCTGCTGACCTCATCTCTTGGCTGACTGTGGGTTGACAGTAAGTGGGATCTCCAACCTCATCATCATCACCCTGTGCGTTATCACACCCGTCGTCCTTAGAGCCAACCTGTTCCTGCCCTGACAAAAAACTAAAGTTGTCGCTCCAATCAGGTATTTGAGTCTTATCATCGTCTTCCTCATTGTCTCCACCAACAGGAGTTACAGTTTGGGAATGAGGGTCTACATTATGGTCAGAACCTTCTGCGTCTGGTCCTGGATCCGACTCATAAAGATTCTGGGCATCAGTGCAGATCATTTCCTCGTCTGGATTCACAGAAGCGCTGAAGTCGACCTCTGATTCCCAGGCTATAGTATGAGTAAACAGCTCTGCAGACTCAACCATCTGTTCTACCTCATACTCAGACGGGCAGCTGGAGATTTGGGAGCTGTGAGGAAGCAAGTGCGATTGGGGTGACACCTTTGAGGACTGGAGTATTTGTGATGTTGAAGTTGATGTGGAGGAGAGCCCACTTAAAGAAGCACTTGATATCCGTTGAAGCACCTGCTGTTTTTGTGCCTCATCTGGAATTTGTAGCGATTGGCGTGGCCGTAAGAAAGGGATCTTATCACATTGTCCGCTAAAAGAAGTAGACATTTTAGTTTGGCTGGAAGATGGTCTTTCTTCTGCAGATGTTACTGTTGCTTTAACACCTACCCCACGGACACAACCTTTTTTCCCCTTCCCAACACGCCTATTCCCCTTTCCACCAGCAGCAGGCCTTTTTCCACTCATTTTGGTGGTTAACTAATTAACAACTCTGGAGTTGTTTGCACAAAAAAACAATGGATGGGAACCGAGCAGAGCTGAGTGGCCAAACTGTGGTATTAGGCCAAAACTATTGGCTGGGTTAGATGCAGAAAAAAATTATATTCAATTTGCAACCTGATGGAGGTCAGTATAGATGGACTAATAGAGAAAGTCCCACACACTGCTAGAAGGCCAAATATTTTTTCAGAGCTAGATGCAGAAAAAAATATATTCAGTTTGCAACCTGATGGAGGTCTGTATAGATGGATTAATAGAACAAGTCCCACACACAGCTAGAAGCCCAATATTTTTTCAGAGGTAGATGCAGAAAAAAATATATTCAGTTTGCAACCTGATGGAGGTCAGTATAGATGGACTAATACAACAAGTCCCACACACAGCTAGAAGCCCAATATTTTTTCAGAGGTAGATGCAGAAAAAAATATATTCAGTTTGCAACCTGATGGAGGTCTGTATAGATGGATTCATAGAACAAGTCCCACACACAGCTAGAAGCCCAATATTTTTTCAGAGGTAGATGCAGAAAAAAATATATTCAGTTTGCAACCTGATGGAGGTCAGTATAGATGGACTAATACAACAAGTCCCACACACAGCTAGAAGCCCAATATTTTTTCAGAGGTAGATGCAGAAAAAAATATATTCAGTTTGCAACCTGATGGAGATCTGTATAGATGGATTAATAGAACAAGTCCCACACACAGCTGGAAGCCCAATATTTTTTCAGAGGTAGTTGCAGAAAAAAATATATACAGTTTGCAACCTGATGGAGGTCTGTATAGATGGATTAATAGAACAAGTCCCACACACAGCTAGAAGCCCAATATTTTTTCAGAGGTAGATGCAGAAAAAAATATATTCAGTTTGCAACCTGATGGAGGTCAGTATAGATGGACTAATACAACAAGTCCCACACACAGCTAGAAGCCCAATATTTTTTCAGAGGTAGATGCAGAAAAAAATATATTCAGTTTGCAACCTGATGGAGGTCTGTATAGATGGACTAATACAACAAGTCCCACACACAGCTAGAAGCCCAATATTTTTTCAGAGGTAGATGAAGAAAAAAATATATGCAGTTTGCAACCTGATGGAGGTCAGTATAGATGGACTAATACAACAAGTCCCACACACAGCTAGAAGCCCAATATTTTTTCAGAGCTAGATGCAGAAAAAAATTATATTCAATTTGCAACCTGATGGAGGTCAGTATAGATGGACTAATAGAATGATGCTATGCCCAAAAGATTTTTCTTCACTAGGTGCAGTAAAAAAATTGGTATTCTATACACAGGTGGTATATCTTGCAACACAGATAGGCTACTCCACTGACTAACACACTCTGCAATAGGCCAAAAAGGATTAGCTTTGCTAGATTCAGCCAAATGCTGTGAAAAAAACTTGCACAGCACTGGCACAGACCTGCCTGGCAAAAACTGATAGGAACTGATGTAACCTAGTCCTGAAAAGGACTCCAATTACAATTAGTCTTTACTCCCACAATCTATCTATTTAAGAGCACAGACCTGCCTGATAAAAGTCGTAGGAAATGCTGTAACCTAGTCCTTAAAAGGACTGCAATCACAACTATTCCCTACTCCCAAGCTATCTGTAGATTTGTGCGAAAATTGGCTTGAAATTAACAAGGTATAGCACACACAGCAACAGCGGTGCCGTCTAACACGCAGCTGCAGCAGTGAGAAAATGGTGGCGACGGGGAAAATGGCTTGGTCTTATAGGGCAAGGACATGTGACATACACTGCCAATGTCACATGCCCTTGCTTGTGTGAAAAAAAGCACTTCGCTCCGTGTGTGCGCTGCTGATAGGCTGACAGATTGCACCTCCCCACTGTAAATGCGGGAAAGAGAAAAAAAAATGGAGATCTTCATTATTCCTGCAGAGATCCATCCCCTGCCCCTCCCCCCACCCCGCTGTACACTCAAACTGCGTATTAACATTAATTTTCATCATTACTGAGAAAAAATCCAGTTATGATTTTGGTGCACGAACAGTTATCGAACATAACCTCGAACAGCCGAATTTTTCTCAAATTGTTCGTGTTCGCCGAACGGCTCGAACACCGCCCAAAACAGCTCGAATTTGAGATTGGCAAATAGTTCGAGTAGAACAACGCTCATCTCTAATAGGAAAATCTATACGTGGTGTATTTTTTCCATCCTGAGAACTTTTTGACAGAGGAAAATAAAACACTACTTCAATGCCTTAGCTGTGCTTAGGCGATTTCTTACTAGTGTGAATAGGACATCCCAAGGGTGTGATGAAGGTCTCAGAACTGAAAACCTTCATCACTTATGGATTATCCTATACTGAACATCTAAAATGTGAAGTAAAAATAAAAAAAGATATGATTGAGCATGTGGTAGTTTCTTTCCTGGGGTTTTAATACAGTCTTGGAGCACTGGCGGTGCTCGGTCCATTAACCCTATGTGATAGAAATGAACTGCACTTTGTAATACATATTTTTTATTATAGAAAAAAATTGCCTTTAAAGATCATATCTATCTATCTATAAACACACACACATCTATAGATCTCTATATCTATATATATATACAGTACAGACTAAAAGTTTGGACACACCTTCTCATTTAAAGATTTTTCTGTATTTTCATGACTATGAAAATTGTACATTCACACTGAAGGCATCAAAGCTATGAATTAACACATGTGGAATTATATAGTTAACAAAAAAGTGTGCAATAACTGAAAATATGTCTTATATTCTAGGTTATTCAAAGTAGCTACCTTTTCCTTTGATGACTGCTTTGCACACTCTTGGCACTCTCTTGATGAGCTTCAAGTGGTAGTCACCGGAAATGGTTTTCACTCCACAGGTGTGCCCTGTCAGGTTTAATAAGTGGGATTTCTTGCCTTATAAATGGGGCTGGGACCATCAGTTGTGTTGTGCAGAAGTCTGGTGGATACACAGCTGATAGTCCTACTGAATAGACTGTTAGAATTTGTAATATGGCAACAAAAAAGCAGCTAAGTAAAGAAAAACAAGTGGCCATCATTGCTTTAAGAAATGAAGGTCAGTCAGTCTGAAACATTGGGAAAACTTTGAAAGTGTCACCAAGTGCAGTTGCAAAAACCATCAAGCGCTACAAAGAAACTGGCTCACATGAGGACCGCCCCAGGAAAGGAAGACAAAGAGTCACCTCTGCTTCTGAGGATAAGTTTATCCGAGTCACCAGCCTCAGAAATCGCAGGTTAGCAGCAGCTCAGATTAGAGACCAGGTCAATGCCACACAGAGTTCTAGCAGCAGACACATCTCTTCAACAACTGTTAAGAGGAGACTTTGTGCAGCAGGCCTTCATGGTAAAATAGCTGCTAGGAAACCACGGCTAAGGACAGGCAACAAGCAGAAGAGACTTGTTTGGGCTAAAGAACACAAGGAATGGACATTAGACAAGTGGAAATCTGTGCTTTGGTCTGATGAGTCCAAACTTGAGATCTTTGGTTCCAACCACCGTGTCTTTGTGCGGCGCAGAAAAGGTGAACGGATGGACTCTACATGCCTGGTTCCTACCGTGAAGCATGGAGGAGGTGGTGTGATGGTGTGGAGATGCTTTGCTGGTGACACTGTTGGGGATTTATTCAAAATTGAAGGCATACTGAACCAGCATGGCTACCACAGGATCTTGCAGCAGCATGCTATTCCATTCGGTTTGTGTTTAGTTGGACCATCATTTATTTTTCAACAGGACAATGACCCAAAACACACCTCCAGGCTGTGTAAGGGCTATTTGACCAAGGAGGAGAGTGATGGAGTGCTACGCCAGATGACCTGGCCTCCACAGTCACCAGACCAGAACCCAATCGAGATGGTTTGGGGTGAGCTGGACCGCAAAGTGAAGGCAAAAGGGCCAACAAGTGCTAAGCATCTCTGGGAACTCCTTCAAGATTGTTTGTATAAGTTTGTCCCCTTTTATGCCCATAGCAGCCAGAGATGCAGATGTGTTATGTGCAGCATGAGACGGGGCATTATCATGCATGAAATGATCTCGATGGTCCAGATGGATGGAGTGGAGGATGGCTGGTTGATGTACACCCCATGCAAACACGGCTACGTCGCTAACAAGGAGGAGGTGGAGTAATGTTTTGGGCTGGAATCATGGGGAGAGAGATTGTTGGCCCCTTTAGGATCCCTGAAGGGGTAAAGATGAACTCCATAATGTATGTTGAGTTTCTCAAACAGCACTTCCTTCCATGGTTCAAGAAGAAGAACCGTGCATTCTGCAGCAAGATCATTTTCATGCATGATAATGCCCCGTCTCATGCTGCACATAACACATCTGCATCTCTGGCTGCTATGGGAATAAAAGGGGACAAACTTATGGTGTGGCACCCATGCTCCCCTGACCTCATCCCCATTGAGAACCTCTGGAGCATCATCAACAGGAGTGTCTATGATGGCGGGAGGCAG
Organism: Phyllobates terribilis; assembly: GCF_046119375.1. NCBI lineage: Eukaryota > Metazoa > Chordata > Amphibia > Anura > Dendrobatidae > Phyllobates > Phyllobates terribilis. The sequence continues at coordinate 442,034,399 of NW_027362763.1, forward strand.
TTCACATCTAAGCAACAGCTCTGGGAGGGTATTCTGTCCTCATGCAAAACAATTGAAGCAGAAACCATCCAAAACCTGACAAATTCAATGGACGAGAGAGTTCAGAAGCTCCTTTCGAACAAGCGGTCCTATGTGCAAATGTAACATCACCTAGAATAAAGTTTTGAGCTGAAAACTGTTTGATTTCAGTTTGTAATAACCTGTTAATGCTTATAATTTCAAAAATGACCATTTTTTGGTTCTTTATTAAAATGAAAAGGTTGAAAACTCTGCTGTGCATAATAATTTGGAACATGCATTTGACTTCAGTTTGAGTTTTTTATTTTTTTAAAAATATACTGTTATCATAGGCAGTTTGTACAAAAACCTTTCAATTGTACTCTAATAGTTATTTGACTGGAAAATTACAATGACTGCAATTCATATAGGTAATTTGGGAAAATCTGAGAAAATATTATTTGCATAATAATTTGGAACACAGTGTATATATACACACAGGGTGGGCCATTTATATGGATACACCTAAATAAAATGGGAATGGTTGGTGATATCAACTTCCTGCTTGTGGCACAGTATATGGGAGGGGGAAAACTTTTCCAGATGGGTGGTGACCATGGTGGCCATTTTGAAGTCTGCCATTTTGGATCCAACTTTATTTTTTTCAATGGGAAGAGGGTCATGTGACATATCAAACTTAATGAGAATTTCATAAGAAAAACAATGGTGTTCTTGGTTTTAACGTAACTTTATTCTTTCATGAGTTTTTATAAGTTTATGACCACTTATAAAATGTGTTCAAAGTGCTGCCAATTGTGTTGGATTGTCAATGCAACCCTCTTCTCCCACTCTTGCACACTGATAGCAACACCGCAGAAGAAATGCTAGCACAGGTTTCCAGTTTCCGTTGTTTCAGATGCTGCAGTTCTTGTATCTTCACAGCATAGACAATTGCCTTCAGATGACCCCAAAGATAAAAGTCTAAGGGGGTCAGATCGGGAGACCTTGGTGGTCATTCAACTGGCCCATGACGACCAATCCACTTTCCAGGAAACTGTTCATGTAGGAATGCTCGGACCTGACACCCATAATGTGGTGGTGCACCATCTTGTTGGAAAAACTCAGGGAATGTGGCATCAGTCGAACATTCCTTCGGCGGATATTAGCTACTCACAAATGGACCCTTACAAAATCCAGCTGCTGCAGCATCTCAACGAGGATGACACAGATCGGCGCACTGAATTTGCAGAATGGACAAAACAAAAATTCAAACAGGACCCTCAGTTTCCACAGAATATTATGTTCAGTGATGAGGCAAACTTTTTTGTGAATTTTGAAGTTAACAAACAAAACCACCGCTATTGGTCTGACACTAACCCACAGTGGATAGATCCCTCCAAGACTGTTGGAACACAAAAATTGATGGTATGGTGTGGTATATGGGGTACAAAGATAGTGGGGCCATTGTTCATCAAAGGAAACTTCAATGCCACTGGATATCTGAAATTGCTACATGATGATGTGTTGCCTTCTTAATGCACTGAAGATGGCACAGTTTTTCCAACAAAGATTTTCTATTGGGTTCAGGTCTGGAGACTGGCTAGGCCATTCCAGGACCTTGAAATGCTTCTTACAGAGCCAAGCCTTAGTTGCCCTGGCTGTGTGTTTTGGGTCATTATCATGCTGGAAGATCCAGCCATGACCCATCTTCAATGCTCTTACTGAGGGAAGGAGGTTGTTGGCCAAAATCTCATGATACATGACCTCATCCATCCTCCCTTCAGTATGATGCAGTCATCTTGTCTCCTTTGCAGAAAAGCACCTCCAAAGTATGATGTTTCCCCCACCATGCTTCATGGTTGGGACGGTGTTCTTGGGGTCGTACTCATCCTTCTTCCTCCTCCAAACATGGCGAGTGGAGTGGATACCAAAAAGTTCTATTTTGGTCTCATCTGACCACATAATCTTCTCCAATGTCTCCTCTGGATCATCCAGATGGTCATTGGCGAACTTCAAATGGGCCTGGACATGTACTGGTGTGAGCAGGGGGACCTTGTGTGCCTTGTAGGATTTTAATCCATGTCGGCATTGTGTGCTACTAACAGTAATGTTTGAAACTGTGGTCCCAGCTCTCTTCAGGTCATTAATCAGGTTCTCCTTTGTAGTTCTGCGCTGATTCCTAACCTTTCTCAGAATCATCCTTATACCACGAGGCGAGATCTTGCATGGAGCCACAGACCCAGAAAGATTGACAGTCATCTTGTGTTTCTTCCATTTTCTAATAATTGTGCCAACAGTTGTCTTCTCACCAAGCTGCTTGCCTATTGTCCTGCAAGCCCATCCCAGCCTTGTGCAGATCTACAATTTTGTCCCTGGTGACCTTAGACAGCTCTTTGGTCTTGACCATGGTGGGGAGGTTGGAGTGTCATTGATTGACTATGTGGACAGGTGTCTTTTATACAGGTAATGAGATCAAACAGGAGCTATTAATACAGATAATGAGTGCAGAGTAGGAGTGCTCCTTAAAGAAAAACTAAGCCAGAATTCTTGCTGGTTGGTAGGTGATCAAATGCTTATTTCATGCAATAAAATGCAATTGAATTATTTAAAAATCATACAATGTGATTTTCTAGTACTTATTTTTAGATTCTGTCTCACAGTTGAAGTGTACCTGCGATAAAAATTGTAGAAAACTTGCAAAATCGTCAGTGTATGAAATCCTTTTTTTTCCCCCTCTGTAGAAATAAACAGTCAGCACTGATTACTGTGAGTTACTATGTGCAAAAGCAAGATAAGCTGTTCAAAACTCATCTAGTTCATCCATACTGTTATTTTTGGGACCTAAAATGCATTGAAGAGGATTCATGAAATTTATAAATCAAGAAGATAAACCAGTTATATGTGACAGCAGAGATTTAGTCTTAAAAACAGGAAACTCTTCTGGGTGTAACAGATAGAAATTTAATGTTGATTTAAGAAAATGATACCAAAGTCCTAGTAAAGTCACTTTTGTTCTTCAAGTTATTACTTGTAATGCAAGTGATCTAGGTCCCAGTTGTATAAATAAATAAACAACCCCTTCACAATGCGGTCCCTGGAGCAATCAGCTAAGTACTATTGGTTTTGCTTTCAACACCTTTGGAAAAGATTTCTGGGGATATCATGGCCAACCACTGCAAGGGAAAAATATGGTTAAACAGCAATCATTCAGATGAGTTTTGACCCTGATTTATAAAAGTGTTTTCAACAGATTTCTGGTGTAAAACACTTTTGATAAGTTACATTAATATTTTTGTGAATTTTGGAGTTTTTGCTCCATTTTCGCCCAGCTCCGCCAAAATAGGCAGAGCTGAGTGCGGAACTGCGTTCAGACGGGTGCTGAATGGGGGCATGACATCACAACTCATCTAATTCCTATTGTGCTGTAGTGTACCTGAAGACTTATACCAGACTATGACTGAATTAAGATTTGTGGCGAGGAGCACAAAGGTGCAGACCACGTTTAGGACATACCGAATTCATTACGAGGCATGCACCTCTTAATGAATCAGGAGTGTCTGACTTTAGCAGGCACTTTCATCAAGACTGGTGGGAAAAACAGTGGTCTCGGTGAATTGGGGCCTTTTTCTTTATTAGATTAATTAAAAAAACATTATGATAGCATACAGTAATAACATAGTGACATTTCAGTCATATATAGTCTTTATCAAGCAGAGCAAGAATAAAAAGCAGTAAATACTTACAAGAGTATTTTGCTGCTACTTAAGAAGCACTCCTCCCATCCAAATTTTTATCCTAATAATATATTGCAATCATCATATTATATCACACTGTGTACTTACAATTGCTCATTTTGCCTTTCTACCCAGCTAATTCTTCTCTTTTCCATTAGGTCTATGACATCACATGATTAAAAGCTGACCAGCTAAATCCTTCTAAGCTCCATGTAGAAACAGGAGGTCAGTTTTCCCTGTATGAGTCATCAGTCACTGCAAAATTCCCTGACATGGGGAGGAGTGGAACAACTGGGTCAGGAGTGGGAGAGGGGAATGATAAACGCAGGGACAAGATACTTCATGTTTCTAAGTAGAGCAGAAAAAAAGAGAAGAATTAGCTGGGTAGAAAGGCAAAATGAGCAATTGTAAGTGCACATTGCTATATAATATGATAATTGCAATATATTAAGAGGATAACAATTTTGATGAGAGTGCTTCTTTAAATCCCAAAGTTAACCAGCCCAGTTCCAATTCATCAAGACAACTATACAAGTCTATAAAATAATCAAAATATAAAAGCAAGTTGCTTTTACATGAACAGAGCTCGAGCCATGCATAATGTTTTTAGATCTTGGTTATGGCTTATCGACAAGTGGTCCAAGATGGGTACCCCTCTCTATAACTTCCATCCAACGGATAAATTCTAGAATCATTACCATTAATGTTGTACTCATTTTTGTGATTTATGATTTTTTTACACACAGAATTGAATGCATGAGTCTCATCTGATTTAAAGAAGAGACTAGTGCATGCTTCAATTTTTTGCACACGCAAATTCAGTCAGTGAAAAAAAAAACACTCATCTTCACTGCCCCATTGAATAACATTGGTCCAAGTGCTGTCCGTTTTTTTCACAGACAGCACTCAGACTGAAAATATGGTTGTGTGAACGAGCCATTATTATTATTTTTATTAATATATTTAGAAGTAAAGATTAATGGAGATGAGCGAATCTTTTAATATAAAAATTGTAACTATCTAAAAGTACTCCAAAGCCTTCAATCACCTTTAAAAATGCGTATGACATTATTCTTGTGAGGAGCTGCCCACTTACTAAAGACTATGATACTTTTCCAGCAACGGACCACCATTTTTGTCAATATTATTGTGTTTTATTAGTGATTTACTTGTTATGTTTTATATAGTTCTGCTTACTTGTCAGTATGTAAGATTCACTTGTAAAATGTCCAGCATTCCACTAATCTCATTTTTATCTCAGGAGTCCATTGTTTCAACAGCCAATGGTCTCATTAGGTGAGTGTGGATTGTGGACACAGTGGAGCCGTCACCACAGGGGGTCTTACATGTAGTCTCAGATGAAGGCTTCTAGAATATTCTTCATTGTTTTAGCGAACAGTGAATGTTTAAGTGGGAGGATGTGATCACTTCTGACCTGGGAGGGGACTGATCCCAGTGGAAGAAAGTGGAGACATGTTTGACAGATTGGTGTGGAAGGATTGAAGGAAGAGGATGGAGACCGTGGACTTGGAAGGATGGATTAATAAACATGTTACCATTATGGATTATGTCGTTTGGATTTAAACTTTCTTAAAAGGACTGCTGCTACTGGATACCTGTGCTTTCATCGTTTTATCGGCCGTCTAGAGGATCATGGACTGTGGCTACAGACTATACTTGCTGGAGATACGAAATCTGTGGGCCAACCAAAAGTTGGGAGACAGTGAGTATGGCCTTATACAAAGCAAGTGGAACTACTGAACCCAGATTGGGAACTTGAGGACTGAGAGAACTGTATTTTGGCCATTTACCTGGAATTGCTTTATTACCATGGCTGTGATCAATAAAATATTGTTGCACCGTTAACCTGCCTAGGGGATTACTTACAACCCACAACCTCAGATCTTTACAAGTGCTGGCAAGCGGTGGGATCACCTATCTCTGGAGAGCATACCAGGGAAAGTTACCGAGCGGTGACTTGGCAGAATAAATGACGGAGGATGGACCGACTGAGTTGAGAAGGATGCTGGACGCGCCAGGAGAGCGGGCCATGGAGATGGAGCTGGCGGCAGTGTTAAACAAATTTCTGGGTGTGCATGTAGCACTACCCCCACCTGCCCCATCCAGATGACAGTGGATAACAGGAGAGAGGGGCCTGCATCTTTAAGGTACCAGGATATGCCACAGTTTAATGAGGACGCCTCAGATATTGATGAACATCTCCGGTTATTTGAGAACCTCTGCCTGCTGCATGAGGTGTCATTCAGTGACTGGCCCAGATTTTTGAGCGTTGGCTGACCGGAAAAGCAAGAGAAGCTTTTAGTAACTTGTCTTCTGGGGATCAGAAATGTTACTCTACCATTCGCAGTGCATTACTAGAGAGGTATGCCATAATGCCGGAAACCTACCGGAGGAAGTTTCGGGAGACTAACAAGCCCGCTGCACACACTCATCGGGAGTTTGCTAACACACTACATACGGCATGCACTCGGTGGATAGAAGGACTAAGGGCTCGGGAAGCAGAACATGTAATGGATATAGTCATGCTGGAACAATTTATGTGAAAGCTCCCAGGTAATTTAAAAGAATGGGTGGCAGATAGAAAACCACTCAGCCTGCATGAGGCTGCAAGATTGGCTGATGATTGGTCTGCTAATCGACCAGGGCAACGTGGAAGTACAGCCCCAGCGAGTGAGGAGCAGGATTTTACAAGGAGGCCATTGAGACTCATGGATCGGCCAGATGAGGAACTGCAGGGATTTTGGACTTCACAAAGAGGGGGAGGTTTCCCAAGCCCCCAAGTTCGGTCTGTGTTGGGGTGAGGAGGGCTAACCTGCCATAACTGTGGCCGCATGGGGCATTTCGCCAGGGAATGCTGGGAATGTTCTAGCCCACATCACAACCTAGGACGAGGATTGGTGTGCCACTGGGCCAATGTCATAACCCAAAGCCAAAGACCGGTTCTCACTGCTTCAGCCGTGAGGGAGCGGTACTATCTGCAGACTAACCACCCACCTGTGGTGAGTAATACACAAAATGCAATGACTGTCACAATGAAGGAATGTAATCTGAGGGAGGTAAATTACATCAGGGAGGAGGCCCAGGGACACTGGATCTACCATCACCCTAGTCAGCCCAGATACTGTTCCCCCAGAGCTCCCTTTACCAGGCCGTCAAGTGACCATCCCCCTAACTGGGTGTCAGCACTCTGGGGTTGGTCGCAATGGATACAAGTTTGGTTCTCATCGGGCACGTGTGGAGTTTCCCAGGACAAACTGGGGATCAGGGTGAGGATATGGAGGACCCCGTGGAAGGGACAGACCCCTGATCCAGTGAACTAAATACAGAGTCCTCGTCTCAGGGCTTCCCCCATCGGAAAGTTGGCAGGACCTGAAAGACCATATGAGAGAAGCTGGAGATGTCTATTACACTGACGTTTACCAGGGTGGAATGGGGACTGTGGAGTATATTCACAAGAATGACATGGAATATGCTTTGAGGAAACTGCATGATGCAAAGTTTCGTTCTCATAAAGGCGAGACCTCTTACATTCGTGTACGTGCTGAAAAAGTGGGGGAGGTACATGAGGAGCTGCCCACTTACTAAAGACTATGATACTTTTCCAGCAACGGACCACCATTTTTGTCAATATTATTATTGTGTTTTATTAGTGATTTACTTGTTATGTTTTATATAGTTCTGCTTACTTGTCAGTATGTAAGATTCACTTGTAAAATGTCCAGCATTCCACTAATCTTATCTTTATCTCAGGAGTCCATTGTTCCAACAGCCAATGGTCTCATTGTGTGTGTGTGGATTGTGGACGCAGTGGAGCCGTCACTACAGGTGGTCTTACATGCAGTCTCAGATGAAGGCTTCTAGAATATTCTTCATTGTTTTAGCGAACAGTGAATGTTTAAGGGGGAGGGTGTGATCACTTCTGACTTGGGGGGGACTCATCCCAGGGAAATAAAGGAGAGTCATGTTTTAGGAGTGTGTGGAAGGATTGAAGGATTAGGATGGAGACCGTGGACTTGGAAGGATGAATGGATAAACATGTTACTATTATGGATTATGTCATTTGGATTTACACTTTCTTAAAAGGACTGCTGCTGGATACTTGTGCTTCCATCATTTTATCTGTCGTCTGGAGGATCGTGAACCATGGCTACAGACTATACTGGCTGGAGATACGAAATCTGTGGGCCAACCAAAAGTTGGGAGACAATGAGTATGGCCTGATACAAAGTCAGTGGAACTACTGAACCCAGATTGGGAACTTGAGGACTGAGAGAACTGTTTTTTTGCCATTTACCTGGAATTTCTTTATTACCATGGCTGTGATCAATAAAATATTGTTGCATCGTTAACCTGCCTAGGTGATTATTAAAATTCACAACCGCACATCTTTACAATTCTCGCTATCTCACACACTCATTTTCTTCACTGCCGTGCTGTAACACATGATTTCTCGGTTGCGCATGCGTTATAGTTTTTTCCCCCTATCACTGTATAAACACAACATCTTTGACACAATTTTCGAAAATTGCAACCAAAAAACATACAATGCAACATGTGAATACAGCCTTATAGTTTCTTCTGTGTTTTTATGACTCTCTCTCCCTATCTCTATGACTAAGCTGTGAGCTATGAAGTCCTCTCACTTTCCAGGTTCACCATGAAAATAGCCGCCGCACTCCCTGCTTTTGCTTTTTTACAGGCCATGACAGTCCCTCCTATGTAGCAAATCATATACAGTGTTTAAAATAAGTATTGAACATGTTACCAATTTTCTAAGTAAATATATTTCTAAAGGTGCTATTGACATGAAATTCTCACCAGATCTCGGTAACAACCCATCCAATCCACGCAGGCAAAGATCAACCATAGATGTCCATAAATGATGTGTAATAATGAGAAATGGTGTGTTCAATACTTATTTCACCTGCTGCATTGTGTGCTTCTAATCAATTCATTCATCTCCAGCAGATAAATTGATACTTATTTATGATGAAGTTAAAAAATGAAAATCATTACTGTATAGAAAATCTATCCCCGTGATTGCCCAGTATACCAGTGCCCCAGACTTTCTCTCTTAAAAGATTCATTACATCATTGTGTTTTTCATCCATTCTTACCTATATAATACATGTTACACTGTAACATTGAGAAATAATTGAATATAATCTCTTAAAAGCCAAATTACTGATAAAACAGCATTTGTATTTATGATAGTTATTTCTTTTCGGGTTGTAAAGGATGTAAGTGATAAACATTCATTATGTTAGGTAAAATGGTATCAGCAGTTTCATTTTCTTAAGCAAAACAAAGACCTTATTTAACCCAGAGAGACAAGAAAACTATCACAAAGCAACACGTTCCTGAAGTGTTACCAAACGCATACCAGTAAAACAAAGCCACATGAGAACAGCCCAAAATAACCCCGCATTAACTCCTGAATAACGATCCACATTTATATGAAGACCCCATTTATCAAGCCTGTGACAGCTGGGTAAGAATAGTAAGGAGTTTGATATCTTCTAACCTTATTTCTATACAGTTTACAGCATTAGTGATTCTGAAATACAACAGCAATGACGTGGATCAGAAGATACTCTCCGTAAGAACTACATGCTGTTCTTCTGTACATACCAATGGATTTCCTGCAGGAAGAAGAACGTCTCTAGACATAGAGATGTAGGGTCAAAATCTTCAGAAAATAAATCTCCATTTTATTTTACACTGTGTATGTCCAGTACAAAAATCCTGAAGATCTTTTCCTTTACTGATTAAAAGGAATCTATCAGCAGGTTTTTGCTATGTAATCTGAAGACGGCAAGAGATAGAGGCTGAAACACTGAATTCAGGGATTTGTCACTTGTGAAATTGTGTGCTGTTTACTAACTGAAGGATTTATCATTAAGAGAGTAACATTGCCGGACTAGTTCAGCAATGCCCCCTTCTCCTGTGATAAAGACCTCACTGTCTATGGACTTTGTACATGGATAAGCAAATAGATACACTCCCTTTAATTAAAAAATATGTCTTTATTAAAAATATAAATCAACACAGAAGAAAACACATTAATAAGCAAGATTGTACTGCAGTAAACACGTATGCATACAGATATTATGTTAGTCCAAATGTATTTCTGAATGTCGACTATTTCCTATTAATGGCCCATATGGAGAAAATACATTACATTTTATACATATTATATACTTCAGAAAAAAATGGATATTAGGTCTCCATCTAGTGGCCAAAAAGAGTACATACTACAACAAGTAGGTAGATTCATATAATCCCAATATCTTAAAGTGCATGTGCTAATTAAAAAAAGGCAACTACGAAGAGTGTTAAATAAAAGCTAATCCTAATGATCAGATGCTCCAGTACCTCAAACAAGCATATATACAGTGTATATTAATAAGGTGTAAATGCATGAATACAGGTAAGCAGAGGACACCCTTTCTGATGAAGCATTCTGCGAAATGTGCTTTAAAGGGCTTAAAGGTGGTAAATATGGAAATGTCTTTTTTTGTCCTCTGCAATGTGTAATGTTGGCTGAATAACCTTTACCTTCTGTTCTGATGCTCCTTGTTCCTCTGCTTACCTGTTTTCTTGTACTTGCACCTTATTGTTAATAAATATTCTTGTTTGAGGTAGTGGAGCATCTGATCATTAGGATTAGCTTTTATTCAACACTCCTCGTAGTGGCCTTTTTTTATTTAGCACATGCACTTTATGATATGGGTATTATATGAATCTACTTACGTGTTGTAATATATTTTGGCCACTAGATGGAGACCTATTACCCATTTCGATCTGAAATACATAATATGTATAAAATGTATTGTATTTTCTCCATATGGGTCATTAGTAGGAAATAGGCGACATTCAGAAATACTGACATAATATCTGTATGCATATTTACCAGTGTTTACTGCAGTACAATCTTGCTTATTGTTTTCTATTTTCAATAAAGACATATATTTAATTAAAGTTAGTGTATCTATTGGCTTTTTTGGTTTAATACTCCCTTATACTTAGGACCTTTGTTTAGGTATCTTTGTTCATGGATAGCCTTGTGTGGGTGGGGGCCTCTTTCTCTGCTCTGCTTCATTCTAAATCTAAGACCTCTGATTGTATCAAAACTGCTGCACCCAGTACACTAAGTGATACATCATTGGATTCAGCTTCTCTTTACCTACATGAGGTAGCAAAAACCTGCTGACAGATTCCCTTTAAGTGACATACATTTTCAGCAGTTGTAACTTTTATATGTAAAGACTTGGACCCCAATTAATTAAAACACCACTCCAGTGTTTTTTTTTATTTCAGCACTGGAGTGGTGCATCTAATCTAATGTCCCTGACCCTAGTCTTATACTTGCCATTTTCACCTTTTATCAGCGCCATTTCGGTGAGTCTTCAGAAGGTTGTGACCTGCTGAATCGCCCCAGTGTTTGATGGAGCAAGCAGGAGGTCACTTTTCAATGCAAGTCTATGAGAGCCTTGTTCTGCCTACAAATATCAATTTTATTAACACATAAGCCAAAACTTACAGTACAGACAAAAAGTTTGGACACACCTTCTCATTTAAAGATTTTTCTGTATTTTCATGACTTTGAAAATTGTACATTCACACTGAAGGCATCAAAACTATGAATTAACACATGTGGAATTATATACTTAACAAAAAAGTGTGAAACAACTGAAAATATGTCTTATATTCTAGGTTCTTCAAAGTAGCCACCTTTTGCTTTGATGACTGCTTTGCACACTCTTCCCATTCTCTTGATGAGCTTCAAGAGGTAGTCACCGGAAATGGTCTTCCAACAATCTTGAAGGAGTTCCCAGAGATGCTTAGCACTTGTTGGCCCTTTTGCCTTCACTCTGCGGTCCAGCTCACCCCAAGCCATCTCGCTTGAGTTCAGGTCTGGTGACTTTGGAGGTCAGGTCATCTGGCGTAGCACCCCATCACTCTCCTTCTTGGTCAAATAGCCCTTATACAGCCTGGAGGTGTGTTTGGGATCATTGTCCTGTTGAAAAATAAATGATGGTCCAACTAAACACAAACCGGATGGAATAGCATGCTGCTGCAAGATGCTGTGATAGCCATGCTGGTTCAGTATGCCTTCAATTTTGAATAAATCCCCAACAATGTCAGTCACCAGCAAAGCACCCCCACACCATCACACCTCCTCCTCCATGCTTCACGGTGGGAACCAGGCATGTAGAGTCCATCCGTTCACCTTTTCTGCGTCGCACAAAGACACGGTGGTTGGAACCAAAGATCTCAAATTTGGACTCATCAGACCAAAGCACAGATTTCCACTGGTCTAATGTCCATTCCTTGTGTTCTTTAGCCCAAACAAGTCTCTTCTGCTTGCTGCCTGTCCTTAACAGTGGTTTCCTAGCAGCTATTTTACCATGAAGGCCTGCTGCACAAAGTCTCCTCTTAACAGTTGTTGTAGAGATGTGTCCGCTGCTTGAACTCTGTGTGGCATTGACCTGGTCTCTAATCTGAGCTGCTGTTAACCTGCGATTTCTGAGGCTGGTGACTTGGATAAACTTATCCTCAGAAGCAGAGGTGACTCTTGGTCTTCCTTTCCTGGGGCGGTCCTCATGTGAGCCAGTTTCTTTGTAGCGCTTGATGGTTTTTGCAACTGCACTTGGGGACACTTTCAAAGTTTTCCCAATTTTTCGCACTGACTGACCTTCATTTCTTAAAGTAATGATGGGCACTCGTTTTTCTTTACTTTAGCTGCTTTTTTCTTGCCATAATACAAATTCTAATAGTCTATTCATTAGACTATCAGCTGTGTATCCACCTGACTTCTGCACAACCCCCTTTATAAGGCAAGAAATCCCACTTATTAAACCTGACAGGGCACACCTGTGAAGTGAAAGCCATTTCCAGTGACTACCTCTTGAAGCTCATCAAGAGAATGCCAAGAGTGTGCAAAGCAGTCATCAAAGCAAAAGGTGGCTACTTTGAAGAACCTAGAATATAAGACATATTTTCAGTTGTTTCACACTTTTTTGTTAAGTATATAATTCCACATGTGTTAATTCATAGTTTTGATGCCTTCAGTGTGAATGTACAATTTTCAAAGTCATGAAAATACAGAAAAATCCTTAAATGGGAAGGTGTGTCCAAACTTTTGGTCTGTACTGTATAATATATATCTCCCTCCCCTCCAATATTCGGACTGTAAGACGCACCACCCATTTTCCTCCAAAATTTTGGAGGAAGAAAGTGCATCTTATAGTCCGAAAAATACGGTACTTACTAGTTTTCTATAGAGTTAGGGGCTGAAGTTTCAATGTTTTCAACTTACAATGGTCATCCCAGAGCAAATGAATATGGTTATGAGGGGCACTGTAGAGCATGTTATGAGTAGTGCAGGGCCTGAGTCATCGGTGGACACAGAAATTTAAAGACCATCTTTATAGAATATATTTTCCCGGCGTCTGTCTTATCTGTTTTAAAATAAATCAACAGTAACCCAAATAAACAACAACTTGACCGGCCTAGAAATGCACTGCATGTTAGATATTAATTTGCGATGTTGTGTTTTTACAGTATGCATTAGACACTTTTCCATCAACAAACGTGCTAAGCTAATACCAGATTAAAGGATTTGGGGATGAATCCTGTTAAGTACATTTAGATTTTTTTGCAGAGCCATACTAAAAATATTGCTGAGAACACCGTTCCACATGAAATGTTTGAAGATGCCAAGAAAAAAAAAGTATTGCATGAGGTTTAGCTGCAACCTCAGCCCGAAAAATGGCACAGTTATGTTAGGAAAACTGAAATTGTTTGGATGGTTCCTCATTATTTTAGTTTTGTTTTTTTTTTGCTAAGCAGGGAGGAAATCTACCACAGAAAATAATTTACATAAGAACTTTTAAGTGTGACATATGCCTTATAGAACAAGTAGAACAAGTGACACTTCTGAATTTTGAATGATTTTCTAAGATTCAAAGATGTATTTTTATACATGACCTCCAGTATATGTGTGAAGAGGAAATAATAACAAACAGGTCTTCGGATAGTTTAGAAAGCAATGTTCATATGCATGTTTGTTTAAAGAGTTTGTCATAAAGATGATACAGCTTATTTTAAAATATATAAACCACCTAAATACCACCACCCCTTGCATGGACATAAGGGGAAATGTACTGATATGAATCCAAGATGACTTCATTTAACCGGTTCAGGACCGCCCACTGTACATAAATGTCGGCGCTGCCTGGGCTCTGTGCAGCACCAACGTTTAAAAACGGTGGGTGGTCCCGCAGCGCTAAGGACCCAGGGTCCTGCAAGTGCTGCGGTTCCGGTGCAGAGCAATAGCTCTGATAGGGGACATCATCGGGACCTGATTGGATCAGGTCCCAATGATGTTAACCCTTTGCTATCTTCTATATGCCATGATCTATAGTGATCGCGGCATATAGAAGATAGTGAGAGGAGAGGGGGTCGTCAACTTACCTCTCCGACGGCCCCCTGATAGCTTCCAGGACCTTCCGTTGTTATGGCAGCTGGAGGTCACATGACCGCCTCCAGATCTGCCATATATGGTGTCCTGCTAGGCTCAGCCTGCAGCTGAAGCCTGGCAGGAGACACTGACTGCAAAACAGTCAGCAAAGATGTCATGTAATGTAATACATGTCTGTTACATTGCATGACGTCAGTGATTAGAAAAATAAAAACTAATGTCCCATACAGGGACTAAGTAAAAATGTAAAAAAAAAGTAAAAAAAATGTTTTCAAACTGTTAAAAAAAATCACAAAATAAATAAAAATAAATAAATAAAATATTAAACCAATAAATCCGTATATTTATGCAAAAACAAAAAAAAAGTACACATATTTGGTATTGCCGTGGCCGAAACAACCCCATCTATAAAACTGTCATACTAATTAACTACTTCTGTGCACATCGTAATAAAAATAAATAAAAAACGGAGCAAAAAACTATGCTTTTTCATCATATCGCCAAACAAAAAGTGGAAAAAAATGCGATCAAAAAGTAAAATGGAAATAAAAATGGTATCGCTGAAAACGTCATCTTGTTCCGCAAAAAAAAAGCCATCATACAGCTCCATCAGCTTAAAAATAAAAAAGTTATAGCGCTCAGAATAAAGCGATGCAAAAAAAATATTTTTTCTATAAAATTGTATTATTGTGTAAAAGCGCCAAAACATAAAAATATATACAGTAAGTGTAGTATCACTGTAAACGTACTGACCCGAAGAATAATGCTGCCTTATAACTTTTACCACACGCAGAACGGCATAAAAAAATAACTCAAAAAACAATTCCTGAATTGTTGGTGTTTGTTAATTTTACCTCCCAAAAAACAGAATAGAAAGCGATCAAAAAATGTCACGTACCCAAAAATGGTAACAATAAAAATGTCAACTCGTCCCGCAAAAAACAAGCTATGACTCTGTCGGCCGAAATATGGAAAAATTATAGCTCTCAAAATATGACGATGCAAAAACTAGATTTTGCAAAAAAAAGCGTCTTAGTGTGTGACAGCTGTCAATCATAAAAACCCAATATAAATCTGGTATCTCTGTAATCGCACCGACCCAAAGAATAAAGTAATCTCATCACTTATACCACACGAGGAACGGCATAAAAAATAAATAAAACCAATTCTTCACCTGCTACTGATTTGTTTATTATGTCTCCCAAAGATCGCAGTAAGGCTCTGCTCACATTTATCCTGCGCTGTGCGCTGAGCACTTATGCCAGAGTTTCCGTGTAAATCTCTGAAATACATGATTCAGATGGAACCCATGACGGAAGATTCCCTGTAATGAGGCAGATATAGGCCACTGTGGATGCCATCTGGCCTGTGATTCCACAGTGTCAGTTTTTTTAGGCGTGCATAAAAGTGCGTTTGGCCACAGCTTTGTGCACTTCTGAAAAAAAGGACACCGCTAAACAGAGGCCAGACGGAGTCCAGAGTAACTCTGCTGCCTCATTACAGTGAATGGATCCCACAGGGGTTTCATCTGAATTAAATCACTTGGAAATTTAGATGGAAACCCCGATGTAAGTGCTCAGCCTTGAGCGCCGCATAAATGTGACGTAAAATGTTCCCAATAAAAGCTTCAACTCAGTCCTCAAAAAAAGCTAGTCCCCACTCAGGTCCGTCATCTGTTAAAAATATTCCAAGCTATTGGTAGCAGAAAAGCTCTGGAAAAGCGAAATGGCCCTTGCCCCCCAAAAGAAATTCAGAAAATTTTGTGCTCCCAAATCCAAATGCCTATTCTACAATAATTTGTTCTCCAATTGTCAAATAGTGCTCTGTCCCTCCCAGATCTCGCCGTATGGCTAAGCGGTAGAATACAGCCACATATGGGGTATTGCCACTTTTAGAAGAAATTGTGTGACACATTTCGGCACCATTTTTACCCATTGCACTGTGTGAAAATGTAAAATCTGAGGGTAAAACATTTTTTTGTGGTAAAAAAATATATATGCTTTTTTCACTGCCCAATGGTATAAATTTAAAAATTAAAAAATACTCACTACTTCCCTAGATGAATTCCTTGAGAAGTGTAGTTTACAAAATGGGGTTAGTTGTGGGGGTTTCTGCTGTTTCGGCATGTCAGCGACTCTTCAAATGTGACATGGTGTATGCAACCTATCCCAGCCAACATAGCGCTCCTTTCTCTTCCGAACCCTGCCGTACACCAAAGCAGTGGTTTTCCCCCACATATGTGGTATCGGCGTACTCAGAAGAAATTGCACAACAAATTTCATCATGTAATTTCTCCTGTTATCCTTATGATAATGCAAAATTAGGGAATGAAAAACATTTTTTGTGGGAAAAATGTGAAAATTTTATTTTTACGGCTCAATATTATAAATTTCTGTGAAGCACCTGGGGGTGCAAGGTTTTTACCCCACATCTAGATAAGTTCCCTAAGGGGTCTAGTTTCCAAAATGGTATCACTTGTGGGGGGTTTCCACTGTTTAGGCACATCAGGGGCTCCCCAAATGCAACATGGCGTCGGCTAATTATTCAAGCAAATTTTACATTCAAAAAGTCAAATGGCGCTCCTTCCCTTTCAAACCCTGCCGTGCGCCCAAACAGTGGTTTTCCCTCACATATGGGGTATCAGCGTGTTCAGGAGAAATTGCTCAACAAATTTCATGGTGCAATTTATCCTATTACCCTTATGATAATGCAAAATTAATGGATGAAAAACTTTTTTGTGGGAAAAATGTGAAAATTTTATTTTTACAGCTCAATATTATAAACTTCTGTGAAGCACCTTGGGGTTCAAGGTGCTCACCACACATCTAGATAAGTTCCCTAAGGGGTCTAGTTTCCAAAATGGTGTCACTTGTGGGGGGTTTCTACTGTTTAGGCACATCAGGGGCTCTCCAAACGCAACATGGCGTCTGCTAATTATTCAAAAAATTTTACATTCAAAAAGTCTAATGGCGCTCCTTCCCTTCCGAACCCTGCAGTGCGCCCAAACAGTGGTTTTCCCTCACATATGGGGTATCAGCGCGTTCATGGGAAATTGCACTACAAATTGTGTATTCCATTTTTTCCTGTTAGCCTTGTGAAAATAAAAAAATTGGGTCTAAAGTAACATTTTTGTGAAAAAAAGTTAAATGTTCATTGTTTTCTTCCACATTCCAAAAATTCCTGTGAAACACCTGAAGGGTTAATAAACTTCTTGAATGTGGTTTTGAGCACCTTGAGGGGTGCAGTTTTTAGAATGGTGTCACTTTTGTGTATTTTCTGTCATAAAGGCCCCCCCTCAAAGTCACTTCAAATAAGATGTGGTCCCTAAAAAAATGTTTTTGTAAATTTTGTTGGAAAAATGAGAAATCGCTGGTCAATTTTTAACCTTTATAGCTTCCTAACAAAAAAAAATTTTGGTTCCAAAATTGTGCTGATGTAAATTAGACATGTGGGAAATGTTATTTATTAACTATTTTGTGTGACATATCTCTCTGATTTAAGAGCATGAAAATTCAAAATTTGAAAATTGCAAAATTTTCAAAATTTTTGCCAAACTTCTGATTTTTTCACAAATAAACGCAAGTGATATCGAAGAAATTTTACCACTATCATGAAGTACAATATGTCACGAAAAAACAATCTCAGATTCAGGGGAATCCGTTGAAGCGTTCCAGAGTAATTACTTCATAAAGTGACAGTGGTCAGAATTGAAAAAATTGGCCCAGTCATGAAGGCAAAAACAGGCTCTGGCGCGAAGTGGTTAAAGAAACTAATTTGTGAGATCTTCTAAAAACTCCAATAATTTAACCAGGAGCTGATATCGGGACTACTAACTCATTCTCAACATCGTCAATTTCCGTTTTTGCGTTTTTCGTCGTTTCCTCCCCATCCTTCCAACTGCCATAACTTTTTTACTTTTCTGTCCTCATAACTATGTGAGGTCTTACTTTTTGCAGGACGAGTTGTACATTTGATTAACATCATTCATTTTACCACACAGATTACAGGAAAACAGGAAAAAATTCAAAGTACAGTGAAGTTGCGAGAAAGAAAACGACAATTCTGACATTGTTTTTTTGGCACTGTTTTTATGCCGTACATTGTGTGGTAAAAATGACCTGCCAATTTTATTCTCCACATCAGTATAACTATGTCGATTCCAATTTGTTTTCAGTTTATTATTTTAGTAGTGAAAAAATATTGTAAATTTAAAAAAAAAATGGGTTGGGTCGCCATTCTTCGAGACCTGTAATGTTTTCATAATTCCGTCAATGGAGCTGTGTGAGGGCTTCTTTTTTGAGGAGCAAGACAATGTTTTAATTTACTATATGCTATTTTAGGATGGTTATGACATTTTGATCACTTCTTAAAGCATTTTTTCTGCTGTGTTGTGGCAACCAAAAAGCCCCCACAATTTTGTCATTTTTATTTTTTTCTGTTTACGATGTTTACCGATCAAGTTAATTATTTTTATATTTTGATAGATTTGACTGTTCTGGACGTGGCGATACCACATATGTGTACTTTTTATCTTTATATTTAATGGGGAAAAGGGTGGTGATTTGAACTTTAATGGGGTTTTTTTTCATGTTTTTTCAAACAATAATCCCATTAGGGAATTTTAAACTGATTATCTGATCGCTTGTCCTAAATACGGCAATATCACAGTATTGCTGCACTTAGCAAAAATCACTTTCTCCTTTTAAGCCCGGACACAGGCTGGGTTTCAAAGGAGCACCATAATTATAGATAAAGAGCTCTTCAACAGATCCTTAGCTGTGATAGTACCATGATCGCTTCACGGGATTGCCAATGGGCGCATAGATGACACCCCCCCCATGCCGGCACACTGTTAATAAACTTTCAGAGTTTGACAACAGTATTTAACAGGTTAACAGCCGCGGGCAGAGCTTTGCTCCTCCCGCTAGTGTTAGAGGCAGGTCCTGGATGTGAGTACCAGCTATTATCTGCAGGGCATGGGGCAGGCCCACACTGAGCATTTTCCCTACACTCGCTACTGACTTGTGCCGTTCATGTACAGCAGATGTTGGTAAGATAGTTAATTGCAATAAAGTTGTATGCCAAGCTTTTTGAGTGCTGCAGGACAAAGACCATTGTTTTGGCTCAAGGCCTTGGCAGCATTTGATATTGTTCAATTCTCCTAATTTTTTTTTAAGTTTGATTCACCAGGCATTTCTGGCTCCTACAAAAAAGATAATACCATTTGTTATTTTATATATTGTATATTTCTAGGAGCACGGTAGGGTAGTAAGTACTTGTACCTTCTAGTGTTCACTCTACTACTTATATATAGAGAGAAAATTGTCACCAACTCAGGAACAGCATGAAGTATGTTTGTTAATTATCTCTTAATCGCATACTTAAGAAACCAAGAACTAAAGAAGTAAAAAGCTGCCGCTATCCATGTTCGGTCCGTGCCAGCATATAAAAATGATAAGCTGCGCAAGATTAATGTAAATTACTGTGTCTTGTTTTCAATTCTTTTTGATAAAACATAAAGATGTAAAAAACTTTTTGAAGTTTTGTAAAATGCATGGGAAAAATACGTAGCGCAAGTATGCCGAAAGAATGTTTATTTATAGAGAAAAAGGACTGAATTGGACTTTCCAATGCACGATATTATAATCTGGCTTGATTGTAAAATACATGAAGAAATGATTGATAGAAGAATCATTTAACAAACTATCAAAATGAAGAGCTAAAGAAATATTTTTTCCCACTCCAAGGACTTGTATGTGCCAAGAAAATAGTTATTAGAGAAAATGAAAGTGCATACATGCTGCTTAAGAATACTCTTGCCAGCCAGGCTTCTGAGCTAACGGCCAGGAGGCGCCTTTTATTCTGGCTGTTTCATCCATTTCATGCATCTTTTAAAGGTAAGTAGTTAGTCAATTGTTTGGAAGTATAAAAAAAATGGTTGTCAATGGGACTGTCATAGAAAGCAATGTACATTACTCCATTCAAGGCAGTGCTGAAGAGCTCAGTTCTCGGGGTTTCAGAGCCCCAATCTTGGCATTGTTTGGAATCCCATCAGTCAAACCAACAGCGATCAGCAAGTTATCCCCTATCCTATGAATAGGGAATAGCTTGTTTTTTTCTGGGTAGGGCATTGAGCTGTAGGGTGCATTGCTGGAAAAGGGGAAAAAAAAAAACCTCTTTAAATCTTAGTTTGCGAGTGTGAATGAGCTGAGTGTGACCGGAGTGTAAGTGCGAGCGAAAGTAAGTGTGTGACTTGTTTTTCAGTGATTTTGGATTCAGGGAGTTTGGAAGGGAGGACTTGGGACTGAATTGCTGTCTGTATTTTATTAACTCTTTACTTTTATTTTTACTTAACATTCTGTCTATTGCAATCCCCATTAGGAAATGAGCTCCATTATTGACAATGCTATCCAGTGTACATCTTGCCACATGTATGCATTCCTTGAACAGCCGGTTGGGGTTGCTTACTGCTGCGCAAGATGTGTGCATGTTGTGCGTTTGGAAGCCCAGGTACTGGATCTAAATGAGCAGCTGGCAACACTGAGATCCATTGACAATATGGAAAGGAGCAGCAGCTCACTGGGGTAGATGTGGGGGAGGGTTGTAGTCGGGAGCCGCAGGACAGTGAGGTCGCTAGTTGGGTGACAGTTAGAAGGGGGGGTAGAGGGAAGAGTGCCAGGGAGGCTAGTCCTGATATGGCACACCCCAATAAGTTTGCAAAGTTGGCAGATGAGGGGAGTAACGGTACAGGGGTAGCACTACTGCAGCAAGGCATGTCCCATGAAAGCCGGAGGAGTGTCAGCTCCAGTAAAGAGGGAAATAGGAGAGCAGGGCAGGCCAGGCAGGTGCTGGTAGTGGGGGACTCAATTATTAGGGGAACAGATAGGGCAATCTGTCACAAAGACAGGGATCATCGAACAGTGTGCTGCCTACCTGACGTTCGAGTCTGGCACATCGCTGATCGGGTTGACAGATTACTGGGAGGGGCTGGTGAGGACCCAGCGGTCATGGTGCACATTGGCACAAATGACAGAGTTAGAGGTAGGTGGAAGGTCCTTAAAGATGATTTCAGGGAATTAGGCTGCAAGCTGAAAGCAAGGACCTCCAAGGTGGTATTCTTTGAAATACTACCGGTACCACGTGCCACACCAGAGAGGCAACGGGAGATTAGGGAGATAAATAAGTGGCTCAAGAACTGGTGTAGGAAGGAGGGATTTGGGTTCCTGGAGAACTGGGCCGACTTCTCAGTTGGCTACAGACTCTACGCTAGGGACCGGCTGCACCTTAATGGGGAGGGTGCAGCTGTGCTGGGGGAGAAAATGGCTAGAAGGTTGGAAGAGTGGTTAAGCTAGGGATTGAGGGGGAGGGTATTCATTTTATAGGTGGGGAAGATTGTGCAGATAGTGACCTGGGCACAAATAAAGAAATTGGGGGTGGGGTTAGAACAGTCAATAAAGTAAGAAGGAATAGAGGTACAGAGAGATACATAAAATGCATGTACACTAATGCCAGAAGCCTCACCAACAAAATGGAGGAATTAGAATTAATTTTGCTGGAAAATAATTATGACATGGTAGGGATATCTGAGACGTGGCTGGACGAGAGCCATGACTGGGCAGTTAATTTACAGGGCTATAGTCTGTTCAGAAATGACCATACAAGCAAGCGAGGTGGGGGTGTGTGTTTATATGTAAAATCATCCTTAAAACCCGTCTTGCGGGAGGATATATGTGAATCTAATGAAAATGTAGAGTCCCTGTGGGTGGAGATAAGGGGAGGGGGAAAAAATAAGAAATTACTGATAGGGGTTTGTTATAAGTCTCCAAAAATAATGGAAGTAGTGGAAAATATACTCGTAAAGCAAATAGATGAAGCAGCGACTCAAGGAGAAGTCATTATTATGGGAGATTTCAACTACCTTGAAATACATTGGGGGACAGAAACATGTAGTTCAAGCAAAGGTAATAGGTTTTTGACTACTATGAGAGACCATTACCTTTCACAACTGGTTCAGGACCCAACAAGAAGGGGGGCACTGCTAGACCTAATATTAACCAATAGGCCAGACCATATATCAAATATACAAGTTGGGGGTCACTTGGGTAATAGTGATCACAAAATAATACGTTTTCATGTATCCTTTAATAAGATGTGTAGTAGAGTGGTTACAAGGACACTAAAATTCAGGAAGGCAAATTTCCAACGGTTGAGAGATGATCTTAGTGCAATAAACTGGGACGATATCCTGAGACATAAAGCTACATAAAGCAAATGGGAGACATTTATTAACATCCTGAATAGGACCTGTGCACAATATATACCCTTTGGGAATAAACATGCTAGAAATAGGAGGAAACCACTATGGCTAAATAGAGCTGTAAGGGGCGCAATAAGTGACAAAAAGAAAGCATTTAGAGAACTAAAGCAAGTAGGTAGTGATGAGGCATTAAATAAATATAGAAAATTAAATAAAATATGTAAAAAACAAATCAAGGCAGCAAAGATTAAGAGAATCATTGCCAGAGAAAGTAAAAATAACCCCAAAATATTCTTTAACTACATAAATAGTAAAAAACTAAAAAATGATAGTGTTGGCCCCCTTAAAAATAGTCTGGGTGAAATGGTGGATGAGGATGAGGAAAAAGCCAATATGCTAAATGATTTTTTTTCAACCGTATTTACACAAGAAAATCGCATGACAGAAAACATGATTAGTGATAACAAAAATTCTCCATTAAATGTCACTTGCTTAACCCAGCAGGAAGTACGGCGGCGTCTAAATATCACTAAAGTTGACAAATCCCCGGGCCCGGATGGGATACACCCGCGAGTGCTGCAGGAATTAAGTAACGTCATAGATAGACCATTATTTTTCATCTTTAAAGATTCCATAATAACAAGGTCTGTACCACAGGACTGGCGTATAGCAAATGTGGTGCCAATATTCAAAAAGGGGACAAAAACTGAATTTGGAAATTATAGGCCAGTAAGCTTAACCTCTACTTTGGGTAAAATCCTGGAGGGTTTCCTAAGAGATACTATACTAGAGTATCTGAAGAAGAATAACCTCATGACCCAATATCAACATGGGTTTACGAGGGACCGTTCCTGTCAAACTAATCTGATCAGTTTTTATGAGGAGGCAAGTTCTGGACTGGAACAAGGAAATGCAGTGGATGTTGTGTATATGGACTTTTCAAAAGCTTTTGATACGGTTCCACACAAAAGGTTGATACATATAATGAGAACAATGGGGATAGGGGAAAATATATGTATGTGGGTTAAGAATTGGCTCAGTGATAGGAAACAAAGGGTGGTTATTAATGGAAAACACTCAGACTGGGTCTCGGTTAACAGTGGGGTAGCACAGGGATCAGTATTGGCCCCCTTCTTTTTAACATATTTATTAATGACCTTGTAGGGGGCATACAGAGTAATATTTCAATATTTGCAGATGACACTAAACTCTGCAGGGTAATCAATACAGAGGAGGGCAATTTTATATTACAGGAGGATCTATGTAAACTAGAAGCTTGGGCTGATAAATGGCAAATGAGTTTTAATGGGGATAAATGTAAGGTAATGCATTTGGGCAGAGGAAATAAAATGTATAATTATATGCTTAATTGTAAAACACTGGGCAAAACTGTAACTGAAAAAGACCTGGGTGTATTGGTGGACGACAAGCTCACGTTTAGTGGCCAGTGTCAGGCAGCTGCTGCAAAGGCAAATAAAATAATGGGATGCATTAAAAGAGGCATAGATGCTCATGAGGAGAACATAATTTTACCTCTATACAAGGCACTAGTGCGACCACACTTAGAATACTGTGTACAGTTCTGGTCTCCGGTGTATAAGAAAGACATAGCTGAACTAGAGAGGGTGCAGAGAAGAGCGACCAAGGTTATTAGAGGACTGGGGGGTCTGCAATACCAAGACAGGTTATTACACTTGGGGTTATTTACTGTGGAAAAAAGAAGGCTTAGGGGTGATCTTATTACTATGTACAAGTATATGAGGGGACAGTACAAAGACCTTTCTACTGATCTTTTTACTCTGAGGCCAGAGATGGGGACAAGGGGGCATCTTCTACGTCTGGAGGAAAGAAGGTTTAATTATAATCACAGACGGGGATTCTTTACTGTAAGAGCAGTGAGACTATCTAACTCTCTGCCGCATGATGTTGTAATGAGTGATTCACTATTAAAATTTAAGAAGGGCATGGATGCCTTTCTTGAAAAATATAATATTACAGGTTGTATATACTAGATTCCTTGATAGGGTGTTGATCCAGGGAACGAGTCTGATTGTCGTTTGGAGTCGGGAAGGAATTTTTTTCCCCAATGTGGAGCTTAGTGTTTGCCACATGGGTTTTTTTTGCCTTCCTCTGGATCAACATGTTAGGCTATGGGTTGAACTAGATGGACTTAGTCTTCCTTCAACCTTAAAACTATGTTACTATGTAATAAGTCTTTAACATAACATGAAATAATAGCTCTAAAGATTTGTGGTTCATAAACTTAATATATGCTACTACCATCATTACCATCTTTAAACCTGATTGATCTAGTCCTTTCATGGATTTGATAACGTCTTAAAAATGTCTCCAGCAATTATCAAAGCTTCTTATGGCTTCCAGAATCTTTAGGGTATTGCGGTCTGTAGTATGTGCTCGCTTCTTATTACTCAAAAATACTGTCACTTATAATTTGATGAGATTCATATTTCTTGTAGCTTAAATACAAGTTAAAAACATCACATTTTATGACTGCAGAATAATTAGAACCCTGGTGCAATAGAGGAAATCTTTTTGACAATTGATGAATATTGTTTGACACTGTAAAACTCAGTCTGAATTTCTTTCTTTTTGCTGACACAGTAAGTGTCCAGTCTATAATAAAAATAGCTCACGATAGACATATTCCTTCTTGACACTTTTATTCTTATGACTGTTACATGAGTGAGGCTAGTGTATATGACGCGCCCCTGGGCCTGAGTCGCGCAGCGTTGCGCACGCGGGAGCCTACCCGGAGCCGGATCAGATGGGGGTAGTAGTCTCGTGGCGGTGACCCGGTCCGTGCCCAGGGAGTCAGACTAAGTGGCAGTCTATTAGCAGTAGATGGTGGATGACTACGCCACCCGTTGAATGCAGCTATGGAGCTGCCGCTGCAGGGCAGACCGCTGAGGCCGGTGGAAGGATGGTGCAGCGTGGATGGTATAACCCCCAACGGGAGGGGTATGGCCTCAGGGCAGCCGACGTGGATGATGGGGGTAGCAGGAACCACTCAGAGACGATGCGGTGTAGTTCAGGGTCTTTACTGGTGACAAAGATAGACCCTCCCGGAGTACTTGCTAGCAATCGGGGCCTGGTCAGTACTTGAGCAGATGGGATCTCCCCTGGCCAGGCGGAGTTGTAGGCCTTCCCAACTAACTGTACTCTTCTGGCTACCTTGCTAGAGGCGGGTAAAAGTAGCCCACGTCCCTGAGTGTACCGTGTGGTGCTCACCCGTATGGCCGGTGACTCGGGGCCTTCTAATGGCTTCCGCTCCACGATGGCGGTGCTGGTCCCACGCGTGTGACCGTGCCTTCGGGTTTCTGGGCCAGAGGACCTGCAATCCCCTGCCGGTCGGTTTCTGCTGCTGGGTAGAGATTAGTCCCCACAGCCTCGGACTCCGGGGCCGGTGATACTTCTCAGTCAGGGCGAGCTCTGCAGCTGCCAGCCCCTGACTCCTTGTAGCACTGTTCCCACAGAGCTCCTGATGTTCTTTTCCTATATCTGCTTCTCTGTCTCTACTTCTTCTCTACTCACTAACCCTGCCTCAGCCCTAGGTTTATATAGGGGAAGTTCTTCCCCTCCCAGGACTGGGCAGGAGGTGTGGCATGCATAGGATCCCTGACCAAGAGACCTCCCACCTGCTCTCAGACGTAATATCTCTATCACTGTGGCAACCAGACCCCTGGGGTGTCACATTCCCCCCTAGTGAAATTTAGTACTCCGGGACTAAACATATTTTTGGAAAAACATAACAAGGTATAAACAATAATAGTACAATAAGAAAAACATATAAAGATGGTCACGGCGTGTCCGCAACCGGGTGCAGTTTTTGAAGAAAAGCAAGGTGTCCATTTCACCAAAACAGGGAGACGTAACCAGGTAGGGGTCTGTCCTACCCCGAGTCCTTAACAGTCTTTAGTCCGTCCTGGGTTACGCTCCAACTATGTACACAGGATTCCCGGTAAATCCACCAAAGACTCCTATAAACAACTAGAAACACATAATTATACACAAGCAACAAGAAAAACAGGTAACCACAAATAAAACAATTTATACACTTCAAATCCTCCAACGTGCGGGTAACTGGCCTCTAGTGGCCCTAGTGGACCTACGGAGCTGACTGTCTAGCCCTGAACTACAGGGTGTAGGAGCTGTCAAGGGTAAACTGGGCAGCTGTCTACCGGCTCCTTGGCTCACTAGGGGTACGGCAGGCTCACTATAAGCAGAGGGTTGATCCTCCTGTTCTGCTTGTGTGGAGTCTTCTGCCTCCTGGACCGGCTGCTCTTCCAGCTCTACCTGTCGCTCCGTAGGTGCTTGGGATGCTGGTTGGAGGAAGGTGAGTACGGGTACCACAACTGCGCCATTGACTTGAGTCCAAGACCGAGGGAAGTCTCCGAGCACAGTACTAACCATGTCTTCCCTTTCCTCTACGGGTCGAGGGTCTTCTTGTTCCTCTTCAGGGTTCCGTAGCTGTTTGGGACACTTCTTCAGGTGATCCCGGGATACAATGGTCGTGGTTTCCCCTCCGTCTTTACTGATGGTACAGACCTTTGGGTTGTCGTGGCTTGAGGGCAGTACGGTGTACGGGTCCTTCTCCCACTGGTCGTCCAACTTGTGGAGCCGTCTTTTTCTCTTCAAGACCTGCTCTCCGGGTACCAGGGGAACAGCGGGAGCATACTGGTTGTAAGTTTTCTCTTGTCTTTCCCTAGCCTGACAGAGACTTCGCTCCACACTCTCCTGTACTCTCCGGTACTGCTGCTGCCTCTCTGTGTCCCAGTCTGCTTCTGGTGAAGTGTCCTCGGGTGTCAGGACTCCCATTTCCAGGTCAACAGGTAACTTACCAGGTCTCGCCCTCATTAGGTAAGCCGGGGTACAGTTGGTGGAACCTACCGGGATGTGGTTGTATAGGTCCACCAGATCGGGCAGCTTCTCAGGCCACAGACTGCGTTCTTCCAGGGGCAACGTTTTCAGAAGATCCATTACCACCTGGTTCATTTTCTCACAAAGTCCATTAGTTTGCGGATGATAGGGTGTTGTCCTTATCTTCCGGCAGCCATACAGAGTGCAGAATTCTTGGAAGACCTCCGCTTCAAAGGCAGGTCCCTGGTCTGTCAACACTTGGTCCGGGTACCCGTGTGGACGGCAGAAATGCTGCTGGAAGGCTCTAGCTGCTGTTCGAGCTGTTAAGTCCTTGACGGGGACGACAACCAAGAACCGGGAGTAGTGATCCACGATGGTTAGTGCGTAGACGTAGCCACTTCTGCTTGGGGTCAGTTTTACATGATCCAAGGCTACCAGTTCCAACGGCTGCCGGGTGACGATGGACTGCAGGGGAGTCTTCTGGCTGGCACGGTCTTTCCTTCTTAGGTTGCACGGGCCACAGTCTCTGCACCACCTCTCGATGGTTCCCCTCATGCCTACCCAGTGAAACCGCTCGCGCAGCAGGAACTCCAGCTTCTTCCATCCGAAGTGTCCAGCCCCGTCGTGGTATGCCTCCATCACCATGGCTGCGTCTCTTCGTGGCACCACTACTTGCCAGATTAGTTCATGCGTCCGGGAGTTAACCATTCTGCGGCACAACTTCCCCTTGTAAAGGAACAGTCGACTCTTCTCAGCCCATAGTTGCTTGGCTTCCTCCGGAGCGTCTGGGTCAAGGCGAGCCTCTGGCCGAGTCAGCATCTCCTTCACCAGTCGGACGGCAGGGTCACTGTCTTGCGTTTCCTCCCAGTTGTAGTGAGGCAAGGGGTTAAACGTAGCGGCTTGCTTACTCTTTACCCGATGGGAATACTGGATAGTCCCATGACGGTGGAATGCGGGGAGTTCAACTTCTTCCAGTCCCTCTGGATCTTCTCCTACGTCCGGTAGGTTTGGCATCCTGGACAGGGCGTCCGCGTTGGTATTGGAGCGTCCTGCCCGGTATTTGATTGTGAACTCGTAGTTGGACAGACGGGCCATCCATCTCTGCTCTAGGGCACCGAGTCTTGCCGTGTCCAGGTGTGTCAACGGGTTGTTATCCGTGTACACGATGAACCGGGAAGAAGCGAGGTAGTGCTTAAAGCGTTCGGTGACTGCCCACACCACTGCCAAGAACTCTAGCTTAAATGAGCTGTAATTCTCAGGGTTTCTCTCGGTGGGTCGCAGTTTTCGGCTGGCGTAAGCGATTACTCGTTCTTTCCCCTGCTGGATCTGGGACAGCACGGCTCCTAGCCCGATGTTACTTGCGTCGGTGTAGAGGATAAAGGGCTGGCTGTAATCAGGGTACGCCAGGATTTCATCCCCCGTGAGGGCCATCTTCAGCTGGCGGAAGGACTCTTCTTCTAACTTCTCCCATCTGAAGGGTGGCTTCTGGTTCTTGGCCTTCCGGGACTGGCCTATCAGGAGGTCCTGCATAGGAGCTGCCTTTTTGGTGAAACCGGGGATGAATCTGCGGTAATAGCCTACCAACCCGAGGAACTGCCGCACTTCTTTTACACTGGAGGGACTTGGCCATTCCTTAATTGCGGTGATCTTATCAGGGTCGGGAGCCACTCCGTCAGCGCTCACCACGTGTCCCAGGTACTGCACCTTTGGTTTCAGGAGGTGGCACTTGGAGGGTTTCACCTTTAGGCCGTAGCTTGCCAGAGCTTCGAACACTTCCGCCAGGTGTTTCAGGTGGTCCTCATACGTCTTGGAATATACGATGACATCGTCCAGGTACAACAAGACCGTCTCGAAGTTTCTGTGGCCCAGACAGCACTCCATTAATCGTTGGAAGGTTCCTGGTGCGTTGCAGAGTCCGAACGGCATGCAGGTAAACTCGCTAAGTCCCATCGGGGTGGTGAATGCGGTCTTCTCCCGGTCCGCCTCTGCTACAGGAACCTGCCAGTACCCACTAGTGAGATCCAAGGTAGAGAAGAAGTTAGCAGATCTTAAAGCAGCCAAAGACTCCTCTATCCTTGGTAAGGGGTACGCATCCTTGTGTGTGATATGGTTGATTTTCCGGTAATCTACACACATCCTCATGGTGTTGTCTTTCTTTTTGACTAAGACTAGTGGAGCTGCCCAGGGGCTACAGCTATCCCTGATCACCCCAGCCTCCTTCATGTCTCTAAGCATCCCCTTGGCGTGTTGGTAGTGTGCAGGGGGTACGGGTCGATACCTCTCTTTTATGGGAGGATGGTCTCCCGTGGGGATGTGGTGTTCTACCCCCTTGACTCGCCCGAAGTCTAACGGATGTTTACTAAACACTCTCTCGTACTCTTGAACCACCCGATAGACTCCCTGTTTCTGGTGTGAGGGAGTGGAGTCAGTACCCAAATGTAGTTGCTGACACCAGTCCTCCATCGTTTTCTTAGAGCCGTTACCTTCCTCCGGGGAAGATGGAGGCAAGGGTTCTATGGACTGTATGGAACCTTGATTGATGGTATACAATTTGGCTAGCGTGGCATACCGGGGCAGGTACACTTCCCTCTTCCCGATATTTATTATGCGAACGGGCACCCTCCCATGGCGTACATTGACCACCCCCCGTGCTGTCAAAATGGTGGGCCTACTATCTGAGTAAACTGGTTCTACCATTGCCTGGTAATCTCTACCTCTCAGACCAATAGCTGCCCGGCACCAAATCATCATTTCACTTTTTGGGGGCATGGCAATAGGGAAAGGGTCACACATTCGCACGCTACCAATCTCACCACCGGAGAGTTCTAGCTGTTGCCGTCGCATCAGTGCCCGGATCTCTTTCTGGAGCACTCGCTGCTGGCCGGAGCTGGCGTTCTTGGCAACCTGCTGTAAAAGAAAAATCACCTCTGCAAGACAATTTTCAATTACATTAGTTCCTAGAGTTATCTTTGGGTGACTCTCGTGTTTGTCAATGTCTACAATGATCAGTCCCTGTGCCGCCAATTCGACTCTACCGATTTTAATGGTCACCTCTTTAAATCCAATCTGTGGCACGGGCTGACCATTGCTGGCGATGATACTCAAGTCGTCGTCAGGGTAGCGGGTGATATCCGAGTCATTCCAGTACTGCTTGAAGAGCACGTACGGGATGGTGGTGACCTGTGACCCGGTGTCCAGCAGGGCACTCATAGGAATGCCATCCAGTACCACGGGTAAGACTGGACGTCCTCCCACATATTTGTCGCGCCAGTTCGATGGGCCTGGTGATCTTTTTCCTGGGGGTTGGCCCTCTACCCCAGGTTGTGCCAGTTTAAAGGACAGTACCTTGCCATATGTCCGGGTTGATTGCAGCGGCGGCAGATGGGTCGTCCGTCCTCGTTGTATCGGTCGCTGGGTCTTCCTCTGGCCGGTGGGGTCCTCCTTGGTCGACGCCACGGGATGTCCTCCGGTCCGGATGCCAGCTGGATCTTCCCTGGAGTGGAAACCTGTAAAGACTGCACAGTTCGGGTTAGCGCAGCAACGCTTTTAGCTAGCTCTTGGACCTGATGGTGCAGGTCTGGAGCCGGGTCATTGTTCAAAGCCTGCCCATCAGCTCCCACAGGCCCTGCCGACAAGGGCGCCGCCTCCTGGTGGTAAGTGGTAGTGGGGCGTCTGTGGGTCACAACGCCACCGGGTGCCGGTTCTCGAAGCACCCGGATGGCTCTGTCCTTGAACTGTGCAAATCCCAGATGAGGGTCCTGTAAGGCCATTGCCCGCAACTGGGTTCGGTGGGCATTGCAATATAAACCCTCTATAAATTGTTCAGTCAACAGCCTGTCCTCGTCTCCCACGCCGTCAGGGTCGGTCTGCTTAATGGCTCTCAGAGCCTCTTGTAGGTTCAGGGCATAGTCCCTTATACTCTCATGTGCCCGCTGTTTGCACCCGTAGAATCTAAGCTTGATCTCGGCTGAGGTGCGGGTATCAAAGGTGTCCCTCAGCCGGGTTAGTATCCCCGCGACAGTCCTCCCCCCAGGTGGCCAGGACTTTACCTCCCTTTGGGCTGCCCCGGTAAGTTGGGCCACCAGGATGCTCACTTTTTGCTCCTCTGTGAGGGGGTACACCTGGAAGAGGCTATCCAGCTTTTCTCTAAAGTCATGCAGGGTATGGGACTCCCCTGAGTACTGGGGTAGCCAGGCTGCCCCCGGGATATAGGGCATGGTGAAAGGCATGACCGCAACAGCGGTGGCGCTGGCGGGGGTTGAAGCGGTGAAGCTCTCCTCCGTATCCGACATCCTTCTCCCCCCTAGTGGACCGTGGCCTACCTTGCGATGATCCTCTTCCGTAGGCCGCGGCTCCGCAGTGGATCGTCAGGGTTGAGGACCTTCCGTCGCGCTCCTGTGACGTCGGCGTCTGCTGGGCTCCTTCCAGGACCTTACGCAACGTCCGGACGTGAGGCGGGGCTTCAGTTCTCGCGCGCTTTCGGAGTCCACGCCCCTCTTCTTCCCGCGCGGCGTCTTCAAGATGGCGGCCAACGGCGGGAAAACTCCACGGATGGCGGGAATAAGGCTGAAGATGGCGCCGGATGGCGGGAAAACCTCACGGATGGCGGGAAGAAGGCTGAAGATGGCGCCGGATGGCGGGAAAACTTCACGGATGGTAAGTTTTAAAAGTCTCTTTTTCAGGCACGCAGTACCCGGTGGTTGCGGGCACGAAATCCTGCCGACTGCGCCAAAAGTTGACGCGCCCCTGGGCCTGAGTCGCGCAGCGTTGCGCACGCGGGAGCCTACCCGGAGCCGGATCAGATGGGGGTAGTAGTCTCGTGGCGGTGACCCGGTCCGTGCCCAGGGAGTCAGACTAAGTGGCAGTCTATTAGCAGTAGATGGTGGATGACTACGCCACCCGTTAAATGCAGCTATGGAGCTGCCGCTGCAGGGCAGACCGCTGAGGCCGGTGGAAGGATGGTGCAGCGTGGATGGTATAACCCCCAACGGGAGGGGTATGGCCTCAGGGCAGCCGACGTGGATGATGGGGGTAGCAGGAACCACTCAGAGACGATGCGGTGTAGTTCAGGGTCTTTACTGGTGACAAAGATAGACCCTCCCGGAGTACTTGCTAGCAATCGGGGCCTGGTCAGTCCTTGAGCAGATGGGATCTCCCCTGGCCAGGCGGAGTTGTAGGCCTTCCCAACTAACTGTACTCTTCTGGCTACCTTGCTAGAGGCGGGTAAAAGTAGCCCACGTCCCTGAGTGTACCGTGTGGTGCTCACCCGTATGGCCGGTGACTCGGGGCCTTCTAATGGCTTCCGCTCCACGATGGCGGTGCTGGTCCCACGCGTGTGACCGTGCCTTCGGGTTTCTGGGCCAGAGGACCTGCAATCCCCTGCCGGTCGGTTTCTGCTGCTGGGTAGAGATTAGTCCCCACAGCCTCGGACTCCGGGTCCGGTGATACTTCTCAGTCAGGGCGAGCTCTGCAGCTGCCAGCCCCTGACTCCTTGTAGCACTGTTCCCACAGAGCTCCTGATGTTCTTTTCCTATATCTGCTTCTCTGTCTCTACTTCTTCTCTACTCACTAACCCTGCCTCAGCCCTAGGTTTATATAGGGGAAGTTCTTCCCCTCCCAGGACTGGGCAGGAGGTGTGGCATGCATAGGATCCCTGACCAAGAGACCTCCCACCTGCTCTCAGACGTAATATCTCTATCACTGTGGCAACCAGACCCCTGGGGTGTCACATATAGAAAAGGGTGGAACCTGATTTTCTTTCAAGGTAAGGAAATGTCACTAATAATTTTTCAAAACTCACTAAAAGGTATGAATCTCCTTGGCAATACTAGCTTTGGTAGGCATTGATCTGGACCTTCACTGAAAGAACACATTTGATATTGAAGCATCTTTTTCCATAGTCGCCATTTTCAATATTTTTTTAAAATGTATCATCTAGATTGTTGGATATTAGCAGATAATTTGGCTTATAAGTGTTGTCTTTTACCATCTACTACCTCCAAACAAACTTTGCTAAACTGGCTAATGATTTTTAACCGGTAGCCTGAGATTTTCTAAATATAGAGCTGCTGCTACAGAAAAAAATAAAGTTGGGTAAAGTGAAGAATTTCAACTAATTCAGTTAATGATTTTGTTGAAATTATTGTTTACAATGTCTGGTTCCAATCCACTGTATGCTAAAAAGGAGAGCGACAGTGTTGGAGTTTTCCTTTCATTCATTGTCTGAAAAGAAAAACTTTCACATATTCAGCCAAACACAATTGACTGTTCTCCACTTTGCACATACAACTGATGCTGGGGGAATATCCATGTAAAAACTCCAACATACAACAATTATCAATATTGTTGCTAACCTTTATGTAATGCGCAGATTAATGAAGTATTCACATTGTTAGCCATTATTTCCTATTCACCTCTCAGACTACTGTCTATTAATGACCATTGACCTGCTATTGCTGATTCATGGTGCCAATATGTATCTCGTTTTATCTTTAAAATCTAAGGGCAGGTAACAAGATTGTAATTGGAGTTAAAGAGAACCTACCACCAATGTGGGTGTCACACGGACACTGTTCATAGTCACCTGGCAGCTCTAAAATGGCTACCACAACCAGGCTTGGCTCAAGCTACTGTTTCCCAGAGCCCAGGGTTTGCACTGGCCATCACCCTTTAACCCCTGTTCAGGGATCTGGACTTACAGAATGTTCCCTGGACATAGGCCACAGAGTCAGCTGCAGTTCAGTGTCACAAGCTGCCAAGAAGGGTCGTCATGTAGGGTCAAAGCCAAGAGGTCATGTCAGGGACAAAATCATAAAGCATGTGAGTAGTCAGATATCAAGCCGAGGTCAAAGAACGGGATTGATAATAATTTTATTATATAGCGCCAACATCTTCAGCAGTGCTTTACAATTCAGACAATTTACAGACATTATGGGCACTGTCCCCATTGGGGCTCACAATCTACATTCCCTATCAGTATGTCTTTCGAGTGTTGGAGGAAACCGGAAAACCCTGAAGAAACCCACGCAAACATGGAGAGAACATACAAACTCCTTGCAGATATTATACAACAACCCATTTGGATCACAAACATCATGATTAGAGGTTCAAAAGTGGGAACAGTGCCCCTTTTGTCCACCAAAAACAACTCCATATACATGCCATAATTTATAACAAGGAGAAAAATGGAGCCTTCAGTAGCTTAGAACGATTATTCAAATTTTATTACATATAAAGATTAAAATCAGTAACAAAAAACACACTATATAACATTTATGCACAAAAAAGTGATCAACACAGACCTCAAGCTGTGAGTAGCCAGTGGCGCCAATTACAATGTGGTATCATGAATATTGACTATGCCACAAGGGCATTCCTATATGTAGTACATACTGATAGTATCTAATGAGTCCATAAGTTAAACTCTGAGCCAAAGGGAAGGTATAGTACCTAGTACATCTTGGTAGTTATCAATAGGCTCAAGGGAGAATACGTATTAAATAATTGGATTCATGAACATACCCAGCAGTTGGAGATGGACGCCAATGGGACCGTCAACCTGGTGAGAAGATTCCCCACGTCCCCTACGCACGTTTCGCTTGTATAAATGACCACTTCATCATGGAGGAATATCATAGCAGATGTTGTCCTTGGTGTGATTTGAACCCAGGACCCCAGCGCTGCAAGGCTGCAGTGCTGCCCACATCAGAACAACAAACTGGATCAGAGCTCAGCTGCATTCACTAGGACAAAAATTCTACCGACTAGCAGTGGAGAACATCCCAACCCAGTGCTGACGGCAGATAGAAACCAATTAACACAATAATGTCTGGACTGGCCAGAGCCATAAGTCCCAGAAATCAAGTAGGATTTTTACTCACAACAATGGTGTAGTGCTGCTTAGTGACCGAAGCAAAAACTGGCTCAGATGTTACACACTGGGGCTGCACTTATTGTTTAATAACAGAGGGAGAAGTCACTGATTGGTAATTTTTGTCAATATCATCTAGAAACAAAACCACTCAGAAGGGACTTGAGAATCCCAAAGGTTCTCGACTTTCTAGCAAAGGTCAGGCCCAAACTTCTGAGTTGTGGGATCGGGGCATTTCATCATGAATAAGAATGCATATTGCATTTGAAATGCGTTGATGATCAGTACTCCACTCATCACCCACCACTCTTCTATGGATTTTAAATGTTTGAAATAAAGTGCTAACTTTAACCTATTTAGATTGACCTGGATAAACCAACCTCCTATTTCCAAGTGTTTTGTGTCAAGCCTGGACAACCCCTTTAATGCTGCCTAGATTATGGAGAAGAAAACAGGTGCTTCTAAAGGGTTTATCTTCAAGAAAAGGACAGAGTTGCTTATAAAATGTAATATGCAAATATAATTAACTCCTTGTTATGCCTTAATCTGATTCAATAACTGTGTGCTGTATATAGACAACCACAACACACTAACCAGAAGGCTATGACAATATGTACCTCAGTTGCCTTTTATAGCATCCTCCTCCTCCTCCTGCTGCTCTGTAATACACAAAACAGATCTGTTGCATTACTGATGCAAATTAAAGCAGAAGGGCCCTGTAGTTTATAATGGGCCCAATCTGGGTTTCAGTAAGTTTTTATAACGGTTTCACTCATGAACTTTTATTTTTCAGTTATAAAAACTGACACATAACAAAACCTAGACAAACAACATAGTAATCAACAAAGTCCATATGCTTTTGTTGGCATCAGAGACTGCAAAGCAGTCATCAAAGCAAAAGGTGGCTACTTTGAAGAACCTAGAATATAAGACATATTTTCAGTTGTTTCACACTTTTTTGTTAAGTATATAATTCCACATGTGTTAATTCATAGTTTTGATGCCTTCAGTGTGAATGTACAATTTTCATAGTCATGAAAATACAGAAAAATCTTTAAATGAAAAGGTGTGTCCAAACTTTTGGTCTGTACTGTATATACATATATAGTTTTAGAATTTGGTCACAAAAAGTATTAGTCAAGTCTCATCAGACCTCTATTCGCAGGTGTACACCACCAAAAAGTCATATCAAACTATTATGGGAGGGGGGAAGAAAAGGTGTGAATATAGAATGATAAATAAAATGTATTCTTTATTAGAAATAGAAACTACTATTAAAATTGATGATTGTAGAATTTACAAATCTCATGCATCTACAGATGCATATAAGGTCACCGTCTAGATGGTATTTGACAGTAACCCACAAAATACCCTAGAAAAAGTGGGTATACTGGCGAAACACACATCAGGGACTGTGTCCCGAGTCATGCTAGTGATGTTTGAGAGGGAATCATATGCATACCCCAACAGATTAGCCCAGTATTAATGCACATAGTAACGTTGATCATACTGTGGAATAGCACAGCCACTATGTGTGTGTGCTTACAACCGCAGCTATCAGCTGTGCTGGTCTGGCACGCCGACTGCATGTGTTACGAGCGGCGTTAGAGGTGTATAGTGTGGTCCGGTGTGTTACGGACTATTCCTCACCCCGAGATCGCTTCCATCACCGCTCAGCTTTCTTTAGTCGGGTGATTGCTATACTCACCGCTAATGATCAGCAGTGCCGATATGTTCATGCGGCTAGACGCATGCTGCAAGCTATAATGTAGATGTGATCTGTTACTACAGAGGCTTAAACTTCTAAAGCCATCATCACCTCTATGTGGTTAGAGATGTATCTATTGATACACATTGTACTGTTTGTACAAGCAACTATATGATCTATGCGCTCTGAACAGGTTGTGATCATAAACAGCGATCTTGCCTAGTCAATTATAAAGTCCTTTACCCATGTGGAATTAATTTATGGCAGGCAATTTACTATTGTATTCTATGTCTGTTACATACTTGGGTCACATATGGAAGTACTATTTGTCTGATGAGACTGAAATCAAAGTGTATATAACATCTTTGACACATATTGACTTTAATATAGATAGCCATCATTACTTTCTAATTGGGAAATATTAATGTGTAGAATAAATAGCCATAACCCATTTATTATACAGGGACTGGGTTAGGCATTCCAATTAACATTCTCATATCACTACACAACCGGGAATTTTGTGGGTTACTGTCAAATACCATCTAGATGGTGACCTTATAGGCATCTGTAGATGCATGAGATTTGCAAATTTTACAATTATCAATTTTAATAGTTATTTTTTATAATTTGGTCTCCTTTTACTTTGTAAGATTTTCCAGGAGGTTAAAGGTCCTCTTCAAGTGTTTATATTTCCATTGTTGGGTACTGACAGAATTCATTTTTTTTTCTTTCATTGTTTTCGAAAGGTGAGGTGTGACCAGCAGCAATGGCAATTCCAGAATGTATATAAACTCAGTATACAACAAAATGAAAGAAATTATTCAGATCAGTACTAGTGTTGAGCGAGTATGTTCTATTAACCCATTCGCCGAGTATGCTCGGGCCGAGCTCCGAGTATTTATAGCTGCTCGGTGATATGGTTGAATCGAATGCATGATTTTCAACTGTTTGACAGTTTTATTACATGTGAAGAATGTCTATTTCTTACACATTCCTCACATGTAATAAAGCTGTCAAACAGTTGCAAATCATGCACACGGGAGCGATTCAAACATATCACCGAGCAGCTGTAACTGCTCGGAGCTCGGCCCGAGCATACTCGGAACAGAACATACTTGCTCAACACTAATCGGTACAGTCATGGCCAAAAATGTTGGAACCAGTGAAATTGTTCCAGAAAATAAAGTATTTCTCCCAGAAAATTATTGCAATTACACATGTTTTGTTATACACATGTTTATTTCCTTTGTATGTATTGGAACAACACAGAAAAAAAGGCAAATATTGCATAATTGTACGCTAAAATGGGCAGGACAAAATTGTTAGGTTTTTTGCACACCATACACACAAAGGAAATAAACATGTGTATAACAAAACATGTGTAATTGCAATAATTTTCGGGCAGAAATACTTCATTTTCTGTAATAATTTTAACACTTTCTGCCATGACTATATGAAAAATACTGAGGAAGCTTGTTTGAAGCAAAAAGTCACTTGCATAACACAAAGCATTTTTGTTGAATTGGACTTTCATACACATACTTCCACATGCTAATCATTTAATCTCATAAAAGGATTAAAAGATTATGGAAAAGTCAGCAACAATCCATAATGATGTATGATAGAAATCTAAATTAGCTGTAGCACTGATTATGATGAAGATGAAAAAGCTAATTATTAGTTTGAAATTTTGAAAAGCCGTGTCTAAAGGAGAACTTATTGAATTTTTATCCTATGGAAATAAGTTCAATCTGGCTTCATGCTTTCCGAATGATCACTGTAGGGGTAGGCTTAGCGCTGTGTAATAATGCTAATGACTGACGTGCTCTATGTTTGCTGCAGATTAGAGATGGGTAATACAAATATTTACTGAGCACTATTCATTTTCTTGTGATAAGAATATGAAACATTTCAAAAGACACCATTTTTATAGTATACATAGTTTTACACCAGTAGGTCAACTTTGTACTTGCATGCTTTTTTATGGCTGGAAGGATAAGTAATAGACCTAGGCTTTTTATCCAAAATGAGCATACAGTCCTAGAATACATCAACAACATTAGATATTGTGGTATTAGATCTTGAGTCATCATGGTATTTATTTCACTGTAGAAAAATGTAACTGAAAGAGTATTTTGGTTGGATCATTTATTTAGCTCTCTTACTATACCTGTGAAAAGACAATCTTTGTTTCATATCTTTAAAATATGCCATATTATATTGCGTAACACAAACTGCATCTCGCCTTTACTATTCTGCAATGTATATGTACATTAAACTTAAAGCACTACTCCATTGTTTTTTTTTCAGCACTGCAGTTGTGGTACTAATCTAAGGTCCATGACCGTAGTCTTATACTTACCTGCCACCATCTTCACCTCTGGTCCCGCGGCGCCAACTTGTGACTTCAACTTCTTATTTACCAGAAGTCAGTAGCTACGTCACAAGCTCTTAAAAGGGAACCTGTCAGGTCCCTCGTGCCCCCCAGAACCACCAGCAGTTGTGTCTGCATATATAAACACCCTGCCTAACAGTCCCTGTATTACATTACACACAAATAGATCTTTAGAAAAAGTATTTTCTAAAGTCAGTTTATGATATGTAAAAGAAGGCTTTGACTAGTGATGGGGCATTAGTGTCCCCAGACATGTCAGCCCACTTAGTGGGTACGGAAAGTATTCAGACCCCTTTAAATTTTTCACTCTGTTTCATTGCAGCAATTTGGTAAATTCTAAAAAGTTCATTTTTTTTCTCATTAAAGTACACTCTGCACCCCATCTTGACTGAAAAAAAACCCAAAATCACAGAAAGGTTTTGCAAATTTGTTTAAAAAGAAAAACTGAAATATCACATGGTCATAAGTATTCAGACCCTTTGCTCAGACACTCATATTTAAGTCACATGCTGTCCTGTCAATTTCCTTGTGATACTCCTTGAAATGGTTGTACACCTTCAATGGAGTCCAGCTGTGTTTAATTAAACTGATAGGACTTGATTTGGAAAGGCACACACCTGTCTATATATTACCTCACAGCTCACAGTGCATGTCAGACCAAATGAGAACCACGAGCTCAAAAAAGAACAGCCCAAGGAGCCCAGGGACAGAATTGTGGCAAGGCACAGATCTGGCAAAGGTTACAAAAGAATTTCTGCATTACTCAAGGTTCCTAAGAGCACAGTGGCCTCCATAATCCTTAAATGGAAGAAGTTTGGGACCACCAGAAGTCTTCCTAGACCTGGCCGTCCAGCCAAACTGAGCAATCGTGGGAGAAGAGCCTTGGTGAGAGAAGTAAAGAATAACACCAAGATCACTGTGGCTGAGCTCCAGAGATGCAGTAGGGAGATGGGAGAAAGTTCCACAAAGTCAACTATCACTGCAGCCCTCCATTTGTTGGGCCTTTCTAGCAGAGTGGCCAGACGGAAGCCTCTGCTCAGTGCAAGACATATGAAAGCCCTCATAGAGTTTTCTCAAAAACACATGAAGGACTCCCAGAATATGAGAAATAAGATTCTCTGGTCTGATGAGACAAAGATAGAACTTTTTGGTGATAATTATAAGCAGTGTGTGTGGAGAAAACCAGGCACTGCTCATCACCTGCCCAATACAATCCCAACAATGAAACATGGTGGTGGCAGCATCATGCTATGGGGGTGTTTTTTCAGCTGCAGAGACAGGACAACTGATTGCAAATGAAGGAAACATGAATGCGGCCAAGTACAGAGATATCTTGGATGAAAACCTCTTCCAGAGTGCTCTGGACCTCAGACTTGGCCAAAGGTTCACCTTCCAACAAGACAATGACCCTAAGCACACAGCTAAAATAACAAATGAGTGGCTTCAGAACAACTCTGTGACCATTCTTGACTGGCCCAGCCAGAGCCCTGACCTAAACCCAATTGAGCATCTCTGAAGAAACCTGAAAATGGCTGTCCACCAACGTTCACCATCCAACCTGACGGAACTGGAGATGATCTGCAAGGACGAATGGTAGAGGATCCCCAAATCCAGGTGTGAAAAACTTGTTGCATCATTCCCAAGATGACTCATTGCTGTACTAGCTCAAGAGGGTGCTTCTACTCAATACTGAGCAAAGGGTCGGAATACTTATTACCATGTGAAATTTCAGTTTCTCTTTTTTAATAATTTTACAAAAATTTCTACATTTTTGTTTTTTTTCACTCAAGATGGGGTGCAGAGTACTTTAATGAGAAAAAAATGAACTTTTTATAATTTACCAAATGGCTGCAATGAAACAAAGAGTGAAAAATTTAAAGGGGTCCGAATACTTTAGCATGTTATCACACCCCTGTGGGCATGATAACCTACAAACACTGGCGTCATCATTAGTGCTATACATACCTCTCGCATGCGCGTGGCTTCTTCCCCTCTATTCATTGATACTTTGAAGTCGGGTGTAACTGTGCCAGCTTCAGAGAGAAATACTGAAGCCTATTTAAGGGCTTCTAAGACACACACCCAGGCCTTGGTATTTATTCTGTGACTGAATTGCATTTTGTGCGTGCACTTTTACAGCTTTTTTACAGTATATGATAGCCGCTCCTGATTGGTTGCACCCTACTATGTGATTTCATATGTGCAAGCATTGGGGAAGCCCACTCTGTCTCACCTTAGGCCACGTCAGCCTTCTGGGACTATTGTAATCTTCTGCAGTGTGTGGAAAGGTAATGAACATTTTTTTGGGCAATTTGCTCCAAATAGCAAATTGTTTAAATTTGCCAATACCTGCAAATTTATTATAATTCAACTCGAATTCACTTTGCATTGATTTGATTCAATGCGGTCAACTCTACTATTTATATATGGATATTGATATTCATTAACATTAGTGATGAGTGAACGTGCTCGCCACTACTCGGTACTCGCCCGAGCATCATGGTGCTTGACAAGCTCGGTGCACGGCAAGTATTTCCGGGTTGCTCGGGCGGGAACTCGGGTCCCCTCCCTGCATGTTCTTTAGAGAGCCAATGAACATGCAGGGATTGCCTGCCATGCACTGTAATGCCGTAGCCATGTTGGTTGTGGGCATTACAGTGATTGGCTGGCCGCACAGCTTAATCAGGTCTATATCAGACCTGGTGCCGCCATGCTCGTCACAGTCACTCCAGATCAGACAGTGTAGGGAAAGCTGCTGCTGTGTCAGGGAGAGATTTGATAGTGTATTAGGTAGTGTAGGGAGAAAAACTGTACATTTCACATATCCATCTTAACAAGCAGTCCTTCTGAGAACTAATCTATCTACAGAGATATCAGGCAGGCAGGGTGTATAGGCAGGTGGTGTATATAGCAGACTGCAGTGCATATAGCACAAGAGGCTTCATTCCAGTTCTGTCGGCTGCTGCTGTTAGATATTTCTATATAAAGGCCCAGGTCTCAGGGGCCAGGAATAATTTTTTTTGCATCTTAATCCTCATTATTTGCTTAAAAAGCAATCCAGAGAACACTGTTTTTCTGCGCCATTTGCTTGC
This sequence comes from Phyllobates terribilis, assembly GCF_046119375.1. Taxonomy (NCBI): domain Eukaryota; kingdom Metazoa; phylum Chordata; class Amphibia; order Anura; family Dendrobatidae; genus Phyllobates; species Phyllobates terribilis. Next base: position 442,076,837 of record NW_027362763.1, read on the forward strand.
TGGCACTGCAGAATGCAGCCAGGTCCTTTCCATATTACAGCACTAAAAATCTATCTAAAACTATGTTTTCTCCGTCACATGGATCACATACGTTTTCAGAAAATACTGCCATTTCTGGCCTCCATTAAAAAAAATTCAGTGTGTCAGTGAAGCAATTGACACCAGATTGCTGTTCAAAATAGTTACCTACAGGTCAGGTATTTAAAACTGTGTTTTCTCCATCACACGGCTCACATATACGTGGTCAGAAAATACTGCCATTTCTGGCCTCCATTAAAAATTTTTTTCAGTGTGTCAGCAAAGTTCTTGACACTAGTTTGCTGTTCAAAACAGTTACCTACAGGCCAGGTATTTAAAACTGTGTTTTCTTCGTCACACGGCTCACATATACGTGGTCAGAAAATACTGCCATTTCTGGCCTCCATTAAATTTTTTTTCAGTGTGTCAGTGAAGCAATTCACAGCAGTTTGCTGGTCAAACTACTTACCCACAGGCCAGGTATTTAAAACTGTGTTTTCTCCGTAAAATGGATCACATATACATTGTCAGAAAATACTGCCATTTCTGGCCTCCATTAAAAATTTCATTTAGTGTGTCATTGAAGCAATTCACCGCAGTTTGCTGTTCAAACTACTTCCCTACATGTGCCTTGCCCATTTTACCTTTAAAATGGGCAAGGCACGTGGCAAGGGAAGGAGAACTGGGCGTGATGGTAATGGTGCATGCAGAGACCGAGGACAAGGCCGTGGGCAAGCCAAAATTGTGCCACAACAAACACCCACATCTTCTCGCCTGACCTTCCTGTCCCAATTTCTAGGGGACCGCAGCACACCACTATTGAACCCAGAGCAGTGTCAAAAGGTTTTTGGTTGGATAGCAGATAATGCTTCCAGTCACTTAGCCACCACCACCACCACCACCCTGTCTTCCACACGGTGAAGTCTCAGTAGCCGTGAGTCTGGACCGCATATTCCTCACCCTGATCCTCCTTCCTCCCACCATGCCGAGTACCCAGAGACAACTGATCCCACACTTGGACACTCTGAAGAGCTGTTCACTTTTCCATTTATAGATTCGGGCCTCTCGCCCGGTCCACTTGAAGCGGGGCAAGAGGAGATCGCGTGTAGCGATGCCCAAGTATTTGAGCAGTCACGGTCACACGAAGGCGACGGTGGGAAAGTGTCACAAGAGGTGGATGATGATGAGACACAATTGCCAGGAAGTCAGGAGGAGGACCAGGGTGCGGAGGTGGAAGACGAGGTGGTGGATGATATAGTAACTGACCCAACCTGGCAGGAGGACATGCAGAGCGAGGACAGCAGCACACAAGGGGAGGGAGGCAGAGCACTCCAACAGGCAGGAAGAAGCAGTGTGGAGGCCGCAGACAGAAGGCAGGCAACACGAAGGAAGTTGCCAGTACAACTGTTAGGTCTTCCCGAGTCTGGTTGTTTTTTAAAGTCTCTGCCGATAATCTCAAAAAGGCCATTTGCAACACTTGCCAGGCCAGCATTAGCAGGGGTGGCAAAACGACCAGCCTGACCACCACCAGCATGATCAGGCACATGGCAGCAAAGCACCCGACTTTGTGGGCCGAACTCCAGGGTCCAGGAACAGTGTATCCGGGTGGCACCATTGCTTCTTCCGCTGTTGTGCATGCAAGCTAATCCCCTGACCATGGTGCATGCGAAGATGCCTCCTGCCCTGCACCTGTCGTTGCACACTGTCAAGAAGTAGCAGCATCAGGAAGCACGTCCAAGTCCTTGTCCCAATGCAGCATTCAGTTGTCCATACCCCAGTCCTTGGAACGCAAGCGCAAATATGCAGCTAACGCCCCACAGGCCACACTACTAAATTCTCTCATTTCACGACTGCTTGCGCTCGAAATGTTGTCTTTTAGGCTCGTGGAGACGGAAGCATTCCGCAACCTGATGGGGGCGGCCGTCCCTCGGTACTCGGTCCCAAACCGCCACTATTTCTCCCGGTGTGCCATCCCCGAATTACACAAGCACGTGTCCCAAAACATTAGCCATGCTCTCAACAATGCAGTTACCGGTAAAGTCCACCTAACCACGGACACGAGGACAAGTGCTTGTGGGCAGGGATGGTACATCTCGCTGACGGCACACTGGGTTAACATAGTGGAAGCCGGGACCCAGTCGGACCTTGGGACGGAACATGTCCTCCCGACGCCCCCATGGTCTACAGCTCCTGCATCCCAGCCTCCTCTTTAGCCTCATCCTCTTCAGCCTCCATCTCCGAAATGACCACATCAGTCACAAGCTGGAAGCACTGCAGCACTGCCTCGGCCAAGCGGCAACAGGCTGTGCTGAAGCTAATATGCTTAGGTGAAAAAAAGCACAATGTTGAAGAGTTGTGGACAGCTCTGAAAGAGCAGGCAGATCTGTAGCTCACACTGCTGAACCTACAGCCAGGCATGGTCGTGTGTGAAAATTGCCGGAAACTGGTGGCGGCTCTGAGGCGAGGCGAGCTCACACACGTACCATGTCTGGCCCATGTGCTTAACCTCGTGGTTCAGCGGTTTCTCAAATCCTACCCGAAGCTGCCGGATCTGCTTGTTAAAGTATGCCGCCTGTGTGCCTATTTTAAAAAGTCACTTTCACCAAGATGGTGAGCAGTGATGAAGCCATAATTAGCATCACCATCCCGCTTCTCTGTCTTCTGAAATGCTCTCTGCTCACAATCAAAGAGGATGCATTGCAGACGGAGCACGATGAGATGGAGCAAGGAACCACACAGGGTGATTACACTCAGCCAAGCCTCATCTCATCCCAAAGTGGATTGGATGACAATGAGGAAGAGGAGGAGGAGGAGGAAGGACAGGAGCTAGTTTCATGCACTATAGACGGTACTACCTGCACAGCTGTCATACCGTCTGTTCAGCGTGGATGGCCAGAGGACAGAGAAAAGGAGGAGGAGAGCATGGTCAGTCATCCTCTTGGTGAGGACCCGGAAGTCTTGCCTGTTAGTAATCTGGCACGCATGGCCGAGTTTATGTTACGCTGCCTTTCCCATGACCTTAAATTTTGGGTGACAGTCATTACTGGTTGGTGACACTTCTAGACACACGCTACAAGGAGAACTTTATATCTCTTATTCCTGAGGCGGACAGGTCTACAAAAATGGGGCAGTACCAGAAGGCCCTGGTTGCAGAGCTATTAAAAAATTCCCATCTGAAAACGCTGGCAGCAGAGGGCACCCTTCGTTGGACAACCAAGGAGTACAGGTGAGAGAGACACAACTTCAATCCAGCAGAGGCAGGGGAACACTGTCAAAGTTCTGGGAGAGTTTTCTCAGACCCTCCCATCGGACAGGCCCTGAGGCGCGGGGTACTCTTACAAGGAGTGCAAAGTTTGGGAAGATGCTGAGGGTGTATCTTGCCGACCATACCAACGTCCTTCATGATTCCTCTGTGCCTTATAATTATTAAGTATCCAAGCTGGATACGTGGAACGATCTGGCTCTCTATGCCTTGGAGGTCCTAGCCTGCCCTGCCACCAGCGTTTTATCATAGCTGTTTTTTAGTGCCGCTGATGGAATTATAACTGATAAGCGCATCCGCCTGTCAACTGAAAATGCTGACAGGCTGACTCTTATAAAAATGAACAAGGGCTGGATTGGGCTAGACTTCCCAGCACCACCGAATGATAGCAGCATAACATAAACTCCAATCCAGTATCTTTTCTTGGGAGGTGTATTCCCATGCACCTCTTCATACCCACACATGGGTATACGCTTCCTGATTTTGTCTATTTGCTCTTGTCCTCCTCCTTCTCCTCATCCTCCACCACCATATCACCAGGGTGACCATGGTCTGTGATGCAACACCCACCTAATTTTTTTAAAGGGTGTTTATGATGCCCGTAAAAAAAAATTTTTATACAGTATGTTCATGTATACCCCCCAGGGGTAAATGTTTGTCAGCCCATACACTTAGTGCATGGGCATTACAAGTATAGGAGGCCCGCTCCTTTCTAATGGGAACATTTTTTATTAGGCACTCCTCCACGTCTCTTCCAAGGTGCATTGAAGTGCCTCCAAATTTTTGGCAGCCCTTTCATTCACTGCATAGGCCCACACTATGGGAGACTCTCTCCTTTCTAATGGGAATTTGTCATTACTGTGGCCCTGCTCCATGTGTCTTTAAAATCTTAGTGGGGTTTTTCCTAAAATTGTCAGCCGTTGGACTCACTGCATACCCTATAACTGTATAGCAGACCCTCTCCTTTCTAATGGGAACATGTCGAACCTTGTTACTGTGGCCCTGCTCTATGTGTCTTTAAATTCTTAGTGGGGTTTTTCCCAAATTTTGGAAAGCCCTTGCAGTCACAGCATGGGCATTACCACTATAGGAGACTCGTTCCTTTATAATGGGAACATTTTTTTACTGAGACCCTCCTCTATGTCTCTTCAAAGGGGTATTGGGTTGCGTCCAAAGTTTTGGCAGCCCTTGCAATCACTGGATACGCAATAACAGTATAGGAGACTCACTTGTTAATAATGGGAACAACAAAGCATAGCCTGGCTGATGGCTCTCTAACTGCTGGCCTTTTAAGAATAGTAAGGGCCATCTGATGTCCGTATAAAAATAGGCTTTATGACTTTCAGATTCCCTCCATCATAAATAAAACAGGATGAGTCTGATGATGTGTCACACACCACATTGCCAGATAAGGTTGTAAAATGTTAAAATGACATTTCCCGGTGTATGCATTTGTCTTAAAAAAAACATAAAAAATAAAACAATAGGATCTCTCTTTAGTATAAAAAACAGCGTCACAAATTTAACAACAATGTAATCACATTGTTCAGCTCATGCACCTCCTCCTCCATCTCCGAAATTATCACATCAATCATAAGCTGACAGCACTGCAGCACTGCCTTGGCCAAGGGGCAACAGGCTGTGCTGAAGATAACATGCTTAATGCTTAATTGACAAACCGCCCAGCGCTGCAGAGTTGTTGAAAGCTGTAACAGCAGCCTGATCTGTGTCTTTAACCGCTGAACATACAGCCAGTCATGCCATGGTCGTGTGTGACAATGGGCGGTACCTGGTGACGGAGAAATGACAGCCGGGGTAGATACGGTTTCCCTCTATGCCAGTCCTTTCACCGAGCTAAAGAATATGGCTGTGGTGACATACAACTCCCACTGAGAAGCTGTTTCAGATTGAAAAACATTGTACCCACCAGAGGATTTGATTCTGAGGGCTAACCTTTCTCACCCGCTCAAGAGCCCCATCGCAGCTGCAAAGTTAGCACTATCATGAACTCTCCTGAGGTAGAAGCCAAGGCACACCAGAGGATTCTCTGGTGGGACCGTCCAACCCTGCCGAGAAGCAGTCCTGGCTAAGAAAAGTGTGTGAGAAGGTTCCCGGACACTATGGCTGCTTTTTTACTGAGTAGGAAACACACGCAAACACAGGGAGAACATACAAAGTCCTTGCTGGGATTTGAACCCAGGATCCCAGCGCTGCAAGTCTTCAGTGCTAACCACTGATCCAATGTGCTGCCGTTCACCCTCTAATATCTAACAGGCTGGAAAAACTTGCACCTACTGCCACTCTATCTTCAGCTCCTTTGTGAGAAAATGTATTTGGGAAGCCACTCAGTCTACCAAATAAAATTCCTGAGAAGGAAATTGGGGATGGCTTCGCTACTGGTACTGGGGGCAGTGCTAATATCATGGCGTCGTACCATAGTTTGCTGGAAATATTCCAGGCTGGCAGGAGGCAAGCAAATTCCCACAGAAAAGTACCAGCAGTAATGTTCAGGGACCCGCGCTTGTAGAAGACGGAGACAACACCGGGAGAAATAGTGACGGCTGGGGACCGAGTATGGACACAAGGCATGAGGCATGTGGTTGTGAAAAGCTTCCGCCTCCATGAGCCTAAGAGGCCACATTTCAAGTGAAAGCAGCTTTACAGGACTTCCTGTGAGAAATGACACGCAGGGTAGATAAGGTTTCCCTCTATGCCAGTCCTTTCACCGAGCTAAATACAACTGTCAGCAAAAAAAGTTGTGGACTGGCTCCGTACCGTCCCTGGCCACATTCACCTTTCCACGTGTTTGTGGTTAGGTGGTCCTTCCCAGTAATTGCACTGGGGAGGGCACGGGTAATGTTGTGGGACCCGTGCTGGTGGAAGGAGGAGGCGATACCGGGAAATATAGTGGCGGCTGGGGACCGAGTATGGACACCCGGCTGCGGCCGGCATGAGGTTATGAAAAGCTTCCGCCTCCACGAGCCTAAAAGGCCACATTTCAAGTGCAAGCAGCTGTCAAAAATTTGGCAGTATAGTATTGAAGCCTGTGGGTGGGTGGGTGGCTGGCTGCTTGCATACTTGTGCTTGCATTCCAAGGAATGGGGTAGGGACAATTGAATGCTGCAGTGGGACAAGGACGTAGACCGTGATTGTTGCAAGTCTGCAATGACAGGTTCATGGCGGGAGGCATCTTCGCATGGCCAAGGATCACTTATAATGGGCACACTTTTAGGCAGTGACCTGGGAGTCAGAGATGCTCCCAGAGGTCTTCCCCATGCTGTTCCCTTGACTTTTCAGCACTGTATGCATTTGTCTGATGATGTGTCACATATCACATGGCCAGATAAGGTTGAATGCATTTGTCTTGGTTGAAAGCAATGCAAAAGTGCAAAAATGCATCAAAAACGCTACGTGTGAACATAGCCCAAGGTGTGGAGGAGTATTTTAGTTTTTGATTATTTATTTTGCTTTATATACATTGTACATGTCATGGAAAGGATGTTCCTTAACATATTTCCCAGGAAAATCCATTTTGGTTTCGTTTTGATATGTTTTAATGTGAGTCCGTAAAAGTGGTGTAATAACTCTGACAACGTTGTTGACAGAAGTGACCTGGGAGTCAGGGATCTTCCCCATGCTGTTCCCATGTCATTTTAGCACTGTTGATTTGGGCAATTTTTAGGCCCTATGCAGACCGCCGGGGGGAGCCGCCTGAAAAATGCTCGAGTTTCCCATAGACTTACATTGGGCTCGTTGCTCGGATCGAGCACCTGAGTATTCCAACTTGCTCGACCCGAGCAAAGACTACCCGAGCATTTCAGTGCTCGCTCATCACTAATTACCATTACATCTATTGATAGAAGATCTTATCACCCAACATGTACATGAAAAATGGTTTTCTGAACGAATTCTATTTCTTTTCAGAAATTTGATAGCAAAGCTGTGTTTGACTCATATACACAATTTATTTTCTCAAATATATTGCACACAGGTTGATGTGGAATACATGCAGAATATTTACAAACATATTGTTTTCATTCTTATCCTTAGCTTACCACATATGACAAAGGGTTTCACAAAGTAACAAATGTTTTAAGTTACTTCATAAGAAACATTTTTTGGTCCCAGCCACACGAAAATATTTATTGCAGATCCTTTATATTTCTTGATAAGGCGTTAAGGTTTAATAGCTACAGTGTATGTTCAACTTTCTGAAATACAATGGTTTAATTATTGGGTATAATAAAAAACCTTTAATACACCAAATGAGAACATGCGGATATTTAAAAAAGTAATGTCTAGCATGATAATATTGTTTTAAAATAAGGTAATGATTTTGTTTTATTAAAAAAATAAGTATATATAAATTCTTTAATGATAAATAGAATAATATATTCATCCATATTGTTATACATATTCCCTTATCATAATTTCTATACATCTAATAAATAAAATCTGGTTACTGAAATCATGATGAAAACTGGTTATACAGTATCAAGACATACATTGGCATCTATTGTTTAAAAAGTAATTACATATGACATAAGGATGCTTTTATAAAACATGAAAGACATGATTATTAAAAGTTATTATCTTGTTATTCTTAATGCCAATAATAATATTTTTGTATTTAATGAGGGTCCTGTTGAATACTAAGGTACGCTGTGAAATTATAAGCTAGGAACTAATTTTGCTATAAAGCTAGGGAAGAAGACTTCAATCAAGTAATCAAACATAGAAAATACTGGTATTAAATGTTTAATAAAGACTCTGATATTTCCAATTTCAAGTGATTCTCAGATGTCCCTAGCAACATCCAAGTAAAAAGGCTATGAATTCTGATTAAAAAAGATCAGTTATTCTCCAGGTTGCTTTTGTTTTCTTCAAAGTTCTTGTTGATTTCTATCAACTTTCATTTCAATTAAACTTTGATTGGTAAGAAACAAGGTATTGATGGACTGGTTTATAAGGATGTTACAGTCATGACAGGTTCTGTGCATTAACAACTATTGGACTTTTCTGCACTGAAGTTATGTTACTGATTTAAAAAGCAAAGATGCATCAAAACCATGGAATTGCTTGTCCAAAGACGACAGCTCTTACAGAGTGACAAGTGCTAAATGCAAAGATCCAAAGAAATTCAAGGAATATACAGCAGTCCATTTGTGAATTCATGACACCATCAATGAAATGTTGCCCCACATAAGGACACTGCTACCACCGTGTTTCATTGTAGGCACCAAGCATTTTTTTATGTAGTCTTCACCTTTGGGACATCATACAGTTTTTAAGTCCAACAAAACATTTATCTTGGTTTCATCACTCCAGTATATAGAATCCCAGTAGTCTTCATATTTTTCAGCATGAGCCCTGGCAAATTTTAGGTGGGAATTTTTGTTCATGGTATTTAGGAGAGGCTTCCATCATGGACCACACTCATGCATGCCATTCCTCTGCAGTGTACACCGTATTGTGTCACAGGAAACACTCACCCCGGTTAGGCTTTCAACCAGACACCTGTTTAATGAATAATTTGAGTTACCTGTGGTTTTATTCTTGTTAATTAGAATTTTGTAGTCTAATTTTTGTTTTACTCCTAAGACTTTCATTGGGTTGTGCTCATTTTTGCAACATGGTCTTGAATGAATTTGTTATAAAAATTACTTTTCTGGTTGTGCAAAATAAACAAATCTTGTTTGCAACCAAGGGCCAATTTGTAGCATGGTATCCCTTAGAAAATGCTGATTCTGAATGGAAACTAAAGCTTGTTTGATAACTCTGTTGGGGTGAACTTATTTTTGCTGAGTACATATACATATATACAGTACATATATACGCTATATATAATATATATATATATATATATATATATATATACACACATATACACAGTATAGACCTAAAGTTTGGACACGCCTTCTCATTTAAAGATTTTTCCGTATTTTCATGACTTTGAAAATTGTACATTCACACTGAAGGCATCAAAACTATGAATTAACACATGTGGATTTATATACTTAACAAAAAAGTGTGAAACAACTGAAAATATGTCTTATATTCTAGGTTCTTCAAAGTAGCCACCTTTTGCTTTGATGACTGCTTTGCACACTCTTGGCATTCTCTTGATGAGCTTCAAGAGGTAGTCACCGGAAATGGTCTTCCAACAATCTTGAAGGAGTTCCCAGAGATGCTTAGCACTTGTTGGCCCTTTTGCCTTCACTCTGCAGTCCAGCTCACCCCAAACCATCTCGATTGGGTACAGGTCTAGTGACTGTGGAGGCCAGGTCATCTGGCGTAGCACCCCATCACTCTCCTTCTTGGTCAAATAGCCCTTACACAGCCTGGATGTGTGCTTGGGGTCATTGTCCTGTTGAAAAATAAATGATGGTCCAACTAAACACAAACCGGATGGAATAGCATGCTGCTGCAAGATGCTGTGGTAGCCATGCTGGTTCAGTATGCCTTCAATTTTGAATAAATCCCCAACAGTGTCACCAGCAAAGTACCCCCACACCATCACACCTCCTCCTCCATGCTTCACGGTGGGAACCAGACATGTAGAGTCCATCCGTTCAGCTTTTCTGCGTCGCACAAAGACACGGTGGTTGGAACCAAAGATCTCAAATTTGGACTCATCAGACCAAAGCACAAATTTCCACTGGTCTAATGTCCATTCCTTGTGTTCTTTAGCCCAAACTTGTCTCTTCTGCTTGTTGCCTGTCCTTAGCAGTGGTTTCCTAGCAGCTATTTTACCATGAAGGCCTGCTGCACAAAGTCTCCTCTTAACAGTTGTTGTAGAGATGTGTCTGCTGCTAGAACTGTGTGTGGCATTGACCTGGTCTCTAATCTGAGCTGCTGTTAACCTGCGATTTCTGAGGCTGGTGACTCGGATAAACTTATTCTCAGAAGCAGAGGTGACTGTTGGTCTTCCTTTTCTGGGGAGGTCCTCATGTGAGCCAGTTTCTTTGTAGCGCTTGATGGTTTTTGCAACTGCACTTGGGGACACTTTCATAGTTTGCCCAATTTTTCAGACTGACTGACCTTCATTTCTTAAAGTAATGATAGCTACTCGTTTTTCTTTACTTAGATGCTTTTTTCTTGCCATAATACAAATTCTAACAGTCTATTCAGTAGGACTATCAGCTGTGTATCCACCAGACTTCTGCACAACACAACTGATGGTCCCAACCCCATTTATAAGGCAAGAAATCCCACTTATTAAACCTGACAGGGCACACCTGTGAAGTGAAAACCATTTCCTGTGACTACCTCTGGAAGCTCATCAAGAGAATGCCAAGAGTGTGCAAAGCAGTCATGAAAGCAAAAGGTGGCTACCTTGAAGAACCTAGAATATAAGACATATTTTCAGTTGTTTTACACTTTTTTGTTAAGTATATAATTCCACATGTGTTAATTCATAGTTTTGATGCCTTCAGTGAGAATGTACAATTTTTATAGTCAGAAAAATCTTTAAATGAGAAGGTGTGTCCAAACTTTTGGTCTGTACTGTATATACACACACATACATATTTTATATACAATATTTTTGTAAGAAATGTATCCTCCTGATATACCTGATGAAGATTCAGGGCATTATAAGGGACATCCCCAATAGTTAACACCTCGGAGATTAACAGCAGCATCTAACTAGTTAAACAGCAGCAATCAGAGCAGAGCTACCTACAATTGCTGGTGTTAGAGGCTCCATACATCTGCACCTGATTTGTGATGAAAATGTACATCACATATTGTGATGGTGCTTAACCTGTGGTTCGATCCGTCACATGACAGAAACCAAAGGCACCAGACAGACCACAATCTGGTTTCGGTCCTGGTGTCTGATATTAAAAAAATAGGAAATAGCATTTATGATGTTATCTGTGATTGAAGTTCCTAACTGAGCCTCTAATAATGGAAGTAAATGCAGCCTAAGAGACAAGTTAAGATTATATTGTGTATTAATGGCTTCTGCCTTTGTGGTAGAGAATGCATTTTAAATAATATATATTTTAAGCTCAATTATAGACCATTTGAAAAATCTATTAATAAGAATGCTCAGTGGGGAAACAAAACTTCTGTTATTTAGTATAGAAATTGCTTTTATTGTAAGCCAAATTGTGACCTCCATTGCATCGTCCTCTTCAGACACCCCACAAGACAGAAGTCATCTCTAAAGCCTCCACCAAAGAAAATGATGCTTGCATCCTGCAAATAAAATGTCCTGCATAGACTTTTTTATCCTGAGCTATATTATTTATCCACCTTTCTTGTTTATATCACCGACAAAGAATAAAAACGAAAAAAACAAGAAGGCCATACAAGCAGCATCTGTAATATAATATACTTCTTGGAGTCCAAATTTCCCCAGCATTATGTATTAAAAGTCTTATTTTTTCTACACTCAGATACATTTCTTCAATACCTTTCTTGGCTCACTCTCCAATGCGGAAGCGCCTTGTAACGCTTTGCTTCTCAATTTGCTCTGGAACTGCAACATATCTTACATCTGGGGATTGCTTTTTAGTAATGTTGTGCAAACGTGCTCGGATAAGGGGTTATCCGGCCACGCTCGAGCCCTAACCGAGTATCTAAGGTATGCTCAGAAAATATATTTGCATTGCCGTGGCTGCATATCTCGCGGCTGTTAGATCTAGGAGTTGATATATGATGAAGAACTTAATTTAGAGCGGGTATATGGGCAGTGTTTATTTGCTATTGCAGTACTTGTATACCGCTGCTGCACCATTAAAACAAAAGTCCCTTACAGAGCTACATACTGTCCTTTCTCTAGTAAAATCGCTGTTACCTGCATTCAGTGTAGGGACAGCTGGTGGAAGAGGGATAGTTTTGGATTAGAGAGATATAGGCGGGGTTTATTGCCTTACAGTCCTTCTCTAGGTATACTGCTACTGCAACCTAAACACAAAAGTCCTTTTCGGGGCTACATCATTTATTTTCCCTATTAATACCAGAAAGTTTGCAGGTATATATTATATGCCTAATTTAAAATGTGCATGGCATGCGGCCCTCACTTCAAATTTTTAGATGGTCATCATGCGACCCTTGGTCATAATTTTTAGAGATCAGGTGCCTCTCACTCAATTTTTAAAGGGTCATCAGGCAGCCCTCATTCTATTTTTAGAGGGTCTTCAGCCAGCCCTCACTCAATTTTTAGAGCATAAAAAGGCGGCCCTCGCTCATAATTTTTAAAGGGTCATCATGTGGCTCCGCTCATAATCTTTAAAAGGTAAACAGGCAGCCCTTGCTCATAATTTTTAGAGGGTCATCAAGCAGCCCTCACTCAATTTTTAGAGGGTATGTATGATGCCCTCCTTCCTAATTTTTACAGGATATGTATGAAGCCTACCGCTACAATTTTTATATATGTATAACATTTTTATATATGTATATATATATCCCAGGGGTAAATGTTTCTCAGCCCTTGCACTCGGTGCATAAGCTTTAACAGCCTAGGAGTCCCACTCCTTAAAAATGGAAAAAAAAATGTTTTCTGAACCCTCCTCTATGAGTCTTCCAGGGTGTATTGCCGTCTATCCTTCTAATTTTTAGCAGTCCTTGCACTTAGTGCATAGGCTTTATTAGTCTAGGAGTCCCACTACCTTACAAATTTAACAGAATGTGTATGAGGCCCTCCTTTATGCCTAATACAGGGTGTATCGGAGTCCTTTTTCCTTTTAAGTTTTGGCAGTTCTTGCATTGTCCGCATAGGCTTTGTGAGTTTCAAAGTCATGTCTTCATAAATTAAACAGGATGTCTGAACATGTCACACGCACCACATGCCCAGATAAGGTAGCAAAATGTTCAAATTAAATTTACCCGTGGGTGTAGTTTTATTTCCTCTCACTAAGTCATCTACTGTAGTCATAATCGATGGGGAAATACGATGAGAAATGGCCTGGCTATTACAGGGTGGAGGAGGCTTTTTTTTCTCTTTTTAAGTTTACTAATACAAGTTATTACACAGGAAATAACATTTCCTAACAATTTTTCCTGTAAAATCCATTTTCTCTTCTGTTTTGTATGTTTTATTGTGAGTCCATAAAAGTGGAGTAACACTCTGACAACATTGTTCCCAGCATCGACCTGGGAGTCAGATGTGTTCAGGCATCTTCCCCATACATCCAGGCATCTTCCATTCCAATTGAGTACTGTTTCCAGCCATTTAAGCAATTTTTCAGCCTCCCCAGTCCTTCTGCTAGAGTTAGAAAAATGCTTGAGGTTCCCATTGTACTCAGTACTCAAGTCGAGCCCATCCAAGCGTCTGACCTGCTCAATTAGAGCACTGAGCACTTGAGCATTTTAGTGTTCCATCATCATTAGTGGTGACCATTCTTATGTATGTAAACTTAGTTGCTCCCTTATAGCTTAATTTGAATCCATCTGTTTGCACAAATACAGTATATGTCATGCTATGTAGACAGGGTTTTCTCCTCTTTTTGCTTTTTATAGCTGTTATATTGAGTTGCCTGCTGGCCCTGCCACTTATTTCTATCACATTAGAAGCCAGTCACGCTCCCTTTGCAGAGAGCTCTTATTTAGTTTTACACACTTGTTTAGTGTGCTTTTGTTTAATTTTTCATTTTTCAGTTCATCTAAGACTTTGCCTTTTGGGATTACTCCTGTGAAGATTCTTAAATTGGTTAGTCTCTCTCTACAAGTGTATTGTTTCTCTCATTATTCTTATATAATATTATTCACAAGATGTACCTTATCAAATCTCACCAGCAATGGCATTGCTCCTTATCTAGCATAAGGTATGTTTTTAGCCAAAATTCCTACTTCACAGTCTCGATAAGCCTTCAATCTATGATTTCAAAAAGACTAAACTCCAACATCAAACGACACCAAACACTACAAGAGCTCTGTAAATTGAAAGCTGGTATAGCTTTTTTACAAAAAGAAAACATTTTGATTCCATGGCTTTCTTTAATTTGTTAAACGTTGGTTCCCCACCATTTATTCAGCAAGTTTATTAAGTCTTGCCCTTATTTATTATTATAAATTAAAAGAAAAGCCACAGAAAGAGGAATTCAAATTCTCCCCAAAAATTCAAGAATTAATGCAGCAAAAAAGGGCAACAGTATTTACGTTCCCAGGTCACAGAAACTAATGCACTAACAGGATGCAGCAGACCCCTTTAAGAAAGATGGTGGTAACAAGTGCAAAATACTGCTGAGACAACCACTTACAACCTACCAATTCATAGAGGGGTGATTGCTTAGTATTAAAATTGCAGCAAAACCAAAAATCTGAGTCAGACTATAAGCTGGTATATATGCAAAGTATAAGAGCATAGACCCTACAACAAGTAAATGAGTAAATAGTAATGAGTAAATAGTAATGGTACATGTAAATAACATAGGATACTTAATTAACACTATTTTTATCAAAAAAACTTAAAAGCTATCCCACCACATCACAGTGTACCCAACGGGACAGTCCTAACCTGTAAATGTTAAAACCTTACCATGTGTCATACGATGTCAATGTGAATAAAGGCAAGGCAGGATAGAGCCCCAAATAAAACACCCATCCATGGGAAGCTATACAGATGGAATAGTTCGCTCAGAAACGGGTGCCTTGCCCAGTGTTTGTGCAGAGTACAAAAAAATTACATCAAAACCAAAAACCCGAGTCGGACTACAAACTGATATACGTACAAAGTGTAAGTGAACGTTCACACGGTAGCTATTTCACATACAAAAGCCAAGAAAAAAAAATTGTATAAACACAGGGAGTGGCCCCCCTTTTTGAGCTAACTATTCCAGGACATGTTAAACAGTCCTTCTCATTACAAAATGTGATTGCTTTCTCATTGTTTCTTTTTAACATTAATTTCTTCACTGCAATATATCTTATAGATGCTGGAAAGCAAACTCTGTATATTAGACATCAGATATCTTACTGAATGTTCATGTATGAGTACATGTGGTCCACCATCTTTTTTATCTATAGTGTGTTGTTTACTTGAATTGTTTCAATAAAGGTCATGGTTTTATGAGACTTTAGTACTCCATATGTTTTTTGTTGGTATCTATTGAATTTGGGTGTGTCTCAGTGAGAATATTCTAATTATTATTGTGCCCAGATTTGTTCGTCCTAAGTATTCCATCTATATAGCATCCCATGGATGGGTGTCTTATTCGGGGCTCTATCCTGCTCTGCTCTTATTCACATTGACGTTGTATGACACATGGTAAGATTTTAATACTAGACAGGTTAGGACCATCCCATTGGGTACACCGTGACGTGGTGGGATGACTTTTATGCTTTTTTGATCAAAGTAGCATTAACTAGTACCCTATGTTATTTACATGTAACATTACTATTTACTCATTTACTTGTTGTAGGGTCCATGCTCATTTGTTGTTTTTCTTGGGTTTTGTTAGTAATAACATTGCAGACAAAAAAATGCTTGTATAGGGCGCTAGTCATACACATGTAGTGCACAGTGCCTGACTTATAGCCTATTAATGCCGCCCATACTATTAGATTAGGCAGGCTGCCCCACACTATATAAGTGCCCCCACTGGGACAGACACCATAGTTTACAGCATGGATAAGCTTGGCTGCACCCTGCATAAAATTATAACTTGCCAAAAAAATGTATATGATATATGTGAGGTATTGGTTGATATTTTGGCCAAAATACGCAGCCTGCAACCCACGTCAAGGGTCCCCATTGCTTTGCAAGTACCTACACTAAAATTAAAAGCAAAGACAGTTAAAAGCATAATTATTATTCTTATGGTCATCTGTAATCTTCCAAGGTTCTGTATGTGACATTCCGTTAACCCTATGTAATATTTATGCTCCAAATTCAAAACAATTTCCTTTTCTGAAGTTGAAACAATCCTCCTTATGGGGCTTCATTCCATATGAGCAAAGGGACCATCATACCCTCACAACCCATAGACTCCAACATGTCTCATGCCTCTCTGCAGCTTACAGCCACTTTATGACCTCTGGCGAGTTGACAACCTAATTACTTTTGTGAACCTTGTTAGACCAGACATTGGTCCAGTCTCCTAGTTGGACAATGGTGATGCCCTATATCTATTATTGTTACAGCTTTCTACAAACCCTCCGAGCCACTGGTGCCTAAATGAGTTTCATTTAATGAACCCAGCTCCACAAATTGAACTTTGACTTTAGGTGTACAATTTCCCCCATCTGATGCTATTCCATGGGATGCCTACAAAGCATTTTTCAAGGGCAACTGCATTCTTATTGGTTGCAGTCTAAAGAGGTAAAGCTTTCAGGAGTTCACAAAATGTGAATGTGAGCTTAACCAATTGGAAACTCAGTTTCATTCACAATCATTCAATCCCCCTTTGAAACAAAAATGAATCTGAACTCAAATCTTGAAGTTATCATACACTCTAAGTAGAAAGCCTAATATAATACACAAGAAAACACTTTTATATAGCAACAAAGCCCACATTAGTAGCCATCAATTTCATAATGAAACAGCCACCTTGACTCACAATGCCATTAAAGATAAGGTTGGTATGTTTCACTAAGATTACAACCAAATAGTTAAGATAAGTATTAAGTGCTCTCTACTCCATTCCCTCTACTTCCTTACCTCTTTACATTTCTGTTAGTAGACTAACACCTAAAACCTAGAGGTCCTACCCATTAATATTCTACTCCTCCTCTTGTCTACACTTAAAGCCCCCTTCCATAATTCTTGGAGGAACTCTTTAATAAAATATTTGGGTGTCAAAATTATGCCCTCTTACCCTTCCTTATTCTTGCCTAATTTTTCTACTCTGCAGACATAGTTCAAGGTACTTTTAGGGAAATGAGGTGTTTACCTATCTCCCTGTTGGGATGCATTGCATACTTACTAAGTATTTGTACCTACAGTGCTGGCCAAAAGTATTGGCACCCCTGCAATTCAGTCAGATAATACTCAGTTTCTTCCTGAAAATGATTGCAATCACAAATTCTTTGGTATTATTCTCTTCATTTAATTTGTCTTCAATGAAAAAAACACAAAAATAATTGTCCTAAAGCCAAATTGAATATAATTCCACACCAAACCTAAAAAAGGGGGTGGACAAAACTATTGGCACCCTTTGAAAAATCATGTGATGCTTCTCTAATTCGTGTAATTAACAGCACCTGTAACTTACCTGTGGCACCTAACAGGTGTTGGCAATAACTAAATCACACTTGCAGCCAGTTAACATGGATTAAAGTTGACTCAACCTCTGTCCTGTGTCCTTGTGTGTACCACATTGAGCATGGAGAAAAGAAAGAAGACCAAAGAACTGTCTGAGGACTTGAGAAACCAAATTATGAGGAAGCATGAGCAATCTCAAGGCTACAAGTCCATCTCCAAAGACCTGAGTGTTCCTGTGTCTTCTGTGCGCAGTGTCATCAAGAAGTTTAAAGCCCATGGCACTGTGGCTAACCTCCCTAGATGTGGGCGGAAAAGAAAAATTGACAAGAGATTTCAACGCAAGATTGTGCAGATGGTGGATAAAGAACCTCGACTAACATCCAAACAAGTTCAAGCTGCCATGCAGTCCGAGGGTACAACAGTGTCAACTCGTACTATCCGTCGGCGTCTGAATGAAAAGGGACTGTATGGTAGGATACCCAGGAAGACCCCACTTCTTACCCCGAGACATAAAAAAGCCAGGCTGGAGTTTGCCAAAACTTACCTGAGAAAGCCTAAAACGTTTTGGAAGAATGTTCTCTGGTCAGATGAGACAAAAGTAGAGCTTTTGGCAAAAAGCATCAACATAGAGTGTACAGGAAAAAAAAAAGAGACATTCAAAGAAAAGAACACGGTCCCTACAGTCAAACATGGCGGAGGTTCCCTGATGTTTTGGGGTTGCTTTGCTGCCTCTGGCACTGGACTGCTTGACCGTGTGCATGGCATTATGAAGTCTGAAGACTACCAACAAATTTTGCAGCATAATGTAGGGCCCAGTTTGAGAAAGCTGGGTCTCCCTCAGAGGTCATGGGTCTTCCAGCAGGACAATAACGCAAAACAAACTTCCAAAAGCACTTTAAAATGGTTTGAGAGAAAGCACTGGAGACTTCTGTAATGCACACGCCCTGACTGGCATGTGCGTATATATGTAGTGATTCCACTGGACCGTACCGGAGAGTGAATGTCTGGAGGGGCGTAACTAAGTATCCACCCGATCCGACCAGGGTCGCACGACGGCATACGACGCCAGTGCACCAAGGAGGAACCGAGCAGAGGGACCAGGTGCTACTCCAGGTCAGACCCTGGACACGACTGGTGGGTATAGGCAGACACGGCTGGTATGCAGACGGGTGGATGCTGGTAAGCACGACTGGTATGCAGGCAGGGAGATACTGGCAGGTACGACAGGTTGAATCACAGAGTGGATAGGACCCAGTACAGACTGGGACTCAGGAACAGAACCGCAGATGCGGTGGACAAACACAGCAGAGTGAGGCCGCCCAGAGCAGTGAGCAAGAGCAGGGCAAGACGAGGCCGCCGAGAGCGGTGAGCGAGAGTAGAGCAGGACGAGGCCGCCTGGAGCGGTGAACAAGAGTGGAGCAGGGCAAGACTGCCGGAGCAGTGAGCAAATGGTCAGAGCAGAGCGAGACTGCCGGAGCAGCGAGCAAAGGGTCAGAGCAGAGCGAGACTGCCGGAGCAGCGAGCAAAGGGTCAGAGCAGAGCGAGACTGCCGGAGCAGCGAGCAAAGGGTCAGAGCAGTGCGAGACTGCCGGAGCAGCGAGCAAAGGGTCAGAGCAGAGCGAGACTTCCGGAGCAGCGAGCAAAGGGTCAGAGCAGAGCGAGACTGCCGGAGCAGCGAGCAAAGGGTCAGAGCAGAGCGAAACTGCCGGAGCAGCGAGCAAAGGGTCAGAGCAGAGCGAGACTGCCGGAGCAGCGAGCAAAGGGTCACAGCAGAGCGAGACTGCCGGAGCAGCGAGCAAAGGGTCAGAGCAGAGCGAGACTGCCGGAGCAGCGAGCAAAGGGTCAGAGCAGAGCGAAACTGCCGGAGAAGCGAGCAAAGGGTCAGAGCAGAGCGAGACTGCCAGAGCAGCGAGCAAAGGGTCAGAGCAGAGCAAGACTGCCAGAGCAGCGAGCAAAGGGTCAGAGCAGAGTGAAACTGCCAGAGCAGTGAGCAAAGGGTCAGAGCAGAGCGAGACTGCCGGAGCAGTGATCAAAGGGTCAGAGCAGAGTGGAAACCGCAGGAGCGGTGAGAGCAAGGCAGAGCAGAGCGGAAACCGCCGGAGCGGTGAGCAAGGCAGAGCAGGCAAGAACCGCCGGAGCGGTGAGCAAGGCAGAGCAGGCTAGAACCGCCGGAGCGGTGAGCAAGGCAGAGCAGGCTAGAACCGCCGGAGCGGTGAGCAAGGCAGAGCAGGCAAGAACCAGCGGAGCGGTGAGCAAGGCAGAGCAGGCAAGAACCAGCGGAGCGGTGAGCAAGGCAGAGCAGGCAAGAACCGCCGGAGCGGTGAGCAAGGCAGAGCAGGGGGGACAGGGCTCTGTTCACACGGAACAGACAGGAATGGGAAGGCAGAACCAATACACACAAGATACTAGCAATGAAGTAGCGAGTGGACACTAAACTCACAAACAGAAGTACAGCGACAATGAGTAGGAGTTAGGAGCAGGTTCAGACTCTGCAGAAAAAGGAAATGTACGGACATAAAGAAAAACAGGAAACAGGTTAGGAGAAGTTCAGACAGGGACTGATACAGCAACAAAATACAGGAACGAGCCAAGGTGAAGCCAAGTGCTGGTTCAGACAATGCAGGAGAAAGGGAAGGTACGGACATAGAGAGAAACAGAAAGCAGGTTAGGAGACAGTTCAGACAGGAACTGTACTGCAACAAATACAAGAGCGAGTCTGGGTATGCGGCCCCCAGAGGGCGGGACGAAAAGGCTAGGAGCGTGTTCAGACAGGCCTGGAAATACAGCCTCCACGAAGGCAGACAGACAGCTGGCTAGAGCGCACAGACAGGACAGAGTTCAGACACGGGAACTGATACCGTAAGGCAGGAAACATAGACAGGACATGGCACATCAGTGACAAGAAGCCAACTGACAGAACAAGATGCTCAGGCATGGATTCCAAGGTGGAGCTGGTTTAAATACCAGGTGACAGACAGCAATAGGCTGAGGACGCATAAGGGGTGTGTCTGCAGCAGCTGCAAGAAACAGGAAGTTTGGCTGGCGTCGCCCTAAGCAGCCAGAGCAGAGCAAAGCAGACAGTATGGAAAGAAGCCAGAGTGGCAGTCTAGATTGGAAATCAAGTGCGCGCTCTTGCACAGTGGGAGATGGACCACTATGCAAGGACGCCGCCAGGTATGTTACAGTACCCCCCCTTACGCCCCCTCTTCTTCAGGCCTGCCAGAATCTTCCGCAGGGAATTTAAGGGCCAATCCTTCTCTTCCAGGAGATTACTTCTACTGTCCACAGGAAGAGACAAAACTGGTCTCATCTGGGTAGCTAGGATGTTACCTCCTATCCAGCCATCCTCAGCAACAGACGAAACGGGTGGAGTACCAGGAACAGCACACAAGGAAGTCTCTCTCCACTTATTATCAGGTAGCACCCCAGAGGGTTCAGGAGACAACTGGAAGTCCTCCGCCGGGTTGGAGGGGTGCAGAGACTCGGGGGTAACCTCTGCTTTGGGGTACATCTTGTCAAGCTCACAGGATGAAATGGGCGAGGTATCAGGTACAAGGTGTAGAAAAGTCACTGTCCCTTTGTTATCTGGTGGTACCCCGGAGGATTCAGGAAACAACTGGAGGTCCTCTGCCGGGTCGGAAGAGTGCAGAGACTCGGGGGTAACCTCTGCTTCGGAGTACACTAGGTCGGACTCACTGGACGAAGCGGCCGAGGTATCAGGTGCAGAGTATAGGAAAGTCTCTGTCCATTCGCTACCAGGTAGCACCCCGAAGGGTTCAGGAGACAACTGGAGGTCCTCCGCCTGGACGGAAGGGTGTAGAGACTCGGGAGTAACCTCTGCTTTGGAGTACACTAGGTCGGACTCACTGGACGAAGCGGGCGAGGTATCAGGTACAGAGTATAGGAAAGTCTCTGTCCATTCGCTACCAGGTAGCACCCTGAAGGGTTCAGTAGACAACTGGAGGTCCTCCGCCTGGTCGGAGGGGTGTAGAGACTCAGGGGTAAACTCTGCTTCGGAGTACACTAGGTCAGACTCACTGGACGAAGCGGGCAAGGTATCAGGTGCAGAGTATAGGAAAGTCTTTGTCCATTCGCTACCAGGTAGCACCCCGAAGGGTTCAGGAGACAACTGGATGTCCTCCGCCTGGTCAGAGGGGTGTAGAGACTCGGGGGTAACTACCGCTTTGAGGTACCCTTTGTCATGCTCACAGGACGGAGCGGACGAAGTATCGGGTACCGGGTGTAGGGAAGTCTCTCTCCATTTGTCATCAAGTGGTATCCCGGAGGATTCAGGAGGCAACAGGGGGTCCTCCGCCAGGTTGTAGAGGTGCAGAGACTCGGAGGTAATCACTGCTTCGGAGTACCCTTGGACAGGCTCACCGGGTAAAGTGGGTGAAGTATCAGATACAGGGTGCAGGAAGTCCTCCTGTGTGGATTCTGGGTGGGCAGCAATCTCTTCGTGCAGGAGAACTGGTGCGCTACCCACG
The DNA here is from genome assembly GCF_046119375.1 of Phyllobates terribilis. Taxonomy (NCBI): domain Eukaryota; kingdom Metazoa; phylum Chordata; class Amphibia; order Anura; family Dendrobatidae; genus Phyllobates; species Phyllobates terribilis. Next base: position 442,098,756 of record NW_027362763.1, read on the forward strand.
CACCTTACCCCTCGGGGCTGCTCCAGGATACTGGGAAGTGAAGCTTCAGCAGGGACTTCAAGGTTGGGGTCAGGAGGTCTTTGGGAGGACAGACCTTGGCGTGACGGCTTGCCTCTACGCCTAGCACATCTGGACTGCCTCTTGAGGTTGGGAGAAGCATTCCGGAGAGCGTAGTCATCCTGTGTGGATTCTGGGTGGGCAGTAGTCTCTTCGGGCAGGAGGACTAGTGCGCTACCCACACACATTACCCATCGGGGCTGCTCCGGGATATTGGGAAGTTAAGCTTCAGCAGGGGCTTCCGGGTTAGGGTCATCGAAGACCATTAGAAAGGCCACCAGGAAGGCCTGCAGGTCCAGGACGATAGGATCCTGTGCTTCCCATAGGGGGGTGATCCATTTCAAGGCATCACCCGCTAGGTAAGACATCATGAATCCCACCTTAACCCGATCGGTGGGAAAATAAAGAGGGTAGAACTTGAAGTGTAGCATGCATTGCTCCACAAATGCACGACTCTGTCTTGGATCCCCATAGTACCGTGGCGGATCCGCAGGAACAGGTGCAGAAAGCTCCATCTGGACGGGTGCGTAATTCACCTGGAACTCAGCTTGTAGCAAAAAAATATAATTTTCTTCTAGATGCACGTATTCGCTGGAAAATGTCTCAGAGAGCGAAGGCCGTGGGGCTTAACGGGAACCATGGCCTGAGCATGCTGTAATGCACACGCCCTGACTGGCGTGTGCGTGTATATGTAGTGATTCCACTGGACCAAACCGGAGAGTGAATGTCTGGAGGGGCGTAACTAAGTGTCCACCCGATCCGACCAGGGTCGCACGACGGCATACGACGCCAGTGCACCAAGGAGGAACCGAGCAGAGGGACCAGGTGCTACTCCAGGTCAGATGCCGGACACGGCTGTTGACCCACACCGGGGAATACAGGAACAGGCAGGTTAGGCTGGCACCCAGACTGGTTGATATAGGCAGAAACGGGAGGTATGCAGATGGGTGACTGCTGGTAAGCACGACTGGTATGCAGGCAGGGAGGTACTGGCAGGTACGACAGGTTGAAGCAAAGAGTGGATAGGACCCAGTACAGACTGGGACTCAGGAACAGAACTGCAGATGCGGTGGACAAGCACAGCAGAGTGAGGCCGCCCAGAGCAGTGAGCAAGAGCAGGGCAAGACGAGGCCGCATAGAGCGGAGAGCGAGAGTAGAGCAGGACGAGGCCACCTGGAGCGGTGAACAAGAGTGGAGCAGGGCGAGACTGCCAGAGCAGTGAGCAAAGGGTCAGAGCAGAGCGAGACTACCGGAGCAGCGAGCAAAGGGTCAGAGCAGAGCGAGACTACCGGAGCAGCAAGCAAAGGGTCAGAGCAGAGCGAGACTGCCAGAGCAGTGAGCAAAGGGTCAGAGCAGAGCAAGACTGCCGGAGCAGTGAGCAAAGGGTCAGAGCAGAGCGGAAACCGCAGGAGCGGTGAGAGCAAGGCAGAGCAGAGCGGAAACCGCCGGAGCGGTGAGCAAGGCAGAGCAGGCAAGAACCGCCGGATCGGTGAGCAAGGCAGAGCAGGCAAGAACCGCCGGAGCGGTGAGCAAGGCAGAGCAGGCCAGAACTGCCGGAGCAGTGAGCAAGGCAGAGCAGGCTAGAACCGCCGGAGCAGTGAGCAAGGCAGAGCAGGCTAGAACCGCCGGAGCAGTGAGCAAGGCAGAGCAGGCAAGAACCGCCGGAGCGGTGAGCAAGGCAGAGCAGGCAAGAACCGCCGGAGTGGTAAGCAAGGCAGAGCAGGCAAGAACCGCCGGAGCGGTGAGCAAGGCAGAGCAGTCAAGAACCGCCGGAGCGGTGAGCAAGGCAGAGCATAGGGGACAGGGCTCTGTTCACACGGAACAGACAGGAAGGGGAAAGCAGAACCAATACACACAAGATACTAGCAATGAAGTAGCGAGTGGACACTAAACTCACAAACGAAAGTACAGTGACAACGAGTAGGAGTTAGGAGCAGGTTCAGACTCAGCAGAAAAAGGAAAGGTACGGACATAAAGAAAAACAGGAAACAGGTTAGGAGACAGTTCAGACAGGGACTGATACAGCAACAAAATACAGGAACGAGCCAAGGTGAAGCCAAGTGCTGGTTCAGACAATGCAGGAGAAAGGGAAGGTACGGACATAGAGAGAAACAGAAAGCAGGTTAGGAGACAGTTCAGACAGGAACTGTACTGCAACAAATACAAGTACTTTGGAATCGCGGGATTTATCTCTTTTTTTTATACATCCTAAAATCTTGTTTGCTTTTGCGGCTGCTGCTTGATATTGAGTACTCCTGCTCAGCTTACTTGTAACCAGAATACCCAATTCCTTCTCCTGTTCTGTAGTCCCGAGTATACTCCCATTTAATGTATATGTAGCAATAGGATTACTCCGTCCTAGGTGCATTACTCTACATTTATCTACATTAAACCTCATTTGCCAAATGCATGCCCATTCAGACATCTTATCCAGATCATTTTGTAATGTCAAGATCAGATTTTAATATCCTACATATTTTGGTGTCATCAGCAAAGACTGACACTTTACTTTCAATCCCATGCACAAGGTCATTAATAAAGAGATTAAAAATAATCGGTCCTAGCCCAGATAAATCACATCAGCCGCATTACCAACATCCAGATTTGCACTTACCTCCTCATAGAACCCCAACATGTTGGTTAGACACAACCTATCTTTCATTAATCCGTGGTGGTTATCAGTTATCATATTATTCTCTGTGATATAACTCTGCAGGTCATCTCTTATGATGCCCTCAAAAACTTTACACAATACTGATGTCAGACTTACCGGACGGTAGTTACCTGGATCCACCTTCTTACCTTTCTTAAATATTGGTACCACATCAGCCATCTTCCAATCCTGTGGCACTACACCTGTTACAAGAGAGTCAAAGAATATGAGATACAGCGGTCTGTCAATTACTGAGCTCAATTCCCTCAGTATCCGTGGATGAATGCCATCTGGGCCGGGGGATTTGTCAATGTTTAATTTGCTCAGATGCAGGCGTACTTCTTTTTGTGTTAAACTAGTTATATCATGTGGTGAACTTTGATTTTTGCCTTGTTTAAAGATCCCTGGAACAGACAGCTCGTTGGTGAACATGGATGAAAATTGCCTGCTTAATATCTTAGCCTTTTCTTTGTCCTCTATAATTATCTTGTTCTTATTGTCCTTTAAGGGGCCGATACCATCTGTTTATTTCTTTTTGGCATTGATGAATTTATTAAAAACATTGGGAATTAGTTTAATGCTGCTGGCGATTTGTTTCTTTGTAGATAATTTTGCTAGCTTGATTTCTTTTTCACATTTCTTATTTAGATCTTTATACTCCTGAAATGCTATTTCTGTATTCTCGGCCTTCAAGATTTTGAATGCCCTTTGTTTTTGTCTTATTAAACTTTGTACTGTCTTATTTATCCATAATAGTTTCTTTTTATTCCTGGACATTTTATTACCAGAAGGTATAATTTTCCTACAGGATTCTAGTAGTATTTCCTTAAACATGCCCCATTTATGTTTGGTATCCCCAGTTACCATGACATGGTCCCAGTCTACACGATTAAGCTCTTTCCTTAATTTCTTGAAAACAGCTTTCCTAAAGTTCTAGGTTTTTGCATTTCCCCTTTTGAATGTTTGATTAAAAATTACATTGAAACTTATATTATGGTCACTGCATCTCAAATACTCCCAGATCTGTATATCTGAAATTATATCTGGTCTATTTGACAGAACCAGATCCAGCAGATTACCTCCCCTGGTTGGTTCATCTACCAGCTGAGAGAGGTAATTGTCTTGAATTGCGGATAAGAACGTATAGTATATCCCATTGAATGTCTGGATAGTTTAAATCCCCCATAACAAGGACCCTATTACTATTTGCTGTTACCTCAGTATTTTGAATTTACCTACCATGATCGGTGCTGATGACCTATTTTCTTGTGCTTTAATGATTGCCATAATATTTTGGGGGTTTTCGTTTCACAATATACTTAGCAGAAATAGTTTTTTGTTGTTCTCTTCAATGACCACTGACACAAACATTCTAACTTTAACATAGGAGAGACTATGGGACCTTTAATTTACATAATTGTTTGTCCATTAAAAATGATGTTTTTAATACTGATTATTGTAATCAATAAATGACGCTATATATACACATCACTTTCCAAGTGCTGCTTGCAATTATTCAAATCCTTTCTGATATCTCTAACAGCCTCATGGTCTCTAGTGTACAGCCCTGCTGCTAGTGTCTGATGTTGGATTATTAACTAACGGCAATAATGATTTTATCAAGTAACATCTGAAAATAGTTTGTTCAAGCTTATTACAATTATTTTGTGAGACTAAAATCATTAATCTTCCTAAACACAAAGTAAATTATGCTCTACTATCTCTTCTAGTACATCAATTATAACCATGACAGCCAGGCAGATACTTTTGGCTGCCATGATACTAGCACATTTTATTCTTTATTTAATTACATGAATAATTTATTTATTTTTATTTTACTCATTTATACAGCGCCATTAATTCTACAGCGCTTTATAGATATAATCTCTCAGAATCTAGATTCCCTATCAGTATGTCTTTGGAGTGTGGGAGGAAATTAGATGAAACCCATGCAAACACGGGGAGAACATACAAACTGCTTACAGATGTTGTCCTTGGTGGGATTTGAACCCAGGACCCCAGCGCTGCAGAGCAACAGCACTAACTCCTGACTGCATTTGAAAACTACAACTTTTTTTTTTTTTTAAATCTGCAGTTTGTCAATTCTTTCAGTGTCTTTGCAGCGTTTTTACAGCTTTTTCCACCTAATTAAATCAATGAGAAAGTGCAAAAATGCAGTAAATAGTTTTCGCTGTGTTTTTGGTGAATAAATCTAACTTTATGTAATGTGGACAAATCGCACATGTAACTGCAGCTAAAAAACACTGCAAGAAAACAAAACCTGCATTTTGAACATAGTGTTTTTATTGCCAAGAGAGAAGGTTTTGAGTGCAGAAAATAAATCGCAGCAGAAACGTTGCATGTGAACATAGCCTAATCCTTCCAGACGAGAAAAGCAACCATTGCAGTAGAGGATAGGAAAAAGATATTTAGGCCATTTGAGATAAAAACCAGACAAAAACAGTGGTTTAAAAAGTCAACCAGAAAGGATAGAGAGTGTAAGAATCTGGCCAAACATAGATGACTGCTAGATACTTCTCGTTGCAGTTTATTGCTTGTTAGACAAAGATTAGGCATGTTGAAATTCAATATGTCCAATCCTTCTTCCCTAGACCTTTGTCGATGGGAAAGAGTCACCCCCATACACAAGTGGTTGATCCTGTTGACATCGGTATTAGTATCATTTGAAATTATATTAGTATCATTTCCTTTAGTTTCTCAGCTTACTGGTAACTATCAGCTGAAGCTGGCATAGCATTCAGGGAATATGACTTTTACTAGATGACCACTATACTTTCAGACAACTTGATTACATTTTATAGCTAAATGGACTATCTGAAGAGATCTTTATTTAGAAATGTTTATTTTACCCTCAAAAAATTATGCTAAAGAGCCAGACATTAGGCGTCTCCCTTCAGTCTAACCAGCTGTTTATTTCTTGCTATCTGTCTATCAACAGAGATGTCAAGATGGATACCAGGAAGGCAGATCTTTGTGTCTCTGCCCCTGCTCTCCTGTCTGTCTAACTGTATACAAACATAACAGATATTGGCTTTCAGTTCAGGACAAGCAAGCGCCAATGGCAGGAGTAATGCATGCTGAAAAATGATAAAAGGAAGTTCTAGCACCTATAGTGCTGGCAGTATTCTATTTAGAATGGTGCCGTTTCTGGACATAATAGTCTAGTATGGGGCCCAAAAGCAGTCTTATTGAGCTTCTATAATTTCATAGGTTTTGTGTTAATGGACAGTTTTGTTTTCAGGATGCTATTTCCTACAGAGAAGCAGGTAGACAATGGTTATTAAGCTTATAGACAAGCTTTACTGCTGAAATGGACTGCATAGGCAGGTAAAGATGAACACTATAATTATCTTGACAAGTTACAATTTATTTTATGTTTTAGAGGGAAACAATCCAGGTGGATAATGTAGTTTTGAAACTAAAACATGTGATTGTTATAAAGAAATCCATTTGGTATGGACAGGTTTACAAGAAAGTGACTTTTCAAAACTGTCAGAAGTGAACTTACTGATTGTACATCTTCCTCTCCGTGTGACATGATGGTAAATAAGTGTCTTATTTAGAAAGTGAAGAATGTTGCTCGGGATTTACTGCGCACCAGCAATGTAACACCTATTAACAAGCTGGATAGATTTACACAAAACACACAGATCAGATACAACATTGATTTTTTACAATCTTTTAGTTATCCAAAATTCTTTTGCAGAAGCGCCTAAATACAGTGCCAATCACAAACAGTTTTCCGGATACTAATTATATACTTTCAGCTAATGAGGTTGATTTCATAGGTACATGCCTTCTATCTTCTCTAATCAATTGTCCACTTCAACCTTGGCTTTCACATTGTGGAACTGCTGCCTCATTCGCATTTGCATTTCATTTCGAATGTAATGATACAACTATTGTATATCTGACGCCAGGCAGAGAATAGCAGGCCTGTGGAAGCTGTAAATACACCACGCGAAACGCGCGTTGGGGATTCTCATCTCTGGGTGCTGTTTGATATAATGGTTAAGAGTGCAATATTATGAATTTCATTTATTATAATGTCCTTTTGATAGCGCACTGTGTATGACACTGCATATATCCACAGTGATAAATTACTCTTTATGGTTGTGTCATGTGCAGTGTACAATCCTACTTCTTGATACAAGCACAATTGCACTTTTCTCATTTGGATACTTAAACCATCTACTATATCTTTGTGTACATGCTGCCCAGGTTGTCGTCCTTTTTAATTGTGTATGTTTGTCTCACATTTTGTGCTTAATAAAGTAATTTTCTATTTTGCCATACTCAGTTTTCTCTCCTTTTTGCAATAAAAAAAAAACTTGTTTTTGTACGAGTTGTATTTATCATTGGTACCATTTTATGGTACCTGCAACTTTCTGATTTTTTTTTTTATTCAAATTTTTTTGGAAGTCTGAGTGATAAATAAAACATATTACTTTTATTAGATTTGTTTTTTACATTTCAGAAAAAGGGGAATGATTCTAACTTTTTTTTTTACATGCATATTTTTTAAAGTATTTTTACACCTTGTATTAATTTTTCTAGGAGACTTGACCCCGCAACCTTTTTTGATCACTTACACAATACACTACAGTATATGGTACAATTGACAATCCCCTATGAGAGCCAGTGTCATATCGTATTTATCTGGCTGTGGCCCAGGTAGGCTTGTCTCCGCTGTCAGGCGCCAATGTTTAGACTGTGAGCGGTGCTGACACCAAGGGAAATGGGGCTGATATCTGTTCGCCACCCAGCTTGGGCATGGAGCTTGCTACCATAAATCTATACTGATGCTCATGCCATTCTCCCAGCTTACATTATATCTGAATTAACCCTTCTCTTGCCGGCTGACTGTCTTTGGTTTTGCTCTTCTGGTTTTGACCATGGTTTTTGTCCTGATTATGCTATTGCTTGCCGATTTTGTCATTGCCCTTGTACCTCTTTTACCTGGCTGCTAAACTACTCAACCTCTAATTCGCTCCAGTATCCAGCAACTTCTTTAGGCCACGGTCCCACTATCAGTATTTGGTCAGAATTTTTTTTTTTATCAAGAGTGAGAGCCAAAATCAGGTGAGGAACAATCAGAGAAAAGGTATAATAGAAACAAGTCACCAATTCTGCATTTATCACCCACTCCTGGTTTTGGCTCCCACTCCTGAGACAAAATACTGACCAAATACTGAACAAATACTGACTCCGATGGAACTCTGATACCCACATTATATTGAGCGGCCTCAGCTCCTGAACACACTACACACAAGTAGGGTGCCAATGAGCGAAGGTAGTATCTTGCATTTAGTTTTTGCTAATAGTTTTTGATGCAGCTTTTTGAGTCAGGAGTAGATCAAAAAGAGAGGTCTAAAAATCTGATATTTCACTCTTTTTTGTATCCACTTATGTGTTTGACAGACAAACTGCATCAAAACTTGCCCAAAAAAAAATTCCAGTGTAGTTTCAGCCTTATTGTATCAGAAAGCCAGCTTTATACTGCTATAGTGTGCAGCTGTACTCAGCATGGAAACAGATGGTCCCGGCTCAGAAAGAACACAAGGAGCTAGAAACACTAGTCCAATATGGTCCCAGGAGCATCAACAAAAGCACTGAGAATTCTGATAGAAAAACTTAAGCAATTATTGCATTTTAATGAAGAAACAGGAATTGAAATCAAAAAGTATTTGATCAGTATTTGGTCAATATTTTCTTTCAGAAGTGGGTGATAAATGCAGAATTGGTGACTTGTTTCTATTATACCTTTTCTCTAATTGTTCCTCACCTGGTTTTAGTGGGGCCATGGCCTTAGAGTTACTTCTGCTTTGTGAGTGGTAATTTTGCACAAGTACTGTAACTACTAAACTGGAAATAGTCATTTTCCAATCTGAGAAATGAGAAAAAATTGCCAATATCATTGTAAAGACTAAGGCTATGTGCCCACGATGCAGAAATGCTGCATATTTTTTACGCTTCTCCCTGGCAGGAAAAACGCATGCGGATTTTACATGCGTTTTTCCCGCCAGGAAAAATGTACTGACACGGATATTATGCGTTTCAATGCAAATCAATGGCGGCGATTACGCTGCGTGTCCGCAAAATTAATAGACATGCTGCAGATTTTTGAGCGCAGCATAAACACTGCGGAAAAATCCGCAGCATGGGCATTGACATTGCGGCTTGTCATTGGGGACGATGGGGTGCGGATTACCATGCGTTTACGCTGCGGAAATTCCGCAGCATATACGCTTGTAAAACGCTACGTGGGCACATACCATACCTTAGGGTGTACATTTGTACACACGGATATTATGCGTTTCTATGTGTGGATGGTACCCAAGTCTGGAGAGGAGATTCTCATCCAGACCCGGGTACCATAGAAACTGTAAAAAAAAGAATTTAAAATAAAAAATAAAGTTTGTACTCACCTTCCGATGTCCTCCCGGTGTTTTGTCCACGCCGTCTGGTCTATTGCAATGCTCCCGCTGTTGTGAAGGACCTGCCATGACGTCACTGAGCCATGTGACCCATCACATGGCTCAATGACGTCACCGCAGGTCCTTCACACCACCGCGAGCCGCCCAACACACCGGAAGCGGCAGAGAGAACACCGGGAGCACACTGGAAGGTGAGTATAAACTTTATTTTTTTATTTTTTACCATTTTATTCTTTTTTTTTAACTAACTTGGTTACACTAGTATAAATTCATGCCAGTTGCATGGATTTATATAGTGTGAACAAGTTGCCAAGCACTTTTCCAAGTGATGCTAAAATCGCTTGGAAAAGCGCTTGATAACCCGCATGCAGAAATGCATGCAAAGACGCTTGACAAACGCTACTACCTGGCGGAAAAACGCATGTAAAATCCGCATGCGTTTTTCCTTCCAGGGAGAAGCGTAAAAAATATGCAGCATTTCTGCATCGTGGGCACATAGCCTAATAAAAATTTCTGCCAAAATAAAGAACCAACCAATCTCTGCAGGCTATTTATTTTGCTCTCACTGGCCTAGTAGCCCAGTTGGCAGTTGACTTATTGCAGAAATCTATTGACTGAATATTACTAATCTCATTAAATTACATCTAACTATCCATGAGATAATTTCATTGTACAGTACACATTAAAATATGTATTTATGGAAGCATGACTATTCCCTTTAGACCCCATGTAATGCAAACAATTTTGTGAAAAAGTTGAAGACTAACCTTAATTTATGAGGTTTGTATGTAATTAGAGAAAAGGGTCCTTCTTGTAGAAAAAAATATTTTAATATATGTTGCTAATTACATTGGGTAAAAAAGGTTACAGTGTGTTCCAGGTTGCAATCTTCATTCCTTCATTCATATATTTTCAGACCTCTAAATATTCAGTTTACAACAACTTGCTCCTTGTTTAAGACTTGTCTGATTAGTGTCCCTCCCATACTCCCGTTAGTAGATGATGGATGTGAGGTCTGTGTGCTCAGAATACTAATACCTTCACTTGCTCGCTTGTATTAACCCATCTTTATTCTTGTTCTGCTGTCCATCATAATGCATGATCGTTGTCTACTCTCTTGTGAAAAAAGTTGAAGACTAACCTATATTTATGAGGATTGTATGTGACTTGAAAAAAAAAGTCTTTGTGGAAAAAAGGTTGTGGGAATTTTTTTTTTCATATATTTTGCTAATTATCTTGAGTAGCATAGTGTTATTGAACATTATTACATTAAAGTTGCTGAAGAGCATGTGAGCCCCCTCCCGGCAAGTTTGTAATCTGCTCTCTTTCTACACTCATACAGAGCCTTTGCAATGTATCCCTCTTGCAAATTGCCTGTACATGTACACTTTCCTATTTTAGCTTTTTTGATCTGCCCTCTCTGATAACTTAGATGCTTCCCTTCCTCTCCACACTGACTTGCTGAGTGCAATCTTCTCTTCCCTGTTGGTATGTCTGTTGGCGTTGGTATAGGAGGAACAGAAAGCGCTGACATAGCTAAAAGCAATGTGCTGGAGAACAATTTAGGAGAAGTGCCAGCTCTGTGGAAGAGGTACGCAGGCTGTAAAAGAGCAAAATATAACACAATTTTAATGAAGACCATTTGGAAAGTTTCTTCTTTTTATATCTAGAATGGAAGGGAACAATAAAAAAATTGGAACTGCAAATGGATTTAACGTACCGGCTCATTTTAATGAATTCCAACATTCTAAGGGAATTGCTTTAAAAATTATAATGCATTAATGAACCTCTCGTTAAAGAGTTGGGAACATACCAGTAATAAAACAGTAGTGGCATATTAATTTAATAACTGGTGGTATGGACAAGCTGCAACTGGAATACTTTAAAACCTATATCCAAAATAATGTCTAAATGCAAAAAAAAGTCTATTAATAATATAATATTGCAAAATGCTAAATTCCATATGGACCTACACTTTACACCGCGGCGTGTAAATCCCGTGAGCGCATTCGCTTTACTGCAGTGCTGAATTAGTGCGTTTTGGATTTGCCGGCAGATGGCTTAGGGTATTTTGGACCTCGCTCGTGTTGTTAAGTTGGCTTACAGATGGGTCCGGCACCAAGCACAGAGCTGGCTCACCTTTCTGTTGGGTTTGCACAATTCTTTGCTATTTGTTTTTAAATGTCTTCGGTTTTTGCATTTGCTGTTAAAATCTGCAACATCGACAGAATAATTTGCATGTAAAGCACCAAATTAAAGAAAATTACCAGTTGTGGTTCAGTGACTCAGAATCAGGCATCACTGGTTCTTTTATTCTGGAATACAGATGTCCAACTTTGAATCAACATTTTCTGAGTCATTTCCAGGCCTGAATACACATACAAATGTAAAATACTAGCAAGTCAATACACGGCTGCTCTAAAAGAACACATTTTGTAGTAGAGAATTGTAATAAGCACAGCTGTGCACTATTGTGCTGCTATTCAGTGCAGGTTGTATGGTCGTATTCTTACATAAATTGTTATATACATTTATTTAATCAAATTCTGAAGGCATAATATGATGTATTACAGTGTACAATTGACTGTGACTTTTACTTTTATAGAACACTCCTTTGAGGGGGATATAGATCTGACAATACACAGCTTAGACCCTTTTATTGCCATAGGGCAGTATTTCTAGGTTTTTCTCTTTTTAGAATGGATCATTAACCACAAAAAATACATTATTATTAATAGACTCTACTATGGATTTCTAGTTTGACTCAGAAATTTCACAAAGTGAAAGAGCTAAAGCTGCCGGTGGGGGGAAGATAATTGAAATAGATTTGAATTGCAGGCTATTGGATTATAGACAAGTGAGGCCAATAACTAGAGAAGACGACAAATCCGGAGAATCACAGACATCTATAAGAAGTGTTTGTAGCTTAAAGTAAATGCGTTGTAAATATTGTTTCGGGGAATTATAGAAAAATTGACAGATGCATTTCTGCAGTCCCATATATAATCATATACAATGTGTTTGTATATTCAGCTTATCTACTAATTTTAATATTCTTTAAGTTAATCGCCATTATCAATCTCCAGCCGGGAAGGGGAGAGGCCCTATCAATAAAACGTCAGACTGAATTGTTACATTACTCATGCTAGAAGCTTACAGTTACTACAACAATCACAGCAGTAATGATGGCAACACATGACTCCTTGCCTGTAGGCAATAGTTAGTGGGGGAGGTAGTATTCTAAAATGATCCCCATAGATTCTGCTGGTGACTATGACGAGATGTTCAGAGACTTCTGAATGAAGCAAATGGCCAGATGCATTCAACATTTACATGTGTCTTGTTATCCCTAAAGACACGAGGTTGGGGGACATAAGATTACATTTTATTTCTTTACATATGTCACAATATTCTGTAGTACAAATGCAATATATCTTATATGGGAGAAACACTGAAAAAACAACAACTTTGTATTACCCCTAAAACATTCAAATTTCTACAATGCATTATTGAAAATGTGATGTGGGGTGCAGTGTTTGTACTGTTCCCCAATAGGTATGTGACAGATGAAGGGAGATGATTCAACAAACTTTTCCACAGAGATGCAACTCATATCAGTGTATGTGGGCCTTTCAGAAGTTTGAGCATGTTAAACTGGCCACATTATAGAAGAGTGGCTGCAGAGCTGAGAAAAACATACTTTTTATTTTTTAATTTATTCTCTCCATTGTGGAGATATTAGCTTGTAAAGTTTAGGTATAATTTATGTAAAGTCCTAGAATTTCACTGGGGGCGTGTACTTTGTACTATGCATGAGGTTGACCAATCATATGCAGGCAGCAACACAGAGGGGGGGGAGAAAGAACACACCCTCCACTCCTCACTTGTCTCTGCAGCTGCTGTGTACAGATAGCACAGAGCTGAGTTATTCATTAGTACAAACCCTTCCAGAACTCATCTCATGGCAGTCAGTGTGGGGGAAGGGTAAGAGTAGACAGCTCTATGAAATGAGATCTGCAAGCTACTGTGTGTACAATGCTGTCAGCTCTCATTCACCCACGCACACTAATTGCTGTGAGATGAGATCTGGAAGGGTTTGTAATTATACATTCCTCAGCTCTGCTGTATCTCTACACAGTAGCTTCAGAGTTAGGTATCATAACAAACACTTCCAGATCTCATCTCTCAGCGTTTTCAGCTCTAACCCTCCCCCATAATAACTGCCATGAGATGAGATCTGGAAGTGCCTGTAATAATACATTCTCGGCTCTGCTGTTTCTTTACAAAGTAGCCGTAGAGATCAGTAAGAATAGGAGGGCATGTTCTTTTTTTCCCTTTCTGTATTGGTGCCTGCTTATGATTGATCTACCTCAAGCAGGGCAAGAGGTATATAAATCTCTGGTAACACTCAAATAAGCTATAACATAAATTGTAACCTAAACTTTACAACTAATATCTCTGCAATGGAGACAATAAGTTAAAAAATGTAAACTATGTTTTACTCAGCTCTGCAGCCGCTATTAAATGATGTGGCCAGTTTAATATGATTAAATTGAAGCAAGGTCATCTTAAACCCTCTAGGAAAAGCTCGAGGATGTAAAAGATGACCTTTTAAGTAACCTTTAAGAATAAGCTGTCCTGTGTGCGTACCAGTAATTATGCCATTCCTAGCCGCTTTGTGACTTGTATCCTACTCAAGTGCTATCTCTCATTTGCAATCCACTCTGAGCTGGGGGGGAGGAGAATAACTGCTGTAAGCTTTGCCATACTCAGCACAGCACATTACAAACAGGAATTAATTGTTGCTCTTCATTCATTTTTAGCACACAAACAAGCTGCAGCATCATGGAGGAAATTTTGGAGTGGTCTAGATGTGAATCAAGCTCTGATGTCAGAAACTTAGCACCATGGTTCTGTGTCGCTCTTAGCCTGTTTTCTCTCCCTGCTCCTCACACTACACTCTTTATATGATGCCACAATATGTCTGCAATCTGTACTGTCTGAGCAAGATGGATTTGAGCTGTTTTTTGAGACAGTGGATGACAAGACACAGAAGGCACGGGGGAGAAAGGAGCTTAAGGCTATGTGCCCACGATGCAGAAATGCTCAGGATTTTTTCCTGAGCGTTTCTGCATCTCCCTGGCAGAAAAAAACGCATGCGGATTGTACATGCGTTTTTCATGCCAGCGACATGCGGAAATGACCGTTCTTCACATGCATTTCCGCATGCGGATTGACAAGCGCTTTCCAGGCGATTTTAGCATCACTTTGAAAGTGCTTGACAACTAGGTCACACTATATAAATCCATGCAAACATCATGGATTTATATAGTGTGACCTTTAGAATGGTTAAAAATAAAAAAATAAACCTATACTTACCTTCCGATGGCCAGGGGTGTACTGCTGCGCTCGTTCCTGGCTGCCGGGATATAGCGATGCCCTGTACTGAAGGACCTACGGTCACATGACTGTGACGTCACCGCAGGTCCTACAGTCCAACGCGATGCGCCGACAAAGGAGAAGGAGCGCAGCGCGGGCCGCCAGAAGGTGAATATAATCCACACCCGGGAACCATGCGCACATTAGAACGCGCCAATTACGCAAGTACAGATGCAGTCTCGCGGAATTGGCGCGTTCTAATGCAAGTCAATGGCGGCGAAAACGCAGCGCTTCCGCAAAATAATTGGTAGTGCTGCGTTTTTTTCCGCAATGATAATCAGCAGCGGAAATTCCCGCAACATGTGCACAGCACATGCGGATTATCATTGGGGAACATTGCTGCCCTTCTACCATGCGTTTTTAATGCGTTTCCGCAGCTGCAAAAACGCTGCGGAAACGCATTAAAAACGCATCGTGGGCACACAGCCTAAAAGTGGGGAAGCAAACCAATTTCTCTGATAAGGTATAGTACAAAGAATCTTATATTCACCTGTATTATTGATTTAGGCAAAGTTTGTTGAAAGTACAGTTCCATTTTAAGGTTGACACTGATAAAAGCTGAAACTTGATGGTTGCACTTAGCAGGAGGTATGTACTTCTAAACTAGTTGAAGAAAGTTTCTGGGGCAACAAGTGAATTACAAACCTTATAAGGTACAGTTCCCACCAAATCTCTGGAATTTTAGTTGTGGCCTCTGACAGGCCTATGGTTACTTTCTGCTTAGCTGAATACAAATCTTTTTATTGCCAAATATTGGTATCTTACTGTGCTCCAAGCCCAAACTTTGGCAGTCAGCAGCTCTGCGTGAACACTGCTGTCCACTAAACTTCCTAGTTTGCTCAGTCCTGACCTCTATCAGGTCTATGCTGGATATACGTAGGTGACACACAGTTACTTAGTTACGCTTCCAAATTGCCTTTTGGCCCAATCTAGCCCAGTTTAACAGGCTTCTAGCCCCATTCCAGGGAACACTACGCACCACGTATGTGCCCATATATTACATCACTCACAGTTCCCCATCAAATATGTTCCCTGCAAGTGACAAAACCTGAAAAATAGCAGATGGACATGACATCCTCTCTCTGATGACTATAAGGCTATGTGCCCACGCTGCGGAAATGAAGCAGAAATTTTCTGCTTCATTTCTGCATGTCCTCTCCCGGATAAACGCATGCAGAATTCCGCACGCGTTTATTGTGCGTTTATCTCGCGATTTCCACATGCGGAATTGCCTTGCGTTTTTTATTGCATTGCAAAGGCAATTCCGCTTGCGGAAACGCAAAATTAATTGACATGCTGCGGATTTTTCCACGCAACATAAATGCTGCGGAAAAATCTGCAGCATGGGCATTGAACTTGCGGAATCCCCTTTGGGACCATGGGGGGCGGATTACATAGCGTTTCACAAGCGTTTACGCTGCGGAAATTCCGCAGCATATACGCTTGAAAAACGCTACATGGGCACATACCCTTACAGAATGCTGCCTTATTCAGTTGCTTAGTTTAACACTTTTTCTTTAACCCCTTTACAACCCAAGGTGGTTTGCACCTTAATGACCAGGCCAATTTTTACAATTCTGACCACTGTCACTTTATGAGGTAATTACTCTGGAACGCTTCAACGGATCCCCCTGATTCTTTTTTTGTGACATATTGTACTTAATGATTGTGGTAAAATTTCTTCGATATCACTTGCGCTTATGTGTGAAAAAAACGGAAATTTGGCAAAAATTTTGAACATTTCCCACATGTCTACTTTACATCAGCACAATTTTGGAACCAACATTTTTTTTATTAGGGAGCTATAAGAGTTAAAAGTTGACCAGCGATTTCTCATTTTTCCAACAAAATTTACAAAACCATTTTTTTTAGGGACCACATCATATTTAAAGTCACTTTGAGGGGTCTTTATTAGAGATGAGCGTTGTTCTACTCGAACTGTTCGCCAATCTCAAATTCGAGCTGTTTTGGGCGGTGTTCGAGCCGGTCGGCGAACACGAACAATTTGAGAAAAATTCGGCTGTTCGAGGTTATGTTCGATAACTGTTCGTGCACCAAAATCATAACTGGATTTTTTCTCAGTAATGATGAAAATTAATGTTAATACGCAGTTTGAGTGTACAGCGGGGTGGGGGGAGGGGCAGGGGATGGATCTCTGCAGGAACAATGAAGATCTCCATTTTTTTTTCTCTTTCCCGCATTTGCAGTGGGGAGGTGCAATCTGTCAGCCTATCAGCAGCGCACACACGGAGCGAAGTGCTTTTTTTCACACAAGCAAGGGCATGTGTGATTGGCAGTGTATGTCACATGTCCTTGCCCTATAAGACCAAGCCATTTTCCCCGTCGCCACCATTTTCTCACTGCTGCAGCTGCGTGTTAGACGGCACCGCTGTTGCTGTGTGCGCTATACCTTGTTAATTTCAAGCCAATTTTCGCACAAATATACAGATAGCTTGGGAGTAGGGAATAGTTGTGATTGCAGTCCTTTTAAGGACTAGGTTACAGCATTTCCTACGACTTTTATCAGGCAGGTCTGTGCTCTTAAATAGATAGATTGTGGGAGTAAAGACTAATTGTAATTGGAGTCCTTTTCAGGACTAGGTTACATCAGTTCCTATCAGTTTTTGCCAGGCAGGTCTGTGCCAGTGCTGTGCAAGTTTTTTTCACAGCATTTGGCTGAATCTAGCAAAGCTAATCCTTTTTGGCCTATTGCAGAGTGTGTTAGTCAGTGGAGTAGCCTATCTGTGTTGCAAGATATACCACCTGTGTATAGAATACCAATTTTTTTACTGCACCTAGTGAAGTAAAATCTTTTGGGCATAGCATCATTCTATTAGTCCATCTATACTGACCTCCATCAGGTTGCAAACTGAATATAATTTTTTTCTGCATCTAGCTCTGAAAAAATATTTGGGCTTCTAGCAGTGTGTGGGACTTGGTCTATTAGTCCATCTATACTGACCTCCATCAGGTTGCAAATTAAAAATAATTTTTTTCTTCATTTAGCTCTGAAAAAATATTTGGGCTTCTAGCAGTGTGTGGGACTTGTTCTATTAGTCCTTCTATACTGACCTCCAGCAGGTTGCAAATTGAATATAATTTTTTTCTGCATCTAACTCTGAAAAAATATTTGGGCTTCTAGCGGTGTGTGGGACTTGGTCTATTAGTCCATCTATACTGACCTCCATCAGGTTGCAAATTAAAAATAATTTTTTTCTGCATCTAGCTCTGAAAAAATATTTGGGCTTCTAGCAGTGTGTGGGACTTGGTCTATTAGTCCATCTATACTGACCTCCATCAGGTTGCAAATTAAAAATAATTTTTTTCTTCATTTATCTCTGAAAAAATATTTGGGCTTCTAGCAGCGTGTGGGACTTGTTCTATTAGTCCATCTATACTGACCTCCATCAGGTTGCAAATTAAAAATAATTTTTTTCTGCATCTAGCTCTGAAAAAATATTTGGGCTTCTAGCAGTGTGTGGGACTTGGTCTATTAGTCCATCTATACTGACCTCCATCAGGTTGCAAATTAAAAATAATTTTTTTCTGCATCTAGCTCTGAAAAAATATTTGGGCTTCTAGCAGTGTGTGGGACTTGGTCTATTAGTCCATCTATACTGACCTCCATCAGGTTGCAAATTGAATAAAAAAAATTTCTGCATCTAGCTCTGAAAAAATATTTGGGCTTCTAGCGGTGTGTGGGACTTGGTCTATTAGTCCATCTATACTGACCTCCATCAGGTTGCAAATTAAAAATAATTTTTTTCTGCATCTAGCTCTGAAAAAATATTTGGGCTTCTAGCAGTGTGTGGGACTTGGTCTATTAGTCCATCTATACTGACCTCCATCAGGTTGCAAATTAAAAATAATTTTTTTCTGCATCTAGCTCTGAAAAAATATTTGGGCTTCTAGCAGTGTGTGGGACTTGGTCTATTAGTCCATCTATACTGACCTCCATCAGGTTGCAAATTAAAAATAATTTTTTTCTTCATTTAGCTCTGAAAAAATATTTGGGCTTCTAGCAGTGTGTGGGACTTGTTCTATTAGTCCTTCTATACTGACCTCCAGCAGGTTGCAAATTGAATATAATTTTTTTCTGCATCTAGCTCTGAAAAAATATTTGGGCTTCTAGCGGTGTGTGGGACTTGGTCTATTAGTCCATCTATACTGACCTCCATCAGGTTGCAAATTAAAAATAATTTTTTTCTGCATCTAGCTCTGAAAAAATATTTGGGCTTCTAGCGGTGTGTGGGACTTGGTCTATTAGTCCATCTATACTGACCTCCATCAGGTTGCAAATTAAAAATAATTTTTTTCTGCATCTAGCTCTGAAAAAATATTTGGGCTTCTAGCAGTGTGTGGGACTTGGTCTATTAGTCCATCTATACTGACCTCCATCAGGTTGCAAATTGAATAAAAAAATTTTCTGCATCTAGCTCTGAAAAAATATTTGGGCTTCTAGCGGTGTGTGGGACTTGGTCTATTAGTCCATCTATACTGACCTCCATCAGGTTGCAAATTAAAAATAATTTTTTTCTGCATCTAACCCAGCCAATAGTTTTGGCCTAATACCACAGTTTGGCCACTCAGCTCTGCTCGGTTACCATCCATTGTTTTTTTGTGCAAACAACTCCAGAGTTGTGAATTAGTTAACCACCAAAATGAGTGGAAAAAGGCCTGCTGCTGGTGGAAAGGGGAATAGGCGTGTTGGGAAGGGGAAAAAAGGTTGTGTCCGTGGGGTAGGTGCAGAAGAAAGACCATCTTCCAGCCAAACTAAAATGTCTACTTCTTTTAGCGGACAATGTGATAAGATCCCTTTCTTACGGCCACGCCAATCGCTACAAATTCCAGATGAGGCACAAAAACAGCAGGTGCTTCAACGGATATCAAGTGCTCCTTTAAGTGGGCTCTCCTCCACATCAACTTCAACATCACAAATACTCCAGTCCTCAAAGGTGTCACCCAAATCGCACTTGCTTCCTCACAGCTCCCAAATCTCCAGCTGCCCGTCTGAGTATGAGGTAGAACAGATGGTTGAGTCTGCAGAGCTGTTTACTCATACTATAGCCTGGGAATCAGAGGTCGACTCCAGCGCTTCTGTGAATCCAGACGAGGAAATGATCTGCACTGATGCCCAGAATCTTTATGAGTCGGATCCAGGACCAGACGCAGAAGGTTCTGACCATAATGTAGACCCTCATTCCCAAACTGTAACTCCTGTTGGTGGAGACAATGAGGAAGACGATGATAAGACTCAAATACCTGATTGGAGCGACAACTTTAGTTTTTTGTCAGGGCAGGAACAGGTTGGCTCTGAGGACGACGGGTGTGATAACGCACAGGGTGATGATGATGAGGTCGGAGATCCCACTTACTGTCAACCCACAGTCAGCCAAGAGATGAGGTCAGCAGAGGAGGTGGAGGAAGATGCTAGTGACGACGAGGTCAGGTTGCACCTTCCTGGACAGAGACGTAGTACTGGAAGCACGTCAACAACTGCATCCTCAAACACAACTCTGCCTCTCACCACAAGTCGTGGTGGCTCTTCAGGTCGCATGGGTGCTAAGCCTTGCATAGCCTGGGCATTTTTTCAGATCGATAAAGATGACCCAACTCGTGTTATCTGTAACATTTGTCAGCAAAAGCTAAGTAGAGGCCAAAAAATACATAGTTTGAGTACTTCATGCATGAACCGGCACATGGACATGAAGCATAAGTTGCAGTGGGAAGCTCAGTGTGCTACAATGCGGTCTAGCCGGCCGGGCCAACCACCGTCTGCCATATCTTGTGCATCCGCGGACTCTTCATCCTCTGTGACTGGGGGGACAGCAGTCACACCTGTTTTGGGGCGCAGACCTGCCACCTCTTTACCCGCAACAGCCAGCGTGATTGGCAGGTCATCATTTTCTTTGGAGGTGGTAACACCAGCTGGTCTTGAGCGCTGTCCGACATCGATAGCACCACCTTTGGATCAAGGCAACCTAACATGTCCGCCTGCATCTTCCTCACAGACCGGCAGTTTGCCGGGGACACCCTTATCAACCCCGTCTAAGCACAATAGCCAGCCCTCGGTCCCTCAGATGTGGACAAGTAAAAGACCATTTCCTCCTAGCCATGAGAAAGCTAAGAGGTTGAATTTCACCATCTGCAAGCTCTTGGCTACAGAAATGCTGCCTTTCCGCCTGGTGGACACAGAGGATTTTCGAGACCTTATGTCCGTCGCAGTGCCCCAGTACCAGATGCCCAGTCGGCACTACTTCTCAAAGAAAGGTGTGCCTGCGCTCCACCAGCATGTCGCACACAACATCACCGCTTCTTTGAGAAACTCTGTGTGTGACAGGGTGCATTTCACCACAGACACTTGGACGAGTAGGCATGGACAGGGGCGTTACATGTCGCTGACTGGGCACTGGGTAACTATGGTGACAGCAGGACAAGGGGCTGCTGTCCAAGTCTTGCCGTCCCCACGAGTTGTGCGTCAATCCTCTTTATGTCATTTTTCCTCCACTGCTTCTGCCTCCTCAACCTCCTCTCGGTCTTCCACCTGCACCCAAAGCCTGTCTGGTCATGCCACAAGCTTTCTAACTGCGCAGAAGGGATCCTGCACACCTCCTTACTATGCTGGCAGTAGGGCTCAACGTCATCAGGCGGTTTTTACATTGAAATGTCTGGGAAATGTGAGTCACACAGCTGAGGAGTTGTGGTCAGCTCTGGAGAACCAATTTCATGAATGGTTGTCTCCACTGGACCTGAAACCAGGGAAGGCCGTGTGCGACAATGCTGCAAACCTGGGTGCGGCCCTTCGCCGGGGCAATGTCACACACGTGCCTTGTATGGCTCACGTGTTGAACCTGGTTGTCCAGCAATTTTTAGCCCACTATCCCAGACTAGATGGCCTTCTGCAGAGGGCACGGTCGCTGTGTGCTCACTTCCGCCGTTCGCATCCCGCAGCTCAGCGACTTACATCTCTACAGAAGTCGTTGGGCCTGCCACTTCACCGGCTAAAATGCGATGTGCCTACCCGGTGGAATTCAACTCTGCACATGTTGCAGCGACTGTGGCAGCACCGACAAGCCCTGGTGCAATACGTTCTGACGTATAGCCTGGGCCAACGAGATTCAGAGGTGGGGCAAATCACGCTGGAGGAGTGGTCTCAGATCAGGGACCTATGCACCCTTCTGCACAGTTTTGAAATGGCGACGAAGATGTTTAGTGCTGACGATGCCATTATCAGCATGACTATTCCGGTGATTTACATGCTGGAGCACATGTTAAACAGAATTCGGAGTCAGGTGGTGGCACAAGAGGAGGTGGAGGAAGTAGAGGAGGAGGAGTTGTATGTGGAAGGGCTAACATCTGCAAGGTCCAGACGGTCGGCAGCACCAAGGCGGCAGGCATGTGAGGGTGGGGGAGATGATTTTACCAGGGCGCATGGTAGCAGCCAAACTAGTGAGGAAGGTGCAGGAGCCCAGGAAGAAGTGGAGGACGAACTGATGGAAGACTCATCAGATGAGGGAGACCTTGATCACATTTCTGTTGTGCGAGGTTGGGGGGAGAGGACAGAGGAAGGAAGCATGATTGCTACCTCGCCACCAACACAACAGGGACTTGGTGCTCCTGGATGCGCAACACACATGAGTGCCTTCTTGCTGCACTACCTGCAACATGACCCTCGAATTGTGAGAATTAGAAATAATCCTGACTACTGGGTTGCCACACTGTTAGATCCCCGGTACAAAAGTAAATTTGCAGAAATTATTCCTGCCATAGAAAGGGATGCACGCATGCAGGAGTATCAGCAGAGACTGTTGCAGAATCTTACATGTGCTTTTCCACAAAATACCAGTGGTGCACGTAGTGAATCTCACAGTTCCAACTTGCCAACCGTGGGACCGTCAAGTGTTCAGCACTCAAACCGTAACAGAACCACAGTATCTGCTGGTAACATCAATTTTGCGGAATCATTTCACCACTTTTTTAGCCCATCCTTTGCAAGGCCACAGGAGACAAGAAGTCTGACACATAGTCAACGCCTAGAGACGATGGTACAGGAGTATCTCCAAGTAAACATTGAAGCCACGACTGTGTCACTGGACCCTTGCTCTTTTTGGGCTTCCAATCTGGATAAATGGCCGGAGCTAGCCACTTACGCCTTGGAGATCTTGTCATGCCCCGCAGCCAGCGTTCTGTCTGAACGTGTGTTCAGCGCTGCTGGTGGTGTGCTGACAGATAAGCGCACGCGGCTCTCCACTGATAATGTAGACAGACTCACGTTCATAAAGATGAACAAATCATGGATCCGAAACGACTTTTCTACCCCTGTGTCATCCTGGGGAGAGTAAAAGCTTGATGATTGGTTAAAATCACCCTACCAACCGTTTTAAGCTTTCAAATTACTAATCATGTTTATCTGTATCTTGACTGGAAAATAATTTGGGCTTTGTAGCAGTGTGCAGCACTGATCCTATTAGGCCATCTATAATAAGCTTCACCAGATTTAAAATTAAAAATAATTTTTAGCTGCATCTAGCCCGGAAAATAATTTTGGGGCTCCGAGATGCGCAAGACACATAAGTGCCTTCTTGCTGCACTACCTGCAGCATGACCCTCATATTGTCAGAATTCGAAGTAATCATGACTACTGGGTTGCCACACTCTTAGATCCCCCAAACTTTTCGATCAACCTTTTCATTTTAATAAAGACCAAAAAAATGGTCATTTTTGAAATTATAAGCATTAGCAGGTTGTTAGAAACTGAAATCAAACAGTTTTCAACTCAAAACTTTATTCTAGGTGATGTTACATTTTCACATAGGACCCCTTGTTCGAAAGGAGCTTCTGAACTCTCTCGTCCATTGAATTTGTCAGGTTTTGGATGGTTTCTGCTTCAATTGTTTTGCATGAGGACAGAATACCCTCCCAGAGCTGTTGCTTAGATGTGAACTGCCTCCCGCCATCATAGACACTCCTTTTAATGATGCTCCAAAGGTTCTGAATGGGGTAGAGGTCAGGGGAGCATGGGGGTCACACCATAAGTTTGTCCCCTTTTATGCCCATATCAGCCAGAGATGCAGATGTTTTATGTGCAGCATGAGATGGTGCATTATCATGCAGAAAAATGATCTTGCTGTGAAATACACGGTTCTTCTTCTTGAACCATGGCAGGAAGTGCTGTTTGAGAAAATCCACATACATTATGGAGTTCATCTTTAGCGCCTTCAGGGATCCTAAAGGGGCCGACAATCTCTCTCCCCATGATTCCAGCCCAAAACATTACTCCACCTCCTCCTTGTTGGCGCTGTAGCCGTGTTTGCGTGGGGTGTCCATCAACCAGCCATCCTCCACTCCATTCATCTGGACCATCGAGCGCTGCACGGCACTCATCCGTGAGCAAAACAGTTTTGAAATCAGTCTTCATGTAATGTTTGGCCCACTGGAGCCGTTTCTGCTTGTGTGAAGTGGATAGAGGAGGTCGACAGGATGGCGTATGCACAGCTGCAAACCTCTGAAGGACCCTGCATCTTGTTGTTCGGGGGACGTTGGAGGCACAAGCAGCTTCAAAAACTTGTCTGCTGCTATGACAAGGCTTTTTTGCCGCTGCTCTTTCAACCTGACGTAATTGCCTGTAGGAAAGAGTCCTCAATTTGCCCTTATCAGCACGCACACGTGTGTACTGTGAATCAGCTACATACTTCTTGATTGCCAAGACACTTCATCCTGATCATCGCACAATGTTGATTGTAGTCATGCCTTGACCTAAACACTCCACAATTTGTTGCTTCTCAGCAGCCGACACATCCTTTTTCTTTCCCATTTTGGCAGAAAATGTAGGCTGCTTAATAATGTGAGAGAGCCTTCTTAAGTAGTCTTGCCTTTCATTGGACACACCTGCCAAACTAATTAGCACAGGTGTCTGCAATTGCTTACAGTGATATAAAGAGCCCTGACACACATCACCATCAATGAGTTTAACTGACAAACAAACAAATTCTTCCCTTATCACTCCTAAACACTTTTTGCATAATAATTTGGAACGCGGTGTACATGTGCTTTTCCACAAAACACCAGTGGTTCACGTAGTGAATCTTACAGTTCTAACTTGCCAACCGTGGTCTGTATGGAATTGTTCAATAAAGGGCCCAAAATTAAGATAACATAGATGGGAGAGGTCTCTATGAATAGGAATTCCTAAGTATTTGATACCCTGTGAGGGCCAGGCAAAGGGAAAGTTGGACTGGATGGAATCCTATATGGATTTAGGGAGGGAGACATCGAGGGCCTCAGACTTCGCTGCATTGATTTTAAAATTTTACCATGTAACAAAGTGATCTATTTCAGCCATAACAGCAGGGATGGATATATGTGATTGAGTGATATATACTAGGACATCATCAGCAAATAGAGAGCACTTGTACTCGGTGCCTCCCACCTCAATCCACCTAATATTGGGGTTATGGCGAATTGATGAGAGCAGGTGCTCCGTCACTAGGATGTATAAGAGAGGGGACAGAGGACATCCCTGCCTTGTCCCATTGGTGATTGTGAAAGGTGATGAAAATGTTCTGACGCACCCCCTGGGCCTTGGGACACCCGGAGCCGGACCCTTTTTGGTGGATGCTGGTGGTTGTAGTCTTCGTGGCGGCGATCCGGTTCCGTGGCTCAGGGCGGTCACTATTTATGTGGTTTTGATGTTTAAATGTCCGACTACGCCACCCGTGGATTGCGGTCAGAGTGAACCGCCGCTACAGGGCAGACCGCTAAGGCTGGTGTTGTGGGTGCAGCAGAGCGTAGCATAACTCCCCACGGGAGGAGTATAGCCTCAGGGCAGTGTATGCGGAGGATGGGGGTGATGGTGCAGGGCAGCAGCAGTAACGACACGGAGTCAGTGATGCAGTTCAGGGCCTTTACTCACAGTTCTTATTATCCAGACCACGTCTGCAGGTAACGGCTGCCCACGTCGTACTGTGCTCACCAGGTGAGGGGCTCAGACAACTCCCAGATAACTTTGGAGCGCTTCACAGGACCCCCTTTGTGTGTCCTTTGTCTGGCCTTTCTTACCAACACTTCTGTCCGGCTGCCTCGGGCCTCCTCTTGGTAAACTTGGCGCCAGTTTCCCTGACCCTATGTGGTGCCTTCCTAGCGGGTGGAGCAAGGGGCTGCGCCACATAAAATGTCAGAGCCTCCGGTTTCTAGCTGAGGGTCGTTTCCTGCCTCCACTAGTTCGGGGACCGGTCTCCCCCTTTGGCCTGACCCCTCCACGCAGGTGGATTCGGGCGTGCGGTGGCGACTCGCCCGTCCGCACCCCTGGGATCCCTTCATTCCTCGTTCCTGGAGCCTTCTCCGCTCCTCTTCCTTCCTTCTCCCTCTTGCAGGCCTGGGCCTCTGTTACTAGGCCCGCCTCCGGAGCAGAGCTCATGCAGAGCCCCTGCTCCCTGCCACTTCTGCTCAGACTTCTCTGCACTGAACTAAGATGGTGCCCACCTTTTATACTCCCTTCTCAATGCACCCAGGAACTGCTTCCTCCCTGCTCCTGCACTGCAGGGTTCCCCTTCCTCAGTGTTCCCTCCCCCCACTCCAGCCAGGGACAGGGACTGTCGTGCCCATCTCAGGGGCATATTGGTCGCCCTGCCCCACGGCAATGTGGTGTAATGCATGCAGGTGTCGGGTCCTGATCCACACTCCATCCTTATCTGAGAGTGAGATATCACACCTCTGGGTGAGGTGCAATACGTCTGTAGCAACCGAGCCCTCGGTGCTACAGTTCCATTTATCTTCAGCCTAGGTGATGTATTGTGATACAGGGCCGTGATTTTGGCTATAAAAGGGTCCCCTAGACCCCTACCCCAAGCTTTTTAAGAGAATCATATATGGCGTGCCAGGAGACTCTATGGAATGCTTTCTCAGCATCCAACGAGAGTATCTACTTACAAATTTTTAACTGCATCTAGCCCAGGAAATACTTTGTGCCTAGTAGCAGTGTCTGCTAGTCAGCGGATTATCCCGGCTGTTAAGCAAGCTACACCACCTGTAGTTTGGACACTTAATTTTTTCAAAGGAAATGCTTCGGGACCACGGGATACTTAGTGAAGAGCATCAGGAGGCACCCCAAGGCATAGGGGCTGGGACTGGCACTAGGATGCCTTGCGGTGGACAGCCGAGCTCGATCCTTATAAAAGCTTTTTAACTGCAGCAGCTTTAGTGGACGCTACTGGAGCTGGAATTACGCGGCTGCTGGCATGAGACTTGCCCTCCAATAGATCCTTGTAAATGGATTTAAAGTGTATTCATTCAAATTAGAGGGACAATTTAAATTAAAAAGCTTAGAGCTGCCTCCACCACAGGGGGGCTCTCTCGACCCACCAGCGGACAGGCACCAGTATTGGGAGAGGGGGGCTGGCCGTCAGGGTTCACCGCGGCTCTGGCACAAACCCGGCGACACGGAGGTGGCACGGGCAGGAGCGGACTGGCCGTCTCGGCTTCTCACTTTTTGGATTTTAGAAGGGCATGACATGCCTATATCTGTGTCTCCCCCTCCTTTTACTCCTCCACCTCTTTTCTTTTAGCATGACTATATGTACTTGTCACTTTTCCATGTGTTAGTTGTGTCTTCTGAGCAGTTTGTCAGCTTTTGGACACCTTTGAAGGTGTTTTCTATGTGTTTCTATGTGTTTTTGTTTGCCTGCCATTGGTTTTAACGGTGTTCGAAGGTGTTCGACGAACAGTTCGACGAACAGTTCGGCGAACACACGGGTGTTCGACGAACCGAACCGAACTCGAACACTACGGGGGTGGCTCAACACTAGTCTTTATGACAGAAAATACCCAAAAGTGACACCATTCTAAAAACTGTACAAGGTGCTCAAAACCACATTCAAGAACTTTATTAACCCTTCAGGTGC
Source organism: Phyllobates terribilis (assembly GCF_046119375.1). Taxonomy (NCBI): domain Eukaryota; kingdom Metazoa; phylum Chordata; class Amphibia; order Anura; family Dendrobatidae; genus Phyllobates; species Phyllobates terribilis. Next base: position 442,126,262 of record NW_027362763.1, read on the forward strand.
TTCACAGGAATTTTTGGAATGTGGAAGAAAAAAATTAACATTTAACTTTTTTCACAAAAATGTTACTTTAGACCCAATTTTTTTATTTTCGTAGGGGATAACAGGAAAAAATGGACCCCAAAATTTGTTGTGCAATTTCCCCTGGGCACGCAGATACCCCATATGTGGGGAAAAAACACTGTTTGGGCGCACGGCAGGGTTCGGAAGGGAAGGAGCGCCATTTGACTTTTTGAATGTAAAATTTGCTTGAATAATTAGCTGACGCCATGTTGCATTTGGGGAGCCCCTGATGTGCCTAAACAGTGGAAACCCCCCACAAGTGACACCATTTTGGAAACTAAACCCCTCAGGGAACTTATCTAGATGTGTGGTGAGCACCTTGAACCTCCAGGTGCTTCACAGAAGTTTATAAGATTGAGCCGTAAAAATAAAATTTTCACATTTTTCCCACAAAAATGTTTTTCAGCCCCCACTTTTGCATTTTCATAAGGGTAACAGAAAAAATTGCACTATGCAGTTTGTTGTGCAATTTCTCCTGAGTTAGCAGATACCCCATATGTGGGGGAAAACTACTGTTTGGGCGCGCGGCAGGGTTCGCAATGGAAGGAGCGCCATTTGACTTTTTGATTGTAAAATTTGCTTGAATAATTAGCGGATGTGCCCCTGATGTGCCTAAACAGGGGAAACCCCCCACAAGTGACACCATTTTGGAAACTAGACCCCTCAGGGAACTTATCTAGATGGGGGTTCAAGGTGCTCACCATACAAGTCATTTACAGAAGTTTATAACATGGAGCCGTGAAAATAAAAATATCAAACTTTTTCCATAAAAATGATGTTTTAGCCCCAATTTTTTTATTTTCACAAGGGTAAGAGGAGAAAATGGACCCCAAAAACTTTTGTGCAATTTCTCCTGAGTACGTTAATACCCCATATGTGGGGAAAATACAGTGTTTGGGCGCACGGCAGAGTTCAGAAGGGAAGGAGCACTGTGTGACTTTTCAAACGCAAAATCGGCTGGAATCAAGAGTGGATGCCATGTCGCGTTTGGAGAGCCCCTGATGTGCCTAAATAGTGGAAACCCCCCACAAGTGACCCCATTTTGGAAACTACACCCCTCAAGGTTTTTATAAAGGGGTATAGTTAACATTTTGAACCCAGAGGTACGACACAGAATTTGATAACATTAGGTCATCATATTGAATAAGTTGTCATTAGTCTTGAGCGCAAGTGCTCGCTACTTGAGTTTGCATCGGGTACTCAGGTATGCACCATGTATCACGGGTGCTCAAGTGAAATGCTCGAGTCCCCGCCCGCATGTTTCACGGTTATTAGACACCCCAAAAAAACATGTGTGGACCGCTCGTGCATGGCAGGCAATCCCGCAAGGTGTTTTTGGCCGCGAAGTATATGGGGCGGAGACTCGAGCACCCGCGATACTCAATGCATACCCGAGCACCCGATGCAAACTCAAGTAGCGAGCACTTGCGTTCAACACTAGTTGCCATATCGTCATCTTTTTTTTTTTACTTTTGAAAAGAAAAACAACCCTACCCTAGCCCAACCCTAACCCCAACCCTAACCCCAACCCCAGCCCTAGCGTTTATTTTTTACGCCGTTCCTAGTGCGGTATAAGTGATTAGACGACCTTATTCTTCGGGTCGGTGCGACTACAGAGATACCAGAATCATATCGGGTTTTTCTGATTGACAGCTGTCACACACTAAAAGACACATTTTGTAAAATCTAGTTTTTGCATCGCCATATTTTGAGAGCTATAATTTTTCCATATTTTGGCCGAAAGTCATGTGATGGCTTGTTTTTTGCGGGATGAGTTAACGTTTTTATTGGTGCCATTTTAAGGCATGTGACATTTTTTGATCGCTGTCTATTCCAGCTTTTGGGAGGCAGAATAAACAAAAACCAACAATTCAGGAATTGTTTTTTTTTTTTTTATTATTATTCTACGCCGTGTGTGGTAAAATTGATAAGGTAGCTTTATTCTTCGGGTCAGTACATTTACAGTGGTACCACATTTATATCGTTTTCTATGTTTTGGCGCTTTTACACAATAAAAGCTATTTTATAGAAAAAAATATTTTTTTGCCTCGCTTTATTCTGAGAGCTATAACTTTTTGATTTTTCGGATGATGAAGCTGTATGACAGCTTATTTTTTGCGGGACAAGATGACGTTTTCAGTGGTACCATTTTTATTTATATTCGTCTTTTTGATCGCGTGTTATTCTATTTTTTGTTTGGCGGTATGATGATAAAGCATTGTTTTTTGCTTCGTTTTTATTTATTTTTTTACCATGTTCACTGAAGGGGTTAACTGGTGGGACAATTTTATAGGTCAGGTCGTTCTGGACGTGGCAATACCCAATATGTGCTCTTTTATTGTTTTTTTTTTTTTTCATAATATTATTTATTGATGGGTACATTATATTTTTATTTTTGGTGGATTATTTTTTTTTTTTTTTTTTTTACATTTTTACAGGTTTTTTTTAGTTTTTTTTCACTTTCTGACAGTTTTTTATTTGTTTACTTTGTCCAACTATGGGACTTTCACTTTTTTTATTCTGATCACCTGCATAGCATAGGGATGGAGCACCATCCCTGTGCTATGGAGGCTGTCAGCGCTGCACAGTGAGAAGATAGTTTGGTCATGTACTGCGCATGACAAAAAAATCTTCCTGCTGTCTGGTGACCCGGATGTTGTCATGACGACATTGGGTCATCATGGCAACATCCGGGAAGCCGCTGCAGACAGCGCTGGAGGCCGGAAGAGGAGGTGAGTATACCGATCACCTTCCCTTAGCCACCGCAATGCTGCGATCGACTTCGATCACAGCATTGCTGGGGTTAATGTGCCGGGAGCGGTGCGGGACCACTCCCAACACAGTACCGGGTGTCAGCTGTGACAATCAGCTGACACCCGGCGTCGATCGCGCCCGCACAGCCTGTGTGCGCGAGCGATCACCATGACGTACTAATGCGAGTCAGGCTCTTAAAGCCCAGAGCACTGACACGTATTAATATGTCATGGGCTTTAAAGGGGTTAACAGAGACCACCACTCTGCATTAACTAAAGAAAACACATTAAAAACAGTTAATAATAGGCAGAACAGTCCAATACAGCATATATACATGTAACGTTTTTAGAATTAATTAAAAAAAGGATATGCCTTCTGAGGACACTCCTAAAATCCAGCCTGTATTTCTTAGCTAAGTCATATAGGTGAAATCGCTTGTGGAAGAGTGGTTGGAGTGTTGATTGGTGAGGGGGAAGCATATTGTGCATTGCTAATATATGCTGTCAGGCTTTATAGATATATTCAGATTATAGAGTTTTAGCACTGGATCTAATCTTGGCAGGAAAACACAAGAAATAAAATAGAATTACAGTTGGAGTATTACAGTATTACAATGGCCTGCAAATTGGTGGTGATCCAGGTCTTGAAAATCACACTGATTGCCCAAAAGACCTCTGAAAATAGTGCATCTCAGATATTAGAAGTGCATAATTCCTGCCTCAGTGAGTATAGATTAAAAAAAAAAGTAGAAAAGTAGAGATGATCAAACCGATTCGAATTTGAGTCAAACTGCAAGAAAATTGAAGGTGCTGATGAATTCAAAAAATTTGGGATTTGATTTGCAAAAATCATTGAAGGCTGACATGACCATATGCTTCCCCATAATGCATTGCAGCTATCACATCACACGGTGCTATCACCTCACAAGGTATAAAGCAGCCAATCAGGAGGGACTATCATAGACTGTGTAAAAGTCTAAGAAGGGCATGCAGCAACCATTTTAGGGTGATTTTAGGATAGTTTATCAGTGCTCACTGACTGCTCAGCAATAGAGACAGGAATAGAAAGGCCTAAAACATTGGACTAAGCTCCAGACTGTAATATGTTGAATAACTGGAGTAATGAAAAATAATGGAGTAGTAGTGTGTAAATAATAAAGAAATTCAATTGATAGGGGGAGAGATAGATAAGAGAAGCGTCAGGCTCAGTGGGATTGATCAGTGATATGATTGAAAATTCTTAATGTACTTGGAAGCAAATGCTTAAGAGCACCATAATTGATTTTTTTTTTAAATTGAAATCAGTGTCAATCTTTGTGCTTGCTTGTCACAAGCAACTGTAATGAGTTTTTGTATTTGTTGTGCAATACTTTCTGTGAAGACAGAATAATTGTTGTTTTAAAATGGAGCAAAAAAATACACAAAATCCAAACATTTAACTGTAACTGTCTACTTCACAAAGTGTGTGACGCATGCAATAGCTTTTTTTCAAATTTGTTTTACTATTCAAATTTTACATCTTTACCGACCACACCAATGCGGCAACTGATTTCAAGTGGTGGCCTTTTGGTCATGTATTTATTTAGCATTTCTCATTATGTCATTTTTGGGGAAGGAATTGAATTTAGTTTAAAAAAAATGTAAAAAAAAAATAACAAATTTAGACATCTAACTGTGTATGTCTCTTTTTGCACACCTATTTTACTAGTCCAGTTTGATAACTGTAATTATAATTTGACACCTATAATTTGATGTACTGATAGATTTTGCTTTCTGTATGTGTATCTACAGTGGCTTGAAAAAGTATTTACCCTCCCTTGGCTTTTTACCTTTTTTGTCACATTACAACCTTCCCTAGTGAAAGCCAGTGAGGCGAAACGTGCGTCCGGATTTGCTCTGCATGAGAGGTCTGTACCATACTATTTACTGCCTATCTATCATATATTGTCACCTTGAACTGATTGCACTAATGGCACTTTATACCCACATTTTGTTTACAGATATAAGCATTAGCACTTTTCATATCTATGACCATGTGGATATCAATCTGTTTATTTTATATTGATTAATTGCACTGTAGCATTTTTATGGGTAAATTTTTGTCTGTCATTCGATTTAAATCTAATTGGTGCAGAAATGGCTATTTTTTATACAGAATTATACCTCTCATCCAGTCTTTTTTAATCGTGTATTCCCCACAATTTTTTTGTGAGATATATTTCCGTTTTCTTGTTTAATAAATATGAAATTTATTTGATATTTGTGTAACGTTCCATTTTTATAGGATTTACATTACAACGTGTTTAAATATTTTTGTAATCCGATTTGTGTGTGATGCATCAGCACTAAATAGTCTAAGTTGGTGAAGTGAGAAAAATATAAGCATAAATTAAATTTATTGGATCAAATAACTAAAAATTGGCATGTGCATATGTATTCACCCCTTTTGCGTTGAAGCCCCTAAAAATTTCTGGTGCAGGCAGTTACCTTCATAAGTCACATGCTTAGTGAAAGGAAGTCCACCTGTGTGCAATCTAAGTGTCACATGATGTGTCAGTATATACACACCTTTTCTGAAAGGCCACAGAGGCTGCAACACTATTAAGCAAGGGGCGCCAATAGCCAAACAACACCATGAAGACCAAGGAGATCTCCAAACAATTCAGATAAAAAGTTGTTGAGAAGTCAGGATTGGGTTATAAAAAATAAACCAATCTCTGATGATTCCTTGAAACACCTTCAAATCCATTATCATCAAATGGAAAAAACATGGTAGCACAACAAACCTGTCAAGAGAGAACCGCCCACCAAAACTCTCAGCCCAGACAAGGAGGGCATTAATCAGAGAGGCAGCACAGAGATTAAAGGTAACCCTGAAAAAGCTGCAAAGTTCCCAAAGAGAGACTGGAATACCTCTCCATATGACCACAATAAGCCATACACTCCATAGAGGTGGCCTTTATGTAAGAGTGTACAGAAAAAAAGCCTTTACTTACGCACAAAATTTGTAATGCTCATTTTGAGTTTGCCAAAAGACATGTGGGACACTCCCTAAATATATGGAAGAAGGTTCTGTGAACAGATGAGACCAAAATTGAACTTTTTGGCCACCAAAGTAAATGCTATGTCTGGTGCCAAACCAACACAGCTCATCACCCCAAGAACACCATCCCCACGTTGATACATGGTGGTGGCAACATTATGCTGTGGGGATATTTTTCGGCAGCAGGGACTGGGAAAATGTTCCTAGTTGAGGGAAAAATGGATTGTGAAAACATAGGGATATTCTTGAGCAAAACTTGTTTCAGTATGTCAGTTATTTGAGACTGGGACAGAGGTTCACCTTCCAACAAGACAATGCCCCACAGCATATTGCTAAAGCAACCCTTGAGTAGTTTAAAGGAAAACGTGTACATTTTCTGAAGTGGCCTAGCTAAAGCCCAGAATCCAATTGAGAATCTGTGGTCAGACTTGAAGATTGCTGTTCACCAGAGGAAACCATCTAACTTGAAGGAGTTGGGGCAGTTTTGCCTTGAGAAATGGGCAAAAGTCCCAGTGGCAAGATGTGGAAAGCTCATAGAGACTTATCCAAAGTGACTCGCAGCTGTAATTGCCACAAAAGGAGGCTCTACAAAGTATTGACTTTAGTGGGTTGAATAGTTATGCACAATGAAGTTTACAATTATTTGTTGTTTGCTTCACAATAAAAAGAAAACCAAATGTTCACAGTTGTAGGCATGTTCTTTACATGAACTGATGCAAACCCTCAAGAAAAAACAGGGAAATTTCAGGTTGTGACGTAGCAAAACACAAAAAATGCCAAGGGTGTGAATACTTTCGCAAACCACTGTGTATACCTAAGATTTCTTATTCCATTTTTGTTTTTGCAAGACTTGAATAATTTGGGTTGAAAAAAACTGTTAAAATTTTATTTTAATGTGTAAAATGTATGGTAAGCTATAAAGTAACAATGGCAATAGATGAGGTTATGTGAAAGAAAATAAAAAAACTCCATACTACAGGTAAGACTGTGGGAGCCACTAGCAACAGAAGCAACACCACCACCTGTAGCATGAGGCATCTACATAGTAGTTCTACCAAACGCTGGCCTCCTTTGCCTTCAGCAAGTGTCTTAGTGGGGAGGAAGTGAAGGACTTTATGCAGTAAATGGCACATCACTCATCTTTTTTCACAGCAGGATGATATTACCTCTAAGGCCATGGCCCCACTATCAGTTTTCGGTCAGTATTTTTTCTCCCCGAGTGGGAGCCAAAACCAGGAGTGGGTGATAAATGCAGAATTGGTGACTTGTTTCTATTATACCTTTTCTCTGATTGTTCCTCACCTGGTTTTGGCTCCCAGTCCTGAGAAAAAATACTGACTGAATACTGACCAAATACTGATAATGGGGCCGTGGCCTAACAGTGACACCGTCAGCTTCAGTTAATGTTCTCTACAGAATGGTAATTATGGTTTTAATTCGCGCTAAACAGTAGTGGGACGGACTCAAGGGGTGAAGCTTAATATTCCTTTATTGGGTCATAAAATGTTCTGTTTTACAGATTAAAAGTACATTTGCTTTAAAAGTACATTTGCTTTAAAATATACCGTAGATACACATTGTATGTATAGATAGGAAAATGTTTTCTTAAAAATAGAATAATAAAAAATATATATATGACTCAAGGTCGTGTTCCTAGGGAGTCGTTGGAGGAGGAAAATGGTAGATTCAGTGGGCTCTGAGACGGAGACCTAGTAGAAAAGGAGGGATAATTGGTATTAGGTCTGGTTTGGAAGGTGAATATAGATAGTGGTAAGGTTTGTACTACAGTGTCTTTAATTTACCTGGTAGGATGATTTAGGTATAATCTTCAGAGTCGATGGAGTGCTCTATGAAAAGCTTCCTGTAGTGTAGTCTAAGGTAAAGAACAAGGGGTTAATTTGCTTGGGTCTCAGTATTTGTTGGAAGTTAGTGTGAGTAGTGGGTTACCTGTTACTGGATGGAGAGTTGGCAGGCTGTTAGAAGGTCTTGCGATAGTTTTGGTTGTTTTTTAGTTGTTGTTTAGTGCCCTGATAAGCTCCGTGAGTGGGCCGTATTGGCTCAGCAGTGTTGTGGCAACGGAGTCCAATAGGTGGTCCAGTGAGACAAGGAAAAATAGGACATGCGGTTACTGTCCTGTGGAGGTAAGTACAGTAGTGTGAGTCGGAGCCCTGGACCACCTATTGGACTCCGTTGCCTACAGCACAAGCCCGGTACTCCAGGATAACCCACCAGGTGAACTCCAGGTACTAACACCCCAAAGTACCAAGGTATGATGCCAATTCACTATTACACATTGTAATAACCTACACTGTAACACTCTTTAATCAACAGAGCAATCTAAAAGAAACCCAACCTGTAAGGACAACGGTCCAAGCGGGATACCCTAACAGCAAGCTTCTAACAGCCTGCCAACTCTCCGTCCAGTAACAGGTAACCCACTACTCACACTAACTTCCAACAAATACTGAGACCCAAGCAAATTAACCCCTTGCTCTTTACCTTAGACTACACTACAGGAAGCTTTTCATAGAGCACTCCATCGACCCTGAAGATTATACCTAAATCATCCTACCAGGTAAATTAAAGACACTGTAGTACAAACCTTACCACTATCTATATTCACCTTCCAAACCAGACCTAATACCAATTATCCCTCCTTTTCTACTAGGTCTCTGTCTCAGAGCACACTGAATCTACCATTTTCCTCCTCCAACGACTCCCTAGGAACACGACCTCGAGTCATATATATATTTTTTATTATTCTATTTTTAAGAAAAATTTTTCCTATCTATACATACAATGTGTATGTAGCACCCTGAGGATTCGGCTGCTACAGGGGTATTGCACCTCAACCCAGAGGTGTGATATTCCACTCCCGGGTAAGGATGGAGAGTGGAACTGAGCTCGGTAGGCTGCATGCACTACATACATCCCATTTCCGAGGAACAGGCCGACGGTACTCCCACTTAGAAATGTGCAGGTACGACCGAGTCTGTTCCTGGCTGGAGTGGGAGGGGGGTGGTACATCCCATGTAGTGTAGGGGCAGATAGGGGGAGCAGCCTGGGTAAAGTTAGGAGCTCATTGGGTGCTGGTCACCTGAGCTCACACATAGAGGGATATATAAGGTGGGCACCAACTAGAATCAGGGTCAGACGCAGAGAGTCAGATGCAGAGAGGATCAGCTGCAGAAAACAAGTTAGGAGAGGAGAGCTCAGGGCCACGCTCCGGACTTGTTTGGGGGTTGGCTGGATCCAGGACCTGGTGGACGCAGCACGGCTCGGGTGGTCACTAGCAGCTGGAGTGACCAGTACAACATCTGCAGTAAGTAAACACCCTTAACTGCACAACCCGACTCTGTCTTCACTGCCGTCTGCACTACACCACCACAACCCCCATCCTCTGCGCCTGTCCCCTCTGAGGCTATACCCCTCCCGTTGGGGGTTATCCCACCAAGCTGCGCACCCACCATCAGCCTCAGCGGACCCTGCTGCAGCGGCGGCCACAGTGACCGCATCACAACGGGTGGCGTAGTCGACACAAAAGAACTTTAGTAACATCTGTAGAACTGCCACATCACACTGAGCTTGACGCCCTGGGCACGGGACCGGGTCACAGCCGCTCGGAGACTACAACCCCCCATCTGATCCGGTGCCGGGTATTCCCCTCAAAAAGGAATATGTCCCAGGGGGCGCGTCAACTTTGGCGTAGTCGGCAGGATTACGTGCCCGCAACACCCGGGTACTGCGTGCCTGAAGAAAAGTGCAAGTTTACCTCAGAAAGAAGTCTCCCGACGGTTCCGGAGGGTCCACGCCATCGGACTCCATCACCAGTCGTTTCCCGCCGATTGTCCGCCATTTCCAGCTTGTTCCCGCCATCTGCAGAGTTTCCCGCCACTGGGCGACGCTTCCCGCCAAAACCGCAGATTTCCCGCCTTGGAAGAGCAGCGGACGCCATTATGGGCGTGCCAAAGGAGGGCAAGAGGCCACCTCCCATCGTGGGCCAGGACAGAAAATGGCGCCAAAAGTGGAAACCGCCCCCACCAACAGAGACTGTGATGCTGGAGGTGTCTGTCAGCGTGAAAGAACTCCCCCTGGAGCTGACAGTCACCGAGTTGCCCCGGGACCGCCCTCGAAGTGGGAGGAGACGAAAGAGAAGAGAAAAGATGGGTGTCGCTTGGAGGAGTCTGGAGCGAGCGCACCCGGAGACAAGAGGTCTAACGAGGAGTAGCGGAGGAGCTTACCCGGAGATGGAGGGAAAGCAGAACAGCACCGGCCCGCTGGCCAGGAGTCTGCTAGAGACCGAGGAAGGAGGGCAGAGCAGCACCGGCCCGCTGGCCAGGAGCCTGCCGGAAGAAGAGCAGAGCAGCACCGACCCGATGGTCAGGAGCCTGCTAGAGTCCACAACCCCGCTAGGTCTAGCGGAGATCTTAGCGCAGCTCCCCCGAGACCGGGAGTGTGCACAAACTGCCCTGGAGGGCCTCGCACGGAGGATGGCCCGGGTACAGCGTGAGATACTGGCGGAGTGGAGCCGGGAGATGGCCCAGCAAGCAGAGACCAGTCAACGGAGCACGCTACCCTGGAAGAGGAAGCAGACCGCCTCTGAGGATGGCGCGGGAGGACCCAAGGCCGGAGACGGCGCCGAGAAGGGAGCCGAACGCATGGAGGCAGGTAAAGGGGACGCCTATACCCCAAGCCGTGACACCGCCCACCTGCCCCGGTTCCCCGTCGCAGAGCCCGAAAGTCCCCCGTCCGTGCCAGTAACCGCCATGTCACCGCTAATGACTAGGCCCCGACCAGAAGCCGCCGCCGCGACCCCTGTGACGTCACACGCACCGACCCGGAGCGTGACCAAGCAGGAAGAGCCTCCGGCCTGGTCGCAAGGCCCGGTACTCCCGGGCCCCGCATCACCAACAGCGCCCCCTACCTCCGCGGAGCCTCCGGCCTGGCCGCAAGGCCAGGTAGCCCAGGGCGCCGCCGTCCTAACGGTGCCCTTCACCTTCCAGGTGCCCCAGGCCTGGCCGCAAGGCCTGGGCAACCCGGGCGCCACCACCACCGCGCCCGCGCCCGTAAAACCAAGGGTGCCACACCTGGGGGAGGACTTGTTCAGCCAGCTCACATGGCCGGACGGGTCTGAAGTAACAACCAGCTATAAGCAAAGAGCAGGAGGAAGACGCCGTTGAGTGCGGCAGAGCAAGTGATGTAAATAGTTACCCAATCGGGTACCAAAGAAACTGTTGCTGCTGCTAAAATAGTCCCCGTTGGGACCAGTGAACTGTTTACCCGTTAACCCCTTCATCCTACAGGCTGAGGACTGTGAGCAGCCATTCCCTTCCCTTTACCTGGCCGAGGACTGAGAGCGGCCAACTTCCCCTGTAAATAGTTGCGCGTCCTAAAGCGCCCCCTACCGGTTTTATAGAAAACCAGATTTTCTAAGAGACTGTCGCACTTTTCCCGGACACACGGCGCACAGTGTCCGGAGGAGGAACCTGAAACAGGAGACGACGAGAAAGTTTTATCTGCTAAGATATGTTATTTATATAATGTTTTTTATATGTTTTATATGTTTATATGAAAAAAAAAAATTTTGTATGTTTTGGTGTTTTTGTCTTTACAGCCCGAGGACGTGCTGTGATTTACCAGGGGGGAATGTAGCACCCTGAGGATTCGGCTGCTACAGGGGTATTGCACCTCAACCCAGAGGTGTGATATTCCACTCCCGGGTAAGGATGGAGAGTGGAACTGAGCTCGGTAGGCTGCATGCACTACATACATCCCATTTCCGAGGAACAGGCCGACGGTACTCCCACTTAGAAATGTGCAGGTACGACCGAGTCTGTTCCTGGCTGGAGTGGGAGGGGGGTGGTACATCCCATGTAGTGTAGGGGCAGATAGGGGGAGCAGCCTGGGTAAAGTTAGGAGCTCATTGGGTGCTGGTCACCTGAGCTCACACATAGAGGGATATATAAGGTGGGCACCAACTAGAATCAGGGTCAGACGCAGAGAGTCAGATGCAGAGAGGATCAGCTGCAGAAAACAAGTTAGGAGAGGAGAGCTCAGGGCCACGCTCCGGACTTGTTTGGGGGTTGGCTGGATCCAGGACCTGGTGGACGCAGCACGGCTCGGGTGGTCACTAGCAGCTGGAGTGACCAGTACAACATCTGCAGTAAGTAAACACCCTTAACTGCACAACCCGACTCTGTCTTCACTGCCGTCTGCACTACACCACCACAACCCCCATCCTCTGCGCCTGTCCCCTCTGAGGCTATACCCCTCCCGTTGGGGGTTATCCCACCAAGCTGCGCACCCACCATCAGCCTCAGCGGACCCTGCTGCAGCGGCGGCCACAGTGACCGCATCACAACGGGTGGCGTAGTCGACACAAAAGAACTTTAGTAACATCTGTAGAACTGCCACATCACACTGAGCTTGACGCCCTGGGCACGGGACCGGGTCACAGCCGCTCGGAGACTACAACCCCCCATCTGATCCGGTGCCGGGTATTCCCCTCAAAAAGGAATATGTCCCAGGGGGCGCGTCATGTATCTTCAGTATATTTTAAAGCAAATGTACTTTTAATCTGTAAAACAGAACATTTTATGACCCAATAAAGGAATATTAAGCTTCACCCCTTGAGTCCGTCCCACTACTGTTTAGCGCGAATTAAAACCATAATTACCAATTTATACACTTCAACAGACATTTAGTGGTTCCCTGTCTGAAAAATTTGCAGCTACTGTGAGTGAACTGCCTATTAGCGCCTCCTTACCTATTCTGTACACTTCTCTACAGAATGGTCTGCCTTATCACAAAAGTCAAAAGTCTAAGAAGGGTAACTTTTTAACCTTTTCTTAAATTGAAAAAAAAACATGAAAAGCCTGTCAGTGCCCAGTGTTATTAAATGTGCTTTTGATTACTACTGGTTTTCCACCTATTTCTATCATGAAGTCACGTTTGTTTGCTCTAAAGAGATTTAAAGAGGTTGGATAAAGTGCTATGAGACCTAAGTGTGCTACACATGTCTTTTCAGGAAAACTGGAGTACCTTTAATTCTCCGCAAATTTATTTGTTCTGACTTAATTTTTGGGAAAAATTTGCCAAACCTCACAAATTTGAATTTCAAAAGGTTTAATTATGTCTAATTAAAAACGTATAGCTTTCTATTAAACCTGTATTCCACTCTGTGTGCTAGCTCAGTCAGCACCTGTGCACTCCTACCTCCAGAAATACATGCTTTTCAGCGGTCTTTCAAGTCACTGTTGGGGTCTCAAGTCCCAGACTGCACGAAAAAAGAGGCAATTAAAAGGCCTAAAAAATATTAAAAATATGTCACAAATTTTGTTATACTTTAAATGGCTTTTCCAGTAGTGCATATATAAAACCCATGATGGTAGGCATAGTAAGTATACATCAGCAGTAACTGTGTGTATATAGGGCAGTGTTTTTTTTTAAATTGCTTGCTGACAATAAAATTTGCAAAGAGACCAGAAGTCAATTCAGTAAAAAAATAGCATTTTGTAACTACCTAAAAACTGTTTAAACATAAGAACTGCAAGCACAGAAAGCCTTCTCTAACCTTTGGATTGTTTAAACTAGAAAAGAAGAGCCTTGTTAGGAATATTATTGTCCTACTAGAATTAAAAGGTCAATGCAGCAAGCTATAAAGTTCTCCAGAGACCTGTTTATTAGCTGTACTGAATGCGACACATGCTGCAAAAAAGTCTCATCAAAATGAAGCGTTCTGTATAGTTAAGAAACTGAATATGAACATTATTATTATAAGCACAATATCCTGGCAATTATGACCATTAGATGACTCCTACTTATATACAAAATATACTGGCTGAAGAGTAATCCAACTTTTCTACTTCTGCGTGCAATGTTGCTTTTAGATATTATATTATTATGTCATTACCTCCGTAATTGCTTATTTAAAAGTATTTGTTCAGAATATCTGTTCATTTTGTGCTTCAAATACTATAATTTTATTTAAAAATGACTTGTCTTGTTATCCTGAATACCTGTTTTCCCTGATTCAGTGGGGCAGTGCCGAAGAGTGATTTTTTCACTGACCAAATTCTGCATGTGAAAAAAAAATGCAGCATGCACTCATTTTTTTTGTGTTGGATGAGACTCACCCATCCAAGTCTATGGCTGAGCCACCGTGTATCACCGTAAGTTGCAATTCTCTCACATAGGAAACTTGGAATTGTCTTGTGAATTAATAAATGCTGCTGCAAAAAAAAAACAGTGTATTTGTATTGAACACAGATGGCAAGTGAGAGAAAGATTGTCCGAGTTTTCCTGGCTGAAACTCTCACGATGTTTTTTACATGTGTGTGATCTTAGCCTAAATGTAATTCGCCAAATCTGAACACAATCACATCCCCAATTATAAGGCTATGTTCACACATCATGGTTTTGTTTGCGTCACAAATCTGCAGCAAAACCTAATCTTTCAAGGGCGGTTTGCTGGCGATTTTTCTTGCAGTTTTGGTGCTTTTTTCTTTTTTTTATGCATTTTTGGTGCGTTTTCTCAGCGTTTTTTTCACTGTCCTTCTGTCTCTTTTTATGTTTGTACATAAAGTTCTGTGAAAAAAAGAACCCCATTCTATATTGCCATCAAAAACATGAAAAAATGGTACCTGCGTTTTTTGATGCGTTTTTTTCACCACCCATTACTTCCTATGGCTGAAAGAAGTGACACTCTATTTTCTAAAACCCCAACGAAGGCACAAAATACTGAACAAAAAAAAAACATGATATGTGAAGAGAGAATTCTGGATTCTCATAGACTTTGCTGGTACTGGAAAACGCAGCTGAAAATTTGCATAAAAATCTGCAGCAAAAAACGCTGAAAAAAACATGATGTGTGAACATAGCCTAAGAGGGTGTTCACCTTTATGCAACCACATTATTTTAGTTTTGTATTTTTTATTGTCCTCCTCAAATGATTTGTTTGTCTCTCAGTGGATTTGTACAGATTATGGGTGACATTAAAGGTGAAAAGCTCTGAAATGATTCTTCCTGGTATAATTTGAAAACTTGGCATTTTCACTGGGGGTTGTAGACTTTTCTTATCCATTGCATGCCATTTTGATGTTTCATATGTTCCTTTATGCCTTGGCAGCAGCTGACTGACACTAGTTCCTACTGTTAAATTTACTGTTGACTAATTCTACTTTACAAAGTTTATCATCGGCAAAACATTTTACTGTACAAATCAGTCCAGTAACAATGACCCAGTCTAAGTACTATGTGTTCTGTAATAACCACCCTCTGTTTTCTATCAATAAGCCAAATATATTTCAAATCCTGTACATTCTTACGCATCAATAATGTCCAATGACTTATCCCAATCCAGTCTAGAATGTAGGGCCGGCGTCTCTGCACTCTGCCTCCCTGGGCAGAGACGCCGACTCACTCACCACCACGGTCACACACTTCGTCCCTCCTCTCATGCTGCTGATGTCCGGAGTACTCGCACTGCGCTCAGATCCCCTGGCACTGTGCTTAGGGCGCGTGCGTGTTCCCTCCTTCTTAAAGGAGCCGCGCACCATCCTCATGTGTCCCGAGCCAATGGCTGGGAGACAATTACTATTTAAAGCACCTTCACCTGTGTAACGGGTCTGGGAGGTGGAACCTCTGAGCAACTATACAAAGGGGCAGTCCTTGTAAGGAAGCGGGTGGCTCCCAGGGAAGGCGGGCAGGTAGTCACGGCAAGTGACAGGGACAGTCTCTGGGTAGAAGGGCAGGAAGTCACTGCAAGTGACGGGGCCAGTCTCTTGACAGGTGGATGGTCACGGCAAGTGATAGCAGGGTAAGAGTCTCTAGACGGGCAGGTGGTCACGGCAAGTGACAGCAGGGAAGAGTCTCTAGATAGGCTAGCAGGCAGGTAGCAGGTGAGCGCTCCCAGGTGAGCGGGCAAGAGTCTCTGGACAGGCAGGTGGTCACGGCAAGTGACGGCAGAGCCTCCAGGTAGGCTAGCAGGCAGGTAGCAGGTGAGCGCTCCCAGGTGAGCGGGCAAGAGTCTCTGGACAGGCAGGTGGTCACAGCAAGTGACGGCTAAGCCTCCAGGTAGGCTAGCAGGCAGGCAGCAGGTGAGCGCTCCCAGGTGAGCGGGCAAGAGTCTATGGACAGGCAGGTGGTCACGGCAAGTGACGGCAGAGCCTCCAGGTAGGCTAGCAGGCAGGTAGCAGGTAAGCGCTCACAGGTGAGCGGGCAAGAGTCTCTGGACAGGCAGGTGGTCACAGCAAGTGACAGCAGAGCCTCCAGGTAGGCTAGCAGGCAGGTAGCAGGTGAGCGCTCCCAGGTGAGCGAGTAAGAGTCTCTGGACAGGCAGGCAGGTATCAGGCAGGTATCTGGCAGGTACTTCCTGGTCCGCAGGCGGACTGATCCATAGACAGACTGGCAGGTGCTGGTAGGCAGACTGTCGGACCACAGGATAGCAAGCAGGTAAGCTGATATCAGGCAGGTATCAGACAGGAATCAAACAGGAATCTGGCAGGTGACTGGCAGGTAACTGGTAACGGGACCTGAGGGCTGAAGCAGAGTTGAAAGGCTTTGCAACAACATTGCTCGGGCACCTCCATTTTGGAGGAGGTGCCTTATATATGGTGAGGACCTCCGGCCATTGGCCGGGGACTCCTTAGGACGGCGCGCGCTGCCAGCAGAGCGGGAGGAAGACGCCGGGCACGGATCAGAGAGGTGAGGGGAACGGCATCCCTGCCTAGCAGGAGGCAGGGACGCCGATGCTACAACCTGTATGGAGGAGTCTCTGCAATGTTGTTAGTCTGTTTCTAAACATGCTTGCTAGTGCTCAGGTCCCTGTGCTCATATACCTGTCCTGTATATCAGCCGTGTCCGCCAGCACCTGCCTGCCTGTACATCAGTTGTGCCTGTCAGCACCTGCCTGCCTGTATATCAGCCAAGCCCACCTGCCTGTATATCAGCTGTGCCCATCTGCACCAGCCTGCTGGTATATCAGCCGTGCCCGTCTGCACTTGCCTGGATACCAGTCATGCCTCTAGTACCTGCCTGTCGGTGTGTGTGTCATGCCAGTCACTATAGCAGCCGTGCTAGCCAGTATTTGCCAAGTCTACCATTCCTGGCCGTCCCTGCCTCCTGTCCATTGGGAGTCAGCTGCCATCCACCCGCCAAAGTCAGTCGTGGTGCAGCACCTGGTCCCACCTCTCTGGTCTCTCCTCGGATCGCAGTATTGTCAGCCGCCATGCATCCGAGGTCGGACTTGGTGAGGCACCTAGTCACGCCCCTCCAGGCTCTCCTCGGATCACGGAACAGTGGTTCCACCACCCAGTCCATTACATAGAACTTACCTCTTCAAAGAAAATGATCAGAGTAGTTCAGCCAATCCCTCCTAAACCCATGTTTATATAGAGTGGTACAATTATTGTAATGAATATATTATAGAATGGCATCTCTTAAAGAACTTCAAAGTTAAATTTACAAGTCAGTAGTTTCCAGGCTTGCTTTTTGACCCCTTTCTGAATATCAGCACCACATTTGCTATGCACCATTGCAGTGAAAGAGACCCTGTTACTAAAGTTCTTAAATATTAGAGGTAATGATCTGTTTGTCACATGTCTTAATTTCCTTTGACTGTTGAGGTGTATACGATCTTGAGCTGGTGACTTGTCTATTTTATTCCTTTTAGGCCTTGCTGCGCTCCTTTGTGGGTCATACAGGTGATATTTAACCCCTTTGCAACCTTGGGTTTTGTCGTTTTTGCTTTTTCGTTTTTTGCTCCCCTTGTTCCCAGAACCGTAGCGTTTTTATTTTTTGGACAATATGGGTATATGAGGGCTTATTTTTTGCGGGATAAGTTGTACTTTTCAACGCCATTACTAGTTTTACCATATCGTGTACGGGAAAATGGGAAAAAAATTCCAAGTGCGGTAAAATTTCAAAAAAAGTGCAATACCACAGTTGTTTTTTATTTATTTTTTTTTACCACGTTCACTGAATGCTAAAACTAACCTGACATTCTTATTCTCCAGGTTATTACGAGTTCGTAGACACCATACATGTATAGGTTATTTTATATTTAAGTGGTGAAAAAAAATTCCAAAATTTGGTAAAAAAAAATAGCGTCTTTTTCCGAGACCTGTAGCGTCTCCATTTTTCGTGATCTGGGGCTGTGTGAGGGCTTATTTTTTGCGCGCCGGGCTGACGTTTTTATTGATAACATTTTGGGGTAGATCCGATGTTTTGATCGCCCTTTATTGCATTTTATTGCAATTTTGCGGCAACCAAAAAACGTAATTCTGGCGTTTAGAATTTTTTTCTCGTTACACCGTTTACCGATCTGATTAATTCTTTTTTTATATTGATAGATCGGGCGATTCTGAACGCGGCGATACCAAATATGTGTATGTGGTTTTTTTTTTTTATATATATTTTATTTTGAATGGGGCGAAAGGGGGGTGATTTAAACTTTTATATTTTTTTTATTTTTTTTATATTTTTAAAAACATTTTTTTTCACTTACTGCATGCTTCAATAGTCTCCATAGGAGACTAGAAGCAGCAGTTGTCTGATCATCTCTGCTACATACAGGGGACGAGCAGATCCCCTGCATGCAGCAGAAATGGTCCTGTGCTATGAGCGCCGACCACTAGGTGGCCCTCATAGCGACCTGATCATGACAACAAACAGGCGTCTGCTGCAGACCCTCGGTTGTCATACACGCCCATCGGCGACCCGCGATCGCGTGACGGGGTCGCCGATGGGCGGGGCTTATGATGCGCAACCCGGAAGCGTGAGTTAAATGCGCTGTCGGAGATTGACAGCGGTATTTAACATGTTGACAGCCGCGGGTGGATCGCGATTCCACCCGCAGCTGTTGCGGGCACATGTCAGTTGTAAGAGTCAGCTGACATGTGCTCGGTTCAGTGAGGGCTCAGCGCAACAGCCCTCACTGAACCGGGGGTACGCAAATGTGCGTACTAAGACGTCATGGGTTGGAAAGGGGTTAATAGATAGTTTATCTTATTCCTCTGTATTTCACTTGACATTTTATCTTCCTATGTAAGTACAGTGGATAGGGAAATTTTCAGTAAATTCATTTTCTTGTCATCATCATCCTCCCTCATTAGTTTTTTAAGGGTCATGACTTTGTTTTAGCCTCCTTGCTAATATATAATTGAAGAACATTGTATTTGTTATTTCATAATTTACTCTTCTTGTTAATAGTTAAACCTCTTCACTGCCTCCATTTTTTAGTAGCTTACGTGCTTTATTTTTATCTATTGCACCCTTTACATTTTTGTATTCTCATCCTGAAGTTAGTGTTTTAGTGGCTCCTCAACCAAACATATGATTGGATGACAAATTTAAATTTATTATGTTATGGTCGCTATTTTCTAGATGCCCCATAACATGCCTCTTTGTTACTCTGAAAAAGAGACTTTCCTCTAGTTGGGTTCTGCACCAGTCGGGAAAGTTAATTTCCTTTCCTTCAGCTACTGGCAAGAAGACTGTTTTCTTTATAAGAGCCAGACAGTTTCCCAATTTCTATCTAGTCCCCCGTAATAGGTATCTCATTGTGATTTGCTGTCTCATTTATTTGTGGTATCAGTAGAGTTTGGTGAACTCTGTGATCTTTATTGGCTTTTAGTAACCCACTATTTTATTAATGTTTTCATCCTCCTACCCATAGAGTATCTCTCACAAGTATCTTTGCATACTGTGGGTTATAGATGGGATTTTACATGAAGGTAAACTCCTCACCCGTTCTGGTTTTCACAATTCTTATGAATAAACTATAACATTGTAAGTTAACTGCCAAGGCTTGGCTATCTTCCAGCCAGTTATGTTACAGTTTCCCTCTCATAAATTGTTAAATGTATTGTTGTCCCCTTTCGGAAAATATTGATTCCTGGGGGAAGTATGTTATCAAAAAAAGAAAAAAAAGTGCACTATAATCAGCATCCACCGGTCCATCATGGATGCTAGGAACAGCAGCAGAAACTCAGGGGACCCAGGGATGGTGAGTTAAGTGTGGTTTGTTTTCTTATACCATACTGAACATGGAGATCATAATTTTCTGAAAGGAGACAACCCCTTTAAAGGGAATCTGTCAGCAGTTTTTGCTATGTAATCTGAAGATAGCTGTAGATACAGGCTGAAACACAGAATTCAGGGATGTCTCACTTGTGAATGTGCCTGCTGATGTTTACTAACTGTGAAGGATTTATGTCTATAGACATTGTACATACAGAGCCTAGTGTGGGCGGGGTTAGCTGTGGTGGGGGCGGGATTAGCTTTCTCAGCTCTGCTTCATTCTAAATCTTAAAGCTTTGGTTGTGTCACAACTGCTGCATCCAGTAAACTAAGTGATACATCGTTGGATTAAGCTTCTCTTTGCCAACATCAGGTGGCTCTCAGATGTGGTCATAAATACTTTCTGACAGATTCCCTTTAACACCAGTTCATTATTGAATTGGTGAGTCTGCTTGTATTGGACATCATGCAGGTTTTTGATTATTTTTTATTTCAAATTTATTTGAGCTTAGAACCTCTCCTATGCGGCTAGGTTTTCCTGTTTCTCTTTCCCTTATTATTTCCATGTTGCAAGAGACATAATTTTTTTTATTTTTCCACTGACATAGCCTCATGAGGTGTTGTTTTTCTTTTTGCATATTCCGTGCTTGCTTTTTTGTAATGTGTGCTGTAGTATTTTTGGTACTACCTTTGGGTACATATATCTTTTTGATCGCTTTTTTTTCAGGAGACCAGGTAATCGAAAAGTGGCAGTTCTGGCATTTTTTTTACTCAAAGCGCAGTTTAAATAATATAATATTTTAATAGGTCAGAATTTTCATCTTCTATTGACAGAAGCAAAAGCTCTTAACACTAAGACCTAATCCACAACCTCTTAGTTGTATGGAGCTGAAGTACTTTACTTTTTCTGTTGGGCTCTATTGTATGTTTGTTAATCTCCAGTTTCATACAGTGTTTTTTAATGAATTCTACAGAAAAAAAAACAAGGAATGTTCCATTGGATGCCATTTTATGAAGGTATTCTTCCTTACAGGCATATGGTGCTTCATTTAGCACCATATGGCAGCACATAGATTTTCTGAAGCTTAGTTGCACAAAGCCACAGGGAACTTTGTGTGCCATCTCACAGTCTTCTGCACACACTTCTGGCAAACATATGAGACCTTAGAGGAACATTTATTAATAAATTTACAGTTTTGTTACTAAATATCTTCAGATATGATTAAATATAGTAATGAGCGGATCAATTGTGATTCAAAATTGTATTGAATTTTCCCCGAATTGAATGTCCCTTATTATTTTCTGGGGTCTTTCTAGATGCCAGAGCATAATAAATGTAGTATGTAAAAAAAAAAAATAAGCTAAGTCTAAGTCCCTGCTCACCTGTCTGATCGTCACGCTACTCGCTGCCCGCATGTCTGGCCTCTTTCTTCTCCTCATCACTGCGTGTTGTAAGATCGCATGCCATGACATAATGTTATGACATCGCAACCTTACGATGCATAGTGACCCCCACTTGGTCATGGTTGGAAGTCATGGCGTATAATGAAGATGCCAGCAACGAAAAGAGCAAGACTAAAAGGCGGGCAGGTGAGCGGTGAACTGAGTATTACTGGGGGGGGGGTTTTGCTAGGTTTTTTGCCATTTGCTGGCCTTATATGATTCATCAAAATGGCAGACGAGCATTTTTTTTTTATTCTCTCAAATTGAATTGCAAAGTATTTAGAATCACTCAAAACTGCGAATTTCAAGAAATTCAACTCAGCCTCGAACCTCCGCGGATCGATCTGTTAATTTCTTATCAGACGCATATCCTTTATTTATGAACTGATGCACTGAACATTTTTTTCCAGTGTAATATATAAAACACTCATTGTATTGAAACAACAGCACACAGCCTAATAAGTGACACATCCCAGAAATCAGTGTCTCAGTTCCTACCTCAGATTACATATCAAAAACCTGCTGATAGATTCCCTTTATTAGCAATGACTGACTTTATGCAAATGTGATAAAAATGTGTCATCGTGTTACCTATTACTCTAGCTTCTTTGGGAAAAGTCGCTAATTACTGAAATGTCATCTATAAAAACTGGTTGTTTTCAATAAATTAAGTTTCAATTACAACTAACGTAAGTGCTGAGTTTTTCCCACTATTGTAAAGCAGCTAGTAGTCTGTACAATACTTCCCCCTAACATACTGCAAAAGGCTCCCATTCATTGCTGACGAATTGAGATGTAGATGAAATGTATTTTTCTTACTATTCACATTCATCAATTTTTATGCCTACCCACCATGAAAAGCACTGCAGCATTTCTGAACTTGAGAGAGACCCATAAAGTTGTGAACATTGGCAACTGATAACATCTGTTAGGATTTTTGGTATTGTTTCTCTGAACCTGCAGCTCCTTGAGATTAATGGGCTGTCATCTTTGTCTCCAGAACTTTTCGAAGTCGTGATTTGTGAAGCAATCAGAATGAGATGATGGTTTTCCAGGCAGCCTCTGGGACGATTGAGAACACATTAAACTTCAATACCTTACTTTGCTATTGTTGCTTACTCATATGATTTGAAACAATTTTACATTATCATTGCAATGACAATAATGTGGAGATCATCTACCCATTATCTACACCAAGGGCAATCTACTTTTTTCTAGTAGCCTTCATTATACCTTAGTGAAAATAATAGAGAAGGTTAGCCATTACTAAGGGCAGTCCAAAAAGTGAAGAAAAGAAAAATTGATTGTATTTTATGTGTTTGAGAATTGCATAAAATTGTTCTATAAATGGTCAGTATAGCAGATCATTATTATTATTCCAATATAGAAAAAGGATTGGATAGTGAGAACACCAAGTCACAAGACTTGTCAGCAAGAATACATAAATATTCAAGTACAAAGGTGCATTGAAAATGCTGTTACTTTAAAGGGGTTGTCCAAGCTAAAATGAAAAGTCTGCAGTCACTTCATGCGCTGCGTACATTTTGAATATTCCCTTGTATTCCCCATGCGGATGAGTGGTCACGTGACCATATGTATGCGCTTTGCGTACTTTCAGTCATGTGCTGACTAGGCTCACCCAATATAAAAGAATATGGAGATGCAAATTGTCTCTTCAGAGAGGAAGAGGACTTGGACTACAGCGCCTCCTATTGGACGCAGCAATCCTAAAAGTCATTATCAACCATTTAACGAGATTTGCCACATGACTTAGGATAAAAACCAAACCAGGATCCCAATTTGCCGAGATATATTTCGGGGTGTTTCCCCTCCTCAGTGCAAAGCATGAGATCTAATTTGGCTGTATGAGAGGCCTCTGGCTGGCGTCTAAAGGATAACGTTAAAGGGCCGATATTGACTTTTAGGATTGATACTTCATTCTCCACAAGGAGTAACGTTACACCTTAAACCCCAGAATTGAGAGAAGCGCAGGAGTTTAGTTGGCATGTGACCGAAAGTAAACAAATCGTGACAACGTGAGCACACTGCACACTATTGATTCGGCAGTCTGCAGTCACATAGACTGCGGACTTTTCATTTCAGCCCAGACAGCCCCTTTAATAAATATTAATTTCCAGAAATACTGGGATCTAAGATACATTTAAAATCAAAATGAGCCTGGCTATTTTGTTTCTTGCTTGCCTATTAGCATGAAAAATTATTGATGTGGTTAAATATATGAAGGTAAAGTTAAGTGTAATTTTCTAAAACTCTTTTATGAGTAATTAGGGCTACTGTACATTCCAATACTGGGAAATCTCATAGGCCCACTCGGGTGAATCTTTTTATTTGCCTGTTCATCAGGGATCATGTGTGTAAGTGTAATTACGGCAGTAATATACTCAGCAGTGATCGTCTTCTCCCAGTCCCTGCTGAAAACGGCAGAAGATGGAGACACTTACACACATGATCCCTAACAAATGGACAAATAAAACATTCACCGGAGTGGGGAGTGAGGATTCAAATTATGCCCACAGGTATGCAGAGGACATGAGATCTACTGTTGAAATTCATATGAGAATAAACATCTCCCTTACGAAAGGGGTTGTCCCTTGAATAGGTCATCATCAATATCCAATTAGTGAAAGTCCGACACCAAGCACCCCCACTGATGAGCTGTTACAAGCTTCTTTTGAATTGTAGCTCTTCTGCAGTACCCAGCAGTGGCTGTTACACATTGAATATAATTTTGCTCTGCAGCCCTGTTCCATATGTTTACACTGCTGGAGTTAATAACAGCTGAAATCAGATCGGTGGGAGTCCAACATCCAGTACCCCCACCAATCTGTTATTTATGCATTATGCGGTAAAAGTCAGCTCACCTATTTAAAGATAGGATGAGGTACAAGGAAGTCTTATAGCACTGAAAGTTCTTGCAGGTTTCAAAAAATAAAGTCAGTATCTAGGTACTCTTTTTATGGAAAGAAAAAACTTATGAAATATTCAAAATCAACACCAGTATAAGGTATATCACTAATGCATTTCAGACAGAGTAGTTATTACAGAAAAATATTGTTGACCTATGGATAGGTCAACAATTTGTTGTGACCAAGGAGAAGTGGATATCAGTTTATTTTTCTCAATCCTTTCCCGGCAGATTCGATTCACACCAAATGGTTTTGGTTAGAATAAAATACCTTTCCATCTCCCCTTCCACCTCCATATTTCCCAAATCTAATTTCAGGAGATGCGCTCAACTCTAACATATGAGAAAAGGTTTGAGCCCACTGAACTCCAAAGGATGAGTATTTGATTTTTTTATCTCATAGAAAACACAGATAAAGTCTCACTGTACTGTTCTCTGTACAATTCACTGGTTTAGGTACCGTCACAACCACTTTTCTAAGATCATTACTAGGTAATAGGCTGACTGTTGAACCTGAAGTGCTAAATTTATAAAACAACCTAATTTTCTTGAAAGAGTAATGATGAATTTTATAACTGTTCTGGATCTAAAAGATAGTGTGGGAAATGATGCTAATTAGGCATGATTTTCTTCCAGACTGAACTTCCAGACTATAATGTATGTAGATAAAAAAAACTATAGCTCACAGTCTTATATAATTACTTTTCTTTTCTTATTTCTTCCATTCCTCCTGATGTCTAATCTATTCATTAATCTTACCCTGTTAAATATAGTTTTCTTAAAGCACTTTGTAATTTACAAACTAATACCAACTATATTTAGTTATTGCATGGTATACTGTAGTTTGGAGATCGCTTAAAGGGATATTCTCATGTTATTAAATTGTTTTAGTTAATTAAATAGCATTAAAAGTGAGAAAGTCACTAGCTTTTTCTACCTGCTTCCCTTCCCCTGCTGTGAGAGCTTTTATTATTATTATTATTATTATTATTACTATTAGTTATTATAGCGCCATTTATTCCATGGCGCTTTACATGTGAAAAGGGGGTATACATAGCAAAAACAGTTACAATAATCTTGAATGATACAAGTCAGCGACTGGTACAGGAGGAGCGAGGACCCTGTCCGCGAGGGCTCACAATTTACAAGGGATGGATGAGGATAGAGTAGGTGAGGGTAGAGCTGGTCATGCAGCAGTATGGTGGAGCGGTGATTACTGCAGGTTGTAGGCTTGTCGGAAGAGGTACAGTACAGACCAAAAGTTTGGACACACCTTCTCGTTTAAAGATTTTTCTGTATTTTCATGACTATGAAAATTGTACATTCACACTGAAGGCATCAAAACTATGAATTAACACATGTGGAATTATATACTTAACAAAAAAGTGTGAAACAACTGAAAATATGTCTTATATTCTAGGTTCTTGAAAGAAGCCACCTTTTGCTTTGATGACTGCTTTGCACACTCTTGCATTCTCTTGATGAGCTTCAAGAGGTAGTCACCGGAAATGGTCTTCCAACAATCTTGAAGGAGTTCCCAGAGATGCTTAGCACTTGTTGGCCCTTTTGCCTTCACTCTGCGGTCCAGCTCACCCCAAACCATCTCGATTGGGTTCAGGCCTGGTGACTGTGGAGGCCAGGTCATCTGGCGTAGCCCCCCATCACTCTCCTTCTTGGTCAAATAGCCCTTACACAGCCTGGAGGTGTGTTTGGGGTCATTGTCCTGTTGAAAAATAAATGATGGTCCAACTAAACACAAACTGAATGGAATAGCATGCCGCTGCAAGATGCTGTGGTAGCCATGCTGGTTCAGTATGCCTTCAATTTGAATAAATCCCCAACAGTGTCACCAGCAAAGCCCCCCCACACCATCACACCTCCTCCACCATGCTTCACGGTGGGAGCCAGGCATGTAGAGTCCATCCGTTCACCTTTTCTGCGTCGCACAAAGACACGGTGGTTGGAACCAAAGATCTCAAATTTGGACTCTTCAGACCAAAGCACAGATTTCCACTGGTCTAATGTCCATTCCTTGTGTTCATTAGCCCAAACAAGTTTCTTCTGCTTGTTGCCTGTCCTTAGCAGTGGTTTCCTAGCAGCTATTTTATCATGAAGGCCTGCTGCACAAAGTCTCCTCTTAACAGTTGTTGTAGAGATGTGTCTGCTGCTAGAACTCTGTGTGGCATTGACCTGGTCTCTAATCTGAGCTGCTGTTAACCTGCGATTTCTGAGGCTGGTGACTCGGATAAACTTATCCTCAGAAGCAGAGGTGACTCTTGGTCTTCCTTGTCTGGGGTGGTTCTCATGTGAGAAAGTTTCTTTGTAGCGCTTGATGGTTTTTGCAACTGCACTTGGGGAAACTTTCAAAGTTTGCCCAATTTTTCGGACTGACTGACCTTCATTTCTTAAAGTAATGATGGCAACTCGTTTTTCTTTACTTAGCTGCTTTTTTCTTGCTATAATACAAATTCTAACAGTCTGTTCAGTAGGACTATCAGCTGTGTATCCACCTGACTTCTGCACAACACAA
Organism: Phyllobates terribilis; assembly: GCF_046119375.1. Lineage (NCBI taxonomy): Eukaryota > Metazoa > Chordata > Amphibia > Anura > Dendrobatidae > Phyllobates > Phyllobates terribilis. Next base: position 442,153,036 of record NW_027362763.1, read on the forward strand.
CTGATGGTCCCAACCCCATTTATAAGGCAAGAAATCCCACTTATTAAACCTGACAGGGCACACCTGTGAAGTGAAGACCATTTCCGATGACTACCTCTTGAAGCTCATCAAGAGAATGCCAAGAGTGTGCAAAGCAGTCATCAAAGCAAAAGGTGGCTACTTTGAAGAACCTAAAATATAAGACATATTTTCAGTTGTTTCACACTTTTTTGTTAAGTATATATTTCCACATGTGGTAATTTATAGTTTTGATGCCTTCAGTGTGAATGTACAATTTTCATAGTCATGAAAATACAGAAAAATCTTTAAATGAGAAGGTGTGTCCAAACTTTTGGTCTGTACTGTAGGTCTTCAGGTTCCTTTTGAAGGTTTCCACGGTAGGCGAGAGTCTGATGTGTTGGGGTAGAGAGATCCAGAGTAGGGGGGATGCACGGGAGAAATCTTGTATGCGATTGTGGGAAGAGGAGATAAGAGGGGAGTAGAGAAGGAGATCTTGTGAAGATCATAGGTTGTGTGCAGGTAAGTATCAGGATACTAGGTCACAAATGTATGGGGAAGACAGGTTGTGGATGGCTTTGTATGCCAGGGTTAGGGTTTTGAACTTGAGCCTCTGGGCAATGGGGAACCAGTGATGTGATTGGGAGAGGGGAGAGGCTGGGCAATAGCGGGGGGACAGGTGGATTAGTCGGGCAGCAGAGTTTAGGATAAATTGGAGGGGTGCGAGAGTGTTAGAAGGGGGGCCACAGAGCAGGAGGTTGCAGTAGTCGAGGCTGGAGTGTTAGAATCTATTTTGTTTTACTATCGGCCATCTTGTTGTGGTTTGCTGGCTTCTAGTCTTTTCCTCTGGTGCTGGGTTTCTTGGTCACGTGATCTCTGCACTCTTTATTACTCAGCACCTGGACATCAGTGTTGTTTAGTTCTTTGTGCTTTGGACAATTGTTATCCTGGGACTTCTTGTTCCACCAGTTTTGTTCCCTTTAATCTTCGTTTCTGCAACTAACTTTTCTGTTAGGAGGTCTCCTGCTTTTGCTCCCAGTCCTTAGATCTTTTAGGGACCCCTTTCCCCTTCCTACAGGTCTTCGTTTGAGTTCAGTGCAGGAGTTTCCATGGGGTTATTCATAAGGAATAGGGCACCCACCCCAGCATAGGGTTAAGCTGAGTCTCAGTGCAGGGACAGCTTTTCCCTCCTATTCCTTAGTTCTAAGTTGCAGAACATAACATGGAGATGATGAGGGCATGCACTAGTGTTTTTGCAGAGTCTTTGCTGAGGAATGAGCAGATCCGGGAGATATTTTGAGTTGAAGTCTGCAGGAAGAGGAAAGGGTTTGGATATGAGGTTTGAAGGAGAGATCAGAGTCAAGGATTACCCCGAGGTAGCGAGCTTGTGGAACTGGGGAGAGTGGGTAGCCATTAACTTTGATGGATAGGTCAGATGGGGGGGTTGAGTGAGGTGGGGGAAAGATGATGAATTCAGTTTTATCCATGTTAAGTTTTAGAAATCTAGCAGAGAAGAAGGATGAAATAGCAGATGGACATTGTGGAATTCTCGTTAGTAAGGAATTGATGTTGGGACCAGAGAGGTAGATCTGTGTGTCATCAGCATAGAGGTGATACTGAAAGCCATGAGACTCTATGAGCAGTCCCAGGCCGAAGGTGTAGATGGAGAAGAGCAAGGCCCCTAGGACTGAACCTTGGGGGACATCAATAGATAGGGGGCGAAATGAGGAGGTGGTGTGTGAGTGGGAGATGCTGAATGTCCGGTCTGTTAGGAATGAAGAGATCCAAGATAAGGCCAAGTCCGTGATGCCAAGAGATGAGAGAGTCTGTAGTACGATGGAATGGTCCATTGTCTCGGAGGCAGATGACAGGTCCAGGAGTAGGAGGACAGAGTAGTGTCGCTTGGATTTGGCAGTTAGTAGGTCATTGGTGACTTTAGTCAGGTCAGTTTCAGAGGAGTAATGTGGTCGGAAGCCAAATATTTTTTCTTACATAGTGTACTGCTTGTTTTCAAGAAGATAAGCCACCAGAACCTGGCCGAGTTTGCACAGTAGTTAGATCCCAGGAGAGGAGTTATTGAGGACCTTTTGCCTGTTTGAGCATATTAAACAGGACACATCATGGAATAGTGGTTGCGTAGCAGAGTAAAACATAATTTTTATTGACAGTACTGCAATGTGATCAATGAGGAGAGCAAACTGTCTGATTTTAAAAGTGTTAAATTGAAAAACCTGCTCTAAGCCATAGTGTGGGCATGATCTTTTTACCCTGTGTGTTGCTGCCTGCTTATGATTGGTCAACCTCATGCAAGGGAAGATGTACACCCCCTCCCTCTCGTCAGGGAAAAATCTCTGGTATTTCTCTTTGAGAATTAAGGTATGTTATAACATAAATTTTACAAGCTAATATCTCTGCAACAGAGAGGAAAATTATACAATAAAATCTGTTTTACTCATCTCTTCAGCTACTATTCCATAATGTGGGCAGCTTAACATGCTAAAACTGCTGAAAGGTCTTCCTAACATCCCAGTCACCTCTCTCCAGCCCATTGATTTCAATACAGCAGTTAGGGGCTCACTTCCCTCCCCCTCCCTCTCAGCTCCTAACTGAACTGCTCTTCTCAGTCCTGCATAATCACAATCCTATTGGTCCTCAGTATTAGCTATTTGCAGGGTAGTTCTCCTAATCACGACTCTCACATTTCTGAGCAGTGTGCTTCTTCAAAAGCTCTGTTATCTCTATATGCATTTATAGTGATAGCAGTGTAGACTTTAGAACTTGACAGTAGCACAATGAAACTGACCAAAGCTGTCACACAAGGAAGAGTGCTAGCTCCAGCAGCAACCATTAAGTTAAGAGACTGCAGAGCTGTGAGCTCCTCAAAAGACAACTTGAGAATATGCCTCTGTTCTTCAGAAACTGGCATTATCTTGTTTGTTCCTGTGCCACTCTGAACCTGAGATATGTCCCCCTTCTCCCTGGATATAAATATAGTTGTTTTAGTCAAATGAATGTGGTCGGCAAGAAGACTCATATTGAGGATTTGAGGACCACCATGCCCACTTGTTTAAAAAGATAACATTTATATATAAGATAAAATGGGAATTTCTCTGGAATGGAGAGATGTGGGTAAAAAAGTAAAACAATGCCAGATTTAGGGGGCAGCAGCATTTACACCAGGTTAAAAAAAATCATACTTATGGCAAGTGAGAGGTCCTCTTTAACACTATTTACTTGTGGCTAATGTAGCTGTAGTTAATGTATTATACAGTTTTACAGTTTTTGTATGGAGGCCATCAAAATATTCACACCTTTTTTCTTACACAAATCAACAAGCTTAATTCATGTCAGAAAATGAAAAATAATTTCTGTTTTAGATATGGAAACTAATGTCCAGTAAGAAGCTATCATACCGTCATCATAATTGTACAAAAATAAGAAGAACTGGAAGATGACAAGAAGTTGTGGTGTCTGGAAGGAAAGACAGCAGCCCTCAAAATTTTAAGGCCACCAAATATAAAGTTGAGACGTATTCACTTTTAGAAAGTGTTAAGTTTGAAAAGAACCAACCACATGATATTATAAACAACAAAAATAATGATATCAATGCAAATATCAAACGTTAGAAAATATAGTTTCTACAGATCAATAATAGGACTGATAGTATGACAAAGATAAAAGAGCTAGCAAAGAACTTTAATTCCTTTGGCTATAGTATTTTCTGTCGTACTTTATGATTGTGCTGGAAAGTTAAGAAATAAAAATGGAAAATGATTGACATGTTATACTTTAGTAATGGCACAAAGCACAATCAGAAGCAATAATAAATGTCATTTATCTATTTGGACATCTGGAGTATTTGTTAAACATTATAAAAAGACCCAACTCATTGTAAAGAATATTGCTTTCTTAAAAAGTGTGTATTGTTTTAAGAAGTTTAAAGGGGATCTGTCATCAGGATTTCACTCCCCAAAACTACTTATATGTGCATGTAGCTATTTCAAAAGCAAGTCCAGGTATACATTTACATGGCCAGTCTGTTCCTCCATTACGGAGAAATCAGCAACTAAAATTGATATGCAAATAAGTCTGAAGATCTATTTGTAGATTGGAAACCTCTGTCACACCAGCTCTATTCCTCACATATAGCTGCCTCTTCCTGGTTAATTGACAGTCTCTATGCTGTGTGACTTCAGGTAAAGGAGCTTTTAGTCTAGCAGGAGAAGGAAGTGCTGGGCAGGGAATAGAGCTGGGATAACAGAGGCTTCAGATCTTAGCTCATTTGCGTGTCAATTCAAACTCCTGCTGACAAATACCCTGTAAGGGTGTAGCTGAAGATAAATATTTGCTGCAAAATGGATCATAGTGAATAAAAAAACATGATTGAAATACCTGAAGACTGTGATTGGACATTCTAGAGAAGCACTATTCATACAGTCCAAAGGGGTTGAAATCAACTTTATCATTAAACCCCATTAAAGAGGTTACATCACCAGATTACACACTACAATCTGCATACATTAATAAATAGACTAACTAGACTTGAAGAGGCTGGGGGGCTTACTTTGAAAACACATTACACAATGTCTATGTGATAGAGTCCAACAATAGAGGGAAAGAGCTCATGAGTCCCATGTATTCATGTGCTGAACCTCATCTTCGCCCTCCAGGCCTTACTGACTCAGTGTTTCTTCTCTCTTCTCCTACTGCCTCACTCAAAATACCTGTTTAATTTTTAAGCCTGTTTTCCTTACTTGGCACTTTAGTATTTAGAAAGCACATTTTTGTTTAAAGGGGTAGTCCAGTCATAAAATATTCATCAAAAACAGATCAGTGGGGGTCCGACGCCTTGCACCCCCAATGATGAGCTGTTAAATGCTCAGGCAGCTTACACATCTTATATATTGAATGGAACTATCTTGCTCAGCTCTATTCCATGTGGCTGCTCTCGGGTACTGCCTATTAAGCTTTTTAATCAATATCAGATCAATGGGGGTCTGACACCTGTACCTGACATTGACGAGCTATCTTATGTCATCAATATCTTGTGACCTGTCAACCTATGTTCATATCTTATTATGAGACTTTTGAAGTAAAGCCACTCAAAAATTAGATTTAAAAAATGCTTGAAATTTGCTTTGAAAACCTTGCAGAATTTATTTGATGCAAAGGTCTCACATATTCTGATGTGAATTTCTCTTGAAAATCTTCTCAGATATTTCCACCTCAAAAAACGTACGTGTGAACATACCCTGATGCCTTTGTGATGCAGTTTCTCACAGCCATTTATCACATTTTTGGAAAATCGCGTAAAAAATTATGCATTTTTACTTTACTGTAATTTCAGAAAATCACATAAAAACATAATGTCAACGCATTGTGTGAACATGGCCTAAGAGCAGATAGGAACTGGGCTGTAGAAACATTAATAAAGACCATTTTGGAGAAAATGACGTATTATGGCATACATATTTTAGTTAGGGCATCCCCTTGAGGCAGTACACCTGGTAAATGTGTGCCTGGACAGTGGGAGTATTGCTTCTTTATTTTATGATTTTTCATTTTATAGGAAGTCTATAATTATTTCAGTTCTTTGTCACTTTGGCAGAATGATGTTGTCACACTGACAGCTAGGTCCAGGAAATTGTAGTATGCTAAATGTAATCTGCCATCAAACTGTCGTGGTAAATATACAGATTGTAGACTTGAAGGGGTTATTTCTATTTTATATGGGTTGATCTTCGCTCTGAACATTATTAACATTTTCTCTTGGACACCAGGCACTGTGTGTCAGATTTTCAAGCTCACTTAATCTGACTCTTTTTTTTTTTTTTTTTCCCTACCCAGTCATAGTTGCTTTAAATGGGTAGGCTGACCATCCTATATATTCCTTTTCATTATTTTAAAGGATTTTCTGCATCAACATTTTAAACAGTTTTTTACCATCTAAAAAAATAAATACTCTAAAAAATGATTGCCGATAAGATATGTAAACCATATCTGTTGTTTATAAAGTGCTTAGCAGTTTACAGCATCCAGAAATTGACTCGTTTTTCTCCGAGCGCTTTAGGGCACTACTGATTGGAAGGGTTAAATGATCTGAAAAGACTGCCATGAAATCGCACGGCTGTTGAGCACACTTTAAGACAAGCTTAAAAGTCCTGTGTAAATCCTGAGCTTTCCTCTAGCATTAGAAGATTTATCCAATTAGTATGAGGCAATGCTGTAAGCGGAAGGTTTTAGCATTCAGCTGCACACACTGGGAGAACTGCAGAGCGCTAATGTTGGTTTGGTAAAAGTGCATTTGTGCTGTCGCTGCATATCTCAGCTTGACAGACTGGTGGGGGTATTCACCCAGGACATAGGAAAAATCCATACAGGAACAGATACATTTTAGCAAATATTGTATACTGAACTTAAAAAACAGTACAAGCAATGGAGTAGTTATCCGAGTCACCCCCAAAGCACTCAAAACCCTTCACAGGTCAGCACTCAAGGTCTTGAAAATTGCCAGCATCTGCGTATTTCGTCCAATGGTGCTTACAACGTCATAACCCTAAGTCGCATGAGCAGCGTCACATTCAATATCCTGATGCTGACTGTCAGCAAGACTTTTGTGCAGGTCGCTACAAGGGCAAGAAAAGCTAGAAGTCAGAATAGGTCGTTAAAGAGCTTTTCCCACGAACAAAATTATATTTTAATTAATAGATCTTGGAATAATAATAAGCTCCACAATTGGATGTGTTTAAAAAAAATGTTCCTGTGCTGAGATAATCTTATAAATGTGCCCCTGTGTGATGGCTGTGTCTGACCGTACAGGAACACGGTCTGATCATACCACAGCTCCTGGGCAGGGGAAGAAGCAAAAGAGTATACAGACAGGTCAGCACGCGATCACAGCTGATTCTTTCTGTGAGGTAAAATGTTGTTTAAAAACAGACAGTGAAATGTTTTACCTCACAAAAAGAATCAGTTGTGATCGCGTGCTGACCTGTCTGTATACTCTTTTGCTTCCTCCCCTGCCCAGGAGCTGTGGTATGATCAGACCATGTTTCTGTACAGTCAGACACGGCCATTACACTGTACACAACAGGGGAACATTTATAAGATTATCTCAGCACAGGAACATTTTTTTTATATACATCCAATTGTGGAAATTATTATTATTCCACGATCTATTGATTAAAATATACTTCTGTTCGTGGGAAAAACCCCTTTTTTAGAAACTTGGGTGTTATTAATGATGGGGTCTAATTTAAGTGTCTGGTTTGGGGTCAGATGAGCATATGAAAAATCATCCGAAATTTATCTAGGCAACTCTGACGATTTTCATCTATATCGTCATCCTGGCGTTACATCCGTGTTTTATACATCCGTGTGGCATCCATTTGCTACCTTTGTGTCTGTTTTTAACATCTGAGTGAAATCTGTTTTTATACATCAACACTTTAAAATGTACATGATCACATACATTCTCCTAGGTTAATAAATATATCCATAAAAATCGCATTCTACACAGATAATCTGTCTGGGATCCAATTTTTTTTTTCAGCACCCATAGACTTGTATAAGTGATTATCATCCAATACTAGGAAGAGGATACTGCATATTATGATTTTTTTCACATGGGCATTCATCTGAACAGCCCTACTGGATTACATTGGACAGTGTGCTTTCCGATTCTCTTGCTATATTTCATGATAAATAACTCGAATCCAGTATAAAGTGGCAAAATACCATAAAAAATAAATTTATACCAGAGTAGAATGGCGAAATACCATAACAGAGACATTTAATACAAAATAGAATGGAAAAATACCAATGATATGCTAGAATAATATAATATAGTACCATCGGAGAAAAAATAGAACAAAATAACACAGTTATTTTAGTGATTAATCAAAACCACCTAAAATACTTCAGCTTTATTGTGTAATGATAAATGTAGATAACAAGACAATGATGAAAGTAATGACACATTAAAGTCTAAGCTAATTACGCCCCTGAAGAAGCAAACACGCGAAACGCACACTGGGGCACTACAAAGTCGGAACAAACGCTGACAATAGGTAAATACCTTTATTCTCTTTAGTGTAATAAGTATTGTAATTTGTGACTATTTTGTGAGAACCACTGACTAGCATTATGCTATGAAACTTTAATGTACATTGCCTTCATCATTGTCTTGATGTTTATATATCCCAATCCTATGTGAAAATAGACATAAGTAGTTACATTGTGTTTTTTAAAGTAATGTATTAATAATGATGTAGTGATTCATTTTTTGTTACAGTATATTACAGTGGCTGCTGCAGGGAATATGACTGACTTGTCACAACCTGCAAAATTAGCTGAGGGTACAGAGTGGCTGAATTTTAATAAAGATGTATCTTATGAGTCATCCCTTATAAAGAAAATATGAACTTTACAGCAAAATTATAACTAACTAGGGACCCAAGGGACTTAGTCTTCATTCTGATGCTCCCACCTGCATTGACATCAGAAAGCAGGGGTAGGTAAATGAAAGGAAGTAGAGAGCTTTCAGTTTTAAAGGGAATCTGTCAGCAGGTTTTTGCTATTAAATCTGAAAGCAGCATAATATAGGGTCCATGGCCTGGTCCCAAGGATGTGTCATTTATTAGGCTGTGTGTTTTGGTTTCAGTACAATCAATATTTTATCAGTAGGAGATTATCACTACAGGACTACATCTCACGTGAAAAGCAGTCAGGCCATCTTTGTAACCCCGCCCCCACCACTGATTAGCAGCTTGTTAACAATTCACAGTCTGCCTAGGAAGCTGCCAGACAGGCCTGTGGGTGAGGTTGTTCACAGCCCTAAAGTCTTAGGTCTGCTATGTCGACATCAGACAAAACAGGTATTCAATGAAAACTACACCAAGCAGTCCACTAAGTGACACATCCCTGGAATCAGGCTTTCTTGCCCTATACTATGTTGCTTTCAGAATTTATATCAAAAACCTGCTGACAGATTCCATTTATAACTATACAGTGTAGAACAAATAAAGGAGGCGGAATGACCAGGAAGTTTATTACTTGCCACTTCTGCCAATAGTGCAGAGAAGGAAATGATATAAAAAAACTTAGTGAGATGTAGTTTTAGCAACATAACAAACTGGCTGGACATTAATGATCTGTACGGGTTCTTTCCTATTATATTATACAAAAGCACCATGGAAACTTTGCCTTTAGAGGATCCAAAATAAAATAATACAATTGACCAGTATCAGCTGCATTAAAATACTAATAATTTCTGTAAACTACTACATAGTCACTACTAAGCCACCAGTACTTAGCCACTACTAAGCCACCAGTACTTAGCCACTACTAAGCCACCAGTACTTAGCCACTGATAAGCCACCACTACTTAGCCACTGCTAAGCCACCACTACTTAGCCACTGCTAAGCCACCACTGCTAAGCCCCCACTGCTAATCCACCACTACTTAGCCACTACTACTTAGCCACTACTTAGCCACTACTAAGCCACCACTACTTAGCCACTATTTAGCAACTACTACTTAGCCACTACTAAGCCACTACTAAGCCACCATTACTGAGTTACTACTAATCCACCACTACTTAGCCACTACTAAGCCACCACTGCTTAGCCACTACTAAGTCACTACTACTTAGCCACTACTAAGCCACCACTACTTATCCACTACTAAGCCACAACTACTTAGCCACTACTTAGCCACCACTACTTAGCTACTACTTAGCAACTACTAAGCCACCACTACTTAGCCACTACTAAGCCACCACTACTTAGCATCTACTAAGCAACCACTACTTAGCCACTACTTAGCCACTACTTAGCCATCACTACTTAGCTACTACTTAGCAACTACTAAGCCACCACTACTTAGCCACTACTAAGCCACCACTACTTAGCATCTACTAAGCAACCACTACTTAGCCACTACTTAGCAACTACTAAGCCACTACTAAGCCACCACTACTTAGCAGCTACTAAACCACCACTACTTAGCCACTGCTAAGCCTCCACTACTTAGCCACTACTTAGGAGCTATTAAGCCACCACTACTTAGCAGCTACTAAGTCACCACTACTTAGCAGCTACTAAGCCACCACTACTTACCAGCTATTAAGCCACCATTACTTAGCCACTACTAAGCCACCACTACTTAGCCACTACTAAGCCGCCACTACTTAGCCACTACTAAGCCACCACTACTTAGCCACTGCTAAACCACCACTACTTAGCCTATACTAAGCCGCCACTACTTAGCCACTACTAAGTCACCACTACTTAGCAGCTACTAAGCCACCACTACTTACCAGCTATTAAGCCACCATTACTTAGCCACTACTAAGCCACCACTACTTAGCCACTACTAAGCCGCCACTACTTAGCCACTACTAAGCCACCACTACTTAGCCACTGCTAAACCACCACTACTTAGCCTATACTAAGCCACCACTACTTAGCCACTACTAAGCCACCACTACTTAGCAGCTTCTAAGCCACCACTACTTAGCAGCTACTAAGCCACCATTACTTAGCCACTACTTAGCAATTACTAAGTCACTACTAAGCCACCACTACTTAGCCACTACTTAGCAACTACTAAGCCACTATTAAACCACCACTACTTAGAAGCTACTAAGCCACCACTACTTAGCCACTGCTAAGCCACCACTACTTAGCCACTACTTAGCAGTTACTAAGCCACCACTACTAAGCTACCACTACTTCAGATTCTTTGCAGCCGCAAACCTGATGGCATCAGAGAAAAGCCAGTGCTTTATTTTGCAGAAATTATTTTTGAAGCCCCTTAGTCTCACCTTTCACCAAATTTTTAACATTGAGCTGGACACACACTATAATACTGGCTGCAGAGCGGAATAAAACGTTTTTGCTTTTTTTTATTTCGCCTCTCCGTTGTGGAGATATTAGCAATCAAAGAATTTGCCACCTAATGGGGTAAGTTAGCTAAATCCAAGTGGGTGTTATTAGATAGTTTTCACAGTGGGCTATACTTCTTCTCTCTGCCTGAGCTGCTATCTGATAACATCCACTTGAACTTAACAAAAGTTAACTCATTAAGTGCCAAATGCTTTGAATGCTAATATCTTAACAATGGAGAGGCGAAATAAATAATTAAATATATATATACAGTACAGACCAAAAGTTTGGACACACCTTCTCATTTAAAGATTTTTCTGTATTTTCATGACTTTGAAAATTGTACATTCATACTGAAGGCATCAAAACTATGAATTAACAACATATGGAATTATATACTTAACAAAAAAGTGTGAAACAACTGAAAATATGTCTTATATTCTAGGTTCTTCAAAGTAGCCACCTTTTGCTTTGATGACTGCTTTGCACACTCTTGGCATTCTCTTGATGAGCTTCAAGAGGTAGTCACCGGAAATGGTTTTCACTTCACAGGTGTGCTGTTAGGTTTAATAAGTGGGATTTCTTGCCTTATTAATGGGGTTGGGACCATCAGTTGTGTTGTGCAGAAGTTTAAAGTTATTAAACTTTAATAATGGACTATTTTATGGAAGTGCACTTACTATAGTTGTGACTAAAGTACTTAGGACCTACTTCATGACCGAGAGACATATAATAATAAAGTATGTTGAATTATAGCAAGCATTATGCTCTAAATAAAGTTGATTTATTTGTTCTAATGATATTTATTTATTTTTCAAAGGAAATTTTCAGATCTACCTATCATATTTTTCTTTTACTAAAATCACCCCAAGTTAATTCTGCTCAGCTAGTAGTTTAGTACATTGTGTGGCTGCTGTTACCGACAGACTGTGCCGTCAGAAGCTCTAATCCTGCGCTCGCTCTGCAGATTTTAATTCTGTCTTTCTGTTTTCTGGCTCTGATCCTCTGTGACCCTCTGCAGGTTTTAGGTCTGGTGGTTTATAAGATGAGAACTCGCACAAATTGTCAGATAAGGTATCACTAATGTCAGTGGGCTTATAAACTCAGACAGGGCTTATGCCACTGTTCTCATCATCCCAGCACTGCATCACATAAGTATCAAACCTCCCGTGATGAATATTCTCCAGGTTATGCTAAATATGTAAAAATTCAACAAATGTCTTTCCTTTATCTGTATTACTCAGCGTTGTTATTAAATGTCATGTCTGTTTTATGCTTCAGAATATTATTATAATAATAGTTATATAGCTCCATCATATTCCACAGCGCTTTACAGACATTATCATCACTGTCCCCATTGGGACTCACAATCTACATTCCCTATCAGTATGTCTTTGCAGTGTGGGAGGAGACTGGAGAGCCCGGAGGAAACCCAGGCAAACATGGGGAGAGCATATAAGCTCCTTGCAGATGTTGTACTTGGTGGGATTTGAACCCAGGGCCCTGGTGCTGCAAGGCAACAGTGCTAACCACTGAGCCACCGTGGTGCCCCCTAACAATATTACACATTTGTATAATAATAATAATCTTTATTTTTTATATAGCGCTAACATATTCCACAGCGCTTTACATACATACTCATCGCTGTCCCCATCAGGACTCACAATCTAGATTCCCTATCAGTATGTCTTTGGAGTGTGGGAGGAATCTGGAGAACCCAGAGGAAACCCATGCAAACACAGGGAGAACACACAAACTCCTTGCAGATGTTGTCCTTGGTGGGATTTGAACCCAGGACCCCAGCACTGCAAGGCTGTAGTGCTAACCACTGCACGCCCAATATTACTACGGTTGTAATGAAGCAGAGCTGAATTAGTCATTTCCCTCTACTTGCTTTGAAATCACAATACTTAACCTGTGTTTTTCCTTTGGACACCAGTAAATCGAAATTATCTTAGTGATAGCTCAGTGTTCATTTTTAGGCATTATGACCCGTATATTGATAGCCGCCATGCACCTATTACAATGACAGCCACAGTTTAACTTGAAGGTCCTTTACCCCAAGACACAGTCTGAATTAGGACATTTTACCTACTATTTGCCATATAACTTGTTGTCTTATGTCATAGAGGGGCTTTTATGTCACCTTAGGGACTAGGATCAGGTGACACATTATTACCTACATACCCAATGGCCCTACCTATGACCTCATGACACTGATAGCCAGGGTGCCTCCAACACAGTAACATCCACAGCCCCTTCATAGCAGTAACAACTGCAGCCTGGAAGTCACACTCTGCTGCAAAGCAAGAGACACGATGCAGAAATCAAGCCTACAGCAGGTTGCCATACTTCTGGCTAATCTGACCTAGACTTGTTTTTGGCAGCCCCCCTTGATTTACTGTAGGCCTCGTTCACACGTTCAGTATTTGGTCAGTTTTTTGCCTCAGTATTTATAAGCCAAAACCAGGAGTGGAACTATCAGGAAAAGTATAATAGAAACACGTCACCAATTCTGTATTTATCACCCACACCTGGTTTTAGCTTACAAATACTGAGGTAAAATGCTGACCGAATACTGAACGTATGAACGTGGCCTTATCTTCCCCATATTGTCTCTGCTAACTTTGTACCTCGGGTAGGTGTTAGGCCACATTCACACATTCAGTATTTGGTCAGTATTTTACCTCAGTATTTGTAAGCCTAAACCAGGAGTGGAACAATCAGAGGAAAAGTATAATAGAAACACGTCACCACTTCTGTATTTATCACCCACTCCTGGTTCTGGCTTACAAATACTGATGTAAAATACTGACCAAATACTGAATGTGTGACCATGGCCTTAGACTTGATTCCTGTACCACTGCCCAGCTCATCAGTACAGATGAAGAAGAGGAAAATCTGAGCAGTGATGTGCAGGGGTGACAGCTCTCTTATTCAGTGCCATGCCAAAAGTCATTTGCCCAAGCCATACGCACATAGACGCAAGTGGGAGAAAAAGTGAATTAGTCTCTGTTCACATCACATTAATGACCACTGGTAGAGGATCTGCTAACTTATACCTCTATTCAAAACCTATAATGTATCCCACTACATGCACTTGGATACATCAGCCATAGCAAGTCAAACAGTTTTCTGCATATCTTACTATGGACAGCCATATAATAGTGCAGACAGAGTCACCGTGCGCCCTGTCGTGCATCATTTTCGGACGTGTATTCTTACTGGAGGCGGGCACTCAGATGTAGTAGACTGCGTCTGGTTGTCCGTCACCAGTAGGCATGTACACCCTCTGAACTATTACAGTCAATAGCCTTGTCGGCACTTACACCCCAATACCATTTGGTTGGGGGTTCGGATGTAAGCCCTGACGGGACCACTGAAAGTGAGGAAGAATGCAGTGTTAGAGGGGCCTAATTAACGAAAGGAAGAGTATTTGGAAGTGGTCTTCCTTTCAAACACTGTGCACAGTTGCTTTGACTATTATGTAAGCATTGTGGGCTGTCAGTGCTATAAGCAGTGGTAAATTACAGTACCAACAGGCAGCCCCACTAATGTTACTTACTATGATACGAGAGAGCTGTTTGTCTTGTATTTGATCAATCATTGACTGATCCTGTTGGACCTTCCTGTTGTTTTGTTAGAGACTTATTATTGCATTAGGTCATGAAAAAAGATGAGATAATGGTACCACAAAATAATAGTCCAATAACATATCCATTATTGCTTTACCTGTAAGAAAGCCGTCAAGTTAATTGCCACCTATGAAGTTAAAAATATTATCACGTCAGTGTAAATTTTATTGCACACTTGTCCCTGAGTTGTGTATGTTTTTTGTAATCCTCGACCACCAAGTAGAGAATAGGAACCCAAATCCTTTTATATTTCATTCAGCTTTGATAGTAGTATTAACAAATAATGTTGCCAGGATGAAAATCTTGTACATCAATAATACACAATGCCAAATAAATTATTTATTGAGGATGTTTTCTTTATTCTATCCATTTTTCATTTCTAAATAAAAATCCTCATATTTCTTTTTCAATAGGGTTTTAAATCTTTTATTCAAGCCTTTCTTTATATATCTCAGTTGTGCACCTTTCCTTTATGCCCTGTCATAACTGACAATTGACAATATCTTTTTTTATGTGAAATTGCATTGATGCTTATAAATTTTCATATCAGAGGACTCGAATACGATTGAATCAGATTTTATGATGCCCCCTATGCTGTCATTTACATATGCCTTCCTGAATCCCTACCATGGCACTTCTGAAATATAAACAGGTATGTGATCCTGATAGCCACTGTAGGGACTTTAAGTGCCCCTTTTTGGGCTTTCTGATATGTAACCTTGTTCCTACTTGCTAAAGTACTCGAGTTCTGTACTGACACAGGAGTACATGGCCTTTTCCCTCTTGGAGAGCCAATGATCATGTGCACAATAGAATAGCAAAATCCTAAAATAAAGCCTATACAAACATATTTCACTCCAATAACTCCCAAATGCTCTCTAAATATTTATCCTTATACTCGACTACAGAACTGTGCAAAATGCATGGTCTAATCTTTCTAAACGCTGCTTAGCTATTAGGATATCTTCTGATTTTGTGTCATTGGTGCACCATGATCCAATTTGGATCAAAAAAATGTTTGAACACTGTGAATATATTAAATACAATTCATAAGCAGATCACCTATGATGAAATATCAATATTACAATAGTACATAACTAGTGACGATGATAGCCTGCTGCCTGTAGTGGACTCGATGGATTATACTATATAGAAGCACACATTGGAGCTTTGATTAGTATAATCACAAATGCAGCAAAATAGAACTCATTAATCCATCGAATGCAAAAATTAAATTTAGTGTAACTGTATGTGAACACTATTTGTGCATATGTGATATGCATAGAATGTATATACACTGCTCAAAAAAATAAAGGGAACACTTAAACAACAGAATATCACTCCAAGTAAATCAAACTTCTGTGAAATCAAACCGTCCACTTAGGAAGCAACACTGATTGACAATCAATTTCACAAGCTGTTGTGCAAATGGAATAGACAATAGATGGAAATTATTGGGAATTATCAAGACACCCTCAATAAAGGAGTGGTTCTGCAGGTGGGGACCAGAGACCACATCTCAGTACCAATGCTTTCTGGATAATGTTTTGGTCACTTTTGAATGTTGGTTGTGCTTTCACACTCGTGGTAGCATGAGATGGACTCTACAACCCACAGAAGTTGCTCAGGTGGTGCAGCTCATCCAGGATGGCACATCAATGCGAGCTGTGGCAAGAAGGTTCGCTGTGTCTGTCAGCGTAGTGTCCAGAGGCTGGAGGCGCTACCAGGAGACAGGCTAGTACACCAGGAGAAGTGGAGGGGGCCGTAGGAGGGCAACAACCCAGCAGCAGGACCGCTACCTCTGCCTTTGTGCAAGGAGGAACAGGAGGAGCACTGCCAGAGCCCTGCAAAATGACCTCCAGCAGGCCACAAATGTGCATGTGTCTGCACAAATGGTTGGAAACCAACTCCATGAGGGTGGTATGAGGGCCCAACATCCACAGATGGGGGTTGTGCTCACAGCCCAACACCGTGCAGGACGCTTGGCATTTGCCACAGAACACCAGGATTGGCAAAGTCGCGCCCTGTGCTCTTCACAGATGAAAGCAGGTTCACGCTGAGCACATGTGACAGACGTGACAGAGTCTGGAGGATGCCGTGGAGAGTGATCTGCTGCCTGCAACATCCTTCAGCATGACCAGTTTGGCAGTGGGTCAGTAATTGTGTGGGGTAGCATTTCTTTGGAGGGCTGCACAGCCCTCCATGTGCTCGCCAGAGGTAGCCTGACTGCCGTTAGGTACCGAGATGAGATCCTCAGACCCCTTGTGAGACCATATGCTGGTGCGGTTGGCCATGGGTTCCTCCTAATGCAGGACAATGCCAGACTTCATGTCACTGGAGTGTGTCAGCAGTTCCTGCAAGATGAAGGCATTGAAGCTATTGACTGGCCCGCCAGTTCCCCAGACCTGAATCCGATTGAGCACATCTGGAACATCATGTCTTGCTCCATCCACCAACGTCACTTTGCACCACAGACTGTCCAGGAGTTGGCTGATGCTTTAGTCCAGGTCTGAGAGGAGATCCCAAAGGAGACTATCCACAAACTCATCAGGAGCATGCCCAGGCATTGTAGGGAGGTCATACAGGCACGTGGAGGCCACACACAATACTGAGCCTCATTTTGACTTGTTTTAAGGACATTACATCAAAGTTGGATCAGCCTGTAGTGTGTTTTTCCACTTTAATTTTGGGGGTGACTATAAATCCTGGCCTCCATTAGTTAATAAATTTGATTTCCATTGATGATTTTTGTGTGATTTTGTTGTCAGCACATTCAACTTTGTACAGAACAAAGAATTCAATGAGAATAATTCATTCATTCAGATCTAGGATGTGTTATTTGAGTGTTCCCTTTATTTTTTTTGAGCAGCGTATATTGTGACAGAGTCACTGGTTTTATATACGAGGGGAGGTATGTGTCACTCCGGCTGATCTCATCAAGAGAATGCCAAGAGTCTGCAAAGCAGTCATCAAAGCAAAAGGTGGCTACTTTGAAGAACCTAGAATATAAGACATATTTTCAGTTGTTTCACACTTTTTTGTTAAGTATATAATTCCACATGTGTTAATTCATAGTTTTGATGCCTTCAGTGTGAATGTACAATTTTCATAGTCATGAAAATGCAGAAAAATCTTTAAATGAGAAGGTGTGTCGAAACTTTTGGTCTTTACTGTATATATATATATATATATATATATATATATATATATATATATATATATATATGTATATATATTGTCCACAAATCCCACCCCACCTGTGGGAGTGTAGTGGAGTAAACATCTAACACAAATTAGGCTTGTTTTGTCCTGGAGATTTGCTCCACTACACTCCCACAGGTGGTGAGCATTTGTCAGACATATACTGTATATGACTCGCCCCCTGGGCCGTGGGGCACTCGAGACCGGACTTTAGGGCAATGCTGGGAGTAGTAGTGGCGACCCAGTCCCATGGCTTAGGGTGGTGAGACCATTGGTAGCCTTTTATATGTTTTAGGTAATGTCCGACTACGCCACCCAAGGATTGCGGTCAGGGAGGACCGCCGCTGCAAGGCAGACCGCTGAAGCTGGTGTTGGGGATGCAGCAGGGAATAGTACAACTCCCCACGGGAGGAGTGTAGCCTCAGGGCAGTGTAATAGGATGCTGGGGGTGATGGTGCAGGCGCAGCAGTAACCACACAGAGTCCAATAATGCAGTCCAGGGTCTTTTACTGCAGATCTTATCACAGACCCACCAGGAATAGAGGGTAGGAATGGACCTGGGTGTCTGAGGGCATTCGGGCGAGCTCCGCTGGTCAGGGTGAGTAGGTAGGCCTACCGTTCTCTCTCTGCCCTTGCTGACTATCTCCCCCTTTAGTGGTATGACAGCCCACGTCCCTGAGCTTACCGTGTACTACGCCTGTATGGCTTGCGACTCGGGCCTTAGGTACCTGTAGCTTCTCCTTGCTGTACCGGTTCCTCTGTGTGGCGGAGCCTCCAGGCTTCTTAGGCCAAGGGACCTGAAATCCCTTGCGGGTAGATTATCTGCTGCAGGGCCTGCAACCCTCACAGCCTCGGACCCCAGTGTCCGGTTGTGTTGTCTCTCTCTGCCAGGACCGGCTCTCGTCTCCTCTGTCCCTGGCTTTCTGTTCCTCCTTTGCCTCCTGGACTCCTCAGCTGCGGCTGACCTGTCCCTCTCTTCTGGGAACCCTTCTGGATGCTTCAGAAGTGGGTCCTGGTCTCTCTAACCCTGCCCTCAGTACCAGTTTTTATAGGGGCAGCCTGCTCCCTCTACTGGCCTGGGACAGGAGGTGCTGCATGCAAATGGTCCATGACCAGAGAACCTCCCTCCTGCTCTCAGACACAGCCTTACAAGTTTGTGGCATCCAGGCCTGGGGTGACACATATACATGTGCAATATATATATATCACCTATTTTTCAACTAGTGTTCACATACAGTATTGTGCAAAATTTTAATCAGTAACAGGCCTTCACTGTTTGAATGTTAGTATATACAGTGCTGTGCAAAAGTTTTAGGCAGGTGTGGGAAAAATGCTGTAAAGTAAGAATGCTTCCAAAAGTAGAAGCATTAATAGTTTATTTTTATCAATTAACAAACTGTAGAGTGAATGAGCGAAAGAGACATCTAAGTCAAATCAATATTTTGTATGAGCTCAATTTGCTTTCAAAACAGTATAAATTCTTCTAGGTATATGTGTACAGTTTTTTAATAACTCGGCAGGGAGGTTGTTCCAAACATCCTGTAGTACTAACCACAGATCTTCTATAGATATAGGCTATAGCAAATCCTTCTGGATCTTCATATAATCCCATACAGACTTGATGATGTTAAGTTCTGGGCTCTTTGGGGGCCATATCATCACTTCCAGACTCCTTGCTTTTATTTATGCTTAATATAGTTCTTAATGACATTGTCTGTATGTTTGGAATTTGGGGTTATTGTCCTGCTGCAAATAAATTTGAAGCTAATTAGATGCTTCCCTGATGGTATTGCATGAAAGATAAGTACGTGCCTGTATTTCACAGCATTGAAAACACCCAAGAAATGGACAACATTGAGGTCCGCAGATGCAGTGGTCAGCCAAGAAAACTTGCAACAGATGAAAGATACTTCATGCTTAATTCTCTCTGAAATTGGAAGATGTCCAATAGTTGCATCGGCTCAGAACTGGCAGCAACCAGTGGGACCCAGCTATACCCATCTACTGTTTGGAGAAGGCAGACCAGAAGTGGTCTTCATGGAAGAATTGCAACCAAAAACCAAACTTTTGACATGGAAACTAGGCCAAGTGACTTGTTATGTCAATTATGTATGAAAACATAGAAGCTGGGGTGTATAAAGATAGTGCACTGGACTTATTAATCAAAACTTGAAATACTTGGCTGTAACAAAAGGTGGTTTGTTTTCAGAACTGCTGGAGAATGGTAAAATAATGAGTGTCTGCTGGAAACAGGTAAGCATTGAGATGGTTCAGTGCAAGTTTGTGGCTACAGTTCAGCAAATGGAGTCGGTGATTTGGTCAAAAATATTGGTGTCCTCAATTCTGACAAAAACTGGCAGAAATTTATCCAGTTGCAATATCATCAAAGAGGTGTCTGCTTGGCTCCAAATTTATTCTACAGCAGGACAACAATTCCCAAAGATATAGCCAATGTCATTAAGAACTGTCTTCAGCATAGAGAAGAAGAAGGAGTCCTAGAAGTGTTGATGTGGCCCGCCCGCCAAAAAACACAAAATCACATTCACAGGGGTTAATTATGTGCATGGATCTTATGAATGCAGAAAAAAGAAAAACTGTATATATCCAGCTTACTCACTCATTCCTTATGGAATCCTCCGTTAGCGCACAGACTGAAATCTTGTATCGGCCACAAGGAATCCAAACAAGGGAAAAAAGGGTATGTAGTCCAGCACCCAACAGTGGAAAAATCAGGAAAAAATTAAAAAACAACCTTTATTGCAAAAATAGATAAAAAATTAATGTTGAATAAAAAAACAAGTCCTGTATCAGATGCATGCACTGACGCATTTTGAACTATGAAAGTTCTTACTCCTAGTATGCATAGATCCATGCAATTGAAAAAAAGGGTATATAGTCCAGCACCCAACCGTGGAAAAATCAGGAAAAAAATAAATAACAACCTTTATTGCAAAAATAGATAAAAAATTCATGTTGAATAAAAAAACAAGTACTGTATCAGATGCATGCACTGACGCGTTTCAAACTAATTTTTCCACGGTTGGGTGCTGGAATATATACCTTTTTTTCCCCTTGCATGGATCATATGGTATTATGAAGAGATGAGCAATTTGACTCAAGCTGTGTCCATTCTGGCAGCCAATCTTCACTTCTGCACCTGCCACCATTGGCCCAGAATTTTGTGTAGAGGATGCTGGGTACACTTACTAGACCTCGTGATGTCATGGCATGGCAGGGCAAGGCGTGACATGATGTCATGAGGCCTAATGTTGTTACCGGGCATAGTAAGCGGCCAGTGGAGCCCAAGCCGAGGATGTTGGGTGCAGAAGCTAATAAAAATAACAGACTGGAATGTTCATCTTTAGTATGATGCTATTTCTACCGCCTACTACACCCTTTCCAAGTAAAACATTTAATTGGTGATGAATTAACAATACACAAAAATAACTTATAAATAAAATAAACCGAAAAATATGAACCGTTAGTCACTAACGTATTAAAACTGATCAAAATGATGTTTTGCCCATTCATTGAAGCATTTCATTTTGTTTTCATTTTACTACTAAAACTCCTTTTGTTTCTTTTTATTATTATTGTTTTTTTGCCAGCCTCTTTTTATGTACAGGTGGCAGGCAGCTTTAGCTAGTATATAAAGTAACACCTGAAATAGGGATTAGTTACTTTCTGATGCATACTACCATTAGTAATAAGGTCCTATTGCCCCCAAATTTGGATATCTTTAATACCAGCTACACTGCTCAATTAGATGAAAACCCTATAAAATATCATGATTTCTGCAATGTAGCACAAAATAAATTCTCACTTTGCAGTGCGGAACAAAGTTTTGCTTACTGAAGCAATATATTATATGTTTCTGATGATAGAGCATTTAGATGGAAAAGTACAGCAGTAATAGCTATGATGTTTTTAGTAGATTTAATAAGCAATTCCATTTGCAAGAATACTCCGGACTGCCACAAAATGCCATGTTCATCATTACAGCATTGAATTATATAAACACCCTTCCACCCCCTTTAATACTTAAGGGACGTCAGTGAAGGCTGACTACTGTTAGGAACAAGTTTTCATAAATGGAAATTTCGTGTTTTGTTTGTGAATTTCCATCTATAAGAATCCACAGTAGAGAATTGAGAGAGAGGAACTGTGAAATTGTGGATCTCCACAATGGATCGTTTTAATGTTTTCTATGGCCTGGTAATAAAATAAACCTTTATGATTAAGTTGCTGGGTCATGGTTCTCCTATAATTGGAGGATAGTGAAGATGTCTTGAAGGAACCTGAACTCTCCAGTGTCCTGCATTCATCGGTGATAATGAGTTTTAATGTTCTCCAGTGAACAGAGGCTTCTAACAGGTATCTTAGTTATATTTTTTTAATGTAGGCTTGCTATGGATCTGCTTTGTAGCTCAACCCAAGTTAAATGTTTATGTTTCGTAATGTGTGACGCTCAATAAAATTTCTCTTGACAATATAAAAAATTCTAGAATTAATTTTGGTCGCATGAAGACTTTTAGACATTTGGGACTACCTCACAATAATAATCTAACTGCTTGTAATGTAGAACTGAAAAAAGCAACTATTGCTGCATAACCAACTGTGCTGGATATTTGCTATTTTGATACTCAAGTCTTATTCTTATTTGCTGTAGAGTAAGAAGTGCAAACATGTTAATAAATTTTTCACATTTTGGGCTTTAATGGTACCAGAAATCTTCATCCGCTATGAGTAAGGGTAGATTTTCATTACTTCCTGCTCCCAACCCAGATATGTTTTGGTTTATGGCATATACCAATTAAATATTGCCAGCACTTGGTGAAATGCTGAATATCTCTATTTAACTTGTGATCTTCTTAAAACTCCTTAGAATCACTAAATATAACTTTTATAAAATCCATAAAAAACACATGTGTTTAATTTGGAAACTAGCAGAATACAATGCTAAGGCTTCATTCAGATGTCCCTGACTATTCTTGTATGTAAGGACATGGACTGTTGTCCATCAGTGTTTTGGATCTGAGTTTCATCAGTTTGGTCAGTACCAGTTTGGTCAGTATCAGTTTGGTCAGTATCAGTTTGATCAGTATCAGTTTGGTCAATATCAGTTTGGTCAGTATCAGTTTGGCCAGTATCAGTTTGGCCAGTATCAGTTTGGTCAGTACCAGTTTGGTCAGTATCAGTTTGGTCAGTATCAGTTTGGTCAGTATCAGTTTGATCAGTATCAGTTTGTCAGTATCAGTTTGGTCACTATCAGTTTGGCCAGTATCAGTTTGGTCAGTATCAGTTTGGCCAGTATCAGTTTGGTCAGTATCAGTTTGGCCAGTATCAGTTTGGCCAGTATCAGTTTGGTCAGTATCAGTTTGGTCAGTAACAGTTTGGTCAGTATCAGTTTGGTCAGTAGCAGTTTGGTCAGTACCAGTTTGGTCAGTACCAGTTTGGTCATTATCAGTTTGGACAGTACCAGTTTGGTCAGGACCAGTTTTGTCAGTACCAGTTTCGTCAGTACCAGTTTCGCCAGTATCAGTTTGGTTAGTACCAGATTGTTCAGTATCAGTTTGATTTTCCCTGATGAAATAATAAATAAATGACAAACTTCTATTCATTGCAATATTAATCATAGACAACACACATATTGCCCACTGATGCCAACCAGGTGCTGACAATGATTTTCATGGACCCATAGACTTTTGACTCGAAAAAAAACGAACACAACTCCAAGATTTTTTGCAAACCTCTCGGTCCACAAAAAAACACTAACATGTGAACAGCACATAAATGGTATGTGCTCTGTAAAAAACACGAATAGTACATGTACGTGAATCATGCATGTATGAATAAGGCCTTAGTCATACAATGTGACCTTCACACAGCGTTGTTCTAGGCACATATTCTGTATTGCACCACTAGTTTGCAATGGAAGTTTTACAGTAGTTTTTATTTTTTTATTAAAGAAATGAAAGTTACTTACTGCTGACATTGGGCATACCTGTTATTTTATATTTAGACCATTTCATTAGAGAATACTGTATGGATAAAATTGCTGAGCCTTGTACTTTAGTAACGACACATTTAAGTGTTGTTCCTCCAAATATTATATTTCTGATAAACATTTTTATTTTTTCCCATTTTCCTACTCTCCTGCACACAAATGCCTCCTTTATGACTTGAAAGGAAGAAGTTTCTGACCTGAAATTAATTTTACATACTGCCGACACTGTGCATGATGATTGAATAGCTCAGTGATTTTACAATATGATATCAATGCCTCCGCTACCGGCAGTTTAATGGTTTCTTCAAGGTTACTCGCTGCCATGCCCTGGAACACAATCATGATTTCCTTGATGAGGACAAACATGAAGAACAGCATTTTACTGAGAAATCCCTTAACAACATTAGATATTTTTATACCTCAGTAATTCTCCAGCCTATCATGGGACTGCTTTGTTAAAGCACATTGCATTGTATTAGAATGAACAGTGCGGGGTTTAAGGCTTATGGAGATTGTTTTCTTTTCATATCAAAATGAAATGCATGGCTACCTTGTTTAGATGGAGAATCATAGAAAGTAACACAAACACCTTTTTATTTATTTAGAAGACCTTGAAGTGCATTGTTCTGTGTTGATTGATCTCTTAACATGTCCTCAGTGCTCTACATATCTGATAGTGAACTCCAAATATCCCAAATAAAGATAGATTTAAATGGATTGTCCAGGACTATTTTTTTTTACTGTGGTCTAAAAGAAAAACAGAGGCAACTACTTGCCTGCTTTGTCCAGCGCCAGCTCAGAGCGGTCATCACCCACTGCTGCCAGTGTCAGCTGCTCTACGTCAATAGAGAAGAGCAGTTCTTCTTCTTCCAGGCTGCTCTGTCGATGGGGCGTGACTGCATGATCCCCGCAGTTAGGAAGCAGGGAGCCGACTCTCAATTAGCTTGACTTTGGAAGTCACGCCCCTTCAACAGAGCAAAAGGGAAGCTGCTGCTCTGTCAAAGTGACATTAGCATAAGTAACTGAATCATTGGTAGGAATGGTCTGTGACTGCTCTGTGCCAGCAGACAACAGTCAGGTAGTTAGCAACTACCTGCGTGTGAGTTATTAGGCTCATCATAAAAATAAAAAAAAGTCCCGGATAACCCTTTGAAATAATAAAATTCAGATTATATGTAATCACCTCTAGGGGGAGCTTATGGGAATATGGCACTGTTTATGAATTGAACTCAATGATAAAACCCTATGCAATAAGGCACTCAGAGCTCAATATCTGCCCCAACTAATATAATAACTATATCCCGAAATTAATTAGTACGGAAGGTTGGACAAATGAAGGTTGAAACAAGGAAAAAGCTCAAGGGTGATATTAACTTAAAGGCATTTCTGATTTTATGTGAATAAAGCTTAATTATTACATAATTAAAAGTTCAACATTACTGTAGGTTTAATTGCCCATCCTTTGTAAAATATCTGCAGACTGTGAATTAATCAGATTCTTGTTTACATAGGCGGCTGAAATATTTTATAGACAGCTATGACTTTGCATCAATCGTATTCAATATAGGCAATGTTCTGTGTGATACATGAGTAGCACAAATCTTTTACAATGTATTAACGCATGTGATATGTAGAAGACTTGAACAAACTGGAACAAACTTCGGTGCATTATATATAAAGGTTAATATATACTAACCAAAGGTAATAAAATATCTGGAAACAGGAGATTCGTTTAAAGGGAACTTGTCACAAGATTTTTGCTACCTAACTTGAGAGCAGCATTATGTAGGGTCAGAGACTCTGATTCCAGCATTGTGTCACTTACTATGCTGTTTAGTGTAGTTTTTATAAATTGACAGTTTTATTAGCAGGAGATTATCTATAGGCCAGGTAGTCCAACCACGCCCCCACCACTGATTGGCAGCTTTCTGCCAATGCACAGTATGCACAGAAAGCTGCCAATCAGTGGTGTGGTGGGGTTATACAGAGCTCAGCATTCAGAGAACTGACAGGTCTGTAGCAGAGAACTATTTTTAATCACAACTGCAGCACTCATTAAAGTAAGTGATACATAACTGGAATCAGGGTCTTTGCCCCTATATCATGCTGCTCTCAGGTGTCATAGTAAAAACCTGGTGACAGATTCCATTTATAACTCCTGGGATCCAAATAATTTCAGGTATATCCATGCAGTTAGTTAGTTATCTCCAAACTGTAGTTTTCTGCTGTCAGTAAATGTTGGGAGTTGTATTGCAATAGCGGTAAAGCCAAAGGTAGGGGAACACTTCATCAGGGTATTATAAATGGATTATCATCATATCTTTATTAATAAATCTTGATATTGAAAAGGTGGTTGTGCTGGTTGTCCCCATATGTAGCAGAAACGATATATAACATCAAGGTCATCAGGAGAAAGGTACAAGACTTAAGGGCACACCATAACAATGTGATTGTTTATGTTTTTTTCTATTATTAATTGTCTCCTTTTAATAAAGCAGACCAAGCAAAGAAAACAAGCTATTCAATTTAATCTTTCATATGCTTAAATTGGAAGCACAGCCTAACAATAAATTCCATTATTTAGGACCTAATGGGTAAGATTGGTGCTAGGCGGTTATAAATTAAGTGAAATACACCATAACTCAGAAGCTGTGCAGTATAGCGCTGTTTAAACTTACCAGGATGCCTTGTATATGTATTTATAAGGAAATGCCGTCTACTGCATAATAATATTAAAGTATGATCTTTTATTTCTATGTTTATAAGATAGTATGCGCTGTATGCAAACTAAATACCTTATCCTGCAGAGACATGGAGAAAAGCGGATGAATGAATTCTTGTATAAATAAATGGCAGTAGATCAGTTTGATGCTTATTATTTATGCTCAATCCTGGCTGTTTTTCTTGTCATAGCTCTTCAAGGAGTCGTTCAGTCATATGTTACAAGTCTGCAGACACTTTTTGTGACTGCAGACTTGTGAACCTTCACATCAAGCACACTGCGAGCTGTGAGGATTCTCAGGCACCGGAAGTCGAGACAGTCATGTGATCGCAAATATACAATTTGCATACACATTCTGACTAGACTAGTCTGGGCTCGTCCATCTAGTCGGCACATGACCCTATGTATGCAAATCACATACTTGCAGTCACGCACCCGCCGCTCATGGTGCCAACAGCAGACAATTCTCACAGTGAGGATTCACAAGTCTGCAGTTACGTACGTAGATTGACTGCAGACTTGTAGACTATGACCAGATAACGCCTTTAATATGGTCAGATTTGTATTGCAAATCGTCTTTGAAAGTATACAAATGCGTGGTCCTTGTTTCCTGCAAGTAGCAGAACCACGGTGCCATTACACCCTAATTTTATTATATGTATTTCAATGTATATGCAAAAATTATTTCTCTGTTTTTCCTCTTTTAGATCAAGAAACATTTCAGGCTCAAATGAGTCTTAATTTCAACATATCAATAAAAATGTCCAATGATTCTGGAAGCTTAAGAGACCAAACAACCTGACTCCTTTATTATCCAGTTGGGCTTCTTAAACAGATGACTCAGAAGGATAAAAAGTGAAGGTAATGGCACTCTTGCTTTCTTTTTTCTTTTGAACAATTTTTACATTGTATATAATACTTCACTTCAATTTTATGAAATCCAATAAAGCCGCAAGCGCCTATACAGCCATACCTTCCATATGTAAAAATGCGAGTCCCTCTAAAGGTTTTTCCCAATATAGACTTGAATGGTTATAAAACAAGTCATTACATATCACATCCTTGACAGTTTATACCTTCCTTGATCTTGAGGAGCTAGTTTTAGTACATTCATCCACTGGAGAATTTTCCACAAATGCATAGCTACCCTTTAAATGAAATAAAGGGGTGTTCTGAACAAGGCCTACCACTGACTCTGGTTTCATTGAGAGGTCTTAGTACATGACTATATAGCTCCCAAGTGTCCCTTTTTTAGAGGGACAGTAATTACTTTTCACCTAAGTCTCTTTGCCCCTCTTTGATCTTCTAATATCCCTTTCCTTTTTTGATCTTAGAAATACTGTAGTTTCTGAAGCCATATTGTAGGATTTATTACTTAATTTTTAGCTGTCTGATTTTGAACTGTATATTAGACCTCAGCTTATTTCTTTATTTTGTTCTAAAAGTTAAATGAAAAAACGTTTAAAGAAGCACTCCCATCAAAATGTTTATTCTCTTAACGTATTGCAGTCATCATATTATACAGCACTGTGTACTTACAATTGCTCATTTTGCCTTTCTACCCAGATAATTCTTCTCTTTTCCATTAGGTCTATGACATCACGTAATTAAAAACTGACTAGCTGTGTCCTTCTAAGCTCTATGTAGAAACAGGAGGTAAATCTTCCCTGCAGGACTCATCAGTCACTGCAAAATTCTCTGGCAGGGGAGAGGAGCAGAGCAGCTGAGTCAGGAGTTGAAGAGGGGAATGATAAATGCAGGGACAAGAGACTTCCTGTTTCTACATAGAGCAGAGAAAAGAGAAGAATTAGCTGAGTACAAAGGCAAAATGAGCAATTGTAAGTACACAGTGCTATATAATATGATGATTGCAATATACTAAGAGGATAAATAGTTTGATGGGAGTGCTTCTTTAAGCATTTTTATATATGTAAAACATGAGCCACAAATGACCCACTTTGACCATCATCCAAATAGTTGTGAAGTCTGTTGACTCTAAACAATTCCATCACACTTTCCTGAAATGTCTTAATCGCATTTAAAAAAAAAAATCAGTTTTAAGAAAATCACTTCAGGGAAAGAATTGAGAAACGGCAGTATGGAAGCTATGTATATAAATATATATTGTGACAATTCAATCTTGTCTATAGCATGTTTCCTTAAATAATCTGCTCATATAGAGCACAGTACATGGAAGACTATTGGGAATGCATGTTAATGTTCAGTATATCAGTTGGTTTCAGCCTTAGGCATGCCGCTGAGTTCTTTTAACCATACATTCATCATATGACTAAAGTTTTAACTTATGAACGATAATAAATGGAAAATATTTTTGACTAATAGAGGAAAGTGAAAGATTTGAATATCTGTGTTTCAGCTATTATGTTTATTTTTGTGCAGCTACTGGTTTTATACCAGTATTATATAAATGTATAGTATGCGCTATCATTGGTGGATTAAGGGTAGCCAAGGCCTCTGGCGGTTTAGAGTGTGTGGGCCCCCTAAGCACCTGATGAATCATGTGACATGCCACATGATGTTTTTTGGGAGATCATGGGCATACCCCTTTAACATTGAATAGGTGATATATGTATTTATTGGGAAAAAAAATTTAACTTAAGGAAAATATTAGAAAAATTAATGTGTGTGCTGTTTCCTGGCAACAGACTGGCCACCAGAATAATATGTGAGATCTCTGTTCTTGTGCAGACCAATTGCATAGTACAACTGAACTCAAATATATAATGAAGCAGTTTATGTTGTAATTTAGGTCAGATTTTAGTATTACATTGTATAAAACAATTTCCTTTAATATTACAGATGAAGAGTCACAAACCGTGCATCTACAATAATAGATGTAACTTTTACATGACAGCAAAACTTTACAAAGAAAAAGGTCATTATGACTGTGAAAGACACAAATGGCTGTAGCTTTACAGAACATAACCAAAGCCTCAATCATAGAAGGAGGTAGGGATCCCATCTGGGAGGCTTTCTCAAATGTTTCTTACAACTTTGGGGAGTGATTATCCACCTGCATTTACTACCAATTATTCATGAGACCAACTGATCCAGGTGTTTCCCAAACAGAAAGTTATTACTAATTATTAATGAGACCATCTGATCCAAGTGTTTCCCAAAGAAAGGACCATAATGATCTCTAAAACTGCTGAGTTTGTGTGATTGCTTTGCCTCCTTTCGTCTTGTAGGGAGTTCGACTTCATTGATTGGCCACATCTTGGGGAGATTTTTCCATAGGGGAAACATTGAGTTTCAGCTCCCTCCAAAGATTTTCTATTGGGTTCAGGTCTGGAGACTGGCTAGGCCACACCAGGACCTTTAAATGCTTCTTACGAAGCCACTCCTTAGTTGTCCTGACTCTGTGTGTTTTTGGTCATTGTCATGCTGGAAGACCCAGTCACGACCCATCTTCAATGCTCTTGACGCGCCCCTGGGCCTGTGTCGCGCTGCGTTGCGCACGCGGGAGCTTACCCGGAGCCGGATCTCTTGAGGGTTGTAGTCTCGTGGCGGTGATCCGGTCCGTGCCCAGGGAGTCAGACTAAGTGGCGCTGTATTAGCAGTAGATGTTGGACGACTACGCCACCCGTTGAGTACAGCTAAGGAGCTGCTGCTGCAGGGCAGACCGCTGAAGCCGGTGGTAGGATTGTGCAGCGTGATAGTATAACCCCCAACGGGAGGGGTATGGCCTCAGGGCAGCCGACGTGGATGATGGGGGTAGTAGGAACCACTCAGAGACGATGCGGTGTAGTTCAGGGTCTTTACTGGTGATAAAGATAGACCCTCCCGTAGTACTGGCTAGCGATTGGGGCCTGGTCAGTCCTTGAGCAGATGGGATCTCCCCTGGCCAGGCGGAGTTGTAGGCCTCCCAAACTAACTGTACTCTTCTGGCTACCTTGCTAGAGGCGGGTATAAGTAGCCCACGTCCCTGAGTGTACCGTGTGGTGCTCACCCGTATGGCCGGTGACTCGGGGCCTTCTAGTAGCTTCCGCTCCACGACGGCGGTGCTGGTCCCATGCGTGTGACCGTGCCTTTGGGTTTCTTGGCCAGAGGACCTGCAATCCCCTGCCTGACGGATTCTGCTGCTGGGTAGGAGTTAGTCCCCACAGCCTCGGACTCCGGGTCCGGTAAGAAATCTTCTCAGTCAGGGCGAGCTCTGCAGCTGCCAGCCCCTGACTCCTTGTAACACTGCTCCCACAGAGCTCCTGTTGTTTCTTCCCATAGCTGCTTCTCTTCTCTGTCTCTACTTCTGGCATGGCCCAGGAGCTGGGCCCAGCCGGTGCCACAGCTCCCTGTCAGCCCTCCTGGCTGAACTCTCCCTCTGAACTCTCTAACCCTGCCTCAGCCCCAGGTTTATATAGGGGAAGTTCTTCCCCTCCCAGGACTGGGCAGGAGGTGTGGCATGCATAGGATCCCTGACCAAGAGACCTCCCACCTGCTCTCAGACATAACATTGCTGTTACTGTGGAAACCAGACCCCTGGGGTGCCACACTCTTACTGAGGGAAGAAGGTTGTTGGCCAAAATCTGCTAGTGTAGGTCCACAGTGTTTTATCAAGACCAAAGTCAGAGCAGCCGTTTACCAGGAAATTTTAGAGCACTTCATGCTTCCATTTGCTGACAAGCTTTTTGAAGATGGAAATTTAATTCTCCAGGAGGATTTGGCACCTGTTCACACTGCCAAAAGTACTAATACCTGGTATAAAAATAACAGTATCACTGTGCTTGATTGGCCAGCAAACCCGCCTGACCTTAACCCCATAGAGAATCTATGGGGTATTGTCAAGAGGAAGATGAGAGACACCAGACCCAACAATGCAGATGAGCTGAAGGCTGCTATCAAAGCAACCTGGGCTTCCATAACACCTCAGCAGTGCACAGGCTGATCGCCTCCATGCCACGCCGCATCGATGCAGTAATTGATGCAAAAGGAGCCCGATCTAGTATTGAGTGTTTTGCAGTCTTCACTTGTCTTAATGGTGTAGTGGTGAATGATCAGCAGTTGTACCTTCCAGATACGGGAGTATTTATGTTCCATTACTGTCTGTTCCATCGTTGACATGGATGTGTAATTCTGTTGACCTGGTTGAGTATAATATGATTTTGTCAAGGATTTGCAGAAATAGCATAAAAAATTTTCAAAAGAAATCACATTGCGTGATCAAATTGTTGTACATGATCTCTTATTACATTGTTAAAGAGTTACCACAATTGTTTTTTTTTTCATAAATCAATAGTACTCATGAAAAGCTTTGTAATACAGTGCCTTGAAAAAGTATTCATACCCCATGAACTTTTCCACATATTTTCACGTTACGCCTAAAAACTTTAATTTATTTTATTGGAATTTTATGTGCTATACCAACACAAAGTAGCAATTATGTGTAAACTGTAAAGGAAATTATACATGGTTTTCTAAATATTTTAAAAATATAAATCTGAAAATTGTGACATGCTTTTGTATTCACCCCCCCCCCCCCGAGTCAGTACTTTGCAGGACCTCCTTTTGCTGCAATTACTACTTAAAGTATTTGGGGTATATCTCTACCAGCTTAGTATAGCTAAAGGCTGAAATTTCTGCCCATTCTTCTTTGCAAACTAACTCTACCTAGCATTTTTTGGCATGAAAGGTTGCCTTTAAGAAGAAAATAAATAAATAATTATAGCAAAGTGCTGCATAAATTGCGTTGGTACACGTTAGAATAAATCCTCCTGACGAAGAAGGGCGAAACATGCGTTGATGCATCAGGAACACGCGGATATCAGCTATAATACATTTAAGCACCACAGTCATTTTTTATAGATCATATTTTTGGGCAGTTAAGCTATACTTTTTTATGTCCTTTAATTTATGTTACCTTGACATTCTCAATATACTGGATTAATTTTAACTTGAACACATACAATCTATGCAGCACTTTGCTATAACTATTTATATTGGCTGTATTTAAAATTTTATATCTCATATTTATGGGCACAATATACTTTTCTATTTGGGTCTCTTTTTATGTCCCTATGTTTTTGGTGTTTTGGATTCATTCAGTGCAGTGGTACACAACAGTTTATGTTCTAATGGCCAAATCAAATTGTACAAATCTCAAAGGCCACAATAAAGCATAAAAGGAATGGTCCAGTGAAGGTAAGTTACCCCTGATCCAGAATATAGGTGATAACTTATAGATCGGTGGTAGTCAAACCACTTGGACTTGTACTGATCGGCAGAAGGGGCACTTTTATCTTCATTATCCCCATTAAATCTTTCACCTTGAGCCCGTAGTGTCACTACGCATGCCGGTCCATTCGTTGCCTATGGGACTGCTGAGCATTGGGGATCTTTCCAGCAGCCCCATAGAGAGTGAATGGCGCAACAGTCGAGCATGGGCACTTCTGCTCCATTTTAATTGGTGGTAATGGAGATAAAAGTACCATTTTCTGCCAATGGGTGCTGTTCCCAGCAGTCAAACCCCCACAATCTATAAGCTATCACCTTTCTTGTGGCTAGATGATAACTTATTTTCACTGGGCAACCCCTCTAAGGGTTAAAGCTAATACCATCTGAGACATTTTGGGCATATTTTTACGATGAAGCTCCTATTATTTTATGAATATATATTCCTCCAAAAGCCCCTATGTTCCGCACTCCAGATAAAAGGAGAAGTTACATGTAACTAAACCTTTGCAGTTTATGGGTGAAACAGATGCACTGTATTACTCCTAATGCAGGGCCTGAAGTTAATGAATGAACAGAGCACCAAAAAGAATATGTATATAAGTAAACATGGTCTGCACTACACATGAAGCTCTCTAACATTGCTTAAAACACAACTCAAACAGCCGCACAGTGTCCAAATACACAAAATCTTCATAACAGTGGCATCAACATAGTGCTCGCCACTAGTGATGAGCGAGTATATTTTGTTAACCCTTTCGCCGAGTATACTCGGCCGAGCACCGAGTATTTATAGCGTGCTCGGGCTTTAAGTTTTCGTCTCTCCGTGAACATGATTTGCAACTGTTTGACAGATTTAATACATGTGAGGAATGTGTTCCAAAATCAGCCATTTCTAGTGAACATGGAAAATATCGTCCTCCATTTAAAATGGGCAAGGTGTGTGGCAAGGGACGGGGAAGTGGACGTAATGGTGATGGTGCGGCCCCGAGGCCGAGGCCGTGGGCAAGCTGAAATTGTGCCATAGCAAACACCCACATCTTATCACCCGACCTGCCTGTCCCAATGGCTAGGGGACTGCAGCAACACCACTATTGAACAAAGAGCAATATCAAAAGGTTGTTGGTTGGATAGCAGATAATGCTTTCAGTCACTTTGCCACCACCACTACCACCCTGTCTTCCACATGGTCAAGTCTCAGCAGCGGTGAGTCTGGACCGCATATTCCTCACCCTGATCCTCCTTCCTCCCACCATGCCGAGTGCCCAGAAACAACTGATCCCACACTTGGACACTCAGAAGAGCTGTTCACTTTTCCATTTGTAGATTCGGACCTCTTGCCCGGCCAGCTTCAAGCGAGTCAAGAGGAGAACGCGTGTAGCGATGCCCAAATATTTGAGCTGCCACTGTCACAAGAAGGCAATGGTGGGAAAATGCAATTACTGTTGCAAGAGGTGAATGATGATGATGATGATGAGACACAATTGCCAGAAAGTCAGGAGGAGGACCAGAGAGCGGAAGTGGAAGACGAGGTGGTGGATGATATAGCAACTGACCCAACCTGGCAGGGGGACATGCAGAGTGAGGACAGCAGCACACAGGGGGAGGGAAGCGTAACACCAAAACAGGCAGGACAAAGCAGTGTGGTGGCCACAGACACAAGGCGAGAAAGCGTTCCCCGTAACACCAACACAACGGAAGTTGCCAGTACAACTGTTAGGTCTTCCCGAGTCTGGTTGCTTTTTAAAGACTCTGAAGATAACCCAAAAAAGGCCATTTGCACCACCTGCCAGGCCAGCATCAGCAGGGGTAGAAAAACTAGCAGTCTGACCACCACCAGCATGATCAGGCGCATAGAAGCAAAGCACCCTACTAAGTGGGCCGAACCCCAGGGTCCAGAAACAGTGTCTGTGGTTGACACCACTGCCTCTTCCGCTGTTGTGTGTGCATGCCAATCCCCTCTCCATGGCGCATGCGCAGCGTTCAGTTGTCCCTACCCCAGTCCTTGGAATGCAAGTGCAAATACACAGCCAACGCCCCACAGGAGACACTAAACTCACACATTTCACGAATGCTTGTGCTCTAAATGTTGCCTGTTAGGCTCATGAAGACGGAAGCTTTCCGCAACCTGATGGCTGCAGCCGACCCTCGGTACTCGGTCCCCAGCCGCCACTATTTCTCCCGGTGTGCCATCCCTGCATTACACAAGCACGTGTCCCACAACATTAGCCGTGCCCTCAACAACGCAGTTACTGGGAAAGTCCACCTAACCACATACACGTGTACAAGTGCTTGTAGGCAGGGACGGTACATCTCGCTGATGGCACACTGGGTTAATATAGTGGAAGCCGGGACCCAGTCGGACCTTGGGACGCAACACATCCTCCCGACGCCGAGGATTGCGGGCCCTGGGTCAATCAGGGTTTCCCCCCACATTCTACAGCTCCTGCACCTCCTCCTCTTCAGCATCCATCTCCACATCAGTCATCATGACCACATCAGTCACAAGCTGGAAGCACTGCAGCACTCCCCCGACAAGCGGCAACAGGCTGTGCTAAAGCTAATATGCTTAGGTGACAAACCGCACAATCCTGAAGAGTTGTGGACAGCTCTGAAAGAGCAGACAGATCTGTGGCTGACATCGCTGAACCTACAGCCAGGCATGGTCGTGTGTAACAATGGCCGGAACCTGGTGGAGGCTCTGAAGCGAGGCGAGCTCACACACGTACCATGCCTGGCCCATTTGCTTAACTTCGTGGTTCGGCGGTTTCTCAAAACCTACCCAGATCTGTTGCACCTGCTTGTCAAAGTATGCCGCGTGTGTGCCCTTGCCGTGCTTCAGCAGCGTTTGCAGCTTCAAGCTCACCGACTGGTGTGCGATGTCCCCACGCATTGGAACTCTACATTGCAGATGTTGGGAAGGATTTTTGAGCAGAAGAGGGCAGTTGTTGACTACCAGCATCAACACGGCCGTTGGTATTCAGGTCAGACTCCACATATAAGACCTCAGGAGTGGACATGGATGGCAGACATTTGTACCATACTCCAAAACTTTGAGGAGTCCACCAAGATGGTGAGCGGCGATGACGCCATAATTAGTGTCACCATCCCACTTCTCTGTCTTCTGAAACGCTCTCTGCTCACAATTAAAGACGATGCATTGCAGGCAGAGCACGATGAGATGGAGCAAGGACTTATACAGGGTGATTCCGCACAGCCCAGCCTCATCTCATCCCAACGTGGATTGGGTGATAATGAGGAGGAGGAGTAGGAGGAAGAACAGGAGCTAGTTTCCTGCGCTATATACAGTACTACCTACACAATTGTCATACCGTCTGTTCAGCGTGGATGACCTGAGGACAGAGAGGAGGAGGAAAAGGAAGAGGATGAGGAGAAGAGCATGGTCAGCCATCCTCTTGGTGAGGACACAGAAATCTTGCCTCTTTGCAGTCTGGCACACATGGCTGAGTTTATGTTACACTGCCTTTCCCATGACCCTCCCGTACTCAAAGTTTTGGGTGACAGCCATTACTGGTTGGTGATACTTCTAGACCCACGCTACAAGGAGAGCTTTCTGTCTCTTATTCCCGCGCAGGACAAGCCTAATAAAATGGGGCAGTACGAGAATGCCCTTGTTGCTGAATTATTTAAAAAATTCCCATAATTCCCATCTGAAAATGCTTGCGGCAGAGGTCACAGTTCGTTGGACAACCAAGGAGTACAGGCGAGAGAGACACAAATGCAATCCAGCAGAGGCAGGGGAAAACTGTCAAAGTTATAGGACAGTTTTCTCAAACCCTCCCATCACACAGGCACTGAGGTGTGGGGTACTCTCTCAAGGAGGGAAAAGTTTCGGAAGATGGTGAGGGAGTACCTTGCGGACCAAACCAACATTATCCGTGATTCCTCTGTGCCTTATAATTATTGGGTATCCAAGCAGGACACGTGGCATGAACTGGCTCTCTACGCCTTGGATGTCCTGGCCTGCCCTCCCGCTAGTGTTTTGTCAGAGCGGGTTTTTAGGGCCGCTGGTGGAATTATAACTGATAAGCGCATCCGCCTGTTAACTGAAAATGCTGACAGGCTGACTCTTATAAAAATGAAAAAGGGCTGAATTGGGCCAGACTTCTCAACACCGCCAGATGATAGCAGCGTAGCATAAACTCAAATTCAAAGTCTTTTTTTGGGAGGTCTAACTCTATTCGCATGCACCTCTGTCTTCACACCCAGACATGGATATAAGCTTTCTGATTTTGCCTATTAGCTCTTGTCCTCCTCCTCATCCTCATCCTCATCCTCCATCACCATATCACCACAATATGTACCATATCACCATATCTATGTCTCTTGCAAGGGGAATTAGTGTTCCACCAAATTTTTGGCAGCCGTTGCATTCACTGCATAGGCAAACAGTATGGGAAACCCACTTCCTAATAATGGAAACATTGTTTTCAGGAGGCCCTCTGACTTCTACGTCTCTTGCAAGGGACATTGAAGTTCCTCCAAATTTTTGGCAGCAGTTGCATTCGTTGCATAGGCAAACAGTATGGGAGACCCACTCCTTTCTAATGAGAGCATGTTGTTACTGTGACCCAGCTCGATGTGTCTTTAAATTGTTTTTGGGGTATTTCCTAAATTTTGGCAGCCGTTGGACTCACTACATACCCTATAACTGTATAGCAGACCCGCTCCTTTCTAATGAGAACATGTCATTACTGTGGCCCAGCTCTATGTGTATTTAACTTGGTATTGGGGTTTTTACCAAATTTTGGCAGCCCTTGTAGTCACTGCATGGGCATTACACTATAGGAGACCCACTCCTTTATAATGGGAACATTTTTTTTACTGAAGCCCTCCTCTATGTCTCTTCAAAGGGGTATTGGGGTGCGTCCAAATTTTTGGCAGCCCTTGCAGTCACTGCATACGCAATAACAGTATAGGAGACCCACTCTTTAATAATGAGAACAACAAAGCATAGCCAACCCTTTAAGAATAGTAAGGGCCGCCTGATGGCCCTATAAAAATAGCATTTGTGACTTTCAGAGTCCCTCCTTCATAAATCAGCGTGTATTGTGGCACAGAGAGCTAGCAGATCTCTGCACCGCAATACAGTTCAGCTGAATCAGCATCCTCGGACGCAAATCGAGCTGAAATAGTCGTTGGCACCAGCGGGCCCGGCACTCACACGGCGTTACTCCCCTACCTCCCACAACAATGCTAGCCATACAATGCCTTCCACAATAGTGCTAGCCACACAATGGCTCCGGCAAATACATAGTGCCCTCTCATAACTGTGCTTGACATATATTGCCTCTTACAACAGTGCTATGCACACAGTCTACCCCTTTTATAACAGCAAGATCCACAAAGTGCTCCCTTAGTACTTAACTGTCCCTAATCATTTGTGGCATGCTACTTTTCTCTGACATGAAGTACATACAGTATGTGAGCATCTATTAGCGGATGCCTATGTTTTTGTACAGTATATTAAAAATCTTGCAGTAACATCTATAATCCATCCCGGAAAGAGAGAGCGGAGCTAACGTCTATTGACAGCACTCTATTTCCTGCAATGAAGAATGTGGCTGTCTTTTGATATCAATGATTTTCTAAAACATCAGAATCCAGAAAAGTATGTATATGTCCAAATAGTTGGAGGCTACACAGAATGGCTATGCGGGCAGCCCCTGCTATAATGTGCAGTGTTCCATCAGGACCGTCTTTAGCTGTAGTAATAATATATATGTCTGCATTCATATCATCATCCACCACAGTTTTACGTAGGGCTTAGAAATAACATGGTTTTTGGAATTGAAATAAAAAAGAAGATGTAGCATGTCAGTCCTATAAACCTTGCCTTCAATCTGCTTAGATTCCGCTTGAGTTGAATAAATTGCATTGAATGTGAAAAATAATTTTATCTAATTTGTTGCTGCCAGCAGAGTTATGAGCTTCAGTGGTATTTACATAATCTTGCTGCAGAGATGAGCAAGGAGCCTTGAATACATATTCAAGAAGGAGCTATCTCTTGTATTCAATTTATCTTAGCTTGATGTTCTCCTCAGATGTACGTCTCCTGCTGACCTCTTCGGAATTAGCATACACTGTGTGCTATAGCTATCTTCATAAATAACCATTTACTTCGACCAGAGATACAATCTAACGTCAGAGCTGATCAGCTTCTTATTATGCCTCCATTTCTAAAAACTGGATAAAACAGAATAAAATTAAAATCGCGGACGAACATGAGCACAACTTAACATAGAAATGTAATAAAGAAGCCCACCATGATCGTCTTATTTTGTGGCATTATTATGTATTACCCACACGCTTGGTATCTGCTGTTAAAAACTATGCACACAAGCCATTTTTCATTCCTTCTTAATAATGATAACACGAGAGATATAACGAGGTGAGATAATAGTCTGAGGGGGGCACTGTGACTGCAAGTTATCTCATAGCCACTAATGTTCACATCACTTGTTCCTGCTGAGCGCCCCAAAGGTAGCTATACACTTCTAATAAGATAACTCTATATATACTTTCTATGGCTCTGTTCACATAGGCATTAGTCAAGTGTTCCACCACGGTTTTCAGCACTATTGGTGGTGGAGATATTCTTGCCATCAACATTTTGAAACCCCCTTCTGGTCCATTGATCAATGTTTGTATCTGTCGTATGGTGAATCAAGCAGAGCATCACAGCTGTAAATTTGAGGCTTGCGTGTATAGAGTCCTATTACCAAAAATGTAAAAGTAACTTGACCAGCCTTACGTTCTCTTTACATCACCATAGGAGCCTCCATTAGACAAAATGATGCAAAGGGTTGAATTGTCAGAGATGGTAGAAATAAAAAAAAATGCAAATCTTACACTACCGTTCAAAAGTTTGGGGTCATTTAGAAATTTCATTATTTTTGAAAGAAAAGCACTTTTTTTTTTCAATGAAGCTAACATTAAATGAATCAGAAATACACTCTATACATTGTTAATATGGTAAATGACTATTCTAGCTGCAAACGTCTTGTTTTTATTGCAATATCTACATAGATGTATAGAGGCCCATTTCCAACAACCACCACTCCAGTGTTTTAATGGTACATTGTGTTTTCTAACTGTGTAAGAAGGCTAATGGATGTTTAGAAAACCCTAGAAAACCCTTGCACAAGTATGTTAGCCCAGGTGAAAACGGTTTGACTGATTTGAGAAGCTATAAAATTGACCTTCCTTTGAGCTAGTTGAGAATCTGGAGCATTACATTTGTTTGTTCTATGAAACTCTCAAAATGGCCATGAAAAGAGAACTTTCATGTGAAACTCGACAGTCTATTCTTGTTCTTAGAAATGAAGGCTATGCCATGCGACAAATTGCCAAGAAACTGAAGATTTCCTACAATGGTGAGTACTACTCACTTCATAGGAGAGCACAAACAGGCTCTAACCAGAGTAGAAAGAGAAGTGGGAGGCACCCCTGCACAACTGAGCAACAAGACAAGTACATTAGAGTCTCTAGTTTGAGAAATTGACGCCTCACAGCTCCTGAACTGGCAGCTTCATTAAATAGTACACACAAAATGCCAGTGTCAACATCTTCAGTGAAGAGGCGACTCCGGGATGCTGGCCTTCAGGGCAAAGTGGCAAAGAAAAAGCCATATCTGAGACTGGCTAATAAAAGGAAAAGATTAATATAGGCAAAAGAACACAGACATTGGACAGAGGAAGATTGGAAAAAAGTTTTATGGACAGACGAATCAAAGTTTGAGGTGTTTGGATAACACAGAAGAACATTTGTGAGACGCTGAACAACTGAAAAGATGCTGGAAGAGTGCCTGACGCCACCTGTCAAGCATGGTGGAGGTAATGTGATGGTCTGGGGTTGCTTTGGTGCTTGTCAAGTGGGAGATTTGTACAAGGTAAATGAGATTTTGAATAAGGAAGGCTATCACTCCATTTTGCAACGCCATGCCATACCCTGTGTACAGCGCATGATTGGAGCCAATTTCGTCCTACAACAGGACAATGACCCAAAGCACACCTCCAATTTATGCATTAACTATTTAGGGAAGAAGCAAGCAGCTGGTATTCTATCTGTAATGGAGTGGCCAGCGCAGTCACCAGATCTCAACCCCATTGAGCTGTTGTGGGAGCAGCTTGACCATATGTTACTCAAAAAGTGCCCATCAAGCCAATCCAACTTGTGGGAGGGGCTTCAGGAAGCATGGGGTGAAATATCTCAAGATTACCTCAGCAAATTAACAGCTAGAATGCCAAAGGTCTGCAATGCTGTAATTGCTGCAAAGGGAGCATTCTTTGACGAAAGCAAAGTTTGAAGGAGAAAATTATTCTTTCTAATAAAAATCATTATTTCTAACCTCGTCAATGTCTGGACTATATTTTATAATCATTTTGCAACTCATTTGATATATAAAAGTATGAGTTTTCATGGAAAACACTAAATTGTCTGGGTGACCCCAAACTTTTGAACGGTAGTGTATATGGAATGGTAACGAAATAAGCGCAGAGAGTGTAGAAACAGCAAATCCTAAAAGTGAGTACATTACATACTGTTAGAATTCAGCACATTAGTGTCCCTGTTAAATTCTATAAATGTCCCAGCCAACCTTTTTTACCGAGTAATCCTGTATGGTGTAGTGCACGAAGCATAACACAGTGTATTTGTTTTTGGACTATTGTTCACTTAAAGGCAATCTGTCTGTCAGGCTATGTAATCTGAGGACAGCATGAGGCAAGGGTTAAAACACAGAATTCAGGGATGTTTCACATGGCAATCTGTGTGGTGTTGTATATTTAGACTGAAGGATTAATCACCTGGTGATTATCATAGCTGGCACAAGCTTCCAAGTCTGACTCCGCCCCCTCCTGTGATAAGGAGCTCACTGTCTATTGGCATTGTATATAGAGAGACTGGTGTGGGTGGGGTTAGCTGTCTCAGCTCTGATGTATTGCTAAATCTAAAATATCTGATTGTGTCAGAACTGCTGCACTAAGTAAACTACGTGATATATTATTGGATTCAGCTTCTCTTTGCCTACATCAGGTTGCTCTCAGATGAGGTGACAAAAATCTGCTGACAGATTCCCTTTAAAAGTGCTCTATAGAAAGCAGGGGTATAGCATGGGAGGAGAGCATGGCAAAGCATGTGTTCTGCCTTCTCCAAGGGCAGAATGCCAAGCAGCCACTCTCTTTTGGGCAGTGTATTTAACTACAGTGCTAAGTCCATGAACTAATTTTATGCTCCAGATAATAGTAGCTTAGTTATGATATTAAATGGAGCCATTGCCAGTAAGCATGTGCACCAGCTGGCTTAGGCCCTTCAATGCGTTCATGTGGGCACCAATAAGTTAACATAGCAGCCAGAAGTCTTCTAAAAGCCCCCATGGCTATCATCTCGGTATTTCTGTTAAGCATGTATATATATATATATATATATATATATATATATATATATATATATAGATGCATCCCACAAAATTAGAATATCATTGAATAGTTAATTTATTTCAGTTCTTCAATACAAACAGTGAATCTCATATATTATATACTGTAGAGTCATTACAAACAGAGTGATCTATTCCAAGTGTTTATTTCTGTTAATGTTGATGATTATGGCTTATAGACAATGAAAACACAAAAGTCATTATCTCAGTAAATTAAAATAATTAACAAAAAACACCTGCAAAGGCTTCCTAAGCGTTTAAAAAGGTCCTTTAGTCTGTTTCAGTAGGCTCCACAAGGCCAGAAGGCAGTCACTGGCACACTCCACAAGGTCTCATGGTTCCAATTTTTATTTGGAAATCAAGGTCCCAGAGTCTGGAGGAAGAGCGGAGAGGCACACAATCCAAGCTGCTTGAGGTCTAGTGTGAAGTTTCCACAATCAGTGATGGTTTGGGGAGCCATGTCATCTGCTGGTGTAGGTTCACTGTGTTTTATCAAGACCAAAGTCAGTGCAGCCGTCTACCAGGAAATTTTAGAGCACTTCATGCTTCCTTCTGCTGACAAGCTTTTTGGAGATGGAAATGTCATTCTCCAGCAGGACTTGGCACCTGTCCACACTGCCAAAAGTACCAATACCTGGTTTACACACAACAGTATCACTGTGCTTAATTGGCCAGCAAACTCGCCTGACCTTAACCCCATAGAGAATCTATGGGGTATTGTCAACAGGAAGATGAGAGACACCAGACCCAACAATGCAGACGAGCTGAAGGCTGCTATCAAAGCAACCTAGGCTTCCATAACACCTCAGCAGTGCCACCGGCTGATTGCCTCCATGCCACGCCGCATTGATGCAGTAATTGATGCAAAAGGAGTCCTGACAAAGTATTGAGTGCATTTACTAAACATGCATTTCAGTAGGCCAACATTTCGGATTTTAAAAACATTTTTCAAGCTGTTGTTATAAAGTATTCTAATTTACTGAGATAATGACTTTTGTATTTTCATTGGCTGTAAGCCATAATCATTAACATTAACAGAAATAAACACTTGAAATAGATCACTCTGTAATGTCTCTATATA
Organism: Phyllobates terribilis; assembly: GCF_046119375.1. Taxonomy (NCBI): domain Eukaryota; kingdom Metazoa; phylum Chordata; class Amphibia; order Anura; family Dendrobatidae; genus Phyllobates; species Phyllobates terribilis. The sequence goes on from NW_027362763.1 coordinate 442,196,209, forward strand.
ATATATGAGTTTCACTTTTTGTATTGAAGAACTAAAATTAATTAACTTTTTGATGACATTCTAATTTTGTGAGATGCACCTATATATATATGTATTGCAATACAGCAATAATGCAGTATATCGAAGAAGCGATCAGAGGATTGATAGTATAGTACAAGTTTATGTAAGATATGTTTTAGGCCTCATTCAGACATCAGTCATTTTTTTCAAAAGTTAAAGTACAGGCTGTTGTTCATCAGTGTTTTGAATCCGAGTTTCATCAGTGGTTTATCCGTGGTTTTCAAGTATGTAAAAATAAATAAATAAATGACAAAGCTCCTCTTATACATTACAATGTTAATCAAAGACAGCACACGGACTGCACACTGATGCTATCTATGTGCTGTCCATGATTTTCACTGACCCATAGACTTGTACAGTTAAATTTAATTTTGAAGCAGATCAAAAACTAACATGTTTCAGTGATTTTTGGGCATTTTTTCTGCAAAAAAACACGAACATGTGAACAGCACTATAGACTATAATGGGTATGTGTTCTATTTGGAAAAAACATGGCTAGAACTCGTATGTGACTCATAAACATTTGAATGAGGCCTTAACTGGTTTCCCTGACTTAGTTTTGTACTGTCAGATCTGCGTCCTTTTGTCCTATGGCTTTTCTTTTTCTAAAACTCACAATTGATTGCTAATTTGCTATGTCGGAAAGACCACTAACGTAAACTATTTGTTGCAATGTTTCAGCTTGCTAGTTTCTATTGAAAATGAAAGATCTGAAGGTTTTGACCATGTTTCATGCGAAATCCAATAACATCTCATCTGGTTTTCTAATAAGAAAATCTCTAGTAGGTCTTTGTGCAAGCCTAAAAATCAATAATGTTATCATTGTTCCTTCAAGTGGTATGAACAGCATTGCACCTTTAATCTCCTGAAAACACATTTCATGCCCATTTTTCTGGGTATATTTCCAATCACACCTTGGCAGCATAATGGAAACCTTAAAATACTTTGCACCTAAAAAAGCTTAGATTTTGATTGTTTTGCAACAATTTGCAAAAATGCCATTACTATGGCAGGGGTATCTGCCGTAGGTAAAACTACGGTAATGGTACCGTAGCTTCAAGGAAAGAAATAAACACAAATGTGTAAATCAATTATGTGACAGCAAGAACATCTTAAAATAGCTTAAAGGGGTTTCCACTACATGGAAAACCCTTTCTCAATATGTATGTTTGCCCCCAGTAAAATAATAACACTTATATTCATCTCCAGTGCTGTTCCAGTGGTATTGACATTGGCTCTTCCAGGGATCGCGTGACATTATTATGTCACGTGATCATTCCGGCCAATCAGCAGCCGCTTTACTTTCCCCTCCTTCGGACATATCACATACATCCGAAAGAAATGAGAAAGCAGCAGTTCTCTCTTCCAATGGATGTATGTGATTTGTCCGAAGAAGTGGAGAGTGAGAGTGAAGCAGCTGCTTACTGGCCGCATGGATAGCCTGACATAATAATGTCACTCGATCCCCGGGAGAGCCATTGCTGACACTGCTGGAACAGCGCTGGCACCGGAGGTGAGTGTAAGGCCACATTCACACATGCAGTCATGTGGTCAGAATTTTATATCAGTATTTCTAAGTCAAAATCAGGAGTGAAACAATCAGAGGAAAAGTATAATAGAAACATGTCACCATTTCTGCATTTTACACTCACTCCTGGTTTTGGCTTACAAATACTGAGGTAAAATACTGACCAAATAGTGAACGTGGCCTTAGTGTTATTACTTTATAAGGATTGAGAAGGGTTTGTCCAACTAATGGACAAGCCCTTAATCACATGGATAGTGGACAGTGTAAAACCACCACTCAAAATATTCTTTGGTTCCAATAATCGTTATTCACCGAGTTATATTTATTGATCCAAATGAAATTAAAAAAAAAAATAAAGGGATTTTCCTCTTTTAGAAAACTTGTAAGGGATTATTTGGGACTTTATTTGTTTTTTGGTATGGAGCAAAACATTTATTGGCAGGTAAATGTTAACTACCTGCCTGTTCTGCCTTGCAACAATCTCTGCCAGCTCAGACTGGTCACAGACCATTCTTGCCAGCAATTCTCCGGCTTCCGATGACATCACATCATCAGATCAGTTTGTTTCTTCTCTTCGGTTCTGCTTTCTCAAAGGGCATCACTGCTGATGTCATGCTGATTGACAGCCAGCTCCCCGCTGACTTTCTGAGGGGAGCGACTGTCAATCATCATGATGTCCACAGTGATGCCCCATCAACGGAGCAGACTGGAAGAGAGTGAGCTGCTCTGTTGACATGAGATCAAGACAAGCAGGAGAATCACCATCCGAACAGCAGAACAGGCAGATAGTTAACAACTAACTGCCTGTTAGTTCTTAGCCCTATACCAAAAACTAACCAAAGTCCTAGATAACTTTTTTAAGATTCAGGCATATGCCAATTTTGCAGCTCTATTTTTTACTGAACCATTATAAGGCTGCAATAGAAATACATGAAGCGGCTTATGTGCCATCCTATGTTTCTGATAACATATGGAGGCACGCAGATTTTCTTTTGTTGGATAATTTACAAATTCTGTGGAAAAAAAAATTGGCTTGTTCCATTCCACTCCATATGTACAGAGACATTACCATTTAAGAAACAAGTATGGGAGTACACAAAAGCTGTGCTATACTAAGCTAAAGAAGCTATACAGGCTCAGTGCACTGGCAAGTGTGCATGAGCCTAAAATGGGATATTCTACTAAAATCAAATAATTACCTAAAATAAGTTGTTAAAAATTATATTGACCTTTTTTTACTTATATCTCTATTCTAACACTGAATAACAGTTTCTATGGCACCTCCCACTCAATTGTCATTCAAATTTCACTGCATACATAGCATACATCATCTAAGGCATGACCAGTGAGCTAACTTGTGCCCATTGTGTGGAATTTTGTTACCAACAGTCTCATAAGAGTCAAAGGCCTTTTCACAATCAAGCATGACGTAGCATACTTCATCACAGTCAGGCATCAACATATAGACCTCCTTTGGTGTGGCTATCTCCTCTCCAGAGGTGTATTTAGGTTTTCCATTACCGAGGCAAGAATTTAGTTAGGCCCCCCACCCTCCCTATCCCAAGCACATATGTTATTTTTCACACTTAGTCACGTGCTGACGAGCTGCTCTTCCTAATTCTCTCAATGTTCAGAGAAAAACTGAGAGAACCAGGAAGAAAAACTCGTCACCTGACCGTAAGTATGAAAATCACATATGGGTGAAGTGGCCGTGTTATAATTGCAGCAAGAATTCTGACAGTGAGTATATCACACGCTGTTAGGATTGGCATGGTATAGGGCTTAATGTTATAATTAAAGGGCTCTATGTGACTGCAGGCTTCTGAATTCTCACAGAGCAGGCACTGCACACTTTTAGTATTGTCCCTTGCCAGTGGCAAAAGTGGACAGTCATGTGAGCACAAGTATGCGATTTGTATACTTCTCACCACATTTCGATTAAACGTGTCCTGCCTCGCTTAATTCATTTTCATTGAGTAAGGCCATGCATATCTAGTTGGCACATCACTGCATGTATGCAGATCGCCAACTCCAGAGAATCCTGACAGCGTGCAGTGCACACTGTGAGAATTCAGAAGTCTGCAGTCACATAGAATGACTGCAAACTCATCACAAACTTGAACAACCCCTTTGATGCTCCTAACATAAAGAAAAACATGGGAATTAGTCAATATCACAAACAACATGTACATCCAGGTACCTTATAGATGACATTGCCTCTGATAGGAGTCGATCTCTTTATTTTCTTCTTCATCGTGTTCACCCCATACTGTCTCCTCACACTATTCCCCTCAATAGTCTTCTCACACGTTTCCCCTTCCATCCTCATACTGTCTCCTCTCACATCCCCCCTGCTAACCATACTGTATCTTCATATATTTATCCCCTTGTTCTCCATACTGACTCCTCACACATCCACCCGACCCCCCCATACTGTGTCCTCACCATCCCATCACCCTCACGCCCCAAACTGTGTCTGCATACATTCTTCCCCTCTCTCCTCATATTGTGTCCGTACTCATCCCCCTACTCACCATACTGAGTAATTTCTCCCACTCCCCATATTGTGACGGCACCTATCCCTTCTTTGCTCCCCAAACTGTGTCCTCAAATCTTCCCCACCCCTGTTACACTAAATCTTCCCCACCCTCCCACCCCAGCATTACACTAAATCTTCCCCACCCTCCCACCCCACCATTACACTAAATCTTCCCCACCCCCCTCCCCAGTTACACTAAATATTCCCTACCCCGTTACACTAAATCTTCTCCACCCCGTTACACTAAATCTTCCCTACCACCCCACCCCCGTTACAATAAATCTTGCCTAACCCCACCCCACCGTTACACTAAATCTTCCCCACCCCACCATTACACTAAATCTTCCCCACCGTTACACTAAATCTTCCCCACCCCACCGTTACAACAAATCTTCCCCACCCCCCTCCCCAGTCACACTAAATATTCCCCACCCCTGTTACATTAAATCTTTCCCACCCCTCCACCCCCGTTACACTAACTCTTACTCTCCCCACCAACCCTGTTACACTAAATCTTCCCCACAACCCTACTGCTAGAACTCTCCTGTTAGTTTTGGCTATCTTGTGTTTTGCAGTCACGAGACCAGCTGCCTATATATTCCAGCTCCACCCTTCTGGCTTTGCTGGACTTCAGTGTTTTCTAGACTCTCTATCTAGCCAGGTGCTTCTGTGCCTATCTCTGTCAGTTTGCTTGGTCCTCTGGGACCTCTAGTACTTCTTGTCAGTTTGTCTTTTGCTCTGCAACAACTTCTGTTAGGAAGTGTCCCATTTTTGTCCCAGTCCTTAGTTCTTTTAGGGACCCCTCCCTTTATTCTATAGGTCTCTGTTCAGACTAGCCGAGGACGAAGGCGGGTCTGTTCACAAGGAACAGGCAGCCCGCTACATCGTAGGGATTCAGCTTAGTCTTACTGTAGGGACAGCTTTCCCCTATCTTTCCTTAGTTTATGTTGCAGATCATAACACCTACCCCATTACACTAAATTTTCCCCACCACCCCACCCCGTTACACTGAATCTTCCCTACCCCTCCATCCCCGTTACACTAAATCTTCCCCACCCCATTACACTAAATCTTCCCCACCTCCACTGCACTAAATCTTCCCCATCCTCCACCCCATTACACTATATCTTCCCCAGCATCCCACCTTCGTTACACTAAATCTTCCCCACCACCCCACCCTCGTTACAATAAATTTTCCCCACCCCCGTTACACGAAATCTTTAGTGTCTTCAGCTCCAGTGGAGCACTTCTCACCAATGTTGTTTGCGCCTCTGCAGCGCCGGTGAGTGACGTCAGCAGTGTGATCACATGACCTGATCACACTGCTGATGTCACCCTGAACCGGCCATCAGAGCTTCAATTGTACTCGCTTCTGAAAGACACAAATACAATCGATCACTGGCAGCCAATGCAATGCACCTTCTCTGAGCCAGCTGTCAGCTTGGCGGACTGCTCAGAGATCAGCTGACTCCCATTCCAGGGGGCGGCAAAATGCAGCCATTGGGGAAACACCTCGGACCACCATATCAGGTGGCCTGATGGTGCTCCCCAGATGGCTGCTCCTCCCAAGGCACATGCCCCACCTGCCCCCCTTAGATACGCCTCTCCCACTGTCGTTGGCTAAGCTTCTCAATATCTAAAACCCTAGGCTAATGCACTTTCTACAGGAGGTGCTTCTCATATACACTTGCTGCCTAACTATGGTGCTGGTGATTTTTTGCTGTTGCACAATGTCTCCTCTGTTCTGATTGTCTGCTGTATTTGCTTGATTTACAGTGCCTACAAGTAGTATTCAACCCCCTGCAGATTTAGCTGGTTGACACATGCGGAATTAACTTGGCATTGTGACATTTGTACTGTAGATCAGCCTGGAAGTGGGAAATGCACTGCAGCAACTTTTTTTTTTTTTTTTTTTTAAACGTTAAAAGTTAATTCAGAGTGTCATTTATTATTCAACCCCTCAAACCACAAGAATTCTGTTTGGTCCCCCTAAAGTATTAAGAAGTAGTTCAGGCACCAAGAATAATGAGCTTCACATGTGTGGATTAAAGATCTCTTTTGCCAGCCTTTTCTGACTATTTAAGACCCTCCCCAAACTTGTGAACAGCATTCAGACATGGTCAACATGGGAAAGACAAAGGAGCATTCCAAGACCATCAGAGACAAGATCGTGGAGGGTCACAAGGCTGGCAAGGGGTACAAAACCCTTTCCAAGGAGTTGGGCCTACCTGTCTCCACTGTTGGGAGCATCATCCGTAAGTGGAAGGCTTATGGAACTACTGTTAGCCTTCCACGGCCTGGACAGCCTTTGAAAGTGTCCTCCCGTGCCGAGGCCAGGCTTGTCCGAAGAGTCAAGGCTAACCCAAGGACAACAAGGAAGGAGCCCCGGGAAGATCTCATTGCAGTGGGGACATTGGTTTCAGTCAATACCATAAGTAACGTACTCCACCGCAATGGTCTCCTTTCCAGACGAGCCCGTAAGGTAACTTTACTTTCAAAGCGTCATGTCAAGGCTCGTCTACAGTTTGCTCATGATCACTTGGAGGACTCTGAGACAGACTGGTTCAAGGTTCTATGGTCTGATGAGACCAAGATCGAGATCTTTGGTGCCAACCACACACGTGACGTTTGGAGACTGGATGGCACTGCATACGACCCCAAGAATACCATCCCTACAGTCAAGCATGGTGGTGGCAGCATCATGCTGTGGGGCTGTTTCTCTGCCAAGGGGCCTGGCCATCTGGTCCGCATCCATGGGAAGATGGATAGCACGGCCTACCTGGAGATTTTGGCCAAGAACCTCCGCTCCTCCATCAAGGATCTTAAGATGGGTCGTAATTTCATCTTCTAACAAGACAACGACCCAAAGCACACAGCCAAGAAAACCAAGGCCTGGTTCAAGAGGGAAAAAGTCAAGGTGTTGGAGTGGCCTAGTCAGTCTCCTGACCTTAACCCAATTGAAAACTCGTGGAAGGAGCTCAAGAATAAAGTCCACATGAGACACCCAAAGAACCTAGATAACTTGGAGAAGATCTGCATGGAGGAGTGGGCCAAGATAACTCCACAGACCTGTGCCGGCCTGATCAGGTCTTATAAAAGACGATTATTAGCTGTAATTGCAAACAAGGGTTATTCCACAAAATATTAAACATAGGGGTTGTATAATAATTGACCCACACTTTTATGTTTAAAATTTAATAAAATTCAACTGAGCAACATAACTTTTTGGTTTGTAAGATTTATGCTTCTGTTCATAAAACCTACTCTCGTTTGCAGTTTGAAGGCTCTAACTTATTTGCATCTTATCAAACCAGCTAAATCTGCAGGGGGTTGAATACTACTTGTAGGCACTGTATACTGACAGGAACTAGGAACCTTTTAAGCTTTCTTGAAAGCTTATTGGGGCATACCTGTGCTTCTATTACTGATTCCATGCCGCACTCTGACCCAGTCTTAGGGCATTAACTTTTTAAGGAGACATTGTAACCTTTTGTACTAGTTAGCAGCACATACACTCCCTGACTGCTATGAGTGGTACCCTGATTAGGGATTATTAACCAGGGGTGTATCTCCCACATGTTAGTCACTCACTCGCATCACTCATGCATTGTTCTTCAAGTTTGTCACACAATTTGTCGCAGCAACCACATTATTTGACAGTAACTAGCATTAAACAGAATTTACAGTGCATATGTAGTTAATTAAATGGCACAATACAATTTAGTACATTGCTGGTGGTATGTACTAGGTGTACCATAACAAAATATGGCACATATCATGACATTTAATAGTGTTATAATGACAGGGTCAATGGCAACCAGTAACAACCAGCAAATGCTATCTCAGGCTTGAAAGGCTTTATATGTACTGCAGGATAGGGCTGTGAGGAGTAATATACTGAAGAAAGGGTCTGTATATAGGGGACTGGGAGGAGTGATATATTGTAGAATGAACCTGTTTATAAGGGGCTTAGAGGAGTAATATAGTACAGAATAGGGTTTTTATATAGAGAGACTGAGAGAAGTTATATACTGCCGGATAGGGTTGTATGGAGAGAGCCTGAGAAAGGAGTTGAGTTGCCTGCTGTGTTTGTTGCCTGCTGCTGAGAGATCAGTGATGTGAAACTCCAAATGCTGCGCTCTTTATGCATATGACAGAAGATAATCCTTTGCCATATGCATTAACAGTGCAGGTTTGCATCACTGATCTCTTAGCAGTAGACAACAAACACAACTCTGCACTGCCTAATAATCACAAGATCTGTTGTGGATACACATGCAGGACAGTTGAGAAAAACCAACTAACAAAGATGTAAATATACACACAGGCAGCTTTATTCATATAGATGGCAGAAGATAATGTGGCACCCCAGGGGTCTGGTTTCCACAGTAATAGCAATATTACGTCTGTGAGCAGGTGGGAGGTCTCCTGGGCAGGAATCCTAAGCATGCCACACCTCCTGCCCAGTCCTGGGAGGGGAAGAACTTCCCCTACATAAACTGGGGCTGAGGCAGGGTTAGGGAGAGGAGTTCCAGACAGAGACGGAGTCTGGTCTGGACACGCAGAAACAGGGACAGATAGACCTCAGGAGCTCTGTAGGAGCCAAGGAGAAGCACCAGGGGCTGGAGCTGTGCAGAGCTCGCCCTGGGAGAAGGTACTAAAACCGGACACAGGAGTCCGAGGCTGTGGGGACTAAGATATACCCAGCAGCAGAATCCATCCGGCAGGGGATTCCAGGTCCTCTGGCCATAAAAGCCCGGAGGCTCAGTCACAACGAAGGGACCAGCACCGCCATCCCGGAGCGGAGGCTAACAGGAGGCCCCAGGTCACCAGCCATACGGGTGAGCACCACACGGTATACCCAGGGACGTGGGCTACTTGTAACCGCCGAAAGCAGGATAGCCAGGAAGGGTACAGACTAACGGGAAGGCCTACAACTCCACCTGGCCAGGGGAACTCCGGCTTACTCGCAGACTAACCAGGCCCCAACTACTAGCCAGTACTCCCGGGGGAATTTGCCTTGTACCATCAGTAAAGACCCTGAACTGTACCCTCGCGTCTCCGTGCTTCCTTGTCGCACCATTAGTGCTGGGACATCCACACCAACACTCCCAACATCAACCTCATCCTCTGCCCTGAGGCCATACCCCTCCCGTTGGGGGTTATACCATCCACGCTGCACATCCGTACCACCGGCCTCAGCGGACTGCCCTGCTGCGGCGGCTTCAAAGCCGCATTCAACGGGTGGCGTAGTCGGACACTAATACCATCATACCAGTAACTGCCACTTAGTTTGACCACCCTGGGCACGGACCGGGTCACCGCCACACGAAGACTACTACCCCCATCGGATCCGGCTCCGGGTATTCCCCGCGCGCACGCGCGCCGCACTACAGCACTGGCCCAGGGGGCGCATCAACTTTGGCGTAGTCGGCAGGATTTCGTGCCCGCAACCACCGGGTACTGCGTGCCTGAAAAAGAGACTTTTATACTTACCTGTGGTGAAGTTTCCCGCCGTCCGGAGTCGTTTCCCGCCATCCGGAGCCGATTCCCGCCATCAGACGCCATCTTGGACCGTTTCCCGCCATCTTCTGCCTTCTTCCCGCCATCCGCAGCTGCTTCCCGCCTTCGGACGCCATCTTCGGGACGCCGCACGGGAAGAAGAGGGGCGTGGACTCCGAAAGCCCGCGAGAACTGAAGCCCCGCCTCACGTCCGGACGTTGCGTAAGGTCCTGGAAGGAGCCCAGCAGACGCCGACGTCACAGGAGCGCGACGGAAGGTCCTCAACCCTGACGATCCACTGCGGAGCCGCGGCCTACGGAAGAGGATCATCGCAAGGTAGGCCACGGTCCACTAGGGGGGAGGAGGATGTCGGATACGGAGGAGAGCTTCACCGCCACAACCGCCGCCAGCGCCACCGCTGCTGCGGTCATGCCTTTCACCATGCCCTATATCCCGGGGGCAGCCTGGCTACCCCAGTACTCAGGGGAGTCACATACCCTAAATGACTTCAGAGAAAGGCTGGATAGCCTCTTCCAGGTGTATCCCCTCACGGAGGCGCAAAAAGTGAGCATCCTGTTGGCCCAATTAATCGGGGCAGCCCAAAGGGAGGTAAAGTCCTGGCCACCTGGGAGGAAGAGGACTGTCAGGGACATACTAACCCGGCTGAAAGACACATTTGACACCCGCACCTCAGCCGAAATAAAACTAAGATTTTATGGGTGCAAACAACGGGCACATGAGAGTATAAGAGACTATGCTCTAAACCTACAAGAGGCCCTGAGAGCCATTAAGCAGGCAGACCCTGACAGCGTGGGAAATGAAGATAAGCTGTTGACTGAACAATTCATTGAGGGTCTACTGTGCAATGCCCACCGAACCCAGTTGCGGGCAATGGCCTTACAGGACCCTGACCTGGACTTTGCACAGTTCAAGGACAGAGCCATCCGGGTGCTCCGAGAACCAGCACCAGGTGGCGCTGTGACCCACAGGCGCCCTGCTATCACTTATCACCAGGAGACGGCGCCCTTGTCTGCAGGGCCTGTGGGAGCGGATGCGCAGGCTTTAAACAGTGACCCGGCTACAGCCCTGCACCATCAGGTCCAAGAGCTAACTAAAAGCGTTGCCGCGCTAACCCGAACTGTGCAGTCTTTACAGGTTTCTACTGCAGGGAAGATCCAGCTGGCATCCGGACCGGAGGACATCCCGTGGCGCCGACCAAGGAGGACCCCACCGGCCAGAGGAAGACCCAGCGATCGATACAACGAGGACGGACGACCTATTTGCCGCCGCTGCAATCAACCCGGACATGTGGCAAGGTACTGTCATTTAAACGGGCACAACCTGGGGTAGAGGGCCAACCCCCAGGCATAAGACCATCAGGCCCATCAAACTGGCGTGATAAATACGTAGGGGGACGTCCAATCTTGCCTGTGGTACTGGATGGCATTCCTATGAGTGCCCTACTAGACACTGGGTCACAGGTCACCACCATCCCGTACGTGCTCTTCAAGCAGTACTGGAATGATTCGGACATAACCCGCTACCCAGACGACGACCTGAGTATCATCGCCAGCAATGGTCAGCCCGTGCCGCAGGTGGGATTCAAGGAGGTGACCATTAAAATCGGTAAAGTCGAACTGGCGGCACAAGGACTGATTATAGTGGACATAGACCGTCATGAGAGTCACCCTAGAATCACCCTGGGAACCAATGTAATTGAAAATTGTCTTGCAGAGGTGATTCTCATTTTACAGCAGGTTGCCAAGAACGCCAGTTCCGGTCAGCAGCGTGTGCTCCAAAAAGAGATGCGGGCACTGATGAAGCGGCAACAGGTGGAACTATCTGGTGGTGAGATAGGTAGCGTGAGAATGTGTGACCCGTTCCCTATTGCCATGCCCCCAAAAAGTGAGATGATGATTTGGTGCCGGGCAGCTATTGGTCTAAGAGGTAGAGACTACCAAGCAATGGTAGAACCCGTCTACTCAGACAGTAGGCCCACCATTTTGACAGCACGGGGGGTGGTCGATGTACGCCATGGGAGGGTGCCCGTTCGCATCATAAATATCGGTGAGAGAGAAGTACACCTGCCCCGGTATGCCACACTAGCTAAATTGTTCACCATAAACCAGAATTCTGTACAGGCCGTGGAACCCTTGCCTCCATCTCAACCAGAGGAAGGTAACGGCTCTAAGAAACCAATGGAGGACTGGTGTCAGCAACTACATTTGGGTACTGACTCCACTCCCTCACACCAGAAACAGGGAGTCTATCGGGTGGTTCAAGAGTACGAGAGAGTGTTTAGTAAACACCCGTTAGACTTCGGGCGAGTAAAGGGGGTAGAACACCACATCCCCACGGGAGACCATCCTCCCATAAAGGAGAGATACCGACCCGTACCCCCTGCACACTACCAACACGCCAAGGGGATGCTTAGAGACATGAAGGAGGCTGGGGTAATCAGAGACAGCTGTAGCCCCTGGGCAGCTCCACTAGTCTTAGTGAAAAAGAAGGACAACACTATGAGAATGTGTGTAGACTACAGGAAGGTCAACCGTATCACACACAAAGATGCGTACCCGTTACCAAGGATAGAAGAGTCCTTAGCTGCATTAAAATCTGCTAACTTCTTCTCTACGTTGGATCTCACTAGCGGGTACTGGCAGGTTCCTGTAGCAGAGGCAGACCGGGAGAAGACCGCATTCACCACCCCGATGGGTCTCAGCGAATTTAACTGCATGCCGTTCGGGCTCTGCAACGCACCAGGAACCTTCCAACGGTTGATGGAATGCTGTCTGGGACACCGGAACTTCGAGACGGTCCTGTTATACCTGGACGATGTCATCGTCTATTCCAAGACCTACGAGGACCACCTGAAACACCTGGCAGAAGTGTTCGAAGCTCTGGCAAACTACGGCCTAAAGGTGAAACCCTCCAAGTGTCATCTCCTGAAACCAAAGGTGCAATACCTGGGACACGTGGTGAGTGCTGACGGAGTGGCTCCTGACCCTGATAAGATCACCGTGATTAAGGACTGGCCAAGACCCTCCAGCATAAAGGAAGTGCGGCAGTTCCTCGGGTTGGTAGGCTACTACCGAAGATTCATTCCCGGTTTCACCAAAATGGCAGCCCCAATGCAGGACCTCCTGATAGGTCAATCTCGAAAAGCCAAAAACCAGAAGCCGCCCTTCAGGTGGGAAAAGCTGGAAGAGGAGTCCTTCTGCCAGCTGAAGATGGCCCTCACGGGGGATGAAATCCTGGCATATCCAGACTACAGCCAGCCCTTTATCCTCCACACGGACGCAAGTAACATCGGGCTAGGAGCCGTGCTGTCCCAGATCCAGCAAGGAAAAGAACGGGTAATCGCTTACGCTAGCCGAAAGCTACGACCCACCGAGAGGAACCCTGAGAATTATAGCTCATTCAAGCTGGAGTTCCTGGCAGTAGTGTGGGCAGTGACCGAACATTTCAAGCATTACCTTGCCTCCTCCAAATTCACCGTGTACACGGATAACAACCCGTTGACACACCTGGACACTGCAAGGCTCGGTGCTCTGGAACAGAGATGGATGGCTCGCCTGTCCAACTTTGAATTCACCATCAAATACCGGGCAGGACGCTCCAATGCCAACGCGGATGCCCTGTCTAGAATGCCGAACTTACCGGACGTAGGGGAAGATCCAGAAGATCTGGAAGAAGTTGAGCTCCCTGCGTTCCACCGTCATGGGATTACCCTGTATTCCCACCGTGTGAAGGGCAGGCGCACCGCGACGTTCAATCCCTTGCCCCACTACAACTGGGCGGAGACGCAAGACAGTGATCCCGCAGTCCGTCTGGTGAAGGAAATGCTGACCCAAGCCGATGCCAGTCTGGACCCAGACGCCCCAGAGGAGACTAAGCAACTGTGGAAGGAGAAAAGTAGGCTGTTCCTCTACAGGGAGAAGTTGTGCCGGAGAATGGTTAACTCTCGAACGCATGAGTTGACCTGGCAGGTAGTGGTCCCCAGACGAGACGCGGCTATGATTCTGGAGGCGTACCACAACGGAGCAGGACATTTCGTGTGGAAGAAGCTGGAGTTCTTGTTGCGTGAACGGTTCTACTGGGTAGGCATGAGAGGAGCCATCGAGAGGTGGTGCAGAGACTGTGGACCGTGCCACCTAAGAAGGAAGGACCGTGCCAGCCAGAAGACCCCCTTGCAGCCCATCATCACCCGACAGCCACTGGAACTGGTAGCCCTGGACCATGTGAAACTGGCTCCAAGCAGATCTGGGTATGTCTACGCACTCACAATCGTAGATCATTACTCCCGGTTCCTGGTGGTGGTCCCGGTCAAGGACTTAACGGCTCAAACAGCAGCTAGAGCCTTCCAGCAGCACTTCTGCCGTCCACACGGGTACCCGGACCAAGTGCTGACTGACCAAGGGCCAGCCTTCGAAGCGGAAGTCTTCCAGGAGTTCTGCAACCTGTATGGCTGCACGAAGATAAGAACAACGCCCTATCACCCACAAACTAATGGACTCTGCGAGAAGATGAACCAGGTGGTGATAGACCTCCTGAAAACATTGCCCCTGGAAGAACGCAGTATGTGGCCTGAGAAGCTGCCTGATCTGGTGGACCTATACAACCACATCCCTGTAGGTTCTACCAACTGTACCCCGGCTTACCTAATGAGAGCGAGACCTGGTAAGCTGCCTATCAACCTGGATATGGGAGTCCTGACACCCGAGGACACCTCGCCAGAGGCAGACTGGGATACAGGGCGGCAGCAGCAGTATTGGAAAGTGCAGGAGAGCGTGGAGCGAAGTCTGTCTCAAGCTAGAGAAAGGCAAGAGAGGGCTTATAATCAGTATGCTCCCGCTGCTCCCCTGGTACCTGGAGAGCAGGTCTTGAAGAGGAAAAGACGGCTCCACAAGTTGGACGACCAGTGGGAGAAGGACCCGTACACCGTACTGCCATCAAGCCATGAGAGCCCAAAGATTTGCGTGATCAGTAAGGATGGAGGAGAAACCACAGCCGTTGTCTCCAGAGACCACCTGAAGAAGTGTCCCGAGCAGCTGCAAAGCCCTGAAGAAGAAGATCAAGAAAACCCTCGACCCGCAGAGGAAAGGGAAGAAATGATCAGGACTGTACTCGGAGACTTCCCCCGGTCTTGGACACAAGTAAACGGTGCTCTCGTGGTACCCGTCCTCACCTTTCTCCAGCCAGCCCCGCAAGTGCCTACAGAAGAACCAGTAGAGCTGGAAGAGCAGCCGGCCCAAGAGGCAGAAGAGTCCACACCAGCAGTACAGGAGGATCAACCCTCTGCTAGTAGTGAGCCTGCCGTGCTCCTAGTGAGCCAAAGAGTGCGCAGAAAGCTGCCCAGCCTGCCCATAACACCTCCTACACCCTGTAGTGCAGGACCAGTTAGTGAGCTCCGTAGGTCCACTAGGGTTACCAGAGGCCAGATGCCCGTACGTTGGAGAATCTAAGTTGGCTAGTTGCTTTAACTATTTTATGTTTACCTGTTTTGTTGTAGCCGTTGCTAATTATGTTTTTCAGTTACAGATTTCTTTATATGGACTGACAGGTTATGGACAGTGAATAACCGGAACTCTGTTGTAAATATGTTTGGAGCGTAACCCAGGAATGAACTACAGACTGTTAAAGACTCGGGGCAGGACAGACCCCTACCTGGTTACGGCTCCCTGTTCTTTGGTGAAATGGACACCCTTATTGCTTCCCGGTTACGGACACGCCGTGACCATCTCATGTATTTAATTGTTATTGTTTATACCCTGTTATGTTTTGAAAAAAATATATATATATATATATGTTTAGTCCGGGAGTACTAAATTTCACTAGGGGGGAATGTGGCACCCCAGGGGTCTGGTTTCCACAGTAATAGCAATATTACGTCTGTGAGCAGGTGGGAGGTCTCCTGGGCAGGAATCCTAAGCATGCCACACCTCCTCCCAGTCCTGGGAGGGGAAGAACTTCCCCTACATAAACTGGGGCTGAGGCAGGGTTAGGGAGAGGAGTTCCAGACAGAGACGGAGTCTGGTCTGGACACGCAGAAACAGGGACAGATAGACCTCAGGAGCTCTGTAGGAGCCAAGGAGAAGCGCCAGGGGCTGGAGCTGTGCAGAGCTCGCCCTGGGAGAAGGTACTAAAACCGGACACAGGAGTCCGAGGCTGTGGGGACTAAGATATACCCAGCAGCAGAATCCATCCGGCAGGGGATTCCAGGTCCTCTGGCCATAAAAGCCCGGAGGCTCAGTCACAACGAAGGGACCAGCACCGCCATCCCGGAGCGGAGGCTAACAGGAGGCCCCAGGTCACCAGCCATACGGGTGAGCACCACACGGTATACCCAGGGACGTGGGCTACTTGTAACCGCCGAAAGCAGGATAGCCAGGAAGGGTACAGACTAACGGAAAGGCCTACAACTCCACCTGGCCAGGGGAACTCCGGCTTACTCGCAGACTAACCAGGCCCCAACTACTAGCCAGTACTCCCGGGGGAATTTGCCTTGTACCATCAGTAAAGACCCTGAACTGTACCCTCGCGTCTCCGTGCTTACTTGTCGCACCATTAGTGCTGGGACATCCACACCATCACTCCCAACATCAACCTCATCCTCTGCCCTGAGGCCATACCCCTCCCGTTGGGGGTTATACCATCCACGCTGCACATCCGTACCACCGGCCTCAGCGGACTGCCCTGCTGCGGCGGCTTCATAGCCGCATTCAACGGGTGGCGTAGTCGGACACTAATACCATCATACCAGTAACTGCCACTTAGTTTGACCACCCTGGGCACGGACCGGGTCACCGCCACACGAAGACTACTACCCCCATCGGATCCGGCTCCGGGTATTCCCCGCGCGCACGCGCGCCGCACTACAGCACTGGCCCAGGGGGCGCGTCAATAATATCGATCAGGAAGGGTACTGCGCAGGAGCAGAGAGTGCACAGAAAAATTAAGTGAATTCTACACTTAGATTAGCTGGATGATAACTCAGAGAGGTGGTGCATGACAGAGCACACAGGAGAGGTGGTGGAGTCTGCATCTCTGAGCAGAAGCAAGTGTTGCTGGGAAATTTAGTTTTTACAGTACACAAATAGGATCACCCATTCAGCTAGGTGAAGCTGGATGCACAGTAGGGCAGATAGAAATTGAAAAGACACAAAGGTACAAGAAAGAAACTTTATGCTGGGCTTAGCCTGTATATTAACCACAGCTATGCATTTACTGTCCTTTGTAAAAATTATGCAATTGGTGGAATAACCCTTTAATGGTTGTAAGAGAGTTGCAGATATTTATAACTCTGTTTCAGATTTTCACCCAAACAGTAGGCTTATGTATAGTATTTCATAATCAAAAAGGCTGGAATTATCTTTAAATACAAGAGGCAAAGTCAATCCTTGGCCTTTTGCTGACCTTATGAGATCACCTTGGATTTTATCGGATATCTCAATAATCAATACCACAGTTGTTAATAATACACACCATCTTAACACATTTCTGGTTCTATTATAGAGATAAATTACTGTGCAGAAAAAACCAAAGGGCTACATGCCTGAATAGTTTAATCATCGTGGTCTGATGTAAAGGAGAAAAAGGCATGTTCACACGGGAGAACAAATTATACCACCATTGATTTATTTTTTAAAACTATTTTCAAAAATAAATATTAAAAATGTACAATATTTAAAAAAAATTAGAAATCTGTTAAGAGAAATCTTACTATTCCCAAGTTTTTACAATTTACTTATATTAAAACACAAAGGCTCCAATTCATTAAGACTGGCGTTGTGCACACAGTCTTAAAAGGGTTATTAGGGATTTTTTTTTAACAAGGTGTCTAAGAACTAACAAGCAGGTAATTGCTAACTACCTGTTTGTTGTGCCCGGCGCTAATCTCTGCCGACACATTGCAACCACAGACTGCTCCTACCAGTGATTCAGCAGCTTCCGCTGATGTCACATTGACAGAGCAGCAGCTTCTCTTCTGCTCTGCTCTGTTGACGGGGCATGACTGCTGACTTCAAGGTGATTTACAGTTGGCTCCCCGCTGCCTAACTGCAGGAAGCCGGCTGTCAGTCAGCATGATGTCAGAAGTCACTCTCCATCGACAGAACATCCCAGAAGAAGAGCTGCTTTATTCACGTGAAGCAGCTGAATCACCAGTAGGAAAGGTTTTTGAATGCTCTGTGCCGGTGCTGAATTAGCAAGTACCTGCCTGTTAGTTTTTAGGCCCACAATAAAAAACATGTCCTGGAAACCTCTTTAATGATTAGGACCACTGGAGTAAAGTGCACCTAATTCATGAGGAAGTGCATGATTCTTAATAAATTTAGCGCACCTAACAATTGACATGTGCTTCCATGAGCCACCATCAGAAATGTTACTCCAGTCCACTAAAGTAGCATGAAGTTTGAAGAATTATACAGGTGGACTTAACCATGCCTTCATCCTATCCATTTTAGCAGAGGTGACCAAAACTGGCGTAAAAATGCCAAAAGTTTTAAAATTTGGGCACAGCTTAAAGTTGCACCAAATTTTAGCGACTTTTGAAGGTGTTTTATATTCAAATATTTTTTATTAAATTTTAAAGTAGAATGAAAAAAAAAATATATAGATTTCATACAAACAGTACATATATAGTGAAATAGAGGTACACAAGTAAACAAGGTGAATACCGTCGCAAACCTGAAATTATTCGGTTGGTGATATGATTCATAGCTTTAGATACGTAAGCTATATCTTACAGGTGCATTTTATAGACGGGTAACTTGGTTGATTCGTTCATAACATGTTACCAAGGTATACAAAGATAACTATTTACATATTTGGAAGTACACAGAAATGTTTCAGGAAAACAAGGGGGAAGGGAAAATCGGATGGTGATATTAAGACATGATATGCCAGCTATGACTACCCTATAAGTTAGATACAATTAGATGAATGAGGATGATGAGTCGAGTTAGATTGAGAAGACTAATATAGTCTTAAACAACGCTAAGGTCTCTACGGTGAATGTTTTGGAATCATAATAGAGTTCCAATCCTCCCATTTTCTGAAGTATTTTTTTAAAAGTGTGTTTCTAAGGGCGTATGTATATTCATACGTGTTGTGGCATGCTAATTTTTCTATAGTTTTTTCCACAGTTGGGGGAAGATGGTCTTTCCAAAGGGCGGCAATATTGCTTTTTGCTGTAAGGAGTATATGAGTGATGATAGGTCTGTATCTGCATGGGAGGGTTTCAAGGCCCAAAAGGAGGAGCACCAGTTCTGGTGAAAGATGTATGTTTAAACCTGTGATGTTGTTAATTAAGGATTCAATTCCAGACCAGTATGATTTGAGAGCTTTACAGCTCCAAAAGATGTGAGTCAGACTGCCAGTAGCATTACAATTCCTCCAGCAAAGGGGGGAGTTAGTGTTCTGAATTTTATGAAGTTTTAGCGGAGTAAAATACCAGCGTGTGTAGATCTTGTAGTGGGTTTCTACAAGAGATGAGCAGGGATTGTCAGTATAGATAGATTCGAAGACTTTGTGCAGAAGATCAGTCGTTATTTCTATACTTAGTTCTTTTTTCCATGCTTCTATATTTGTTGTATGTGGAAAGTGAGTGTCTTGGTTGAAGTTCTGATATATGTGACCAGTTTTCCAGAAAAGGGGAGTTTGTGGGTATTTGAACATCTGAGCTAGATTTTGAGGGAGAAAAAAGTTTAGGTTGTGAGAGTTGAGGATGTTTTGAATCTTCTTCCATGTCTTTTCTTCTAGAATGTTGAGTTTGAATTTATCTCTAAGAGATTGAAAAGGTATGAGTTGTTTCTTGTCATCCATTATATCTGAGATAAATTTAATGCCTAACTTCTTCCATGAATCTAGTTTGATTCTTGAGGATAACAGTTCAAGAATATCTACAACTATCCAGGTTGGAGAAACCGGGGGGTAGCTTTTGTGAGATAGTTTTAGTAGTAATCTCCAAGAGAGAATTGCAGATTTAACTGTGATTTCTTCTGGAAGTCTCTTAGTTTTGTCGCATAAGTAGGAGAGGGTGATTTGGCTAAGTCTGCCACTGTGTTTCAAAGGTTCTTCTAGGGCTATCCAGGTCGGCTTTTCTTTTTCTGCCCACCAATTCTGGCTAAGTTTGACTAAGGTGGCGTGGTAGTAGGCAGTTAGGTTGGACAAGGCGAGTCCCCCTCTTTTTTTGTTCTTTTCTAGGACAGACCTAGCTACCCTAGGTTTCTTTTTAGCCCAGAAAAAGGTGACCAGCTGTCTATGAAATTTTTGTAGCCATTTCTTCGGGATTAATAAAGGGATAGATCTAAAGATGTATAGGAGTTTTGGTAAAAGGCTAATTTTGTAGGCATTAATTTTGCCAAGCCAGGAGACTTCTAGTTTAGCTACATGCATAA
Source organism: Phyllobates terribilis (assembly GCF_046119375.1). Lineage (NCBI taxonomy): Eukaryota > Metazoa > Chordata > Amphibia > Anura > Dendrobatidae > Phyllobates > Phyllobates terribilis. The sequence goes on from NW_027362763.1 coordinate 442,216,238, forward strand.
TGTCGATCTGTATGGTTTTGTACATATCATTTAAATTTGTGTCTATGATTGATTTTAATGGTTTGGTGAGTTTTATTCCAAGATAGCTGATATTATTATTTTCCCAGGACAGTTCCAACTCCATTTTAAGAATCTCCAAGATTTGTGGATCAAGGTTTAGGTGGAGGACTTGGGTTTTAGTCAAATTTATTTTGTAATATGAAATTTTGGAGAAGTGTTTAATTGTGTCCAGTAGATTTCTAATTGAGTTAAGTGGGTTTAAAAGAGTTATAAGAATATCATCGGCGAAAAATTTATTTTGTATTGTCTCTGATGTATCTGGATACCACTTATTAGGGGATTTGCTCGAATTTTTTCAGCCAGAGGTTCTATATCGAGATCGAAAAGGGTGGGAGAAAGGGGACAACCTTGCCTCATGCCATTGGTAAGTGCAATTCCATCTGACAGAACATTGTTGGTCAGAATTTTTGCTGAGGGGCAAGAATAGAGAGATGTGATAGCATTTAAGATGTTTCCCTCAAATCCAAATTTTTTTAGAGTTTGAAAGAGGAAGCCCCAGTGGACTCTGTCGAACGCTTTTTCTACGTCGACAGCGACCACCAGGGCGGGAGTTTTAGTTTTTTCAATGTAGGATAGCAGATTAATGGCACGTCTAGTAGCATCAGACGTTCCCCTTCCAGGGATAAATCCCACTTGATCTTTTTGAAGAAGCCTAGGGGAGATTTTTTTAAGTTTTGAGGTAATAGTTTTGACGATGATTTTTAGGTCTGTATTTAGAAGTGAGATAGGGCGGTAGTTGCTGACATTCTCGGTGTCACCCTTGTTTTTGGATATCACCGTGATTATTGCCTCCTGCATTTCAGCTGGGAAGGCGTCTTGGCATGTGAGACGCCCTCCCTGGGAGATGGGGTTACTCGGAGCCGGGTCGGTTGTAGGGGAGGGGGGATGCAGTCGTGGCCTTGACCCGTTCCGTGCCCATGGCTGCCTCATTAAAAATTGTGCTTCTTTTAGGATGAGTGGTATTTCGACTACGCCACCTGTGGTTTCCGGTGATGGACACCAGCGCTGCAACAGTCCACTGAGGCTGGTGTTACGGGCAGCTAAGATGGGACGGCTCCCCACAGGCGGAGCAGGCCTCAGGGCAGTGTGAGAAGGAATGGTGGGTGCAGTGCCGCACAGGAAATAACAGGCTGAAGAGGTGTGTGAAGTCATCCAGGGTTTTTACTCACTTTCAGATGAACTTTAGCCGAAAAGCTTCCCTCTGCTACACACGGCGTACTGCGGCCACCGGGAAGGGGGTTCAGCACTTCCCAGGTAGATCAGGAGCACCTGTTGAGACCCCTCTGGTGTGTGTTCCTCTCCTTGGTAAGTTCTCCCACTAAGTCTTCTCCTGACTACGTGTGGTGTGAACGTAGTGTAAGGCTGGGTCCCACTGGATAAATGCAGTTTAAGAGATACAGGTGGCATAGGCCACTCCGTCCATATCCCCCTGGGATCCACTAAGCCTCCAGGCTTTTCCGACTGAGACGTGAAGTAACAAATTTAGATATCGGGGGCTGGTCACCCCTCTTGCAGCAGGAATCCCTCTGGCTAGGCCAGAATAAGGAGTACAGGTGGCGACTCCGCTCCGTCCGTATCCTCTGGGATCCTTTTGCCTGTGGAGCCTATCTCCTCTGCTCCCCTCCTAGGCCTTCTTAGGTCAGGACCTTGACTGGGTAGAGACACGGGTTAACTCTGACCCGCTCCTCGTCTCAAGGCCAGAGAACGAGGACCGTGTATCTTCAGTCAGCTGCAGACACTTGCTGGACCCTGGCAGAAGACCACAATCAAAGACCTTGAACTTAAGATGGCTGTCAATTAAATATGAACCAATAAGCGTTTTCTAAAAGTGTGTCCTTCACCCTCACCCACTACAATGGTTCCCCCTATCTTTGGTCCCCCCCCATCTCCTCTATCCCGGCCCGGGGCTGCATCCTGGTGCATATAGGCCCCCTACAGGACAGGAGTGGTGTAGTGTTGAGTGGTGAAGTGGGGTCCTGAGAAATGCTCCATCCTTACCTGGAAGAGGAGATACCACACCTCTATCTGAGGTGCAGTACCCCTGTGGCGACTGAACCCTCAGGGGCGCCACACATGTAGTGGAGGAGTTGATAAGTTTAGTATGGAAGGGAGCAAGAGAGTTTTTAAAGTTTAGGTAATATTCGTTCTGTAGGCCGTCTGGGCCGGGAGATTTGCATTTTGCTAATGAATTGTCGGCAAAATTTCTGTTTCAGTAAAGGGGGATTTGAGAAAGTTCAAGTCTTCTTTTGAAAGAGAGGGGAGTTGGATAGAGTCTAGGAATTTGTCTATGTCAGACTTTGAGGGAGAGATTTCTGTTGGGTCTTCTTTCAGATTATAGAGCTTTCTATAGAAACTGGCAAAAACATTCGAGATGTCTTTTGGGTTTTTATGTATTGAGTTTTGCTTATCTTTGATTTTGAGGATTCTAGTTTTGTGTCTATGAATCTTAATTTTGTTGGCAAAGAGTTTAGATGGTTTGTCCATGCAGTTGTGGAAATTGCTTTTGATAGTACGGATGTATTTGTCATATTCAGATGTTAGCAGATTCTTTAGTTGAACTCGCAGTTGAAGGATTTCTGTGTGAGTTTTATCATTAGGGAACATTTCTAGTTGGATCTCTAAGTTTTTGATTTTTTTAATAATGTTTTCAGAATTTTTAATGTTGTCGCGTTTTAGTCTAGAGTTGAGTTGAATTAGGTGGCCTCTTATTACCGCTTTATGAGCGGCCCAGAGGGTTGAAATTGCGATGTTTTCTAAATCGTTCTCCTGAAAATAAAGATTTATAGAATTTTGTATTGCTTCTCTATATTGTGGGTGGTGGAATAGGTAAGAGTTTGCTCGCCAGAGCTTTTTTACAGAGTGGGTGGGGCCATGGGTGACTTCGAAAATGATTGGCGAGTGGTCAGACCACAACCTGGAAAGGATATTAACAGATTTAATGTTTTGAAGTGTACGGATATCAGTTAAGAGCAGGTCAATTCGGGCAAATGATTTATGGGTATCAGAGTAGTGGGTGTACTCAATTGAGGAAGAATTAATGCAGCGAAAGGCATCAAAAAGTTCCTCTCTATTTAACCAGGGATCAAGTGAAGTGTTTAAATTCCTAGATTTGTTGGAAGAATCCAAGGAAGGGTTAGGTACTGCATTAAAGTCTCCAAATATGAGTAACTGTCCTTTTTGTGATTCATGTATAATTTTGATTAGTCTTTTTAGGAAAGTAATTTGTCCCTTGTTAAGGCCATACACGTTGACTAGGGTGTAGCATGTATCATTTATTTTGCAGATGAGAATTAGAAAGCAGCCATCTTCATCTTTAATTAAGTTTATTTTTTCAAATTTAACAGTGTCTTTGACAATGATAGCTACCCCTGCCCTTTTCTTTTTATTAGAAAATAAAAAAATATTGGGGTAGTTTTTGTTAGTGAATTTAGGTGGATTATCAATTGAAAACTAAGTTTCCTGTATGCCTGAAATGTCAATATTTAATTTTGTAAGTTCTTTCCATATTAGGAATCGTTTCTGGGGTGAATTTAGACCTTTAAAGTTGTAGGATAAGAATTTGTTAGCCATAATCTGAGTCAGGTGCTTGGGTAGCAATGTGGAATTTTTGGTAAGATACTGAGTGCATAGGGGCATAGGGGTAACATTTTGCGATAGTAATTCTTTGACTTCCATTTTCAAGAGGGGTTAACGGTAAATGAACGGTGAATGAACAACCGGGTTCAGAGGCACCCGTAAATTTTAAGGGACTCGTAGGTCACTAAAGAACTGGTAGAGCAGAAGGGTCAAAGCAAATGTAAAACTTCCGAGGAGACTAAAGTTTTAGCTTTTGTGCATAGGCTGGACCTTAGTTAGAGAGAAATGGGTTAAGTGCTTAGGTATGATATGAAGCTTCATGTATTGGATATATGGAGATCCTTAAGAGTTTTTAATCCTGCTGCTGTCTCGTCAATTGTAATCATCTTTTGTTTAAAGGAGAAGATGACATTAGTGGTTGGTCGTCCCCATCTGTACGGATTTTTTTTCTCTTGGAGGATATCAGTAATCGGTTTCAGTGCCTTGCGTCTAGTCATAGTCTCTTTTGATATGTCTGTGAAGACTTTAATTTTCTCAAATGGAGAGGGTAATGTTTTATTGATCCTTAAGAAGTTGGTGATCTGGTCCCTCGTCTGATAAAATGAAAATTTTACTATGACATCTCTTGCGATATCATTGGGTAGATGGGATGGCTTGGGTAGTCTATGTGCTCTTTCTAATGAATATTGGATATCCGATAAGGTGGGAATTGTTTTTTTAATCATGTCTTTCATGAAGGACATGAGTTCGGGGTTTTTGACCTTTTCCGGAATTCCTCTAAATTTGAGGTTGTTGCAGCGGTCTCGATCCTCTCTATCCGCTAGTTTATCATTCAGAAACTTTATTTCTTCTCTCATCTGGTCTTGTCCTTTTTTGAATTCTTTACTTTCCTTCTTCAGGTCAAGTACTGCTCTCTCATTGTTTTCTGTTCTGGAGATAACTGTGGCTAGTGAGTATCGCATGTCATCAAACTGTTCTGTGAGGAATTCCTTTAGAGACTGCTTGAAAGCAGAGAAGAGTTTGTGAAAAAAGTCTCTATCCATAGGTTGACCCACGTTGAAGTTCAGTAAAGGGTCGTCTTCAGAGTTATCCTTTCTTGATCTTCATCGAACTGGGCTTTTGAATTTAGTGTCATCTTCAGAGTCAGTATCGTCTGGAAGACTGTAATTTAGGTGAGGTTTGGTCGGTATTTCTCTTTCTTTATGTTTAGTGATGAGTTCTGAATTTTCGTATGCCATCAAGTCTTCAGGGGATGATCTTTGATTTTCTGGATGAGTTTCAATTATTTCTGAGTTGCCTTCAGGTTTTAGGTCAGTGGTAGTTTGAACCGAAGAGGTTGATTTGAGTTTTTGTTGATCTTTACCTGAATCGGTTGTTTGGTCGTTATTAGTTGGTTTATTATTAAGATTGGATTTTGTTTTTGGAGGCATTTTATTTGGATTAGTGCTAGTGTTAGGGAGATCTCTTTAATCGGGCTCGATATTTGGAGTTTCAGATCTTGGACCGGAAGCAGTGAGAAACAGTTGAATGATTTAGAAGGAGATCAAGAGTACGTTATGTCTAGTTATAGAAATATGTGTGTAACATTGAGTAGCTTATTACAAGGAAGTAGTATTAGATGATGGCTAGGTTGTAATATGTAAGATTTTTTGTGTGGGGAGGAAGGAGAGGTGAAGGTGGACAGTAGTAGGGAGGGTTTGTAATTGTCGTAGCTTATATATGTGAGGTTTTGGGTTTGCGTTGGGTGTCTTGGCTCTGTAGAGGTGGCAGAGCTCTCAGTAGCAGTAATAGGTACTTAACAGTACAGTTTACTTTACAATAATAGTTATTTCAGTAACAATGTAAAGAAGAGGAACAGCACTTATACAAGTAGTAGTGGTAGAAGTAGGATATACAATCAGCAGATAATACACATAAACATAAAAGTGCAAGTCAAACTTAGTAGCTGGATCAATAGTTAGCATTGTTGTCCAGAGATTTGACAGTAGTTATAAAACACTAGTGAAGCAGACCTGTAAGAGGCAAAGTTACCACCAGTAATATAATAAAGGAAATGTTGGGGTGTCCGATGGTCTCTTCTGTCTGCGTAGCTTGGGCACGAAGGAGGCCCGTCAGCCTCACTTGCTAGTAGAGTCGATCTAATCTGGACGAGGGATCAGCTGCTTGATCCAACAGAAACTAAGCCTGTCTGCAGGATCCAGCACTTGTGGTCTTCAATGTTACCCGTGCTTTTGGCCAGCACTGAGGGAGTTAATTGCAGAGTCTGCTCCCTGGGAAGCTGTTTGAGCTCACCCTGCACTTAGTTAAAATTACTGTGCTCTCCTGCTTGTGTGCTGAAGTGCTACACTGATGATATATGTACAGAGAGCTGAGATCCGGGTCTGTGTGGCTTGTGTATGGTGCAGACTCCCAGGTCTATTTTCTATGGAAGTTGCTGCAGGAGCTGTTCCATAGTGACCTCTGCTGACATCACCATTGCAGACGTCAGCTAGCTGCAGGACTTCTTTGTGGCTGTAGATCCCTCCACCAGCACTTCTTGTTAAGTGTTTCTGGAGCCGGAAAAAAATAGTTCCTCAACGGCAGGGGGAACAAGGAATATATCAGCAGGAGGTAGCAGAAATTCTCCTTCAGGTCAGAAAGGTATTCTCCCATAAGGGGAAGATAAATAACAGATGGCACTGATCCTCCACTTCAGTCTGATCTCCTGCTGTGCTTTGTCACAATGATTTATTGATGCAGGCACTAGTGTTACCAGTTGGAAACCGGAGAATGTACAGTGGGCTCACCTGGATAAGCTTGGGAGTCCTGTTCACCTGGATAAGCTTGGGAGTCCTGTGCTTGTAAGAAGTTCTTTTCTGCCTCTCTTGTTAGGAGAAGAGAGGGAGACAGGGAGATGTTGCAGCCAATAATGGCGTCTGTGGGTCTTGTCCCGCAGCAGACTTGAGCTTCAGAGGAGCTGTTTTGTTATGAATATCTCTCCAAGATAGTTCAGAAGTGGATCAAAATGATCCCTGAGGTTTCCTAGATCGGTCAAGTAGCTTTGATAGGGTACTTTTGCCTTCAAAAAGGCAATTTCCGCAGTTGCTTGATATACAGCACAGGAGCACACAAATCTTGTGTCTCTTACATTAAGCTGCAGGCCACGCCTCTCTTTTGAAGGTGTTTTACAACATAATTCTAGCTCAAACACTTTCATGAATCGAGTCCAAAGTAGTGTTGAGTCACCCCCGTAGTGTTCGGGTTCGGTTCGTCGAACACCGGCATGTTCGCCGAACGTTTTTTTTTTTAATAAATCCTTTATTTTAACACTAAATGACAAGTACAGTAACCAACACTGTCACTGTACTTATTATATATGTGACTGACATGTTTCTATCTATCTAACCTATGTGTGATACTCTATTCTTTCTGTTCTAAATTGTCGGTACCGGTGTATGCCGCTGCTGAATTGCCGGCTTTTCATGTTTCACTGTGAGCACTGTTCCCATCGATTTGGGCAACCACTGTAATGCCACAACCACCATGGCTGTGGCATTACAGTGAGTGGCAGACAATCCCTCCATGATTGGTGCTCTAAATAGCGCCAGACACGCGGGACAGGGACCCGAGCTCCCACCCGAGTATCTCGAAAGTACTCAACGAGCTCCGGGCATCTCGAGTACTGAGATGCTCGGGCGAGTACCGAGCAGTGGTGAGCATGCTCGCTCATCACTAATTAACAGTATTACTGTGAAAAAATCCAGTTACGCTTTTGGTGCACGAACAGTTATCGAACATAACCTCGAACAGCCGAATTTTTTGCAAATCGTTCGAGTTCGTCTAACGACTCGAACACCGCCCAAAACAGCTCGAATTTGATATTGGCGAACAGTTCGAGTCGAACACCGCTCATCTCTAGTCCAAAGACTCCAACTATCTGGCTCTCAGTTTAGATTTACATTCCTAGGGACATTATCACCATTCTGATATTGTTTAATAATAATAATAATCATTTTATTTATATAGCACCAACATATTCCACAGCGCTTTACAATTCAGACAATTTACAGACATTATGTTCACTGTCCCCAATGGGGCTCACAATCTACATTCCCTATCAGTATGTCTTTGGAGTGTGGGAGGAAACCGGAGAACCCGGAGGAAACCCACAAACTCCTTGCAGATGTTGTCCTTGGTGGGATTTGAACTCAGGACCCAAGCGCTGCAAGGCTGCAGTGCTAACCACTGAGCCACCGTGCCGCCCTTGTTTGTTTGTGATATCATAAAAACATCCCGAGAGAGTTGTCATTCTTCATATTAGTATAGTATGATTGAACCTGAACATACAAAATAGACAATTATAACATAATAGAACATTACATAAAAGGTAAATCAATGGCTCTAGCAGTGAGAACGTCCACAAACTCGAAAGCAAGGGGATATTGCAAGAATGTCTGAGTAGATACATAGCCATGCATTGCTTGTTTGCCTCCAAAAAAAGTATACAAAGGTTTTTAGAATACTTATTCTTTTCAGTGGAGAATGAATAGATACTTCCTCATCAGGAACATAGAATTGGACCAAAAGCAGAATGAGTAATTATGGGGCCCTATAGCAGAAAATACAATTGGGTCCAAAAGCTTTGCAGGTACAAGACTAACCATGATTTTTTTTAAAAATGGCAAAAGTTATTTCCTACAAACAGCTAACTTATGGCCCCCCCTAATTAGATAGCTATTGGAAAAACAGTGGTTTGGCCAAATGTTTGTCCAGGAGATATTGCTCTCAACTTCACCATACACAGGAGTGCTTACCCCGGGCAAGCGCTCCTCTGTTCTCTATGAGAGAGCCGCTGCCAGACTCCTCCATCATTTGTTGGGGGAAAGTCGAGGGCCCTCATTCACTAATGTGGATATAGACTGTCAATATTGGCAGGTTCGCCTTACATTAGTCTAATGTACAGTATATGGAGACTATTAGTTTGGGAGTTTATGAGTGTACACTGGTCTTAAGTGTGCAATCTCTTAAAGAAATATTCCAGTTATAACAAGTTATGATTATGATAACTTTAGGGTCCTTCAGAAAATCTCACTACACCTCCTCTTAAAATTTTGGGACTGAAGGTGATAGTCGAGTATAGCACTCAGCTATCACCAACAGTACCAAAGAAATTGAATGGGGCAGCAGTGCACATGCGTGACCTTTGCTTTATTTAACCTGATGACACAAATCTCCTATTTTGGCAATCAGTTAGGTACTCGGCGATTGATACATAAACTGAGAATGCTTAGGCTACAAAAATAATGTAAAATGTTACATTGGATTAGCTACTGGTTCAATGGTAGAAAAAAGAGGATGCTGATTAACCACTTCACATATATGGATATAAGCTAATATCCATTTCAGTGGTGCCTTCAAATGTTTAGCTGCCACCTTCAATAGTAACCATGGTATCTAGACTGTTAAATAGAGGAAAGGGGTACATACATTATATGGACAAAAATATTGTGACACCTACAATTTACTCTTACATGAGCTTTTAGGACATCCCATTATTAATCCCCAGGTATTAATATGGAATTTGTCCATATTTGTAGCTATAACAAAGTCCACTCTTTGGGAAGGCTTTCTGTATTTTAAAGTGTGTCTGGGAATGTTTGCCCATTTATGCAGAAGAGCAATTCTACTGTCAGACATTGATGTTTCATGAATAGTCTTGAAACACAATCATCAAACATTCTAGTTCTTCCCAAAAGAGCTTAATGGAGTTGAGGTCAGGGCTCTGTGCGGACAGTAAAGTTCTTCCACACCAAACTCACCCAACCATGCCTTTATGGACCTAACTTTGTACAGTGTGGAACAGTCATGCTCAAACAAAAAAGGGTTTTCCCCAAACTTTTCCCACAAAGTTGGTGACGCGCCCCTGGGCCTGTGTCGCGCTGCGGTGCGCACGCGGGAGCTTACCCGGAGCCGGATCCGTGGAGGGTTGTAATCTCGTGGCGGTGACCCGGTCCGTGCCCAGGGAGTCAAACTAGACGGCAGTCTATTAGTAGTAAATAGTTGATGACTACGCCACCCGTTGAGTGCAGCCAGGAAGCTGCTGCTGCAGGGCAGACCGCTGAGGCCGGTGGTAGGATTGTGCAGCGTGATAGTATAACCCCCAACGGGAGGGGTATGGCCTCAGGGCAGCCGACGTGGATGATGGGGGTAGCAGGAACCACTCAGAGACGGTACGGTGTAGTTCAGGGTCTTTACTGGTAACAACGACAGACCCTCCCGGAGTACTTGCTAGCAAACGGGGCCTGGTCAGTCTTTGAGCAGATGGGATCTCCCCTGGCCAGGCGTAGTTGTAGGCCTCCCAAACTGACTGTACTCTTCTGGCTACCTTGCTAGAAGCTGATGTAAGTAGCCCACGTCCCTGAGTGTACCGTGTGGTGCTCACCCGTATGGCCGGTGACTCGGGGCCTTCTAATGGCTTCCGCTCCACGATGGCGGTGCTGGTCCCACGCGTGTGACCGTGCCTTCGGGCTTCTGGGCCAGAGGACCTGAAATCCCCTGCCCGACGGATTCTGCTGCTGGGTAGGAGTTAGTCCCCACAGCCTCGGACTCCGGGTCCGGTAAAGAATCTTCTTAGTCAGGGCGAGCTCTGTAGCTGCCAGCCCCTGACTCCTTGTAACTCTGCTGTTTCCTATGCTGCTTCTCTTCTCCACTCTCCTTGTCTGACTCTCCCTGCCTCAGCCCCGGGTTTATACAGGGGAAGTTCTTCCCCTCCCCAGACTGGGCAGGAGGTGTGGCATGCACAGGATCCCTGACCAAAGGACCTCCCACCTGCTCTCAGACATAACATTACATTACTGTGGAAAACCAGACCCCTGGGGTGCCACATTCCCCCCTAGTGAAATTTAGTACTCCGGGACTAAACACATTTAGAAAAACATAACAAAGTATAACAATAACAACACAATAAGAAAAACACATAAGATGGTTACGGCGTGTCCGCAACCGGGTGCAGTCTTTGAAGAAAAGCAAAGGTGTCCATTTCACCAACACAGGGAGACGTAACCAGGTAGGGGTCTGTCCTACCCCGAGTCCTTAACAGTCTCTAGTCCATCCTGGGTTACGCTCCAACTATATACAAGGATTCCCGGTAAATCCACCAAGGTTTCCTAAAAATAACTAGAAACACAAAATTATACACAAGCAACAAGACACAGAAAAACATAAATAAAACAATTTATACACTTTAAATTCTCCAGCGTGCGGGTAACTGGCCTCTAGTGGCCCTAGTGGACCTACGGAGCTGACTGTCTGGCCTGAACTACAGGGTGTAGGAGCTGTCAAGGGTAAACTGTGCAGCTGTCTACCGGCTCTTTGTCTCACTAGGGGTACGGCAGGCTCACTATAAGCAGAGGGTTGATTCTCCTGTTCTACTCGTGTGGAGTCTTCTGCCTCCTGGACCGGCTGTTCTTCCAGCTCTACCCGTTGCTCCGTAGGTTCTTGGGATGATGGTTGGAGGAAGGTGAGTACGGGTACCACAACTGCACCATTGACTTGAGTCCAAGACCGAGGGAAGTCCCCGAGCACGGTACTAACCATATCTTCCCTTTCTCCCACGGGTCGATGGTCTTCTTGTTCCTCTTCAGGGTTCCTCAGTTGTTCGGGACACTTCTTCAGGTGGTCCCGGGATACAATGGCTGTGGTTTCCCCTCCGTCTTTACTGATGGTACAGACCTTCGGGTTCTCGTGGCTTGAGGGCAGTACGGTGTACGGGTCCTCCTCCCACTGATCATCCAACTTGTGGAGCCGTCTTTTCCTCTTCAAGACCTGCTCTCCGGGTACCAGGGGAACAGCGGGAGCATACTGGTTGTAAGTCTTCTCTTGTCTTTCCCTAGCCTGACAGAGACTTCGCTCCACGCTCTCTTGTACTCTCCGGTACTGCTGCTGCCTCTCTGTGTCCCAGTCTGTTTCTGGTGAAGTGTCCTCAGGTGTCAGGACTCCCATTTCCAGGTCAACAGGTAACTTACCAGGTCTCGCCCTCATTAGGTAAGCCGGGGTACAGTTGGTGGAACCTACCGGGATGTGGTTGTATAGGTCCACCAGATCGGGCAACTTCTCAGGCCACAGACTGCGTTCTTCCAGGGGCAATGTTTTTAGAAGATCCATTACCACCTGGTTCATTTTTTCACAAAGTCCATTAGTTTGCGGATGGTAGGGTGTCGTCCTTATCTTCCGGCAGCCATACAGATTGCAGAATTCCTGGAAGACCTCCGCTTCAAAGGCAGGTCCCTGGTCCGTCAGCACTTGGTCCGGGTACCCGTGTGGACGGCAGAAGTGCTGCTGGAAGGCTCTAGCTGCTGTTTGAGCCGTTAAGTCCTTGACGGGGACGACAACCAAGAACCGGGAGTAATGATCCACGATGGTTAACGCGTAGACGTAGCCACTTCTGCTTGGGGTCAGTTTTACATGATCCAAGGCTACCAGTTCCAACGGTTGCCGGGTGACGATGGACTGCAGGGGAGTCTGGCTGGCCCGGTCCTTCCTTCTCAGATTGCACGGGCCACAGTCTCTGCACCACTTCTCGATGGTTCCCCTCATGCCTACCCAGTGGAACCGCTCGCGCAGCAGGAACTCCAGCTTTTTCCACCCGAAGTGTCCAGCTCCGTCGTGGTATGCCTCCATCACCATGGCTGCGTCTCTTCGTGGCACCACTACTTGCCAGAGTAGTTCATGCGTCCGGGAGTTGACCATTCTGCGGCACAACTTCCCCTTGTAAAGGAATAGTCGACTCTTCTCCGCCCATAGTTGTTTGGCTTCCTCCGGAGCGTCTGGTTCAAGTCGAGCCTCCGGCCGAGTCAGCATCTCCTTCACCAGTCGGACGGCAGGGTCGCTGTCTTGCGTTTCCGCCCAGTTGTAGTGGGGTAAGGGGTTCAACGTAGCAGCCTGTTTACCCCTTACCCGGTGGGAATACTGGATAGTCCCATGACGGTGGAAAGCAGGGAGTTCAACTTCTTCCAGTCCCTCCGGATCTTCTCCTTCGTCCGGCAGGTTGGGCATCCTGGACAGGGCATCCGCGTTAGTATTGGAGCGTCCTGCCCGGTATTTGATTGTGAACTCGTAGTTGGACAGACGGGCCATCCACCTCTGCTCCAGGGCACCGAGTCTTGCCGTGTCCAGATGTATCAACGGGTTGTTATCCGTGTATACGGTGAACCGGGAAGAAGCGAGGTAATGCCTAAAGCGCTCGGTGACTGCCCATACCACGGCCAGGAACTCTAGCTTAAATGAGCTGTAATTCTCGGGGTTCCTTTCGGTGGGTCGCAGTTTTCGGCTGGCATAGGAGATCACTCGTTCTCTCCTCTGCTGAATCTGGGATAGTACGGCTCCCAGCCCGATGTTACTGGCGTCGGTGTAGAGGATGATGGGCTGGCTATAGTCTGGGTACGCCAAGATTTCATCCCCCGTGAGGGCCATCTTCAGCTGGCGGAAGGACTCTTCTTCTAGCTCTTCCCATTTGAAGGGCGGCTTCTGGTTCTTGGCCTTCCGGGACTGGCCTATCAGGAGGTCCTGCATCGGCGCTGCCTTTTTGGTGAAACCGGGAATAAACCTTCGGTAGTAGCCTACCAACCCTAGGAACTGCCGCACTTCTTTTACACTGGAGGGGCTTGGCCATCCCTTAATTGCGGTGATCTTATCGGGGTCGGGAGCCACTCCGTCAGCGCTCACCACGTGTCCCAGGTATTGCACCTTTGGTTTCAGGAGGTGACACTTGGAGGGTTTCACCTTTAGGCCGTAACTCGCCAGAGCTTCGAACACCTCCGCCAGGTGTTTCAGGTGGTCCTCATAAGTTTTGGAGTATACGATGACATCGTCCAGGTACAACAGGACCGTCTCGAAGTTTCTGTGGCCCAGACAGCACTCCATTAATCGTTGGAAGGTTCCTGGGGCGTTGCAGAGTCCGAACGGCATGCAGGTGAACTCGCTAAGTCCCATCGGGGTGGTGAATGCGGTCTTCTCCCGGTCCGCCTCTGCTACAGGAACCTGCCAGTACCCGCTAGTGAGATCCAAGGTAGAGAAGAAGTTAGCAGATCTTAAAGCAGCCAATGACTCCTCTATCCTTGATAAGGGGTACGCATCCTTGTGTGTGATACGGTTGATTTTCCGGTAATCTACACACATCCTCATGGTGTTGTCTTTCTTTTTGACTAAAACTAGTGGGGCTGCCCAGGGGCTACAGCTATCCCGGATTACCCCAGCCTCCTTCATGTCTCTAAGCATCCCCTTGGCGTGTTGGTAATGTGCAGGGGGTACGGGTCGATACCTCTCTTTTATGGGAGGATGATCTCCCGTGGGGATGCGGTGTTCTACTCCCTTGACTCGCCCGAAGTCTAACGGGTGTTTACTAAACACTCTCTCATACTCTTGAACCACCCGATAGACTCCTTGTTTCTGATGTGAGGGAGTGGAATCAGTACCCAAATGTAGTTGCTGACACCAGTCCTCCATGTCTTTCTTAGAGCCGTTACCTTCCTCCAGGTGAGATGGAGGCAAGGGTTCCACAGATTGTATAGAATTTTGATTAGTGGTATATAATTTGGCTAGCGTGGCATACCGGGGCAGGTACACTTCCCTCTCCCCGATATTTATTATGCGAATGGGCACCCTCCCATGGCGTACATTGACCACCCCCCGTGCTGTCAAAATGGTGGGCCTACTGTCTGAGTAAACTGGTTCTACCATTGCCTGGTAATCTCTTCCTCTCAGACCAATAGCTGCCCGGCACCAAATCATCATTTCACTTTTTGGGGGCATGGCAATAGGAAAAGGGTCACACATTCTTACGCTACCAATCTCACCGCCGGAGAGTTCCACTTGTTGCCGTTGCATCAGTGCCCGGATCTCTTTCTGGAGCACCCGCTGCTCGCCGGAGCTGGCATTCTTGGCAACCTGCTGTAAAAGGAAAATCACCTCTGCAAGACAATTTTCAATTACATTAGTTCCTAGAGTTATTTTTGGGTGACTCTCATGTTTATCGATATCTACAATGATCAGTCCCTGTGCGGCTAGTTCGACTCTACCGATTTTGAGGGCCACCTCCTTAAATCCGATCTGTGGCATGGGCTGGCCATTGCTGGCGATGATACTCAAGTCGTCGTCGGGGTAGTGGGTAATATCCGAGTCATTCCAGTACTGCTTGAAGAGCACGTACGGGATGGTGGTGACCTGTGACCCGGTATCCAGTAGGGCACTCATGGGAATGCCATCCAGTACCACAGGCAAGACTGGACGTCCTCCCACATATCTGTCGCGCCAGTTCGATGGGCCTGGTGATCTTTTTCCTGGGGGTCGGCCCTCTACCCCAGGTTGTGCCCGTTTAAAGAACAGTACCTTTCCATATGTCCGGGTTGATTGCAGCGGCGGCAGATGGGTCGTCCGTCCTCACTGTATCGGTCACTGGGTCTTCCTCTGGCCGGTGGGGTCCTCCTTGGTCGACGCCACGGGATGTCCTCCGGTCCGGATGCCAGCTGGATCTTCCCTGGGGTGGAAACCTGTAAAGACTGCACAGTTCGGGTTAGCGCAGCAACGCTCTTAGCTAGCTCTTGGACCTGATGGTGTAGGTCTGGAGCCGGGTCATTGTCCAAAGCCTGCGCATCAGCTCCCACAGGCCCTGCTGACAAGGGCGCCGCCTCCTGGTAGTAAGTGGTAGTGGGGCGTCTGTGGGTCACAACGCCACCTGGTGCCGGTTCTCGGAGCACCCGGATGGCTCTGTCCTTGAACTGTGCAAAGTCCAGATGGGGATCCTGTAAGGCCATTGCCCGCAACTGGGTTCGGTGGGCATTGCAATATAAACCCTCTATAAATTGTTCAGTCAACAGCCTGTCCTCGTTTCCCACCCCATCAGGGTCGGTCTGCTTTATGGCCCTCAGGGCCTCTTGTAGGTTTAGTGCATAGTCCCTTATACTCTCATGCGCTCGCTGCTTGCACCCGTAGAATCTAAGCTTAATCTCGGCTGAGGTGCGGGTATCAAAGGTGTCCTTCAGCCGGGTTAGTATCCCTGCGACAGTCTTCCTCCCAGGTGGCCAGGATTTTACTTCCCTTTTGGCTGCCCCGGTTAGTTGGGCCACCAGGATGCTCACTTTTTGCTCTTCTGTGAGGGGGTACACCTGGAAGAGGCTATCCAGCTTTTCTCTAAAGTCATGCAGGGTATGTGACTCCCCTGAGTACTGGGGTAGCCAAGCTGCTCCCGGGATATAGGGCATGGTGAAGGGCATAACTGCAGCAGCGGTAGCGCTGGCGGGGGTTGAGGCAGTGAAGCTCTCCTCCGTATCCGACATCTTCCTCCCCCCTAGTGGACCGTGGCCTACCTTGCGATGATCCTCTTCCGTAGGCCGCGGCTCCGCAGTGGATCGTCAGGGTTGAGGACCTTCCGTCGCGCTCCTGTGACGTCGGCGTCTGCTGGGCTCCTTCCAGGACCTTACGCAACGTCCGGACGTGAGGCGGGGCTTCAGTTCTCGCGCGCTTTCGGAGTCCACGCCCCTCTTCTTCCCGCGCGGCGTCCTCAAGATGGCGTCCAATGGCGGGAAAACTCCACGGATGGCGGGAAGAAGGTAGAAGATGGCGCCGGATGGCGGGAAACCTTCACCACTGGTAAGTTTGAACAGTCTTTGCTTTTCAGGCACGCAGTACCCGGTGGTTGCGGGCACGAAATCCTGCCGACTACGCCAAAGTTGACGCGCCCCTGGGCCTGTGTCGCGCTGCGGTGCGCACGCGGGAGCTTACCCGGAGCCGGATCCGTGGAGGGTTGTAATCTCGTGGCGGTGACCCGGTCCGTGCCCAGGGAGTCAAACTAGACGGCAGTCTATTAGTAGTAAATAGTTGATGACTACGCCACCCGTTGAGTGCAGCCAGGAAGCTGCTGCTGCAGGGCAGACCGCTGAGGCCGGTGGTAGGATTGTGCAGCGTGATAGTATAACCCCCAACGGGAGGGGTATGGCCTCAGGGCAGCCGACGTGGATGATGGGGGTAGCAGGAACCACTCAGAGACGGTACGGTGTAGTTCAGGGTCTTTACTGGTAACAACGACAGACCCTCCCGGAGTACTTGCTAGCAAACGGGGCCTGGTCAGTCTTTGAGCAGATGGGATCTCCCCTGGCCAGGCGTAGTTGTAGGCCTCCCAAACTGACTGTACTCTTCTGGCTACCTTGCTAGAAGCTGATGTAAGTAGCCCACGTCCCTGAGTGTACCGTGTGGTGCTCACCCGTATGGCCGGTGACTCGGGGCCTTCTAATGGCTTCCGCTCCACGATGGCGGTGCTGGTCCCACGCGTGTGACCGTGCCTTCGGGCTTCTGGGCCAGAGGACCTGAAATCCCCTGCCCGACGGATTCTGCTGCTGGGTAGGAGTTAGTCCCCACAGCCTCGGACTCCGGGTCCGGTAAAGAATCTTCTTAGTCAGGGCGAGCTCTGTAGCTGCCAGCCCCTGACTCCTTGTAACTCTGCTGTTTCCTATGCTGCTTCTCTTCTCCACTCTCCTTGTCTGACTCTCCCTGCCTCAGCCCCGGGTTTATACAGGGGAAGTTCTTCCCCTCCCCAGACTGGGCAGGAGGTGTGGCATGCACAGGATCCCTGACCAAAGGACCTCCCACCTGCTCTCAGACATAACATTACATTACTGTGGAAAACCAGACCCCTGGGGTGCCACATTGGAAACATACCACTCTCTAAAATGACTTTTTATGCTGAAGCAGCAAGATTTCCTTTCACTGAAACAAAGGGATCTAAGCTAATCTCTGGCAAACAATCTGATATTATCCCTCTTCCACCACTTCCACTTTTCACAAAATTACTTGTTAGGGCTAAAGCAGACATCCGTGCAAATTGATCCAAGCACAGACCACTAATGCACACTAATGGCCGTAGGTGTCCCGAGCCAAGCATGACAGCCTCATAAAAATATATGAAGATGCCATGTTTGGGCCATGGAAGCCGCCGCCGGTCTGTGCAATGCATTCTGAGATTGGACTGAAATCCATGCATGTCTGCACGAGCCCTTACAATGATGACATCCTATTACAGTACCAAACTCAATTTCAGTGAGTTGTTTAGAACAAGCCATTTTTTTCACAAATATTTGTAAGGGCAGACTGCATAGCTAGATGCTTAATTTTATACACTTGTCGCAATGGGACTGAATGAAAAATATAACAGAATTCATTGATCAAGAGGGTGGTCCCAATACGCTTGTCTATATAGTGTATGTGATATATTAGTAATTGTAATAAGCTGAGCAAAAAAGGTAATTTATTCAAAAAGCACAGTGAATGTAGTTAAAACGAAAGCAAAGAATTAATGGGATTTCTTTTTTCTTGACAAGAACTTACAGTAGTTGTGCAGTTATACATATCTATAGTCAGACCATGCTTGAAATACTGTGTATAAGAAGGACATGGCTGAACAGAGCAGATGCAGAGGAGGACAATGAAGGTTAGTAGAGGAATGGATGGTGTTCAGTACAAATGAGTTATCACACTAGGGGTTATTCAGTCTGTAAAGAAGAGAGGTTAGCAACCATCTAATTACAATATACAAATATATACAGCATAAGCACAGTACTGAGGTCTTTGTAATGATCATTGCTATTTACATGTAAGCCTGTAAAGCTGGCCATATTCATTAGGCCTCCATCACACGTCCATATAATACACGTATATGAAAAAATGGTACCGGTGTCATTAGTGTTTTTTATTAGAGCGTCATCCATGTATCTGTTTTTACCATCAGTGTGTCATCAGTGTTTTTCCGCTATGAATAAAGAAAGAAAGAAATTGCTAAGCTTCTCCTATACTTTGCAGTGTTTAACACAGACAGCACACGGCCTGTACATGGATGCCATCCCTGTGTTGTATGTGTTTTTCACGGACCCATAGACTTGTATTGGCTCTTGTCATCCGTGCTGCTGGAAAAAACGGACATGTCTCCATGTGTTTTGCTGTGACACACAGTCCTTGTGACAACATGGACATACTGATAGCACCATAGGTTATAACGGGTCAGTGTGGTATCTGTGAAAAAAAACAGCTGCAACTCGTACGGGCAACACGGACGTGTGAAGGAAGCCTTAGATGGCTGTCGGCCGAACTATTGTTCAGCCAACAGCTATCACTCCCGACGTGACTTAGCTGAGCGTTCCTATGTTCTCTAGAAAAGAGACGCTGCTAGAATCACCTATCAGTGACTTATTTTCATGCCAAATAACAGGATTGGACCAGGATTGGGCGATTGATTTCCAACTGCCCGATCCTTATACCCCCGTGACATAATTCAGCAGAACCTAAGCACATTAAATGGTCATTCAATCCCCTGTGCTGACTTTTACCTGGGGCGAGAACACACAGCCTTTCTTGTAAGATTTATTACAAGTTATGGGTTCTACATTTTTGGAGATGGGACAATAAGTCATGGATTTATTGCCAGACCTGGAGTCAGGAAGCAATTGATGGGGATATTGGCATCTACTTCAAAGGAGTTTTTGCTCTGGATTAACACAGTAGGATTATATGTTGAATTTGATAAATATGTGTTTTATTTCTGTTGTGAACATCAATAAGGTTAATAAATAAAACCTTCCATGTATTACATGTATCACTTATCCTAATAACCACTATGGTTGTATGGAGTAGCTCTGCAGGGAAAATGTTTGGCTGGTCATAGCTCCCATTTAAAGATGGGTTGTGTGTGATCGCTTTTTATGCTTGTTTATATAGCACCTTCACATACCACAGTGCTTCACAGACATTCTCATCACATTACATATTCCCTATCTATATGTCTATGAAGTGTTGGAGGAAACCCATGGGGAGAACATACACACTCCTTGCAGATGTTGTCCTTGGTGAGATTTGAACTCAGGACTCCAGCGCTGCAAAGCAACAGTGCTAACCACTGATCCAATGTGCGCTACATTTCATAATCCACTGATATACAGTGTACAGTCACTGTCCATCACCAAGAGGCCCTTTTTATAATAGATGTGGCCCCCTAAATGTGGTGCACCATAGCTGCAGTTGTGCATAGTCTTCTCTAGATAAAAGTTGAATTTTTGAGAACGGTATTATTTGGCATGATTTTCCTGTTTATAATGGAAATGACTAGACTACACTGTTATTATTGCTAAAGAAACCACTAAAATCCTATTAGTCTTATAGGACATACATTAAAACAATTTATTGATTTTGTTGTGTTCGGGTCAGGCTTTCTTCATCAGATTCAAACCGGTGGAGCTCTAAGTCTCAAGTCGACCATGCTGGTGCAGAAATGTGATTCATATCTAGCCTTTGATTTATAGTCTGTTACGCAGTGGCTTTTCCAGCAGAGTGAGATTTCAGCAGAGAGGCTCAAGGAGATTAATTGCAACCAGACTGATTTAATCCAGCCTTTGACTGTATTCATTGAAGCCAGAGCTGCAGTGTTCATGAAGGGTATATTTGTAACTTTCATCTAAAAACTATGAAGGTACCTGGGATCTTCATTATATAGTTATTAGATAGTTGGACACAGATAAGTGTTATTAGAACTGACAATGTACAGGTTGTCAACACTATAGACTTAAAGAAACAATTTAGCATTCTTTTTCTTTTATGCCAGTCTTAATGAAGGCACCACTGGAGTAAGATCTAATTCTTTTAAAAGTGCACATCATTTAATGAATTAGACACATCTTTACAACAGCCTCCGCCAAAGATATACTGCAGTCAAAGACTGGAGTACATTTTTGGCATAATTTTCACTAAAATGGCATTAATTTTCATGAACATTTTAGGTTCACCACACATTGTCCCACCCAAGCTCTGCCCACTTTGGTGGCATTGGCAACATTTTTGTGCAACTTTAGGTTGCGTAAAAAGATTGCGACATTTCAAGTTGCTTTACGCCAAAACACATTGTTGAATGAGGTTCATGTGCATACTCACAATCCATACTCTTGCCTTTTTTTAAATCCCACATTAGTTATATCTATACTTTCCCCCTCTTTATATTAGAAAGTTGGGTCATAAGATCTTCAATCTGACTAAATGTCTAGTACATATGCTAATGTATAAACTGGATGCCAGGCTTTGACTTCTAGTGATGACATCTACTCGTATCAAACACCTTCTGGCAGCTATCAGATTTCTCTCCCAATAGAAATAATGCTTAGAATATGTCCACCGTAGAGCAAGAAATGGAGCATGCCATGTTCTCTTTTCTTATATTCATGTGGAATGTAAAAAAAATGTACAACAATTCAAAAATAGTTGGGATGCTGTGCAAAATAAAAAAACACAAATATAATGATTAGGAAATCTCTTATAGCCATATTGTATTCACAACAGAACATAGAACACAGATTAGAAGGTGAAAATTAGATATGTTTACATCTCAAAATAGTTGGGACAAGGTTAACAAAAAGCTGGAAAAGTGTAGAACAACGTTACAATTTTTATATATAATAAGCTATTGCTGCCACATTACAAAGCCATATACACATAATATATCCATGTCAATGGGGCTTTAGCCAAACCATTGCAGAAATAGTCACAATTTTACCTGTATTGCAGTAAAGATCTGTTCCGTTGACCAATATATTCTGTTAGAGAAACATATCATCATGGAGCCCGGAGCTGAGCAGGAGTTGTGTCCTATCCTATGCTCAGAGGGCTATACAGATCTATTAAGGAACATTGCATTGTACAGTTGCCTGGGAACTTGTTTTACAGATTTTCTTTTTTCTATCTAGAGACCTGATAAAAGAAAATATCAAATGGACATTTAGAATCATCGCATCCAGACCTGCTCTTTACAGAGGAGCTACCAAATGTCTATTCAGTCTGCTGCTTCCCTTCAGGGATCTGAAGCACGTCTCTATTTAGTGACACTAGAATAACAAATGTAGAGAGCACACATTTTGGTTCATTCACAGCACTGCTAAAATCTGTATGAATCTAGTTCTATATCTATCTTTTTAGAACCAAGGCTGTGGTTAGGTTTAAGAGAATCCTGTGCAGGATTATTTTGACAACCATCACATGCTAATTTAATAAATGTGATACTGTTTTACTGGTAGAACCATGTAATAGTGTTACATTCCATACTCAGATATAACAACTTTATTTATGGTACTCACAAATAATACTGCTACATATTGTATGCAAATATAAAGCAAGCAAAAACTCACTGTCATGTTCCTGGAACCAGCCCATGACTACACAACCCTTGTGCCGTGGTGCATTGTCCTTCTAAAAGTGTCCATCTGCCAAGGCGTATACAGCTACCATGAAGGGATGAGATGGTCAGCCGCAATACTTAGGTAAGCCATACCAACTAAACATCCATTCACAAGTATCAGAGGACCCAGAATGTACACTGTCACTCCACCTACAAATGAAATATTCACACCTAACATTAAGAGTTCATTAATTTTGACCCTCCAATCAGCATGGTGCAACCAAAATCTAGAACCACCTAACAAGGCAAGGCAATGTTTTCCATTACTCAGTGATCCAATGTATGTGTTTTTTTTGCATAATGGAGTCTTGCTTTTTTCCTTCAGACAGCAATGGTACTCAAACTGGTTGCCCACTGTTACAGCCCATCCATGAAAATAAACATGTGGAGAGCCAGAGGAGTATTGAGCTGCTGTTTCTTCACTGCGCCCCGCCTGTTCCTCCTCTTGCCCCTTTTATTGACAAGTTGTTTGCATTCGTATACAGTTCTGCTCAAAAGTTTACAAGTCCTGGCAGAATTTTTCCTTTCTTGGCCTTTTTTCAGAGAATGTGAATGATAACAAAAAAAAATTTTCTCCACTCATGGTTATTGGTTGGGTGAAGCCATTTATTGTCAAACTACTGTGTTGTCTCTTTTTAAATCTTAATGACAATCAAAAACATCCAAATGACCCTGATCAAAAGTTCACATACCCTTGTGATTTTGACCTGATAACATGCACATAATTTGACACAAATGGGTTTCAATGGCTACTAAAGGTAGCATCCTCACCTGTGACCTGTTTGCTTGCAATCAGTGTGTGTGCATAAAAGCTAAGTGAGTTTCTGGGATCGAGACAGACTTTTGCATCTTTCATCCAGCCACTGACGTTTCTGGATTGTGAGTCATGGGGAAAGCAAAAGAATTGTCAACGGATCTGCGGGAAAAGGTAGTTGAACTGTATAACACAGGAAAGGGATACAAAAAAATATCCAAGGAATTGATAATGCCAGTCAGCAGCGTTCAAACTGTGATTAACAAATGGAAAATCAGGGGCTCTATAAAAACCAAACCACGGTCAGGTAAACCAACAAAAATTTCGACCACAACTGCCAGGAAAATTGTTCGGGATGCAAAGAAAAACTCACAAATAACATCAGCTGAAATTCTGGACTCTCTGAAAACTAGCAGTGTGACTGTGACGCGCCCCTGGGCCTGTGTCGCGCTGCGGTGCGCACGCGGGAGCTTACCCGGAGCCAGATCCGTGGAGGGTTGTAATCTCGTGGCGGTGACCCGGTCCGTGCCCAGGGAGTCAAACTAGACGGCAGTCTATTAGTAGTAAATAGTTGATGACTACGCCACCCGTTGAGTGCAGCCAGGAAGCTGCTGCTGCAGGGCAGACCGCTGAGGCCGGTGGTAGGATTGTGCAGCGTGATAGTATAACCCCCAACGGGAGGGGTATGGCCTCAGGGCAGCCGACGTGGATGATGGGGGTAGCAGGAACCACTCAGAGACGGTACGGTGTAGTTCAGGGTCTTTACTGGTAACAACGACAGACCCTCCCGGAGTACTTGCTAGCAAACGGGGCCTGGTCAGTCTTTGAGCAGATGGGATCTCCCCTGGCCAGGCGTAGTTGTAGGCCTCCCAAACTGACTGTACTCTTCTGGCTACCTTGCTAGAAGCTGATGTAAGTAGCCCACGTCCCTGAGTGTACCGTGTGGTGCTCACCCGTATGGCCGGTGACTCGGGGCCTTCTAATGGCTTCCGCTCCACGATGGCGGTGCTGGTCCCACGCGTGTGACCGTGCCTTCGGGCTTCTGGGCCAGAGGACCTGAAATCCCCTGCCCGACGGATTCTGCTGCTGGGTAGGAGTTAGTCCCCACAGCCTCGGACTCCGGGTCCGGTAAAGAATCTTCTTAGTCAGGGCGAGCTCTGTAGCTGCCAGCCCCTGACTCCTAGTAACTCTGCTGTTTCCTATGCTGCTTCTCTTCTCCACTCTCCTTGTCTGACTCACCCTGCCTCAGCCCCGGGTTTATACAGGGGAAGTTCTTCCCCTCCCAAGACTGGGCAGGAGGTGTGGCATGCACAGGATCCCTGACCAAAGGACCTCCCACCTGCTCTCAGACATAACATTACATTACTGTGGAAAACCAGACCCCTGGGGTGCCACATTCCCCCCTAGTGAAATTTAGTACTCCGGGACTAAACACATTTAGAAAAACATAACAAAGTATAACAATAACAATACTATAAGAAAAACACATAAGATGGTTGCGGCGTGTCCGCAACCGGGTGCAGTCTTTGAAGAAAAGCAAAGGTGTCCATTTCACCAACACAGGGAGACGTAACCAGGTAGGGGTCTGTCCTACCCCGAGTCCTTAACAGTCTCTAGTCCATCCTGGGTTACGCTCCAACTATATACAAGGATTCCCGGTAAATCCACCAAGGTTTCCTAAAAACAACTGGAAACACAAAATTATTCACAAGCAACAATACACAGAAAAACATAAATAAAACAATTTATACACTTTAAATTCTCCAGCGTGCGGGTAACTGGCCTCTAGTGGCCCGAGTGGACCTACGGAGCTGACTGTCTGGCCCTGAACTACAGGGTGTAGGAGCTGTCAAGGGTAAACTGGGCAGCTGTCTACCGGCTCTTTGTCTCACTAGGGGTACGGCAGGCTCACTATAAGCAGAGGGTTGATTCTCCTGTTCTGCTTGTGTGGAGTCTTCTGCCTCCTGGACCGGCTGTTCTTCCAGCTCTACCCGTTGCTCCGTAGGTTCTTGGGATGATGGTTGGAGGAAGGTGAGTACGGGTACCACAACTGCACCATTGACTTGAGTCCAAGACTGAGGGAAGTCCCCGAGCACGGTACTAACCATATCTTCCCTTTCTTCCACGGGTCGATGGTCTTCTTGTTCCTCTTCAGGGTTCCTCAGTTGTTCGGGACACTTCTTCAGGTGGTCCCGGGATACAATGGCTGTGGTTTCCCCTCCGTCTTTACTGATGGTACAGACCTTCGGGTTCTCGTGGCTTGAGGGCAGTACGGTGTACGGGTCCTCCTCCCACTGGTCATCCAACTTGTGGAGCCGTCTTTTCCTCTTCAAGACCTGCTTTCCGGGTACCAGGGGAACAGCGGGAGCATACTGGTTGTAAGTCTTCTCTTGTCTTTCCCTAGCCTGACAGAGACTTCGCTCCACGCTCTCTTGTACTCTCCGGTACTGCTGCTGCCTCTCTGTGTCCCAGTCTGTTTCTGGTGAAGTGTCCTCAGGTGTCAGGACTCCCATTTCCAGGTCAACAGGTAACTTACCAGGTCTCGCCCTCATTAGGTAAGCCGGGGTACAGTTGGTGGAACCTACCGGGATGTGGTTGTATAGGTCCACCAGATCGGGCAACTTCTCAGGCCACAGACTGCGTTCTTCCAGGGGCAATGTTTTTAGCAGATCCATTACCACCTGGTTCATTTTTTCACAAAGTCCATTAGTTTGCGGATGGTAGGGTGTCGTCCTTATCTTCCGGCAGCCATACAGATTGCAGAATTCCTGGAAGACCTCCGCTTCAAAGGCAGGTCCCTGGTCCGTCAGCACTTGGTCCGGGTACCCGTGTGGACGGCAGAAGTGCTGCTGGAAGGCTCTAGCTGCTGTTTGAGCCGTTAAGTCCTTGACGGGGACGACAACCAAGAACCGGGAGTAATGATCCACGATGGTTAACGCGTAGACGTAGCCACTTCTGCTTGGGGTCAGTTTTACATGATCCAAGGCTACCAGTTCCAACGGTTGCCGGGTGACGATGGACTGCAGGGGAGTCTTCTGGCTGGCCCGGTCCTTCCTTCTCAGATTGCACGGGCCACAGTCTCTGCACCACTTCTCGATGGTTCCCCTCATGCCTACCCAGTGGAACCGCTCGCGCAGCAGGAACTCCAGCTTTTTCCACCCGAAGTGTCCAGCTCCGTCGTGGTATGCCTCCATCACCATGGCTGCGTCTCTTCGTGGCACCACTACTTGCCAGAGTAGTTCATGCGTCCGGGAGTTGACCATTCTGCGGCACAACTTCCCCTTGTAAAGGAATAGTCGACTCTTCTCCGCCCATAGTTGTTTGGCTTCCTCCGGAGCGTCTGGTTCAAGTCGAGCCTCCGGCCGAGTCAGCATCTCCTTCACCAGTCGGACGGCAGGGTCGCTGTCTTGCGTTTCCGCCCAGTTGTAGTGGGGTAAGGGGTTCAACGTAGCAGCCTGTTTACCCCTTACCCGGTGGGAATACTGGATAGTCCCATGACGGTGGAACGCAGGGAGTTCAACTTCTTCCAGTCCCTCCGGATCTTCTCCTTCGTCCGGCAGGTTGGGCATCCTGGACAGGGCATCCGCGTTAGTATTGGAGCGTCCTGCCCGGTATTTGATTGTGAACTCGTAGTTGGACAGACGGGCCATCCACCTCTGCTCCAGGGCACCGAGTCTTGCCGTGTCCAGGTGTATCAACGGGTTGTTATCCGTGTATACGGTGAACCGGGAAGAAGCGAGGTAATGCCTAAAGCGCTCGGTGACTGCCCATACCACGGCCAGGAACTCTAGCTTAAATGAGCTGTAATTCTCGGGGTTCCTTTCGGTGGGTCGCAGTTTTCGGCTGGCATAGGAGATCACTCGTTCTCTCCCCTGCTGAATCTGGGATAGTACGGCTCCTAGCCCGATGTTACTGGCGTCGGTGTAGAGGATGAAGGGCTGGCTATAGTCTGGGTACGCCAAGATTTCATCCCCCGTGAGGGCCATCTTCAGCTGGCGGAAGGACTCTTCTTCTAGCTCTTCCCATTTGAAGGGCGGCTTCTGGTTGTTGGCCTTCCGGGACTGGCCTATCAGGAGGTCCTGCATAGGCGCTGCCTTTTTGGTGAAACCGGGAATAAACCTTCGGTAGTAGCCTACCAACCCTAGGAACTGCCGCACTTCTTTTACGCTGGAGGGGCTTGGCCATCCCTTAATTGCGGTGATCTTATCGGGGTCGGGAGCCACTCCGTCAGCGCTCACCACGTGTCCCAGGTATTGCACCTTTGGTTTCAGGAGGTGACACTTGGAGGGTTTCACCTTTAGGCCGTAACTCGCCAGAGCTTCGAACACCTCCGCCAGGTGTTTCAGGTGGTCCTCATAAGTTTTGGAGTATACGATGACATCGTCCAGGTACAACAGGACCGTCTCGAAGTTTCTGTGACCCAGACAGCACTCCATTAATCGTTGGAAGGTTCCTGGGGCGTTGCAGAGTCCGAACGGCATGCAGGTGAACTCACTAAGTCCCATCGGGGTGGTGAATGCGGTCTTCTCCCGGTCCGCCTCTGCTACAGGAACCTGCCAGTACCCGCTAGTGAGATCCAAGGTAGAGAAGAAGTTAGCAGATCTTAAAGCAGCCAATGACTCCTCTATCCTTGGTAAGGGGTACGCATCCTTGTGTGTGATACGGTTGATTTTCCGGTAATCTACACACATCCTCATGGTGTTGTCTTTCTTTTTGACTAAAACTAGTGGGGCTGCCCAGGGGCTACAGCTATCCCGGATTACCCCAGCCTCCTTCATGTCTCTAAGCATCCCCTTGGCGTGTTGGTAATGTGCAGGGGGTACGGGTCGATACCTCTCTTTTATGGGAGGATGATCTCCCGTGGGGATGCGGTGTTCTACCCCCTTGACTCGCCCGAAGTCTAACGGGTGTTTACTAAACACTCTCTCATACTCTTGAACCACCCGATAGACTCCTTGTTTCTGATGTGAGGGAGTGGAATCAGTACCCAAATGTAGTTGCTGACACCAGTCCTCCATGTCTTTCTTAGAGCCGTTACCTTCCTCCGGGTGAGATGGAGGCAAGGGTTCCACAGATTGTATAGAATTTTGATTAATGGTATATAATTTGGCTAGCGTGGCATACCGGGGCAGGTACACTTCCCTCTCCCCGATATTTATTATGCGAATGGGCACCCTCCCATGGCGTACATTGACCACCCCCCGTGCTGTCAAAATGGTGGGCCTACTGTCTGAGTAAACTGGTTCTACCATTGCCTGGTAATCTCTTCCTCTCAGACCAATAGCTGCCCGGCACCAAATCATCATTTCACTTTTTGGGGGCATGGCAATAGGAAAAGGGTCACACATTCTTACGCTACCAATCTCACCGCCGGAGAGTTCCACTTGTTGCCGTTGCATCAGTGCCCGGATCTCTTTCTGGAGCACCCGCTGCTCGCCGGAGCTGGCGTTCTTGGCAACCTGCTGTAAAAGGAAAATCACCTCTGCAAGACAATTTTCAATTACGTTAGTTCCTAGAGTTATTTTTGGGTGACTCTCATGTTTATCAATATCTACAATGATCAGTCCCTGTGCGGCCAGTTCGACTCTACCGATTTTGAGGGCCACCTCCTTAAATCCGATCTGTGGCACGGGCTGGCCATTGCTGGCGATGATACTCAAGTCGTCGTCAGGGTAGTGGGTAATATCCGAGTCATTCCAGTACTGCTTGAAGAGCACGTACGGGATGGTGGTGACCTGTGACCCGGTATCCAGTAGGGCACTCATGGGAATGCCATCCAGTACCACAGGCAAGACTGGACGTCCTCCCACATATCTGTCGCGCCAGTTCGATGGGCCTGGTGATCTTTTTCCTGGGGGTTGGCCCTCTACCCCAGGTTGTGCCCGTTTAAAGAACAGTACCTTTCCATATGTCCGGGTTGATTGCAGCGGCGGCAGATGGGTCGTCCGTCCTCGCTGTATCGGTCACTGGGTCTTCCTCTGGCCGGTGGGGTCCTCCTTGGTCGACGCCACGGGATGTCCTCCGGTCCGGATGCCAGCTGGATCTTCCCTGGGGTGGAAACCTGTAAAGACTGCACAGTTCGGGTTAGCGCAGCAACGCTCTTAGCTAGCTCTTGGACCTGATGGTGTAGGTCTGGAGCCGGGTCATTGTCCAAAGCCTGCGCATCAGCTCCCACAGGCCCTGCTGACAAGGGCGCCGCCTCCTGGTAGTAAGTGGTAGTGGGGCGTCTGTGGGTCACAACGCCACCTGGTGCCGGTTCTCGGAGCACCCGGATGGCTCTGTCCTTGAACTGTGCAAAGTCCAGATGGGGATCCTGTAAGGCCATTGCCCGCAACTGGGTTCGGTGGGCATTGCAATATAAACCCTCTATAAATTGTTCAGTCAACAGCCTGTCCTCGTTTCCCACCCCATCAGGGTCGGTCTGCTTTATGGCCCTCAGGGCCTCTTGTAGGTTTAGTGCATAGTCCCTTATACTCTCATGCGCTCGCTGCTTGCACCCGTAGAATCTAAGCTTAATCTCGGCTGAGGTGCGGGTATCAAAGGTGTCCTTCAGCCGGGTTAGTATCCCTGCGACAGTCTTCCTCCCAGGTGGCCAGGATTTTACTTCCCTTTTGGCTGCCCCTGTTAGTTGGGCCACCAGGATGCTCACTTTTTGCTCTTCTGTGAGGGGGTACACCTGGAAGAGGCTATCCAGCTTTTCTCTAAAGTCATGCAGGGTATGTGACTCCCCTGAGTACTGGGGTAGCCAAGCTGCTCCCGGGATATAGGGCATGGTGAAGGGCATAACTGCAGCAGCGGTAGCGCTGGCGGGGGTTGGGGCAGTGAAGCTCTCCTCCGTATCCGACATCTTCCTCCCCCCTAGTGGACCGTGGCCTACCTTGCGATGATCCTCTTCCGTAGGCCGCGGCTCCGCAGTGGATCGTCAGGGTTGAGGACCTTCCGTCGCGCTCCTGTGACGTCGGCGTCTGCTGGGCTCCTTCCAGGACCTTACGCAACGTCCGGACGTGAGGCGGGGCTTCAGTTCTCGCGCGCTTTCGGAGTCCACGCCCCTCTTCTTCCCGCGCGGCGTCCTCAAGATGGCGTCCAATGGCGGGAAAACTCCACGGATGGCGGGAAGAAGGTCGAAGATGGCGCCGGATGGCGGGAAAACTTCGCGGATGGCGGGAAGAAGGTAGAAGATGGCGCCGGATGGCGGGAAACCTCCACGGATAGCGGGAATCTTCACCACTGGTAAGTTTGAACAGTCTTTGCTTTTCAGGCACGCAGTACCCGGTGGTTGCGGGCACGAAATCCTGCCGACTACGCCAAAGTTGACGCGCCCCTGGGCCTGTGTCGCGCTGCGGTGCGCACGCGGGAGCTTACCCGGAGCCAGATCCGTGGAGGGTTGTAATCTCGTGGCGGTGACCCGGTCCGTGCCCAGGGAGTCAAACTAGACGGCAGTCTATTAGTAGTAAATAGTTGATGACTACGCCACCCGTTGAGTGCAGCCAGGAAGCTGCTGCTGCAGGGCAGACCGCTGAGGCCGGTGGTAGGATTGTGCAGCGTGATAGTATAACCCCCAACGGGAGGGGTATGGCCTCAGGGCAGCCGACGTGGATGATGGGGGTAGCAGGAACCACTCAGAGACGGTACGGTGTAGTTCAGGGTCTTTACTGGTAACAACGACAGACCCTCCCGGAGTACTTGCTAGCAAACGGGGCCTGGTCAGTCTTTGAGCAGATGGGATCTCCCCTGGCCAGGCGTAGTTGTAGGCCTCCCAAACTGACTGTACTCTTCTGGCTACCTTGCTAGAAGCTGATGTAAGTAGCCCACGTCCCTGAGTGTACCGTGTGGTGCTCACCCGTATGGCCGGTGACTCGGGGCCTTCTAATGGCTTCCGCTCCACGATGGCGGTGCTGGTCCCACGCGTGTGACCGTGCCTTCGGGCTTCTGGGCCAGAGGACCTGAAATCCCCTGCCCGACGGATTCTGCTGCTGGGTAGGAGTTAGTCCCCACAGCCTCGGACTCCGGGTCCGGTAAAGAATCTTCTTAGTCAGGGCGAGCTCTGTAGCTGCCAGCCCCTGACTCCTAGTAACTCTGCTGTTTCCTATGCTGCTTCTCTTCTCCACTCTCCTTGTCTGACTCACCCTGCCTCAGCCCCGGGTTTATACAGGGGAAGTTCTTCCCCTCCCAAGACTGGGCAGGAGGTGTGGCATGCACAGGATCCCTGACCAAAGGACCTCCCACCTGCTCTCAGACATAACATTACATTACTGTGGAAAACCAGACCCCTGGGGTGCCACAACTGTTTCAAGATGCACAATAAGGAGGCACTTGAAGAAAAATGGGCAGCATGGTCGAGTCGCCAGAAGAAAGCCATTACTGCACAAATGCCACAAAGTATTTCGCCTAAAATATGTCAAACAGCACAGAGACAAGCTTCAAAACTTCTGAAACAAGGTAATTTGGAGTGATGAGACCAAAATTGATTTTGGCTAGGGCCATAAACGTTACATTGGGAGAGAGGTCAACAAGGCCTATGATGAAAGGAACACCATTTCTACAGTAAAGCACGGAGGTGGATCGCTGATGTTTTGGGGATGTGTGAGCTACAAAGGCACAGGAATCTTGATAAAAGTTGAAGGAAAGATGAATGCAGCACTTTATCAGCAAATACTGGAGGCAGATTTGCACTCATCAGCCCGGAAGCTGCGCATGGGACGTACTTGGACGTTCCAACATGACAACGATCCAAAACACAAGGCCAAGTCAACCTGTCATTCGCTACAGCAGAACAAAGTGAAGGTTCTGGAGTGGCCATCTCAGTCTCCTGACCTCAATATCATTGAGCCACTCTGGGGAGACCTCAAGCACGCAGTTCATGCTAGACAGCCCAGGAATATACAGGAACTGGAGGCTTTTTGCTAAGAAGAATGCGCAGCTTTACCATCTAAGAAAATAAAGAACCTCATCTAAAACTACCACAAAAGACTTCAAGCTGTCATTGATGTTAGAGGGGGCAATACACAGTATTAAGAACTGGGGTATGTGAACTTTTGATCAGGGTCATTTGGATGTTTTAGGTTGTCATTAAGATTTTAAAAGAGAAAACACAGTAGTTTGACAATAAATGGCTTCACCCAACCAATAACCATGAGTGGAGAAAAAGTTATTTTGTTATCATTCATATTCTCTGAAACAAGGCCAAGAAAGGAAAAATTCTGCCAGGGTATGTAAACTTTTGAGCAGAACTGTATGTCCCTTTTGATAGATATCTTTCCTTGATCGCACTACTCTAAAAAATACTCTTAACACTGTTACATTAGAAAACCACACAAGGTTGGCAGTTTTTAAAATATTATCCAGCAATAATGTCAGTAAGATCAACTCTCCTAAGCCATCTACACTGGTGTGAAAAAGTGTTTGCCCTTTCCTGATTTCCTATTCTTTTGCATGTTTGTCACAGTTAAATGTTTAAGATCACAAAACAAATTTAAATATTAGACAAAGATAACACAAGTAAACACAAAATGCAGTTTTTAAATGAAGGTCTTTATTATTAAGGGAAAAAGAAATCCAAACCTACAGGGCCATGTGTGAAAAAGTGATTGCCACCTAAATCTAATAACTGGTTGGGCCACCCTTAGCTGCAACAACTGCAATCAAGCATTTGTGATAACTGGCAATGAGTCTTTTACAGCACTCTGGAGGAATTTGGGCCCACTCATCTTTGCAAAATGGTTGTAATTCAGCCACATGCTCAGCAAGCAGGCTACAATTAGCCCAATAAGGTACATGATTCCTGGCGTCTTCCCTGATAGATGCTTTATGGAAGAAGCATGTTGGGAGTCCAATTGAGACACCTAGAGAAAGCTTTTGATAGGGAAAGATTGCCCTTGTTTTGGCGGGAGCATTTGGTGTTCACAGGAACATAACATCCTGCAGAGAATCACACAGCATTCGTCTATCCTAATGCCCCCCTCTTATCCAGAATGAGGACTTTGAAACCACTGAGAAACCCTGAGGTTGTGCGCCATGCAAAAGATGGGTGAGACAATTTGTTTATTCTTGATATACTAAAGTACTTTTAAACTTGGAGACACGATTACCCCCAGACATTATAATTATTATTGGAGTATAAATACAGTTATATGAAAAAGTTTGGGCACCCCTATTAATCTTAAGCTTAATGTTTTATAAAAATTGGTGTTTTTGCAACAGCTATTTCAGTTTGATATATGTAATAACTGTTGGACACAGTAATGTTTCTGCCTTGAAATGAGGTTTATTGTACTAACAGAAAATGTGCAATCTGCATTCAAACAAAATTTGACAGGTGCATAAGTATGGGCACCTCACCAGAAAAGTGACATTAATATTTAGTAGATCCTCCTTTTGCAAAAATAACAGCCTCTAGTCGCTTCCTGTAGCTTTTAATGATTTCCTGGATCCTGGATGAAGGTATTTTTGACCATTCCTCTTTACAAAACAATTCCAGTTCAGTTAAGTTTGATGGTCGCCGAGCATGGACAGCCCTCTTCAAATTATCCCACAGATGTTCAATGATATTCAGGTCAGGGGACTGGGATGGCCATTCGAGAACATTGTAATTGTTCCTCTGCATGAATGCCTGAGTAGATTTGGAGCGGTGTTTTGGATCATTGTCTTGCTGAAAGATCCATCCCCTGCGTAACTTCAACTTTGTCACTGATTCTTGAACATTATTGTCAAGAATCTGCTGACACTGAGTGGAATCCATGCGTCCCTCAACTTTAACAAGATTCCTGGTGCCGGCATTGGCCACACAGCCCCAAAGCATGATGGAACCTCCACCAAATTTTACTGTGGGTAGCAAGTGTTTTTCTTGGAATGCTGTGTTTTTTTGCCGCCATGCATAACGCCTTTTTGTATGACCAAACAACTCAATCTTGGTTTCATCAGTCCACAGGACGTTCTTGCAAAAAGAAATTGGCTTCTCCAAATGTGCTTTTGCATACCTCAGCCAACTCTGTTTGTGGCGTGCTTGCAGAAACTGCTTCTTTCGCATCACTCTCCCATACAGCTTCTCCTTGTGCAAAGTGCGTTGTATAGTTGACCGATGCACAGTGACACCATCTTCAGCAAGTTGATGCTGCAGCTCTCTGGAGGTGGTCTGAGGATTGTCCTTGACTGATCTCACCATTCTTCTCTGCCTTTCTGATGTTTTTCTTGGCCTGCCACTTCTGGCCTTAACAAGAACTGTTCCTGTGTTCTTCCATTTCCTTACTATGTTCCTCACAGTGGAAACTGACAGGTTAAATCTCTGAGACAGCTTTTTGTATCCTTCCCCTGAACAACTATGTTGAATAATCTTTGTTTTCAGATCATTTGACAGTTGTTTTGCGGAGCCCATGATGACACTCTTCAGAGGAGATTCAAACAGAAGAACAAATTGCAAGTGGCCACTTTAAGTAGCTTTTCTCATGATTGCATACACCTGGCTATGAAGTTCAAAGCTCAATGAGGTTACAAAACCAAAAAAAGTGCTTTAGTAAGTCAGTAAAAAGTAGGTAGGAGTATTTAAAACAAGAAAATGATAAGGGTGCCCATACTTATGCACCTGACAAATTTTGTTTGAATGCAGATTGCACATTTTCTGTTAGTACAATAAACCTCATTTCAAGGCAGAAACATTACTGTGTCCAACAGTTATTACATATATCAAACTGAAATAGCTGTTGCAAAAACACCAATTTTTATAAAACATTAAGCTTAAGATTAATAGGGGTGCCCAAACTTTTTCATATAACTGTAACTGTTGTTTGTCTCCCTAATATACACTCATCTTTCATTGTAACAGAGGTCATGTTATTTCTATATGTCTCTATGTGGTCAGTGGATATTATGTGTAAGGTGGCTGCCTGACAGGTCGTGGACGGGAGGTATGTGTCCCTGAAGTGCCAAGCTTCAGTGATGTAGGACCTGGAGAAGAAGGCTCCAGCACACATAGTGCTGAAAAGAATTTAATGGGCCCGGATGACAGGGCCGGGTTTTACGAGCAGCTGAAAGAGCTGGGGGGGAACAGCTGCTCACTTACCTCCATTTCAGGTCTTGGAAGGCTAATTTACGACAGCTGTGCTTGTCTCTGTCGGTCTGTGTTTGTTGGGCAAGGTGAGCAGACCTTGCAGGTGCTTCTTAGACTCTGCAGGAGGCAGAGAAAAGCACCTTGTTTAAACAGCTGAAGCTGTGCTGCATGGACTTGTTATTTTGAGCTTTGTTCTGTTATTCATTTTTGTGCCAGGAAAAGGCTGTTACTTTTGTTTCTTAACTGATGTATGGACACTAAATAAACCACCAGTTTGTTTGAATCCATGGACTGCATCACTGTGTGAACCCATGCCTACCTCCGACGCGGCTCAGTGAGTACAAATCCCTACATATGTTACTTTAACAATATTGTGTAGTGCTATATGCGGCTCTTTTGATGATGCCTTTCAAGATATGTAAGCTTCCCATGCCACATGCACTAATGCCACCCCATACCATCAGGCTTTTGAGCTGTGCGCCGATTACAAGCTGGATAGTCCATGTTCTCTTGAGTCCGCAGGACATAGCATTTACATTTGCCAAAAGAATTTCAATATTTGAATCCTTTAACCAAAGAACAGTTTTCGTTTTTGCCTCAGGCCAGTTTAAATTAGCTTTGGCCAGAGAAGACGGCAGCGTTTCTCAATTATATTGAAATATGAGTCTTCTTTCCATGATAGAGTTTTAACTTGCATTTATGGATTGCATAGTGAACTCTGTCCACAGACAATGATTTCTGGAAGTATTCCTAAGCCTAGTGATTTGTATTGTAGAGGACATACTGATACTCATGCTAGAGCAACTCCATTTTGTCTACTCGCTTTAAAATCATGTTATTATCACTCCTTGCATAACATACATTCTTTCTTTCTCTTCCCATAGAACTTATCTCACACTAACCTTTTCTCAAGAGAACATTTTTTCAGACACTCTGTTATCTAACTTGTTTAGGCCAGGTTCGACCTTGAAAAATTATCATAGTGCTTCAAACTAACAATGATAATATGACCATATATGTGTTTTCTGTAATAATTGTACTAACATCAGTTAGCCTATAGTATTGTAGTATGGCTGTAGAGTTGATTGGCTATTTGATATACTCAAAACAATATAAAATTCTAAGCAAAATAAACAGAATCAGAGATTATTTGAGTCCTCCCAATACAGAACATTGTTTCCGTTTGGTTTTCTGTGGATTGCAATCAACATAATAATTTAATAATTTGACACTCACTTGGTCAACCGTGAAGGGTTATTGCCCTCCCTTAACAGTATGACTGAATCATACCTATTTGTAAGGCAGAGCTGCCTGAGGGCCTATAGATTATTAGCATCCAGTATTGACCATCTGCCTTGTCCATTGTGCACGTGAATTTTCCAGAGCCTCTGTCTCTTTTGATGATATTATGTACTGTTGTTGGTGGGATATTTAAAGTTTTTGCAAGTTTATGTTGGGGAACATTTTTTAGAAATTGTTCAAAAAATTTTTGAAGCAGTCATTCACAGATTGGTGAACCTCTGACCATCCTTGCTTCTGAGAGACTCTGACTCTTTAACGTGCTCTTTTTATGCAGGCATGTGACTTTCTTGAAAATTGACCCTCCAGCTGTTTATCATTAATACCACTTACTTTGCC
Organism: Phyllobates terribilis; assembly: GCF_046119375.1. Lineage (NCBI taxonomy): Eukaryota > Metazoa > Chordata > Amphibia > Anura > Dendrobatidae > Phyllobates > Phyllobates terribilis. Next base: position 442,252,547 of record NW_027362763.1, read on the forward strand.
AGCTTTTTGTTAAAAAGCAACACTCCAGCGTTTATTTCACCATTGGAGTGGTGACATTAATATGAATTCCCAACGCCTAGTAGCATACGTACCACCCACTGTCTTCTTCTTTTATTGGCGAGGCTCCAGTCAGTCTTCTGCAGATCGTGACTTGCCAGATCACTCCAGAAATCACAATTCAATGTAAGTCTATGAGAGACAGAACTAGGATTCTCATACACTTACATTGAGAACTTGGACTTTTAACACTGATTTCTGCTCAGACAGACGTTGCTGTCACAAGATGGCGGTGTGGATCCAGAGCAGTGCTGAGAAGAGCTGAGGACAGCAGCTGGTAAGTATAATGCTAGAAACAGGGAACTTTGTTAGCGACACCACTCCAGCGCTGAAATATAAAAAAAATGCTGGAGTGGTGCTTTTTTGAAAGGTATTACTGTGATCAATTTCTAAATGAGTTAAGTTTTCAAATGAAATGGAAAAAATACTAACTTTCACCTTGTGATATGTGTTCTATTGTAAACAAAATATTGCTATCAGAGATTCCTAATCAATGAATTCTTGTTTTTTTACACAGCATCCCAATTTTTGGGGAATTGGGGTTGTATATTTCTGTCCGAAAATATAATGATGTTAATTTGTTTTCTCTAAGAAAAATAAAATGGCTACTCTCCTTTTTCCTCTAAGTCCATACATTGGCCTGTACTTCGGTCTGACGCTCACAAATAACTCAATATTATAACTCAACATATTACAATATTTAGATTGAAGAGAAAACTATTGAACTATTGAATGCTTCCTCTAGCAGCTCAGAACAAGTTGTGTCAGTGCCGGCCTCAATAAATCATATCCGTGATCAATGTCAATACTTTATACCTTTAATGTGGCTTTGTAATGAATGCCTCTGCACCGTCTTGCGAATGAGGGACTGATTCTGGATGATAGTCTAGGTCTTTGATCCAACATATTTCCTTATGTATTTTATCTTAGCGCTCTGTTTCTCTAATATAGAGCTTTAAATCCCCTGCATGAACATAGCATTAAATGACATTTATAAGATAAAGTTATATAAAGAAATGAACAGAACAGAATTTTAGACCTGCTTAGATTAGGAAAATGAGAAAAGGGTGGTCATTTACTTAAATTTATTTTTTGCATAGGATTGATTCTTTAGTTGTCTGCAAATACTTTACTATTGATTTACTTACTGAATTTCAGATTTCATCTCTAAGACTGTTTAATGTGGTCCCATTACCCACTAAAACACACTTCTGTCTAGGTCTTCTCAAAGTACAATATATTATGGGGGAGATGTGCTTTGCATAATTGCATTTATGCTTAGTATTCAGATCGTTCATTCAATACTATAAACGCCAAACCCTGATATGATTGAAACAGTCACAAAATAATCATTTTACCCTAGAGAAAAATGACTGTGACAGAAGAGACAAATAATGATGAACGCCCTCAGAATTTTGACATTTTGCTCTTGCGTACAGCTGTCTGTCCATCTGCTTCCTTTGGTTTTTAGACAGTATTTGTGAGTAGAAAATGTAACATTAGTAGAAATCCTTAACAATCATTCTAACGTTGATTTATATTGTCTGTAATCTCCTTGTACATATAAGGATACAGGGTCTTCCCAATGAATTGAAGCATATGATCAGGACTTAGCTCCCATAATACCTGATTTTCCTTTTAATTGTTATGTTCTAGGCCACAGTACATCTGGTGGCAAGTACTTGCATGGTCCATAAAAAACAGCTTGTATCACTGTGATGTGATCAGGGCATCAGGAGATTTTTACTCCCTGAGCCGGTGCACTAAACTGTGAGTAACATGGAGAGGCAGTGAAATGTACCATAGATCATATCCTCTTGAGAGAAGCAGTGTAGACAGAATGTGCAGCATTTGATGACTATTATTAAGGGCTTCTTCTTTTAGGGTGAAAATCTGAAAATGAATAATCATTATATAAGCATATTTGTAATACAAGTTTAATTTTAAAATATGACAGTCATCATTAATAGGAGTTGGAAAATTAATCTCCAAAACTGCAGGTCATGTGTTATGTTCCTGATACACAGTGGTTAATACGAGTAATTAAACCTTTACCATTTTTTTTATATTTAAGTGCTATTTTAATTGCAAGCAGATTGGTGAGAGTCCAGGTCTTGAGACCCCCATCGACCACTCAACAACAAGAAAAAAACCCTGAGAGGTTTGCAGCTCAGGCAAGAGGAGAGGACATCTTTTCCCTCAGCGCACCCCAGTAGATACTGATTCAATATATAGATTCAATAAATAGCATAGGCTCAAAACCTAGTGTTTCTTTTGAATCCATACCCTATTGTATGGGCATGTTCAGGCAGGGGTTCATCTGGGTGATTGGAAAAGAAAGGCTAGCCTTCACTTTCCATACCCATCAATCAGCTTTAAATGCCTATGACCATGATGTTTCTTTAGTAAGTTTCTGTACATAAACCACTTTAATAAAAGGTAACTAAATCTTTAGCATTTTTTTTATATTTGAGTACCCTCTTAATCGCAAGCAGATTGGTCAGGATACTGGTCCTAAGTTCCCCACCAATAGGTCAAAAAAGACAAAAAACAAGTTGTATGCAGCTCAGGTGACAAGAGTGCACAGCCCCAGGCTGAGCGTGCACTCCAAGTGGAGTACAGATTCAATAGGAAAATTAGACTTCATAGTCTATGTTTTCTGGCCTGTGTTCACGCTCAGGCTATCGTTGTGCCCTTCTCATGTGTGGTTTTTAGGACCTATTTCCCTAGTTGTCCAAGGACAGGCAAGTAGTAAACCATTTTCATGGTTATCTGCTCATAAGGCTGATTGATAGGTATGGGAACCAAAGGCTAACAATTCGCTAGGATCATACAGTTGTGGTATTGTAATATACAGTGGGTACGGAAAGTATTCAGACCCCTTTACATTTTTCACTCTTTGTTTCATTGCAGCCATTTGGTAAATTCTAAAAAGTTCTTTTTCTTTTTCTCATTAAAGTACACTCTGCACCCCATCTTGACTGAAAAAAAACAGAAATGTAGAAATGTTTGCAAATTTATTAAAAAAGAAAAACTGAAATATCACATGGTCATAAATATTCAGACCCTTTGCTGAGTATTGAGTAGAAGCACCCTTTTGAGCTAGTACAGCCATGAGTCTTCTTGGGAATGATTCAACAAGTTTTTCACACCTGGATTTGGGGATCCTCTGCCATTCTTCCTTGCAGATCCTTTCCAGTTCCGTCAGCTTGGATGGTGAACATTGGTGGACAGCCATTTTCAGGTCTCTCCAGAGATGCTCAATTGGGTTTAGGTCAGGGCTCTGGCTGGGCCAGTCAAGAATGGTCACAGAGTTGTTCTGAAGCCACTCATTTGTTATTTTAGCTGTGTGCTTAGGGTCATTGTCTTGTTGGAAGGTGAACCTTTGGCCAAGTCTGAGGTCCAGAGCATTCTGGAACAGGTTTTCATCCAGGATATCTCAGTACTTGGCCGCATTCATGTTTCCTTCAATTGCAACCAGTAATCCTGTCCCTGCAGCTGAAAAACACCCCCATAGCATGATGCTGCCACCACCATGTTTCACTGTTGGGATTGTATTGGGTAGGTGATGAGCAGTGCCTGGTTTTCTCCACACATACCGCTTAGAATTATCACTAAAAAGTTCTCTCTTCGTCTCATCAGACCTGAGAATCTTATCTCTCATAGTCTGGGAGTCCTTCATGTGTTTTTGAGAAAACTCTATGCGGGCTTTTATATGTCTTGCACTGAGGAGAGGCATCCGTCGGGCCACTCTGCCATAAAGGTCCGACTGGTGGAGGGCTGCAGTGATAGTTGACTTTGTGGAACTTTCTCCCATCTCCCTACTGCATCTCTGGAGCTCAGCCACAGTGATCTTGGGGTTCTTCTTCACCTCTCTCACCAAGGCACTTCTCCCACGATTGCTCAGTTTGGCTGGACGACCAGGTCTAGGAAGACTTCTGGTGGTCCCAAACTTCTTCCATTTAAGGATTATGGAGGCCACTGTGCTCTTAGGAACCTTGAGTAATGCGGAAATTCTTTTGTAACCTTGGACAGATCTGTGCCTTGCCACAATTCTGTCTCTGAGCTCCTTGGGCAGTTCCTTTGAGCTCATGATTCTCCTTTGGTCTGACATGCATTGTGAGCTGTGAGGTCTTATATAGACAGGTGTATGCCTTTCCAAATCAAGTGCTATCAGTTTAATTAAACACAACTGGACTCCAATGAAGGAGTAGAACCATCTCAAGGAGGATCACAAGGATATGGACAGCATGTGACTTAAATATGAGTGTCTGAGCTAAGCGTCAGAATACTTATGACCATGTGATATTTCAGTTTTTCTTTTTTAATAAATTTGCAAAAATTTCTACATTTCTGTTTTTTTTCAGTCAAGATGGGGTGCAGAGTGTACTTTAATGAGAAAAAAAATAAACTTTTTATAATTTACCAAATGGCTGCAATGAAACAAAGAGTGAAAAATGTAAAGGGGTCTGAATATTTTCCATACCCACTGTATATATATTGCTGATGAAGAAGCACCACAGGGATATTTTTTTAAGGTTTGGATAGCTGCATCTGTTCCTCAGCTGTATCTCATGTCACACACTCTAAATAAAAAATACATGCAGTGTATTCTGCGTGGACTGGAGGTCAGTTTCTCTATGCAAGCCTGAGATTCACATTGAGGCTCTCATAGGAATGCATAAAGAGACTGACCTCCAGTCTACGCTGCATGATTTGAGTACTTAGGCTGGGGTCACACAGCTGTCAATTCTCTCATGCAAGAGAATCAGGCCAATTATGCTAATGATGCTCAGCTCAAAGTCTGATCCAAGTGTCATCTTACAGTGATGTGATTCTCTTGTGTGGAGAAGGTGTGGAGAAGACGAAGAGCTTAATTTCTCCATCTTCTCCATTGTTTCTGTGCGCATAAACCGGAGTGCACTTGGATGACATCCAAGTGCAGTGCCATGTTTTATACGCACCCATAGACTTGAATGGGTGAGTGCGATCCAATCACTGTTCGGCTGTGTGCCCACGATGCGTTTTTTAAGCATTTCCGCAGCGGCAAAAACGCTGCAGAAACGCTTAAAAAATGTATGGTAGAAGGCCTGCCATGTTCCCCAATGACAATCTGCATGTGCTGTGCACATGCTGCAGAAATTTCCGCTGCGGATTATCATTGCGGAAAAAAATGCAGCACTACCAATTATTTTGCGGAAGCGCTGCATTTTCTCCGCCATTGACTTGCATTGGAACGCATGGATTCCGCATCACTGCATATGTAGATGCGCATTCCATGCGTTCCAATGTGCGGATGGTACCCGGGTGTGGAGGACAGGAGACTCTCCTCCCAACCCGGGTACCATAGAACCTGTGAAAAAAAAGAATAAAATAAAAAATAAATGTTATATTTACCTTCTGACGGCCCCCGCTGCACTCGTCCTCCCATGCCGGCCGCTCGCGGTGGACTGAAGGACCTGCTCTGACGTCATAGTCATGTGACGGCAGGTCCTTCAGTGTACCGCAATCTGCTGGCAGCCAGGACGGAGCGAAGCAAGACTCCGGGGGCCATCGGAAGGTAAGTATAGATTTATTTTTTATTTTTTGACATTCTCTCGGGTCACACTATATAAATCCATGCCATTTGCATGGATTTATATAGTGTGACCAAGTTGTCAAGCACTTTCCAAGTGATGCTAAAATCGCTTGGAAACTGCTTGTCAACCCGCATGCGGAAATGCATGTGAAGAACGCTTCACTTCCGCTTGTCCCTGGCAGGAAAAACGCATGTACAATCCGCATGTACAATCCGCATTAGTTTTTTCTGCCAGGGAGATGCAGAAACTCTCAGGAAAAATCCGGAGCATTTCTGCATTGTGGGCACATAGCCTTCTACATATTTTCAAAAGTTATCAGGTTCAGCTATGAATTGAGTCATTTCTCAATGATTATGACCTCCTGAATTCAAATTTGACAATGACAATTTTAATTTGGCTGTTGTTTCTATGATATCAAATAGTTTTTCCTTTTACTGCTACATTAAATTAATGCATAAAAGTTTCAGTACTTTGAAACATTATTATTTTTGCAAATATAAAGATGCAGAATATTTTGTAATATTTATTTAGAGGAAACTTAGCAATAATTCAAATAACTAAACATGTCTAAACACTATTGTGAATTATGAACAGTTAAAGAGATTACACTATAAAATTTGGTCCTCACTCAGTGACAATCTTGTCTATTTTGCTTGTCTTTTGTTCTCCTGCATTAAATCATCTTTTACAATTGTCCAACAGTAATCTGCAAGCATTAATGGATTCCATTCTCCTTGATATCTTTTCTCCATAGCCGCAATATCTTGATAAAATCTCTCACTGTGCTCATCGCTTACTGCTCCGCAGTTTGGTGGAGAAAAGTATAGTTGCGACTGTAAGAAATTAATCTTTAAGGACATGTTACAGCCAAGATCGTTACATGTTTTTAGGAGATTTTCCACCAACTCTTCATAGTTATCTGCTGTGGAGTTTCCCAAAAAATTAGATACCACTAAGGACTCCTTCTTTTATCTTCGCTTCACTCAACTTTGGAAATTTATCAATGAGATACTTGAATGGTTTTGCATTTGTATCCATTTCTTTTACAAAGTTCTTATGTGGGTCAACAAGTGCTGGATGCAGGACATTTTTACTCCTGACTAAAGTGAATGTTGGAGAGGCCAGTGTCTTTTATAGTAGTGATATTCTATCGCACGACTATCCCAATCACACAGAAAGCAGCAGTACTTTGTGTCTCCACCCTAGTGACCAAGTAAGAGGGCAACCACCTTTAACTTACCACAGAGATGCCACAAATGTTGGTTATAATTCAGGCACCTCATCAGCTGTTTCGTGTTGTCATAGGTTTCTTTCATATGGACTGCATAAAGAAATTAAATTGAAGGTAGCACATTACCATTATGCAGAAAAACGGCTTTTAGGCTTGTTTTGGGCAAAGCTTCTATTAAACTGTTGATGTTGCATGCCACAAGATCGCCCTCGATGAAGAAGTGTTGGACAAGATCTTTATCAGGGTTGTGGAACAAAGAAACCCAAACATTGCCCGCTAGGAGATTCCACTGGTGTAGTCTGGAACCTGAGAACTCAGCCTTACCCTTGGTCAGATCCAAATCTCTAACAAGATCATTCAGTTCACTTTGTGCTAGAAGGTGTGATTCAGTTGAGGTTGCTGACAGAAAGTCTAGATTGTGAGAGGAAGATGCTTCATAACATCAAAAGTAGTGTTGAGCGAACATGCTCGACACTGCTCGGTACTCGCCCGAGCATCACGCTACTCGGGATGTTCGGCGAGCACCGAGCATTTCCGGGTTACTCGGGCGGGAGCTCGGGTCTCCGCGCTGCATGTTTGGTGCTCTTTACAGAGCCAATGAACATGCAGGGATTGCCAGCCAGTCACTGTAATGCCGCAGCCATGTTGTTTGTGGGCATTACAGTGATTGGCTGGCCGCACAGCGTCACCTCCCAGACGATCAGCCCGTCATGATTGGTGTGTGTGGGTGTCTGTGCGTGTGTCTGCGAGTGTGTGCGATGTCTGCGGGTGTGTGCGGGTGTGCGCGGTGTCTGTGCGATGTCTGCGAGTGTGTGCGGTGTCTGTGCGATGTCTGCGGGTGTGTGCGGTGTCTGTGCGATGTCTGCGAGTGTGTGCGGTGTCTGTGCGATGTCTGCGAGTGTGTGCGGTGTCTGTGCGATGTGTGCGGGATGTGTGCGGGTGTGTGCGTGCAGGCAGACATAGGCCGATGTGACACTACTACTCCCATCGGCCTATGTCTGTCCCCGGTCCACTCGTGCCAGCAGGATCAGCTCGATGGGAGCAGTAGTTCCCATCAGACTGATCCTGCTATATAAATTGCCCTACTGTGTCCCCAATAAATTTTAAATACATGTCATTGGTGGCCAGTGGTTACCTACAATAAATTAGTTCATACATTACCTGTCCCCGCCGATCGCCACCTAAAATAAAGTAAAAAATAAAAAACTACACCTATACTCACCTAGACACCTAATTCCCCGAAGCCATCGATCTCCTGTAATAAAATATAAAATAATAAACCACAACCTTATCCTTACCCCTCCGTAGTAGTCCACGAGTGTCCCACGATGATCTCCAGTTTAGAGCAGCCACATAGAATGTGACCGCTCGGAACCGCTGCCGCTGCTAGAATGATGGGGCCGTAAGGGTTCGCCGGAGTTCAGGCAGCGCTGCTCCGGTTAGCTCCTTTACGGCCCTGCTGTATCGTGAGAAATTCCCACGGTACAGCAGTGCCGTAAAGGAGGTCTCCAGAGCTGCGCTGCCTGAATGCACTCCGGTGACCTCAGTCAGTGGCTCCCGCTGCCGGGAGTGGACGTGTTCCCGGCAGCGTGAGCTTACAGCAGCCATGCACAGCTGTCACCATCTCCAGATGTGACAGCTGTGCATGGGAGATCAGCGCAGGAACGTGAACAGGTAACTATTTTTTTTTAGTAAACTAAGAATTAAATAAAATTGTGTGTTTTATTTCAAATAAATTATTTTTTTCTGGGTGTAGCGTGTGTTTTTTCTTTTTAACACTTTGTAGGTTAGTAATGGGGGTGTCTTATAGACGCCCATCATTACTAACCTGGGCTTCATGGCAGCTGGCGCTGACATGAACCCCAACCCTATTACCCCCTGCCACAGCACCAGGGCAGCGTGGAAGAGCGAGGCTAAGTGCCAGAGTTGGCGCATCCTAGGGATGCGCCATTTCTGGGGCGGCTGACGGCTGGTGTTTCTAGCCTGGGAGGGGGCCAATATTCATGGCACCCTTCCTGGGCTATTAATATCAGCCCCCAGCTGTCTGCCTAGCCTTTGCTAGCTATTAAATAGGGGGTACCCCACGTTATTTTTTGGGGGGGTCCCCCATTTTAATAGCTAGTAAAGGCTAGGTATTCAGCTGGGGGCTGATATTAGTAGTCTGGGAAGCTCCGTGGGTATTACCCCCTTCCCAGGCTTCAAACATCTGCCCCAGCCGTCTGCTTAACCTCCGCTAGAGCCTAAAATTATGGGGGATCCCCACGCCAATTTTTTTTAAAATAAATCCTTTATTTTAACACTAAATGGCATTTGAGGAGTTAATAAAGATGCAGTCCCTAAATTATTATTTATTTTTTAATTAATTTTTCCCAAAAATTTTGACGTGGGCTTTGCCATATTTTTGTATGCCAGCCAGGTACAGCATCCAGCTTCTATGAACGCGCCATTTTCCGGGGTGGCTGCGGACTGCAATTTGCACCGGGGGGGGGGGGCAGAAAGCTTGGGCCTCCCTGCGCTGCAGATTCCATCCCCCAGCTGCCTAGTTGTACCTGGCTGGACACACAAATAGGGAGAAGCCCCACGTATTTTTTTTTTAAATTATTTCATGAAATAATAAAGAAAAAAAGGGCTTCCCTATATTGTTGTGTCTGGCCAGGTACAAATAGGCAGCTGGTGGTTGGGCGCAGCCCGTTCCTGCCTGCTGTCCCTGGCTGGACACAAATATAGTGCGACGCCCCAAGTCAATTTTTTTTTAATTATTTCAGGAAATTCATGAAATAATTTAAAAAAAATTGATGTGGGGCTTCGCCCTATATTTGTGTCCAGCCATGTACAGCAGGCAGGAACGGGCTGCGCCCAACCACCAGCTGCCTATTTGTACCTGGCCGGACACAACAATATAGGGAAGCCCTTTTTTTAAAAAATTATTTCATGAAATAATTAAAAAAAAATTGACGTGGGGCTTCGCACTATATTTGTGTCCAGCCAGGTACAGCAGGCAGGAACGGGCTGCCCCCAACCACCAGCTGCCTATTTGTACCTGGCCGGACACAACAATATAGGGAAGGCCTTTTTTTCTTAATTATTTCATGAATTTCATGAAATAATTTAAAAAAAAAATACGTGGGGCTTCGCCCTATTTTTGTGTCCAGCCAGGTACAACTAGGCAGCTGGGGGCTGGAATCCGCAGCGCAGGGAGGCCCAAGCTTTCTGGGCCCCACCCGCTGCAAATTGCAGTCCGCTGCCACCCCGGAAAATGGCGCGTTCATAGAAGCGCCATCTTCTGGCGCTGTACCCAACTCATCCAGGGCCCTGGTGCGGTGGCTCACTGGGTAATAAAGGGGTTAAGGCCAGCTTGGCATTATCAGCTGGCCCTAAGCCCGAAATTCATGGGGTCACGCCAATATTAGACATGACCACCATGAATTTCTAGTAAAGTATTTAAAAAAAACACAACACCCAGAAAAAAGTCCTTTAATTGAAATAAACACACAATTCTTTATTGTTCTAAATTAAACTATACTTACCATCACGCCCATTCCAGCTGAAGCCAACGATCTCCTGCAATAAAAGAAAAATAATAAAGCAACCTCATCCTTACCTTTCCATGGTTCCCAGGACAGCTCCAACTCTGCTACATCGAGATGACAGGCTGGACCGCAGCAGAACGCTGCCATCCAGCCTGTCATCCCGCAGACACTGAGAAGCGCAGGCTTGCTTGCGCTCCTCAGTGTCTCTCTGTGACGGCATCCAGATGAGCCGAGTTCATGTCCAATGAACTCGGCTCACCTCATGCACGTCAGTGACAGCGTGGGAAAATTCTCCTGCACTCAGCGCTTCAGCGTGAGAATTTTCCCACGCTGTCAGTGACGTGAATGAGGTGAGGTCATGTCCAATGAACTCGGCTCACCTCATTGACGTCACTGACAGCGTGGGAAAATTCTCACGCTGAAGCGCTGAGTGCAGAAGAATTTTTTCACGCTGTCACTGACGTGCATGAGGTGAGCCGAGTTCATTGGACATGAACTCGGCTCATCTGGATGTCGTCACAGAGAGACACTGAGGAGCGCAAGCAAGCCTGCGCTTCTCAGTGTCTGCGGGATGACAGGCTGGATGGCAGCGTTCTGCTGCGGTCCAGCCTGTCACCTCGATGTAGCAGAGCTGGAGCTGTCCTGGGAACCATGGAAAGGTAAGGATGAGGTTGCTTTATTATTTTTCTTTTATTGCAGGAGATCGTTGGCTTCAGCTGGAATGGGCGTGATGGTAAGTATAGTTTAATTTAGAACAATAAAGAATTGTGTGTTTATTTCAATTAAAGGACTTTATTCTGGGTGTTTGTGTTTTTTTTTTTAACTTTGACTATGGGGTTAGTAATGGGGGTGTCTTATAGACACCTCTCCATTACTAACCTGGGCTTGATGTCAGCTGGCATTATAAGCTGACATCAACCCCAACCCTATTACCCCACTGCCACCGCTACAGGGCAGTGGGAAGAGCGAGGCTAAGTGCCAGAATTGGCGCATCCTATGGATGCGCCATTTCTGGGGCGGCTGACGGCTGGTGTTTCTAGCCTGGGAGGGGGCCAATATTCATGGCACCCTTCCTGGGCTATTAATATCAGCCCCCAGCTGTCTGCCTAGCCTTTGCTAGCTATTAAATTAGGGGGGACCCCACATCATTTTTTTGAGGGGGTCCCCCATTTTAATAGCTAGTAAAGGCTAGGTATTCAGCTGGGGGCTGATATTAGTAGCCTGGAAAGCTCCGTGGGTGTTACCCCCTTCCCAGGCTTCAAACATCTGCTCCAGCCGTCTGCTTAACCTCCGCTAGAGACTAAAATTAAGGGGAACCCCACGCCAATTTTTTTTAAAATAAATCCTTTATTTAACACTAAATGACAAGTACAGTAATCAACACTGTCACTGTACTTCATATATATGTGACTGACATGTTTCTATCTATATAATCTATGTGTGATTCTCTATTCCTTCTATCCTAAATTGTCGGGTACAGATGCTGAATTGCCGGCCGGCTTTTTTAAAGAGACGGTGCATGAAAACATTATTATATTTTTAAATAAATCCTTTACACTAAATGACAAGTACAGTAAGCAACACTGTCACTGTACTTCATATATATGTGACTGACATGTTTCTATCTATCTAATCTATGTGTGAAGCTCTATTCTGTCTGTTATAAATTGTCGGGTACCGCAGCTGAATTGCCGGCCGGCTTTTTTAAAGAGACGGTGCATGAAAACACAATTATTTTTTTAAATAAATCCTTTACACTAAATGACAAGTACAGTAAGCAACACTGTCACTGTACTTCATATATATGTGACTGACATGTTTCTATCTATCTAATCTATGTGTGAAGCTCTATTCTTTCTGTTGTAAATTGTCGGGTACCGGTGTATGCCGCTGATGAATTGACGGCTTTTCGCTTAATACATTCTACATTATTCTTAGTTGTTTTACTTCATGTAGAATTAACCTACAAGGAAAGAACAGGTTTATTTTCATTCCGATATTTGTGTCCCATTGACTTGCATTGGTTTCCTGTATCGGAATCGGCGATATCCGATACTTTTTGGGTATCAGTCCGATCCAATCCGATACGATATTTCCTGATATCGGAAGGTATCGCTCAACACTATCCTTAACATATTTCACAGGAAAGCACTTTCACTTTCGTTTTTGAACGTTTTATTTTGAGCCTGTAAAAGTGTATTAATACCTCTGACCACGTTGTTGACAGCAGTGACCTGGGGGTCAGAAATGCTTCCTGGGGCGATCCCCATGCTGTCCCCATGTCATTTGAGCACTGTCACTATCGTTTTGGGCACTTGTTAGGCTTTTAAAAGACTGCCGGGGGAGCCGCCGCAAAAATGCTCGAGTCTCCCATAGACTAACATTGGGCTCGTTGCTCGGGTCGAGCACCCGAGTATCACGGCGAGCTCGGCCCGAGCTTCGAGCACCCGAGCATTTTAGTGCTCGCTCAACACTAACCAAGAGCCCTCTTCTTCCTCACTGGACTCGACTGGAAATGTTTCTAGTGCTTTTGAAACTGAAAGTTCTTCCATATGTGGTATTGGCCATATTGCAGATGGAATGTTTGGATACTGTAAAGTCCACTTCTTCTTCCTTGAAACTCCTTTCCTAATGGGGGGCACCATGCAGAGATAGCAATTGGTAGTGTGATCTATTGGCTCTCTCCAGATCATTGAGACTGCAAAAGGCATAGATTTCCTCTTCCCATACAACCACTGGGTAAAATGTGATGCACATCTATTGCAGCTTATGTGTCCTGATCTGCTATTCTGCAGCCAAAATACAGGTTGTAAGCTTTCCATATCATGGTAGGCAAGTTTAGCAAATGTAGCAAAAAGTATCTGCTTTGTTAATGCAAGAATGAGGTATATCTGAAAAAAAACATATAGAAACATGTCAATACACTAAGAAATTAAGCTAAAAAATTGTAATACTGTATACCTTACACAGACACCAAGTTGAGTTGAACGTTTTTTGTTTCCACAACGTGTTTCAACACTGGACTAGGTCTTTTTCAAGTAATGGATGCAATTGTTTTTTTCACTTGAAAAGGCGCCTGTCCAGCATTGAACTGAGTTGCGGAAATAAAAACTGTTCAACTCATCTTGGTCCTAAGGATTCTTCATTACAGCAGCGCAGCTGATATTGTGTTTTCCTAATTGGTTGACTATCTGGGAGGAGATCATCCCGCAACCACGAGGCAGCAGGTGATATTTTCAGGTGTTCATAGAAGTTGTTCCTGCACACCACCTGCTCAGGTGAGCGCCTTCCCTTTACTTTCCTTTGCACCCAAAAGTGTATCACCCGATGGTTTTGGGTACTTTTGTTCCCCTACAGTTTTTCTACCTTACACTGAGAGCATTTATAAAATGAGGTGGTGCAACTGTAATTACAATTATGGCATCAGAGCTGATTTGGTGTTAATTGATTGGTCACCCAAATATGATAGAATACTGAAGGTTCAATAGACCAAATAGATGATGCAATATACAAGCTACTAACAATGCAATAATGATAATGAAATAATAAAGACACAATTTTTTTATAAGCCTGCATGAAAGGTGTCATAAGTAATTACAACCTCCTCTGGATCTTGAAAATTAGAGTGAATCAGCAAAATTAAGCATCATATTCGTTTTCAGCATCACAAAATTAGTTAAGTTCAACTGTTTTCGTCTCAGCATGCTGTGATTGTTTCCTCATGCTGATTCGGCATGAGAAAACAATCGCAGATCTGCACTGCCCCATAGTATAACATTGGGCCGGGTGCTATCTGATAAAACATCAGTCGTGTTATATGCTCGTGTGAGCGAGCCTTTAGTGTGAGAGTCACAGTGTACCATTAAGAAACAGAACAGAGGCTAATAAATCAGCTAATAAAGCACCAGATAACCTGGGGTCTGGTCCTAAGGTCCTCATGCACCCTAATAAGCTAAAACTGCTTTTGGTACACCTGTTGTTCTAATATTCCAGGAACTGACCTGATCGTCATGCTCTGTAACTTGTTAGATACTCTTTTTTTAATTAGTCGTTGCCTTTAAAAAGTGTGTCAGTACTATAGATACTGGAACTTCTTTTCCTTCACCTCCCAGCATGCATTGCTCCTGTCATTTTTGGTCAATGGCTTGCTAGTCTTAAACTGCATACATGAATAACAGCTTTCAGTTCAACACACCTCCCATAATCCTGACCCCACCTCCCGTAATCCTGACCCCACCTCCCATAATCCAGACCCCACCTCCCATAATCCTGACCCCACCTCCCATAATCCAGACCCCACCTCCCATAATCCATCTCGGCATTTTTGCTGCTAGAGATGGAATACACTTGTCAACGAACAATCAACAGCAGGTTATACAGCAGGGAGACACCTAGTGTCCAACACTTTGGAGTGATTTTATGAGGATAAAATAACATAATTTAAAAAAAAAAAGATTTTTCTATCACATTATCTATCAAATGAGATCAAGTTGTCGGAAAGCACTCTGGCTATTTACCAGCACCAGTGTTAATTTGTATTCAATCAAAAGTATCAGCGCACACATTGCATTCAATTTACCGCTTATAGGGCTGATTACTATAGATGTGTAAGAGTGCCAATGCCTAAGGCTGTGTGCCCACTATGCGTTTTTCAAGCGTTTTTGATGCGGATTTTCCGCAGCGTAAATGCTTGCAAAACGCTTGGTAATCTGTGCCCCATGATCCCCAATGATAATCCGCATGTTCTGTGCGCATGCTGCGAAATTTTCCGCAGCGGATTCTCCATGCGGAAAAATGTCCATTATTTGTGCGTTTCTGCATGCGGATCTGAGGTCCCAATGCACTTGAAAAACGCAAGTCAAATCCGCATGTAAAAACGCATCAAAAACGTGTGTAAAATTCGCAAGCATTTTTGACTGCCAAGACCATGCAGAAACGCTGCAGAAATTTTCTGCTTCATTTCTGCATCGTGGGCACATGCCCTCAATGAAGACAAGCGCATCAGAACTGAACCATGGAACTAGTGAAGAATGTGGTCTGAAATTAATAAGGTTCTCTAGTAGATAACACAGATAACTGAGTGCATTTGTATTTTTTACCTGGTAAAAGAAAAAATACACCAGGATGCATTTTGGGATGCCGGTAGATGCAGTCTGATGCACTTGGCTATATACTGTCTGGAAACCTTGGGCCCTGGCTCTCATGTGGATGTTACTTTGAAATGTACCACCTACATTAACTTTGCTGCAGACAACCTACTCCCCCTCATGTTAATGTTGTTCCCTAATGGTAATAGCCTTTCCAGCAGGATAATGCACCCTGCCATGCTGCAACAATTGTTCGGGAATTGTTTGAAAACAAAGATTTCATGGTGTTGACTTGGTCTCCTAATCCCTCATATTTAAATCCAATAGACCAGCTGTCAACTGTGCCGGAAAAGCAAGACTAATACATAAAGATCCTATCCTGTGACTTCCACGCTTCACAGGATCTGCTGCTAACATATTGGTGCCAGATAATACAGCACTGATTCAGTCCTTTGGAGTCCAGACTTGTGGAGTCCATGCTTTGGCTAATCATAGCGTTTTGGCAGCATAATTGGGGTCTACATAGTATTAGGCACATAAAGATCTGCAGTTTCAGACTAGCGCCATATTTCTCAAGCTGAGCCATAAAACTGTCTGATGAAGTTCACAAGAACAAAAATGTTTGTGTAAACTCTGTTGTGCCATTTGTAAAAAAAAAATGCTGATTTAATTGGATTCTGTGTGCAGTGTTACATTTGCTATTGCTTAACAGGAATGTTGGTTAATTTGCCTTATTAGCATAAACAATTCTCTGCTTTTGACAATCCCTATTTGTTGGAAAGTGAAAGCTCACAAATAAGATCGCAACGTTTTCCCAAATCTGACGCCTCTATAGAACGCGAAGAACAGTTTTTCAGAGTGAAAGAAGTTCTTTGAAGCCACTCTGCACAATTTCAAAATAACCTTCTCCATTAACTCAGAATTCACCAATAGGGTAGAAATGGTGGGGTTTAGACCTGTGCTGCCAATCGAAAATAAGAGAAGCGCTTTATGTCAATATTCACAATGGCACAAGACTCCTCTACATTAATTCAGAATTTCCCAATTGGGTATTATGGAACTGGGTGTAGTTGTAACATTCAGGCCAGCCAGAGCCTGCCCCATCTGTTTCCACTTTTGTCGCTATGAGGTGCCACACTTTTGCTGCAGGTGATGCAGGGCAGCAACACAGCAGTCCTATTTAATTCCTGGGTCTTTTGTTGCTGTTTTATCATGGAGCTATGGGGTAAATTCTTGGCTCCTTTCTGTAAGCTCTGGGAAGGCTGACTTCTATTTAAATGCTTGAACCTTTGACACTCATTGCCAGTCCAAGTTTTTCTCTGGTTCGGTCCCTGAGCTATCTGCTCTTGCTTTGCTTGTTTCAATTCTTGTTGTCTGACTGCGGACAATTTCCTGACCATTCTTTTGTCTTCCGATTTTGTGCTTCGACTGCCCTCTCGGTTCTGACCTGGCTATCTTCAATTCTCTTGTGTCTGGTTCGGCCTTGCGGCCAGCAGCCCTTCAGTGGAAGCAATCCAGTGGACTCCGTTGTAAGACCAGATCTGTCTGGAATCTGCCAGATCCGTCTGGAATCTGTCTGAGGTAGCCTTTTTGAACCTACAGCTTCTGACAGACGTTATGGAAGGTCCGTACTGTGATTGGAAGGTGTGTGTGCTTTGGTTGTTACATTTTATTGTGCACCATTATTTTGTCATTCTTGAACAATATCAGTTCTTAATTTTTTCAAGCTGCCAGTATTCTTTTCTTAAGTCAAGGAACAAAAACGTTATCACTTGGAATGGAAAATCAAGTAACTTTACAGCTTATTCACAAATACTATTGATTTTGGCTTTTCTTGAAAGAATGTCAATACAGTTCAACTTAATTCTATCATACTGTAAAACAAGCCAAATTTACTTCACTGTTGTTTATAAGGAGAATGCTAGAAAAGATAAAGCAGAAGCACCAATATAAATTAACTATGACTTGTTTGCTAGGTTATGTAAAAGTTCAAGCTGCCGTGCAGGACCTTTGATCTATGCATCAGGCATTGAGAGATGCTGCTGCACAAAGGGTGGGACAGTTTACATACACTGCTCAAAAAAATAAGGGAACACACAAATAACACATCCTAGATCTGAATGAATTAAATATTCTCATTGAATACTCTGTTCTGTACAAAGTTGAATGTGCTGACAACAAAATCACACAAAAATCATCAATGGAAATCAAATTTATTAACCAATGGAGGCCTGGATTTGGAGTCACTCCCAAAATTAAAGTGGAAAAACACACTACAGGCTGATCCAACTTTGATGTAATGCCCATAAAACAAGTCAAAATGAGGCTCAGTATTGTGTGTGGCCTCCACGTGCCTGTATGACCTCCCTACAACACCTGGGCATGCTCCTGATGAGGGTGCGGATGGTCTCCTGTGGGATCTCCTCCCAGACCTGGACTAAAGCATCCGCCAACTCCTGGACAGTCTGTGGTGCAACGTGACGTTGGTGGATGGAGCGAAACATGATGTCCCAGATGTGCTCAATCAGATTCAGGTCTGGGGAATGGGCGGGCCAGTCCATAGCTTCAATCCTTCATCTTGCAGGAACTGCTGACACACTCCAGCCACATGAGGTCTGGCATTGTCCTGCATTAGGAGGAACCCAGGGCCAACCGCACCAGCATATGGTCTCACAAGGGGTCTGAGGATCTCATCTCGGTACCTAATGGCATTCAGGCTACCTCTGGCAAGCACACCCCACACCATTACCGACCCATTGCCAAACCGGTCATGCTGAAGGATGTTGCAGGCAGCAGATCGCTCTCCACGGTGTCTCCAGACTCTGTCACATCTGTCACATGTGCTCAGTGTGAACCTGCTTTCATCTGTGAAGAGCACAGGGCGCCAGTGGCGACTTTGCCAATCCTGGTGTTCTGTTGCAAATGCCAAGTGTCCTGCACGGTGTTGGGCTGTGAGCACAACCCCCATCTGTGGACGTCGGGCCCTCATACCACCCTCATGGAGTCGGTTTCTAACCGTTTGTGCAGACAAATGCACATTTGTGGCCTGCTGGAGGTCATCTTGCAGGACTCTGGCAGTGCTCCTCCTGTTCCTCCTTGCACAAAGGTGGAGGTAGCGGACCTGCTGCTGGGTTGTTGCCCTCCTACGGCCCTCTTCATGTCTTCTGGTGTACTGGCCTGTCTCCTGGTAGCGCCTCCAGCCTCTGGACAGTACGCTGACAGACACAGCAAATCTTCTTGCCACAGCTTGCATTGATGTGCCATCCTGGATGAGCTGCACTACCTAAGCAACTTCTGTGGGTTGTAGAGTTCATCTCATGCTACCACGAGTGTGAAAGCACAACCAACATTCAAAATTGACCAAAACATCAGCCAGAAAGCATTGGTACTGAGATGTGGTCTGTGGTCCCCACCTGCAGAACCACTCCTTTATTGAGGGTGTCTTGATAATTGCCAATAATTTCCATCTATTGTCTATTCCATTTGCACAACAGCATGTGAAATTGATTGTCAATCAGTGTTGCTTCCTAAGTGGACAGCTTGACTTCACAGAAGTTTGATTTACCTGGAGTGATATTCTGTTGTTTAAGTGTTCCCTTTATTTTTTTGAGCAGTGTACTTGTTAATGGCACTGTGAAAAAAAGTGGAAAATCCAGCAACCTCATCATGATTACAAGCTAGTGTAGCTCGAAAAGCATTTACTGTTGCGCTAACATGTTTTTTACATTTCAGTATTTCATGTTTTAATCTACAAATAAATGTGATGTTTTAAAGAATTTTTGCGATTGCTGTACAGTATTTTCCACTTTTTTTCATGGTTCACTTGCTCAGGAAACCAGCCTGAAGCCTCTGTGCACAGCACCCGCATTCCAGGCATTTCTCAACCCGGTGAGCTGATGTTTCATTTATTATTCTCCTCAATTCCCCTTATATCCCCTTTGTGCACGTGCTTTAAATTTCCTCATCCTGGGTTCTCATATCCCTCTGCACACTTTCCCTCTCCTGGTTAGCTGTGCTCAGCTGCCTCCCCTCTGGCTACTCAGGAGATACAAGAAATCCATCAACGGCCTTTTAGGGAGCCAGGTTCGAGGTGGTGTTTTTAGTTGTGCGGCTAGAGATTGTCTAGTCTGAACAGGGACCAGTAGGGTGTGAGTGCAGCCTCTCTGTGTTATAGGCTTTATTATTATAAATAATAATAATTTTTATTTATATATTTATATAGCGCCAACATATTCTGCAGCACTTTACAATTAAGCAGTGACATATACAGACAGTAAGTTCAATACCAGGTAAGACAGTTTAAACAGTTACATTAGAAGTGAGGGTCCTACTCGCAAGCTTACAATCTACGAGGAAATAGGTGAAAAGGGCTCGTTAATTCAGGTCGAGCAATAATAATAAATAGGGATTTTCATATACAGCTGCATTATTCTCGTTATCCGTGTATGAGTGAGTTAAGTGCATAACGCATAGAATGCATGAAGCAACTTTTGCTTTCTGTCACGCCAGGTGTGGGAAAGACTTAGTGCAACACGGGGGGAAAAGGGAAAGGGAGCCCAGACTCAAGGGAAAGGGGGAAGTGGAGACCTCCTAGTCTGATCTGGCGCCACCCTGTCTCAACTACCGTCCCTATATTGCCTCTTCAGCAATTGCCGCACGTGTGCCTTGCCCTGCTCTCCCTGGTGTATGGCTATGGCTAGGGATGGGAGGAGATGAGCACTAGTCAACCTCCACTAAACTCTATAGACAACAAGGGTAGACAAAACAGGGGGAAATGGCTTAGCTTTAAGTGAACTCCAAATAAGCACACGGCCTCAAGCTCCAGAGAGGACCAAGTAATGCTCCTGCTAAGCTTCACAAGTAGAAATGAATATAGCCGGCGACTCCCACTCAGACACATCAGGTATATATACACCCAGGCCAAAGAGCTAATTAGCAAGAGAGAGGTAGCTGCTCGGGCCTAAAGACAGCCTCTTATCTAAGAAGCTATGCCAAACATAGAGATCTCCTGCAACCCGCTGCAGGGCGACTGTCTGTCACCTCTGACACACTCGTGACACTTTGTCATTGTGCTTATGACCAATCTTGTCATATACTTTTATTGTATATACTTGTACTGTGTCATCACTGTACATATTATCCACATAAAAACAGTGACATAACTGTCCTATGACTTAAAGTGCACCTGTCAGCAGGATTGTGCTCAGTAAACTACATACACTGTCAGGTGGGAGACATTACACTGATTAAAATGATACATTGGTTGATGAAATCCGTCCTGTGGTTCTTGTGTAATCTTTACTTTCAGTTTGGAGATAATGATATGCTCATGCTCCAGGGCAGCCTGTGGGGTGGGCTCGATCTGGTGCTCTACTTGCTTATTCAGCTATATGCTCTTATGACAGGTCACTGATCGTTCAGTGACCTGCCGCCTATTTTACATAATGCATCTAATAGTATAGGGTTATGTAAAATAGGAGGCAGGTCAGTGAAGGCACAGTGACCTGTCATAAGAGCATACAGATGAATATGTAAGTAGAGCACCAGAGCCACGGGCCACCCAGAGCACGGGCATATCATTATCTCCAAATTGAAAGTAAAGATTAAACAACAACCACAGGACAGATTTAATCAACTCAGGTATCATTTTAATCAGTGTAATCGCGCAAACCTGACAGTGTATGTAGTTTACTGAGCACAACCCTGACAGATGGGCTTTAAAGGGAATATGTCACCAGGTTTTTTGGTACCTAATCTGAGAGCAACATAATGATGCAAGCAATGTATCACTTACTGGGCTGCTAAATGTAGTTTTTATAAAGTCATTGTTCTATCAGTAGGAGTTTATAACTTGAGGACTTTGGAAACCAGAAGAAAGACCACATGGACCAGGGCTCATCCAACTAAACACTTGTTCCCTGTGGGCACAATACTACTCAGACAACAAAGGGTGAGGGTAACACAATGGTTGTGATACTTTATTCGATCACCAACAGTCAATAACATATAGTACAGTTCCAGCAAGTACATAAGATGGTGCAAATGAAAGCGTCTCACCCTTCCGCTGGCTTGCCAGGAATTAGAGCATCTGTGACTTCGGGTCTTCCAGGGCCAACTACTCCAACCAGTTGCACCCCGGTTTTGGCGGGCACCCACAGAGAGGATGTAGCGGCAAACTGAAGAAGCTGACAGAGTACATTGAGGTATGTGGCCAGGTGACCTGATTGTCCCAATCTGGGTTCTCCAAATGTCTCAGTGAGTTCAGTGATGGGCAGTGGATAAATCTGTATTCCTCTGGTTGGAGCCATGATGCCTTGACTGCTGTCCTGTAGAGTCTCCCTGGAGAAGGTGAGAAGATGAGAGGTACCTTTTATACCCACAGCTGTCATTCAGGGTATTATCCACAGGTTTGGGAGAAGGTGGGAGGAGGTAATCCCTCATTGTTCAGGTGTTCAATTAACCTGCATTTTTTGTTCTCCAAGGCTTGTAAAATAACAAAAACTGCAAGGCCTGATAAAATAGGTAGTCTGCAGGCATTCAATAAATTAACAAACATCGATTGTTTAATTAACCTGTATCTTTGTCCTCCAAGGTTTGTAGAATAAAAAACTGCAAGGGCTGATACAATAGGTACCCAGGAGGCACTCAACAAATTAACAAACATCCATTGTTCAATAACATGTGTATTTATCCTCCAAGGTTTGTGGAATGACAAACTGCAAAGGCTGATACAATAGGTAGTCAGCAGGCATTCAACAGAAATTAACAAACATTGATTGTTCAATTAACCTGCGTCTTTGTCCTCCAAGGTTAATAGAATAATAAGCTGCAGGGGCTGATACAATAGGTCATCAGCAGGCATTCAACAAATCAATATACAACAAATCAACCTGCAACAAGAGTCAACGTACAGGCTCATTTAAACAATGGCTCGTGTCCCTGGACCTACGGAATAATACGTCTGGCATAATTAAGAATAAATGTGGTATCGTTACAGGGACTAATAAATCTGCTGACAGGTAGTCCAACCACACCCCCAACTACCATGTAGAATAACTGTGCTGTTGCTTCACTTTCATCATTACCCCTGTGCGAGAACAATTTCCTATTTATCATTTGTCTAGATATTGTGATATGACTTTACATATTATCTCCGTACTGTGATTTCATTACTATTTTTGTGATGGAAAATTATGTGCATTATTCATAGCCTGTTGGTACCTCTGGCACATAAGAGGAGACCAATACAAAAATTACATGTAAACTTCTGGGGCCCTGTAACAGATTTTATACCTGGGGCCAGAGACTTTAAGCAACACTTCTTGCCCTGATATGATATATGACCTTAGTACGGGTTCATTTGGCTATTATAAAATTTAGTCAAGACTTTAATTTTAAATTTGCTATTGCATGATTCATTTTTTAATAAGAAAGTACATTTAATTATACTTTCTAATATTCACACATTTCCAAAGTTCTGCTTAAAGAAACACTCCCACAATTTTTTTATTACCTAAACCTGGCTAAATGTATATTTACCACAGTGTAAGTATGCCAATACTGACTCGCTGAAACACACTGGGGTTTATGTGCAAGCCGGAGGTTGCTTTTACAATGTAAGCCTATGGAGTCTCGTTCTGACACTCCATGGACTTACACGGCCCCACTATCAGTATTTGGTAAGTATTTTTTCTCAGCAGTGGGAGCCAAAACCAGGAGTGGGTGATAAATGCAGAATTGGTGACTTGTTTCTATTATACCTTTTCTCTGATTGTTCCTCACCTGGTGTTGGCTCTCATTCCTAAGAAATACCGAATACTGACCAAATACTGATAGTGGGGCCGTGGCCTAAAACTGACTTCTGGCTCACACATAATCCCCAGTGTGGTCCAGTGAGTCAGAATTTAATTCATTTGAGTGAGAAAAGGACAGTAGAGGGGCTGGAAAACAGGGAAGACAGTGATTGATAAGCATATTAACACACTTCCACTACATTACATATATGTTTAGACTTGATTACAGCATAAAAAATTTGTGGAAATCCTTTATAGCTTTCATTGTTCAGTTAAAATGACCTGGACATATGATTCTCCAGGTCAGAATGATTACTGTAATAACACACATGCATATTTTTTTTTACTACTTAAATGGTGAAAAAAATGTGGAAATTCATAAGAAAAAAATGTGATTATGTCACCATATTCAAAGATCCATACCATTTTTGCCTCAATCTTGGCTTTTGGAGGCAAATGGTGGCTGAACAACACAGTCACCATCTGCTAGGAAACATCCATTCATCTGTTGCCAACAAGAGCCATACATGTACGGCTGTTGTCACTAACATGTTAAAAGGCGTCGATCAGCACAAAAAAAAAGATTGAGCAAACCAAGCACAAGAACTTGGTACAACCTTGGTATGGCGTACTTATTTGTTTTCTATCTATCTCCTACTCCTCCTCCTTAATTGACAGCTCTGCTTTACAGGTGGAAATTGATGGAAAACAAGTAGTTTGGGGGAGGTGCACTGGACTGTTTGGCCATGTCAAGGGTACGCCAATCACCTGTGCTTGGTTTGAAGCTCAGGTGCTTGGTTTGAACAGTCATTTTGCACTGACAGGCTTCCTTTAAGAAAATGAAATGAGCATGCAATTGCGATATCTGTCTAATTTTTCTGACAATATATTCTAATACTAGAATATATTCTAATACTTTTTGGCTGGGTATTCCCTCTCAGCAGTTGTGTGCAGCTGAGTTTCACGCACAAATTCTGTGGCTAATGACCACACAATTTTCTATATAATACCTCTTTTGCAGGTTTTAGCTACATGTAGTTGAGGTTTCAGCCTTATATGGCTGCTGCATATTGTATACCCAGCCTAACAGCAGTCAGTAGGACTGGTGCATATCACAAGAGCAGGCCGATTAGCCACATCAGTAATCTGTGAATGCTGGATGGGAGACCTCAGAACCACCTCCTACCTCCCAAGATCCACAGCTCTTCTTTTGATTAGCTGGCCTGACATTACATTGTAGTCTCAGTGTGATGTAATGTCCAACGGGCTGTTAAATCAAAATAGGAGTTGCGGATGCCGTCAGGTAGGGGGCAGCTCTCACGGCTCTCGTCAAATGATGACCACAGATTATCAATGTGGCTGCTGGATTGGGTCCTAAAAAATTATTTGCACCAACTCTAGGATTCAGGGCACACTAACTGATTATAAGTAAATGCAGTGGTGTAGCTGTAGGGTTTACAGAGGTCAAAATCAATAATGCACATATAAGCCAGCACAAGACAGACAGACGCCAACCACCAAGCCAGAAGTAGTAATGGAAGATGACTTACCACGCTGTTTGAAAGTGCGAGAATGATTACTAAAAGTAGGGGGTGAATTAGACACTATGCCTAATGTATGTAAATGCTCTAGCTTTGCACTGAACAGCAGCTGACTACTTAAACAGGTACATCTTTAAAATGCCTTGTTTAACATAAGCACCAGACCTGAATACCCTCCATGGACACAACTCCCCTGTAATGAGAAGCTAAGGCATCCATAAGTAATACTCATAGGCTGTTTACGAATCTTGTCCTGCGCACCTATTACCCTGCAGATGGGAAAAGGTAAAAAGAAAAAGACAATTTCATGCAATCTGTGTACTGTTCCACGCAGCTCAGGATGGTAATTTTACTCCTACTACGATCGTACTGTCAATAAATACATAGACTGTTCCATGTGTCATCAATTTATAGCAGGAAAATGAGCAGACTAAAGCCCATCTGTGGGCAGTAGAAGCAGAACGTGATTAGTAAAACATGATGATGATTTTTCTTTAAGATTGAAGTTAATGTCTCATCTTCTGATCCTGGAAGGGACATTAACACATCTAATCACCATTAGCATCATGGATTATATATAGCGGCAGTAAGAGTAGTTCAATCTGGCAACCGTACAAGAAACCTTTAAATATTCAAAACATTAACATTTTGAGATGTTGGTTTATAATCTTCCATCTTCCTGACTTGACAGTATTGAAGTCATTATGCAACTTTTCCAAAACAAAAATTTATTGTGAAATCTTTACAGCTCTTTCCTGACACTGCTTCAGCACAATGACAGTGAGGAATGGGCTGAGGCAGCAACTTAAAGTGACTAATGTCTTCTGTATGTTCAAGAAGCTGATAAGGATTCCAAATACTGCAGTGATGAGAACATTTCAATGTTACATTATACATAGACAGTGAAAGGAGTGAAGTGGGGCACATAGGAAATATCAAATGGGCCAGCTGGGTTATTGTCAGAAGGGCTTGGTGTTTGTTTTTTCCTCTGCTGCCTTTCAATTACCCTGGAGCCAATTGTATAACCATATGGTTTGCTATTTCTGCTTAGGAGGGGAGTCCTGCAAAAGATTTCAACACCAAGTCGCAGAGAAGATGGGACTAACCAGGGTTGAGTACTCTTGCAAGGGCCACTAGCAGCTGCACGGTCTATCTCTATGTCACATACAGAAGTAGTGCTGGTGCTTTAAAAGCATCCAGCAACTAGAGGGGCTAACACAGTCACAGGAGAAGGGGAGTGTTTTAGCAGAGCCCCAGGGGGATTGTGGGGAAGTTGTTTACTGTCTGGCTGGAGCCGAAGAGAAAGGTGGTGTGTATGTGTTCTGTATCTTACAGAAGCGCCCCTGCAAGTGAAAAGGATTCAAGTCAGAAGTGAAGCTAAGAACAGGTCAGGTAGAGTTCCTAAACTAGCAGTGCAGCGTATTGACAGGCATAAAGATAAGGACTAGAGGAAATGGTATCACAGGGATCATCTCCCTCAGCAAACCCTCCCCCCCTCCTCTATCTCACTGTGCTGTAAAGAATGCTGTGTTCATTAATGTGCCTTTTCATTAGAACTCTGCTGTCCCGTACTACTGGGAAGACTGTGAACTGCTGTGCTGCTAAGGAAGCTGTACTGTTTGACACTGGAGCCTGTTGCTCATAAGACTTAGCTTGCACTGGATTTGCAGCTTCTTATTAAATTCTACCGTTTATGAGGACTCTTGTCAAGTGTGTCTGGTCAGCAAGTGAAAAAACCTATGTGTCTGTGCCTGAGGGTCAATACCCCTGTGTGCCTGAGAGAAGCTGCAGCACATGGTCTATGGTTGCCCTGAGTAACGGTTCCCCCAGGAGTCCAAAGAATTCCTGTAACCTGTCTTGCCTCTATCTGAACCTAGCGGCGTTCTTGTAATATTGTTGGCCCGTACGGGAAATCCTGAGAGGGAATTAGCGTGTAGAGGGAGAAGAGGAAAAGTGTCTGGAAAAACACAGCAGCACAGCACCTCAACTCAACTCTGCTACACCAGTTAAAGGGGACCAGCCCTAAAGAAAAACTCACTAACAGCAATGGATGTGGAAATACAAATGGACAGAATTAGTGAGCTTCTTCTTCAGTTAACCTGTGAAGAATTGAGAACAGTAGCAGAACATATAAAGATGTCAGTAGAACAGATTTCCAAAGCACACAACTGCAGGCAACTGTTAGTTGCCATTAATGCAAAAATGGATGAGCTGGGGGAGAAAGAAGCTGAAGACGTCATGGGGATATTCCTCCAGGAACTAACACAGTTTCTAACCAGGTTGAAGTTGGAGGATGGAGGGGTGGCACCAATTACGAAAAGCGGGAATCTCCATCCACAGACTGAACTACAGGAATTGAAAGAACAATTCAAAGCCCTAACAGCCCTGCAGGAATCAACCAAAACCTCTGAATGGGTGATAGACTCAGGCAGGACCTTTAACCTGCTTGGGTTAGATAAATCAGGGAGACAGCCCTCTCTAACACCACGAATCACCATAAGGAAAGAATTCAAGATCCTAGGACAAATTGGAGAGTGTGAACAGAAAGAGAAACTGTCTTATATGAACTTGTTGCACCAGATCAATGCAGGATTACAGAAAGGCTACCAGCCAGATGAGATCGTTGAGGGGGTGGTGAAAGCAATCAGCCCAGGACTGAACCTCCGTAGTATGCTAGAAATGAAGAGTCAATTGACCTTTCCCCAGCTGAAGATGATTTTAAAAGGGCACTATAAAGAAGAGAGTACTTCAGAATTGTTCCACCGACTCATTAACCTCTCACAGAAAAATAATGAATCACCCAAAAGTTTCTTGTTCAGAGCAATTGAACTGAAGGATAGACTGTTGTTTGCATCCAGAGATGTAGAAGAGGAAGAGAAGTTCTTGAGATCATTGGGAATGGGATTAATCAGCAAAGATATCAAGTTGCAGCTGAAACAGTACCTAGAAGATCATGGCATTTTGGACGTAGTCATAATTGAAAAAATGAATGAGGCCACTAGTTTGGAGTCAAAGAGCAAATAGAAGTTAAAGAAAGGCTCTGCTCCTAAAATCACCAAAATCAGTCAGCTGAAGTTGGAGACCCCCGGTGGCCAGTCCGAAGATCATCATAGAGACCCTCCAGTTCCACCTCCGAGAGGGAACCTTAAATCACCAACAAAAGAGAGACCTGCCAGCGCTGAGTCGGAGGAAGTAATAGCAGAACTGCAAACCGAGTTGATTGAGGTGAAAAAGTTGATTCGTTGCAGGCCAGAACCTGTATCCCTCAGACCCAGGAGTGGGTTCTAAAACAGAAGATGCCTGGCTTGTGACATGCCGTTCATCAAATCAGAGTACGGTATGTGTCCACTGCCTAAGATGTGGTGAGGAAGGACATTATGCCAAGGAGTGCCAATGGTCACGGTTGATTGGGTTAAAAGACAGGAGGTTGCCAGTGCGGGGAGACTGGTAACCGCGACACGTAGGAGGCCTCAGAAGAAAATCCAAATCTCACCAAACCCCAGAACGGCGCATGAAGTAAAACGGCTGCGTCAGTACTATCCCCAAGTGTATTCCCGTCTACAACAGCTGCAAGGGAAACAGGGGCATCAGTTACTTAATGCCCAGTGTGGAGGTCAAACGATGTACTCCTGGGAGGAGGGTTCCTCAATCAGTAAAGATAGCCTCGTCAGCCTAATCGGTGAAATGTGCTTTATACAGTGCCAGCTAGATGGACTCCTGGTAAAAGCACTTTGGGTCACAGGAGCCCAAGCAAGCCTTTTAAATGAAGAATGGAGAAGGCGCTACCTGCCACACACTTGCTTTCGGTCACTAAAAGAACTCTTGGGACCAGTGGAACTCCACGGCAAAGCTATCACCAAGACCGAAATCCCTTTCATAGGCTGGGTGGAAGTCACTTTCCAACTCAGGGCCACGAAGAACAGCAACACCATTGAGCTCTTGGTACCTTTTCTCGTGACCAGTGATCAGAACATGGCAGAAGATCCTATCCTGGGTTATAATGTAATCAGTGAGGTTATCATGAAACACAAGTCAGGGACACTGGTGGTGGATATAATTGCCACGTCGCTTGCCATACCCAAAGCCATGGCGGAAAATGTGATTCTTAGAGTAAAGAAAGCACAGGATACAATGGACCTAAAATAAGTCATGGTAGGCTGGCGCCCAACCATCATCCCTGCAAACCAAATGGTGGGGGTGAGGTGTGGAGTCTGGGTAGAACCGGGAAGAAAAGTCCAGAAAAGACTGTTTGTGCCAAAAGCCTCCTCAGAACTTCCGGAAGGCCTAGTTCAAGGTGAGACTGTGCTTACAATTCCTACTGGTGGGTTTGCTCGAGTGACAGTACCGGTGATGAATACTACTGGACACGAAATTAAACTGGATCCAAAGACTTTGTTAGGTCACATCGAAACCGTTAAAATGGTGTATCCAGCCAGTGTGAGACCCTCCAGGGGTCTACAGTGAATTCAGTCTCCCCACCGAGGAACAGAAGTTGCCCAGGGGAAGAAATTGCATGACCCACCTTGGAGTCCTGGGATCCCCCAGTACCCCTGGAACACTTGTGTGCTGAAGATCTAGCAATAGCAAAACAGATGCTGAGAGAAGAGTGTCATGCGTTCTCCAAAGGTGACTCTGATATAGGCTGTATCCCATTGTTGCAGTTGAAAATCAATTTGAAAGACACGACCCCAGTAACCAGAAGTTACATGTCTGTGCCAAAACCATTACACCGTGAAGTGAAAGAATATTTACAAGATCTCATCAACAGAGGTTGGGTCCAAAAGTCGAAGTCATCTTATTCCTCTCCTATTGTCTGTGTTAGGAAGAAGGACGGTACACTGGGACTCTGTTGTGATTACCGGGAACTAAACCGAAAGTCAGTACCTCATTGACACCCGATACCAAAGATCCAAGATATGCTGGATAGCCTATCAGGAAGCACCTGGTTCTCTGTCCTCGATCAGGGTAAGGCATACCACCAAGGGTTTGTCGAAGAGTCCAGTAGACCCGTGACAGCATTCATCACACCGTGGGGATTATATGAGTAGATCCTCATACCATTTGGGCTCAGTTCAGCTCCAGCAGAATTCCAGAGGAGCATAGAGACATTTATAGAAGGATTGAGGGACGATATCTGCCAGCCGTACTTGGATGACAATGTGGTACACAGCAAAACCTTCAGGGAGCATGTTGAACACGTGAGGACCGTATTACAACGGTATCAACAACACGGAGTTAAGTTGACCCCAAACAAGTGTGAACTGTTCAAAAGACAAGTTCGATTTCTAGGGAAAATTGTGTCCAGAGAAGGATATACCATGGACCCAGCAGAAATCGCTCCAGTACTGGCCTTAAAGACAAGCTGCCCTCTACTGTCTGGGAGTTGAGGCAGATATTAGGATTCCTATCCTACTATCGAACTTACGTTCGGAACTTCTCCAGGATTGCCGCCCCACTATACCTCCTCTTGGGGGGGATGACAGAGACAACAACACCCACAGAGAAAAAGAAGAGCGCGGGCAGGGCAGGGCTTAAAAGAAGCATCACTGTTTCGTCCCAACAGCCCATTCTCTGAACAGCAGACCACCAGGAGGTATTGGAAGAACTAGTAGACTACCTGGTAAAACCACCCATCTTGGGACATCCTGATTTCAATTTACCATTTGTTCTTCATTGTGACGCTTCTCAAGTTGGACTGGGAGCTGTCCTGTATCAGCATCAAGATGGAAAATTGAGAGTCATCGGTTACAGAGTTCCTGGCATTGAAATGGGCTATCTGTGAACGATTTAGAGATTATCTCTACTACAGCAAAGAGTTTGGGGTATACACTGACAGCAACCCTTTGACCTATGTCCTTACTACAGCCAAACTAAATGCAACGGGTAAGAGATGGGTCTCTGAACTAGCTGACTTCAAATTCAGCATCAAGTACAGGCCAGGAAAATGCAATGCGGATGCTGACGGATTGTCAAGAATGCCACTAGAGCCTGAGGAGTTCATGCAAGAATGTTTGGAGGACGTCAGTTTGTAAGCAATTGAGACCCAAGCAGTACAAGCTTATCAGGAGGAAGACACACCATTGTGGTGTCCGTTGACGGTGGAAACCACCATAAAAGCGAGAGAACAAGATCACCCCTGGTCTATTCAACAACTACCAAAAGGGAAAATCCGTAGAGCACAAAGGGAAGATCAGATAATTGGTAGAATACTACTTTATGTGGACCAAAATCGGTTTCCAAGTAAACGGGAGAGAGACAATGAGTCACCAGCAGTATTGGTTTTAATTAAAGAATGGACAAAGCTCTACCTCAGTGAAGACGGTATCCTGTATCGTAAAGGAGGACAAAACAAGCAGCTGGTACTACTCAGAGTATTCCGTAGGTTGGTCTTCAAAGAACTCCATGAAAACATGGGACACCTGGGAGTGGAAAGGACAACAAATTTGATCAGTGAACGTTTCTTCTGGCCGTACATGCAGAGAGATATTGAGAGGTACGTGACCAGGGAGTGTTGGTGTCTGAAAAATAAATGTCCCAACACATCAACACAGGCACCTATGGGCAGCATCCAATCTACCTATCCCTTTGAGATGGTCTCAATAGACTTCCTACATCTCGAGACGTGCAAGGGTGGTTACGAATACATCTTGGTGGTGATGGACCATTTCACTCAATTTGCTCAAGCATATGCCACCACCAATAAATTGGGTCGAACAGCATCAGAGAAGATCTTCAATGATTTTGCTTTGAGGTTTGGGTTCCCTACGAGGTTACACCATGACCAAGGAAGAGAATTTGAGAACCAGCTCTTTGCCAAGCTAGGAAAGTACTGTAGAATTCAGAGATCCCATGCAACGCCCTATCACCCAGAGGGTAATGAACAAGTGGAACGTTTTAACCGGACATTATTGTCGATGTTGCACACTTTAACAGCTGACGAGAAGAAAGACTGGAAGAGTTCTCTGTCAAAAGTGGTACATGCCTATAACTGTACAAAGAGCGATGCAACGGATTACTCACCCTTTTTCCTATTGTATGTACCATCGCCAAGACTGCCAATCGACATCATGTTTAATACTCCAGTGTCGGAGACTTACAGAACGTATCCGGAGTATGTTTGGAAATGGAAGTAACGGATGGCAGAGGCATACAACATGGCATCCAAAGTGGTTACGCAAAGACAGAGCAAGAGTAAGGAGTACTATGATTGAAAATGTTATGGAGCAGAATTGGCACCGGGAAGCCGGGTGCTAATCAAGAACGTACGTGAAAAAGACGGTCAAAGAAAACTTTGTTCGTACTGGGAAGACAAGGTGTAGGTGGTCATAAGGAGGAAAGCTGATGACAGCCCAGTGTATGAAATCTGATTGGAAACGGGAGACAAGAAAACCAGAATAGTACATCGGAATTTACTACTACCTTGTGCACAACAAGACTTCCCAGAAGTAGACCGACATTGTCCGAGATCGACTAAGGCAGTGTTCCCCAACTCCAGTCCTCAAGGCCCACCAACAGGTCAGGTTTTCAGGATCTCCTTAGTATTGCACAGGTGATGGAATTATTGCCTGTGCAGGTGATGTAATTATCACCTGTGCAATACTAAGGAAATCCTGAAAACATGACCTGTTGGTGGGCCTTGAGGACTGGAGTTGGGGAACCCTGGACTAAGGGACCACAACAGACTGAAGCTCCGGAGGTGGATAGTGACCTTAAAAGTTCCGATGAAGAAGAGCACACCATCGTATTTCACGGACTGGCAAGGAGAGGGATGTACCATCCTCAGGAGAGTGAACTAAGTCCTGAGGCTTCAGAGTTTGTACAAGGAGTACAGATGAAGTCTAATTCTGATCTGATGATCGAACACCGGCCCCTGAAGAGACTGATCGACACTCAGGAGGAGCGGAATTACCAGATCATGCGGAAACAAGCGACTCAGGAGAAGTACAGGAACTTACAGAGGCAGCTCCAAGAGCATCTGAGGAAGCACGGGAAATGAGTGCGGCGAAAGAAACTTCTGTGACCGAAGAACCCGTGATCTCTGAGGAACAACCCACCAGAAGGATGTCGACTCGAGAAGCGAGGAGACCCGTGATGCTGACGTATGAGACACTTGTTGAACCGAGTTAAGTGCCAAGGACTGTCAACTGGAAACAGGTATCTCTGCCTGCGGACCAGGTAAGCCCACTTTAGTGGTATTCACCACCAAGGGGCAGTATGGAAGATGTTGCCTACTGGAAAGACTTGTTTTCATGCTTTGATTTTCCTTAAAAGACTTTGTAGAAACAAAGAACTGTTAAAGCATAGAGAGAGCTGGTTGAAGATGTGCGAAAAGCTCCAGCTGAAGAGATGCTGATTGTTTTAATTATGTTAATTGTTTATTTCTTACACGCATCCTACAAGAAACAGGTCGTAAGATTAGGTTGTTATCAATGTTTATGAACGTTAATACCAATTTCACAATGCCAATTTGTATATAATGTTATCCATCTTTCATCACTGTCTCAGAATTGATCAGATTGACCAATTAAGACGAATGTCGAGGACGACATTCAAAAAGGAGGGAAGAGTGTGACATACAGAAGTAGTGCTTTTGCAGAGTGCGACATGTGGAAGTAGTGCTGGTGCTTTAAAAGCATCCAGCAACTAAAGGGGTTAACATAGTCACAGGAGAAGGGGAGTGTTTTAGCAGAGCTCCAGGGGGATTGTGGGGAAGTTGTTTACTGTCTGGCTGGAGCCGAAGAGAAATTCAAATTCATAGCCGACACAATATATCAACAATATTAAACTCATTAGTATCCTTATGTATATCACAATCCATAACTCCAAAATATAATCTACAACAAAACCGGGGTCTAAAGAGAACCCAAGAGACCAGAGTTTTTTAGAAAATTCATATCATCTTTATTGAAAAAAAGGTTAAAAAGATTACAACAACATGGTGCTACAAAACGAGAACACAGTCCTCCACCACTATGTCATAAGCAAGATAATAATTACTGTTATACAGCAATGCAACATGAGCTTACCAACCCTAAATAAAGTGTCTAGTGCATTTGGCAATATATAATACTCCTTGTGGAACTTCTTTATCCATAATTTCTTTATAATATGGTTGGCCCCACAAATGCAGCCATGGAGCCTAATACAGGTCCCCTGTTAGTAATCATGGGCTTTTTTTTGTATAATTAAGGTAAAATTACTGTACTTACTCTGGCTCTCAGTGGCGAGTGTGTGTCCCTGCGCCCCTATGCGCGTTTCGCCCTCGCTTCTTCGGGGGTCGTGTCCACAGATGGTTGTATGCCATAATATATAGTGTACCCCCTCTAATAAGGGTGCTCGCTACTCACATGTGGCTCATTATATTGTAGGATTCAATGTCCACATACATCCTTTACGGCGCATGCACTGCCGCATGTCACATCCTGCAGGACACATACCGCTGCTTGTATGCACGTGAGCGCACACTGTGCCAGAGAAGGGAAAGTCCAACCAGACGGTGGCGCGCATGCGCACCAGATGTCCCAGAGAGTTGGGTTGGGTGTAAATTAGGGGACTAAGTGGGGGTGTATATATATATATATATATATATATATATATATATATATATATATATGATTCATTGATACACAGCCATAGTAATCATATAGTGGTTATACATAATGTTATGGGATTGGATTTAGTTTGATAGAATATTGTGACTATGGGGTTGAATTCTTTTCTTTCTCCCCCCCCCTCCCCTTTTTTTCTTTTTTTTTCTCTTCTTTTTCATCCTTTTCTTTTTTTCTTTTTCCTTTCTTTTTCTTTTTCTTTTCCTATCTCTTCCTTTCTCCCCCCTTTTCTCTTTCCTTGTTCTTATTTCTTTCTATTGTTACCCCCTCCTTTGTATAATATAATCCCCTAGTGATGAACATACATTAGCACAACTAGTTCCCCCCATTGCGCTTATCTAATCTATGCACTTCATTAAAAAATACATACTAGTCTTCATTTGCACCTGTGACAATTCTAAGCATTTTTTCCTCCTCTCTGGGACATCTGGTGCACATGCGCGCCGCCGTCTCGTCGGACTTTCCCTTCTCTGGCACAGTGTGCGCTCACGTGCATACCGTGGCATACTTGCTTTCCACTGCCGAAGAGCGGAAGTGTCCTACAGGATGTGACGTGCGGCAGTGAATGCACCGTAAAGGATGTATGCGGACATTGAATCCTACGAGATAATGAGCCACATGTGGGTAGCGAGCACCCTTATTGGAGGGGGTACACTATATATTATGGCATACAACCATCTGTGGACACGCCCCCCAAAGAAGCGAGGGCGAAATGCGCATAGAGGCGCGGGGACACACACTCGCCACTGAGAGCCAGAGTAAGTACAGTATTTTTACCTTAATTATACAAAGCCCATGATTACCAACAGGGGACCTGTATTAGGCTCCATGGCTGCATTTCTCGGGCCAACCATATTATAAAGAAATTATGGATGAAGAAGTTCCACAAGGAGTATTATATATTGCCAAATGCACTAGACACTTTATTTAGGGTTGGTAAGCTCATGTTGCATTGCTGTATAACGTTAATTATTATCTTGCTCATGACATAGTGGTGGAGGACTATGTTCTCGTTTTGTAGCACCATGTTGCTGTAATCTTTTTAACCTTTTTTCAATAAAGATATGAATTTTCTAAAAAAACTGGTCTCTTGGGTTCTCTTTAGACCCCGACACAATATATGCATGTACCTTTATGAACACTGTTTAGGTTGTCAAACCACATTGGCAGATTTATGAAAAGATCTCATGTTTTATGAAAAGTTAAATTATAGATCTAAATTACCTCCAACAGCTCTGAAGTGTTTGCGCTCAGTCATACACTATGTCAGATGAAGGACATCATCCACCGACTCAACACAGTGTAAAAAGAAAGCAAAGTGTAAATTACTTTGAGGTTAATCCAAAAGTATACTGAAAGATCTGGCATCAAATTATGTAGTATACTAACAGATAACAAATAATTAGAATCTTTTAAGTATCATACATTTACATTTTTACCATTTGTTGACGTCAGAAGTGATATTCGTAAGTAGGGCATGTGGCCAGTAAGTGGCTGCAACAGTGACATACTATTATGGCTTATTACAACTTTTTGGCTCTGGGATCATTTTAGCTGGAGTTGTGAGTGATATAACCCCTTCAGGATACAGCCATTTTTTTCCTTTCATTTCTCCTCCCCTTCTTCTATGAGCCATACGTTTTTATATTTTTTCTTGTGACATAACTGTATGAGTGACGAGTTGTAATTTTGAATTACACAATTGATTTTACCATATAATGTACTGGAAAATGAGAAAAAAACTAGGTCATTTTTAGCTTTAGTTTCTATGACTGCTATTGCACGGAAAAAAATTATCTAGCAATAAGATTCTTCAGGTCAGTTGGATTACTGCAATACCAAGCTTCATCTAATTTATTATTGGAGTGGCTTAGAAAAATTCTGAATGTTGAAGAAAGAAAAACTTTCCAGAGTCAAGCTGCAATTTTTATTGCTACCATTTTGGGGTTCAAATAATGTTTTGATTTGTATTGCATTTTTTGCTGGAGGTGCCTTGACCAAAACACAATTCTGGAATTTATTTATTTATTTTTTTGTATTTTGATAGATAGGAACTATCTAGGAAAGTCCAAAGTATGTTTTTTCTTGTTTGGTTTCTTAATTGATAAAGTGGCGTGATTCAAACTTTCTTTGATTTTACTGTTGTAATATTTAGTATTATTTATGCTATGTGTTACTGCCATTGTGTTATTTGAATTTAGCTTGTGCCACCAGCCCTGTTAGTATCTATAACTTGTTTCATGACTGCCTCCTTCAATTTTAAAAAAGCACTCCCATCAAAGTTTTTATCTTCTTAATATATTGCAGTCATCATATTATACAGCACTGTGTACTTACAATTGCTCGTTTTGCCTTTCTACCCAGCTAATTCTTCTCTTTTCTCTGCTCTGTGTAGAAACAGGAAGTCTTTTGTCCCTGCATTTATAATTCCTCTCTTCAACTCCTAACCCAACTGCTCCTCTCCTCCCCCTGCCAGGGACTTTTTTCAGTGACTGATGAGTTATGCAGGGAAAATTGACCTCCTGTTTTTTCATAGAGCTTAGAAGGATTCAGCTAGTCGGTTTTTAATCATGTGATGTCATAGACCTAATGGAATACAGAATTAACTGGGTAGAAAGAGCAATTGTAAGTACACAGTGCTATATAATATGATTTGTGCAATATATTATAGGATAAAAATTATGATGGGAATGCTTCTTTAAGATTGTAATAGTAATGGGTTCCATAAATAAAAGGTATTGTAACATACCTGGCGGCGTCCTTGCATGGTGGTCCATCTCCCACTGTGCAAGAGGGCGCACTTGATCTCCTGTCCAGAATGTCTCTCTGGCTTCCCTCCATGCTGTCTGTTTGTGTCTGTTTCTGCTGCTTAAGGGCGGCGCCCGATCACTTCCTGCCTTTTGTACCTGCTGTGGGTCACACCCCTTGTGCGTCCTCAGCCTATTGCTGTCTGTCACTTGGTATATAGCTCAGCAGCTCCCTTCTATCCCCGCCTGAGCATAGTGTTTCCTTCAGTGTGTGCTTGCACTCTGAAGGTGCCAGGTCCCGTCTCTTGTCTCCTGCTTTTTGTATCAGTTCCCGTGTCTGAACTGAGTCCTGTATGTCTCCTGCTTTGCGGTATCAGCTCCCGTGTCTGAACTGAGTCCTGTATGTCTCCTGCTTTGCGGTATCAGCTCCCGTGTCTGAACTGAGTCCTGTATGTCTCCTGCTTTGCGGTTTCAGCTCCCGTGTCTGAACTGACTCCTTTCTGTGTTCTCTTGTCTGTCCTGTCTGAACACGCTCCTAGCCTGTTCCTCTCGCCTTCTAGTGGCCGATTTCCTAGACCCGCTCCTGTGTCTGGTCTGTCCTGTCTGAACACGCTCCTTGCCTGTTCGTTCCGCCTTCTAGTGGCCGATTTCCTAGACCCGCTCCTGCGTCTGGTCTGTCCTGTCTGAACACGCTCCTTGCCTGTTCGTTCCGCCTCTCTGGGGGCCGTATTCCCAGACCCGCTCCTGTATCCCTCTGCAGTGTCGGTCTCCTCCGTACACTCAGTTCCAGTCTGAACTCTCTCCTGTCCTTTACCTGTTTTGCCTCTATGTCCGTTCCCTTCCTTTTTCTGCAGAGTCTGAACTCGTACCTAACTCCTGCTTATTGTCTCTGCAAGTACTGTGTGAGTATCTGGCTCTGTCTTTCCCTTCCTGTCTGTTCCGTGTGAACAGAGCCCTGTCCTCCCTGCTCAGCCTTGTCAGCACTCTAGCTGTGCTTGCCTGTAACCCTCTGCCTGTATTGTTCCTGAGTCCCGGTGTGTACTGCGTCCTATCCCGCCTGTGTTCCTACCTGCTAGTGCCTCCCTGTCTGCACTCTAGCTGTGCTTGCCTTTACCCCCCTGCCTGCATACCCGCCTGCCTGCATACCAGTCTGTGTGCCAGCCTACCAGCCTGTTCCTGTATTCCCTGTGTGGGTCAACAGCCGTGTCCGGGGTCTGTCCTGGAGTAGCACCTGGTCCCTCTGCTCGGTTCCTCCTTGGTGCACTGGCGTCGTATGCCGTCGTGCGACCCTGGTCGGATCGGGTGAATACTTATTCACGCCCCTCCAGGCATTCACTCTCCGGCACGGTCCAGTGGAATCACTACCAATCCCACGCACACGCCGCTTAGCCCGGGCGTGTGCATAACAGCATGCTCAGGCCATGGTTCCCGTTGAGCCCCACGGCCTTCGCTCTCTGAGAAGTTTTCCAGCGAATACATGCATTAAAATAAAATAAATAAATTTTTTTCCCCCTTTAGCTGAGTTCCAGGCGAGTTACGCACCCGTCCAGATGGATCTATCAGCCCTCGTTCCTGCGGATCCGCCACGTTACTATGGGGATCCAAGACAGTGTCGTGCATTTGTGGAGCAATGCATGCTACACTTTAAGGCCTACCCTCTCTATTTTCCTTCCGATTGGGCTAAAGTGGCCTTTATGATTGACTACCTAGCGGGTGATGCCTTGAAATGGGTCACCCCCCTATGGGAAGCATGGGATCCTGTCATCCTTGACCTGCAGGCCTTCCTGGTGGCCTTTCGTATGGTCTTCGAGGACCCTAACTCTGAAGCCCCTGTTGAAGCTTCACTTCCCAATATCCCGGAGCAGCCCCGACGGGTAATGTGTGTGGGTAGCGCAATAGTCCTCCAGCCCAATGAGACTACTGCCCACCCAGAATCCTCACAGGGTGACTACGCTTTCCGGAATACTTCTCTCAACCTCAAGAGGCAGCCCAGACGTGCTAGACGTAGAGGCAAGCCGTCACGCCAGGGTCTGTCCTCCTTGAGACCTCCTGACCCCAACCTTGAAGTCCCTACTGAAGCTTCATCTCCCTGTATCCCGGAGAAACCCCAATGGGTAATGTGCGTGGGTAGTGCACCAGTTCTCCTGGCCGAAGAGACTTCTGCCCATCCAGACTCCACACAGGAGAACTTCCTGCACCCGGCATCAGATGCTTCTTTCTCTTTAACCGGTGTGCATGTCCAAGGATGCTCCAAAGCTGTGGTTACCTCAGAGTCTGTGCACCTCTACTACCTGGCGGAGGATCCCCTGTTGCCTCCTGAACCCTCCGGGATACCACTCGATGACAAATGGAGAGAGACTTCTCTACACCCGGTACTCAATACTTTGTCCGCTTCGTCCTGTGAGCCTGACAATGGGTACCCCAAAGTGGTAGTTACCTCCGAGTCTCTACACCCCTCCGACCAGGCGGAGGATCTCCAGTTGTCTCCTGAACCCTTCGGGGTGCTACCTGGTAGCGAAAGGACAGAGACTCTCCTATACTCTGTACCTGATACCTCGCTCGCTTCGTCCAGTGAGTCCAACTTAGTGTACTCCGAAGCAGAGGTTACTCCTGAGTCTCTACACCCCTCCGACCAGGCGGAGGACCTCCAGTTGTGTTCAGAATCCTTCGGGGTGCCACCTGGTGGTGAATGGACAGAGACTTTCCTATATCCTGGATCTGATACCTCGCTTGCTTCGTCCAGTGAGTCCGACCTAGTGTACTCTGAAGCAGAGGTTACCCGTGAGTCTCTACACCCCTCTGACCAGGCGGAGGACCGCCAGCTGTCTCCAGAACCCTTCGGGGTGCCACCTGGTGGTGAATGGACAGAGACTTTCCTATACTCGGTACCCGATACCTCGCCTGCTTCCTCCAGTGAGTCCGACCTAGTGTACTCTGAAGCAGTTGTTTTCTCTGAGCCTCTGCACTCTTCTGACCCGGCGGAGGACCTCCAGTTGTTTCCTGAATCCTCCGGGATACCACCAGATAACAAAGAGACAGTGACTTTTCCTCATTATGTACGTGATAACCCGTCTATTTCTTCCTGTGAGCTTGACAAGATGTACCTCGAAGCAGAGATTACCCTTAAGTCTCTGTCCCCCTCCAACCCAGTGAACGACTGGCCCTCGAATTCCCTGCGGAAGATTCTGGCAGGCCTGAAGAAGAGGGGGCGTAAGGGGGGAGGTACTGTGACATACCTGGCGGCGTCCTTGCATGGTGGTCCATCTCCCACTGTGCAAGAGGGCGCACTTGATCTCCTGTCCAGAATGTCTCTCTGGCTTCCCTCCATGCTGTCTGTTTGTGTCTGTTTCTGCTGCTTAAGGGCGGCGCCCGATCACTTCCTGCCTTTTGTACCTGCTGTGGGTCACACCCCTTGTGCGTCCTCAGCCTATTGCTGTCTGTCACTTGGTATATAGCTCAGCAGCTCCCTTCTATCCCCGCCTGAGCATAGTGTTTCCTTCAGTGTGTGCTTGCACTCTGAAGGTGCCAGGTCCCGTCTCTTGTCTCCTGCTTTTTGTATCAGTTCCCGTGTCTGAACTGAGTCCTGTATGTCTCCTGCTTTGCGGTATCAGCTCCCGTGTCTGAACTGAGTCCTGTATGTCTCCTGCTTTGCGGTATCAGCTCCCGTGTCTGAACTGAGTCCTGTATGTCTCCTGCTTTGCGGTTTCAGCTCCCGTGTCTGAACTGACTCCTTTCTGTGTTCTCTTGTCTGTCCTGTCTGAACACGCTCCTAGCCTGTTCCTCTCGCCTTCTAGTGGCCGATTTCCTAGACCCGCTCCTGTGTCTGGTCTGTCCTGTCTGAACACGCTCCTTGCCTGTTCGTTCCGCCTTCTAGTGGCCGATTTCCTAGACCCGCTCCTGCGTCTGGTCTGTCCTGTCTGAACACGCTCCTTGCCTGTTCGTTCCGCCTCTCTGGGGGCCGTATTCCCAGACCCGCTCCTGTATCCCTCTGCAGTGTCGGTCTCCTCCGTACACTCAGTTCCAGTCTGAACTCTCTCCTGTCCTTTACCTGTTTTGCCTCTATGTCCGTTCCCTTCCTTTTTCTGCAGAGTCTGAACTCGTACCTAACTCCTGCTTATTGTCTCTGCAAGTACTGTGTGAGTATCTGGCTCTGTCTTTCCCTTCCTGTCTGTTCCGTGTGAACAGAGCCCTGTCCTCCCTGCTCAGCCTTGTCGGCACTCTAGCTGTGCTTGCCTGTAACCCTCTGCCTGTATTGTTCCTGAGTCCCGGTGTGTACTGGGTCCTATCCCGCCTGTGTTCCTACCTGCTAGTGCCTCCCTGTCTGCACTCTAGCTGTGCTTGCCTTTACCCCCCTGCCTGCATACCCGCCTGCCTGCATACCAGTCTGTGTGCCAGCCTACCAGCCTGTTCCTGTATTCCCTGTGTGGGTCAACAGCCGTGTCCGGGGTCTGTCCTGGAGTAGCACCTGGTCCCTCTGCTCGGTTCCTCCTTGGTGCACTGGCGTCGTATGCCGTCGTGCGACCCTGGTCGGATCGGGTGAATACTTAGTCACGCCCCTCCAGGCATTCACTCTCCGGCACGGTCCAGTGGAATCACTACCAATCCCACGCACACGCCGCTTAGCCCGGGCGTGTGCATAACAGGTATTCTGTTTGGGAATTCTCTTTTGTGACTTATTAATGGAAATAGAACTCTACAGAATTATGACATTGTGAAAAAAAAATCAAGAACAAAAACTGTCATCTCAGTAATGGAAGCGAATGTCAGAGTCAGAGGAGGTTAAGGTGAGGAGGACACCGGATTCTAAATATACATGGAAGTTATTTTTGGAAGAGGGTATACTGCATAGTAAATCAAGAGCGTTGTCAGATATAGTTTTCTGTTGAGACCTCCAAAATGATTGCACATTAAGGCAATCTAAACAAGTAGATACTAATAAAAAAAAATTGTAAATCATTTTCAAAGCATGGCTTATGTTGCAAAATGTTATTCATTAATAAGTAAGACTGTGAGAAGCAATATAAAACTGTCAATCTTTAAATAGCTATATCCCCCTGATATAATCATGTTGTAACATTTGTAGAATTTTGGAATTTCAGTCTATCCCGTTTTATGTTCTTTGTCGCATATCTAAGTCTCACATTCTGAACTAATTTAAAATCCCTGTTGGCAGGTTATTTTTTAAGACTGTTCCATCTATCCCTAAGTCTTTCACAGAAGTGAGATATGAGGCTTTGTGTTATGAAATTTCTTATCTCTGGCTGATTCAATCTAGCTCTGTGCGCGCTTAAGATAGAAGAAACTTGCTGCTATCTCCTCTCTAGATAGTAACGGAGAGAAAATGTAAGTATCTACAAAAAGGATGTGTGATATAAAAAATGTTCCATTATACCCCAGGAGAGCTCACACTCTACAAGAAGAAATCTATTTTTGTTATAAACGGTACTTCCAGAACTAAAAATTTTGAACATAGTAAGGCAAAAAAAAATTAATGGCATAATAGCCAGACCCTCTACAATAACAGTATTTTACCGATAGAGTTAGGATATAGAGGCTTAAAAAAGCTGACTTCAAAGGAGCCCATCATCAAGTTTTGCTGCCCCATATGAGAGCAATATGATGTCGGCATAGACCCTGATTCCAGCAATATATCACTTACTGGGCTTCTAGCTGCAGTTTTGATAAAATCACTGTTTATCTGCTGCAGATCTACGAGTCTATCAATGCTGAGCTCTATAACCTCGCCTACATCACTGATTGGCAGCTTTCCGTGTACACTTTGCATAAGCAGAAAGCTGCCAATCAGTGGTGTGGGTGGGTTATACAGAGATCATGAATATGGAGGACTACATGGCAGCAGGTTTACTAGTCCTCTATTAATAATCTAAGTTTATTTATTTTATACAGCGCCATTAATTTCCATAATGCTTTACAGACATCATTGTCTCTCTCCCCACTGGGGCTTGATGGGATTTGAACCCAGGAATCCAGTATTGCTAGGATTTCCTTTTAACTCCACTTGTCTTAGGCACTGGGATGTAGGAAGGTGAGCTATGTGGAGATATGTGCCAGAGTGGAGCTCACACAGAACTTTGTCACAGGGTGATTTTTCTATAAAATTATATAAAACTATGAAGATTGAATGCTTTGTGACATTCCCTTTAAAGGGGTTGAGCAGCTTAAAACAGTATCTTTAGATGTGCAGGGGAAAGTCAGCTCACCTGAAGAACACAGGAATCCAATTGCAACATGTAATACAGCAAGATCCGAGGAGAGACAAAAATCCAGCAAAAGGATCATTAACGCAATGGCTAAAGACTATCTAAAATGTGTATTCTTTTTCTATGGTGTTAGATTGATTGTTTTCTACATTATTGTTAACATGTTCCAATAAAAGTAAGTTTTAGGGATCCATTTGCTGGATTTTTGGCTCTCCTCATATTTTTAGATATGTTTTAAATTGGAATATATGCAACTATTCATTTACTGTACTTTCATAATCAAATGTCAATTGACATCACACTGCAAGCATCGTCTCAGGAGAGAGCTTTGTGTGTCTGTACATAAACAGTGCTGTCTGGTCTTCTATTAAAAGTCTGCAGCTGCTGTCAAGATTCTCCGGTGTCGGCAGTGAGAGCAGGGCATACCGCCGGCCACATACCGACTAGACATGCATAGGAGAGCTCAATACAGGTGAATTGA
Organism: Phyllobates terribilis; assembly: GCF_046119375.1. Lineage (NCBI taxonomy): Eukaryota > Metazoa > Chordata > Amphibia > Anura > Dendrobatidae > Phyllobates > Phyllobates terribilis. The sequence continues at coordinate 442,296,422 of NW_027362763.1, forward strand.
GTGAGACTGTGCATGTCTAGTCGGAATGTGGCTGGAACTAATTTAAAATCCCTGTTGGCAGGTTATTTTTTAAGACTGTTCCATCTATCCCTAAGTCTTTCACAGAAGTGAGATATGAGGCTTTGTGTTATGAAATTTCTTATCTCTGGCTGATTCAATCTAGCTCTGTGCGCGCTTAAGATAGAAGAAACTTGCTGCTATCTCCTCTCTAGATAGTAACGGAGAGAAAATGTAAGTATCTACAAAAAGGATGTGTGATATAAAAAATGTTCCATTATACCCCAGGAGAGCTCACACTCTACAAGAAGAAATCTATTTTTGTTATAAACGGTACTTCCAGAACTAAAAATTTTGAACATAGTAAGGCAAAAAAAAATTAATGGCATAATAGCCAGACCCTCTACAATAACAGTATTTTACCGATAGAGTTAGGATATAGAGGCTTAAAAAAGCTGACTTCAAAGGAGCCCATCATCAAGTTTTGCTGCCCCATATGAGAGCAATATGATGTCGGCATAGACCCTGATTCCAGCAATATATCACTTACTGGGCTTCTAGCTGCAGTTTTGATAAAATCACTGTTTATCTGCTGCAGATCTACGAGTCTATCAATGCTGAGCTCTATAACCTCGCCTACATCACTGATTGGCAGCTTTCCGTGTACACTTTGCATAAGCAGAAAGCTGCCAATCAGTGGTGTGGGTGGGTTATACAGAGATCATGAATATGGAGGACTACATGGCAGCAGGTTTACTAGTCCTCTATTAATAATCTAAGTTTATTTATTTTATACAGCGCCATTAATTTCCATAATGCTTTACAGACATCATTGTCTCTCTCCCCACTGGGGCTTGATGGGATTTGAACCCAGGAATCCAGTATTGCTAGGATTTCCTTTTAACTCCACTTGTCTTAGGCACTGGGATGTAGGAAGGTGAGCTATGTGGAGATATGTGCCAGAGTGGAGCTCACACAGAACTTTGTCACAGGGTGATTTTTCTATAAAATTATATAAAACTATGAAGATTGAATGCTTTGTGACATTCCCTTTAAAGGGGTTGAGCAGCTTAAAACAGTATCTTTAGATGTGCAGGGGAAAGTCAGCTCACCTGAAGAACACAGGAATCCAATTGCAACATGTAATACAGCAAGATCCGAGGAGAGACAAAAATCCAGCAAAAGGATCATTAACGCAATGGCTAAAGACTATCTAAAATGTGTATTCTTTTTCTATGGTGTTGGATTGATTGTTTTCTACATTATTGTTAACATGTTCCAATAAAAGTAAGTTTTAGGGATCCATTTGCTGGATTTTTGGCTCTCCTCATATTTTTAGATATGTTTTAAATTGGAATATATGCAACTATTCATTTACTGTACTTTCATAATCAAATGTCAATTGACATCACACTGCAAGCATCGTCTCAGGAGAGAGCTTTGTGTGTCTGTACATAAACAGTGCTGTCTGGTCTTCTATTAAAAGTCTGCAGCTGCTGTCAAGATTCTCCGGTGTCGGCAGTGAGAGCAGGGCATACCGCCGGCCACATACCGACTAGACATGCATAGGAGAGCTCAATACAGGTGAATTGAGTGAGACTGTGCATGTCTAGTCGGAATGTGGCTGGAAGTATGCATTTCGCGTACTTGCAATCATGTGACTACCCGCTCTCACCACTGACACCAGAGAATCCTGGCAGCATGCGGTCACATGACTGCAGACTTTTAATAGTGGTTGTCTAACTGGCCACTTTTAATAGCTAAATTAGTCCTCTTCTCTGTCTATGAATCAGTCATAACACAAAAATCCCCCTGACATTGCAGTTTCATAAGTTCAGTCTTTGTGGTCTAATTCTAAGCTACGCATGGCACTTTGAATTTGTGCTCAAAACTTTTTCTAAATGTTATGGAATTCTTATTTATTGCTATCCAATTAGAATATGGATGAACACAATAGAATAATGAGATTCTGATAGTTAGATACCAAATAATAGTTGGAACCCTAGAAATAAGATTTAAAAAAAACTAAAGGTCTAGAAAACCAATTTAAACTGTGAGATTCTGTTCACATCAGCGTTTCTTAATTTCGTTATTCTCCATCATAGGAGCAGATGAGCAACATTAATCTCTTCTAACCGTGGCCAAGTTTGTTTATGAGCTTAGGCTTAATCTTCTTCCAAGTGGCATAAGTATTTTTATTTTTATTTTTCCACTTGTTGTTTGTCAGGCGAGTTGCAGTTTTGAAAGGATAGTATACTGAAAAACAGGGAAAAAATTAAAAGTGAAGGGAATTAATGTAAAATACCCATTTCCACCATTGTTTTTTGATTTTGCTTTTATGGTGTTCAATGTGTGGTAATGTTGAGGGAGGGCAGTAATGACCCTTCACGGTTGACCAAGTGAGTGTCAAATTATTATGCTACAAGGTTGATTGCGCAGTCCAATAAAAAACCAGACGGAGGCAAAGCTTTGTATGGGGGGATTCAAGAATCTCTAACCCAGTTTCTTTCTACTTAGAATTTTATATTGTTTCGAGTTTATTAATATCCAATCACCTTCAGCCATACTACAAGCTTGAACCAATGTTAGTACAATTATTACTTAAATACACATATGGTCATATTATTGTTAGTTCGGTGCATGGTGGAAAGTTACAAGGTTGTACATCCCGGCTCAGACTAGCTAGATAACAGGAGCTGGGTGTCTCATAGAATGTTCCTGAGAGAAAAGGTTAGTGTCGGAAAGTTGCATGTTAATCAAGAGGAAAGAAGGAAAGAATGTATGTTATGCAAAGAGTATAATAACATGATTTTGAAGCAAGCAGACAAAATGGAGTTGCCATAGCATGAATATCAATATGTCCTTTACATTTCCCCCCTAAAAATTATGTTATTATCAACAATAGAGGTGCTTTCCCAGGGTCATGGTTTGAGCCTGAGGGACATTGGTCTTCACCCAATTAGTGCCCTTGTTACCAATTAAGGCTGTCACGGCATGTCCATCCCCCCTTGTCCGTTGATATAATCATAAAGCTCTGATATTCAGATGTGAAGTTGGTCGGGGCAAGCGGGTAAAGGTCATCATTCCCTTGCCATCCAGGTCCTCAATGCTGGTTACATCTGGGAGGTCCGTGTATAGTAGCACTGGATGTTGGTTGACAGCGTTCTCCTTGCTCTCTGATGATTGGCAGGTTTTCCTCATGCAAATTGGGATACAAGAAAAGACTAGTTTTAGTAAAACATATATTAACAAGATGCAAGCAGCAATATGCAACACTCCTTGTAATATTCCAGCAATCCATCAACCAATCCATTTAAACCAATTAGCAGGATTTAAAAAGGAAAATGTATCAGACCACCAACTGTCTTTGGTCAATTCATTATGTTTGTTATATTCTTCCCTGAGTTTCCTAATGTCTTCCATTTTAGTCTTTAACCGTATGGTAGAGTCGGGGTCAATATAGTGACAACAGGCTGGGCCTATAACTTGACACATCCCTCCTTGAGCTGCTGTCAAATAGTCCAGCACTAAAGTATGTTGATTAGCTACTATAATAAGTTGATTCTGCTCCGCAACAGTAGTATTAATTACTTCCAATACACTCCAGATCTGGTCATCTAAGTAATCAGTGACTTCCACTAATTTGTCCCACATTTGTGTAACCATAGGGTAGAGGAAGACAGTACTGGCTATCTTATTGGGTATACTCATTTGTACCAAATGAGGTCTTCCTGATGGGCGTAGGGTGTTGTCCTTGGCACGTTTATAGATGGTATGGAGAGGGATGGCTCTAAAATCTACTTTACTATGGGGAATAAGATAAGTGGGTGGAGTTAGCCGGGCCAACGTACAAGTCCCCCCTACTCCAACTGGGAGCCATTTGTACGCATTATTCCCACAGACCCAATATGTGGCTGATGGCAGATCCCATAAAGCAGAGTGCTGTAATACTAATTTATGTACCAAATCGATAAAAACGGTGTTATTTGATAACATACACCATGAAGGCATTTGCCCCAAGGGGCTACAATATCCAACATCCGGATCATGTTGGATCACTAGGCTTATATTCAGAAAATTCATGTTTTACTGCTGTTGGGGTCATCAGGAGCACTTGGTATGGTCCGTCATACAATGGTTCTAGTCCGTGTTTCCGAACATGCCTCTTCACATATACATAATCACCAGGCTTGGGGGGTATGACAACCTTCTGCATCAGCTGGATCTGGAGTAGAAGATGATACTAACACATGAGTGTTAGTTAAGGCTTTGGCAAGCTGAATCACATATTGCCCAACATGATCTGTTTTTTCTGATAATTGTTGTGGAGTAAATCGAGCTATAGCTGGTTGTGACCCAAATAGTATCTCATAGGGTGACAGTTTGTGTTTCCCTATGGGGGTGGTGCGTATGTGATATAGTGCAATGGGAAGGAGCTCAGGCCACTGGGCCGTAGTCTCCTGCATCATTTTGGTCAATTGCCTTTTCAGTGTGCCATTCAATCTCTCCACCTTGCCACTTGACTGTGGATGGTAAGGAGTATGGAGCGCCACTGTTGATCTGATCATGGTAAGTATTTCTTGATATACGCATGTGGAAAAGGCTGGTCCTTGATCACTTTCGATAACTTCTGGGACTCCATACCGGCAAACAACTTCAGAGACCAGCTTCTTGGCAGTGGTAAGGTTGCAGCCTCTACCAATGTATCTTCAGTTGTGATAGCATATCCAGTATGAAACCTGCCAGAGGTGTCAACATATCTGGATTCATCCGTATATAACGTAAGTTCTGGATCATCCAAGGGTACTTCCCCCACTTAAACAAGTGGAGTTGACTCAGCAGTAATTTGTTCCTGACAATCATGTGGTGGAGCCTCTTTCCCCTCTCCTTCAGGTGCTGGTAGCAGGGTGGCCGGGTTGATGGTCGTGCACCGATGTAATTTCACATTTTCTGGCAAAATCAACGAACACTGCAGCCGCAGGTGTCTCTGTGTGGACAGATGTTTAGGTTGCTGTAAAGCCAAAACAGCCGCAATATCGTGTGGAGCATAAATGTGAGTCTCATGTCCAAGGATGATGTCCGCCGTTTTTTCAAGTAACTGCTGTGTGGCGTGAACCGCTTGTAGACAGCTGGGGGAGGCCCTGGCTACCGGGTCCAGATGCGCTGAGTAATAACCAACTGGGCGCTGATTTGTACAGTGTCTCTGCATGAGTACCCCGGCTGCATGCCCTCCCGTCTCAGAGACATACAAATGGAAAGGTTGAGCACAGTCCGAATTTCCAAGGGCAGGGGCTGTCATTATCCTTGATTTTAGTTGCTCAAAGGCTTGTTGCAGCTGTTCTTGTTGGTCCTTGTTGTTTACATCAGCCAGAGTGTCTTCTTTTAGCGCATCATATAGGGGTTGCATCAGACGTGAGGTGTCTGGGATCCATTGTCTGCAATATGTACATAGTCCAAGGAACTGTTGCCGCTCTATGGGATCTTTTGGGAATGGTAGTAAGTAGCTGGCCGTCTTTCTTTCTTCTGTGAGATGTCCGGCACCCTGAGTAAGGCAGTGGCCTAAGAAAACCACTTGACCGAGGCAAAACTGAAGTTTCGAGGCTGAAACTCGACAATTCAGTTTTGCTAGATGCTTGAGGAGGCTAACACTGGCCCTGATGGACATTTGCTCGTGAGTCTCGTGGGCCGGGCATCCTATTTCTGGATTGATCAGCCAACTTATCCTGAGCCCATATTTTAAGGGCTTGACAGAAGTCAACCCCACTCTCATACGTATTGGCGTCTAATGCTCTGTCACACACTGATCATGATGATCTTCCTCATACACATTCTGGGTGTAGTGTGTATTGCGGCCTGTATTCCGGGTGTGCCAAGATGGCCGCCACCAGAAGGAAGCACACTACAGGAATGGTGTGTTCCACTAGGAAACAGCACACCCACTGACATCTGGTCAGAGGCCGGAGGTGATGCAATGGGTGTAGTAACATGGCCACTGCAGGATGAGGATGGGGCACTAGGAGTGGCTTGGGTAGTAGCGAGGGGTGGGCCTCTTGGACGGGGTGCGTGACATGCAACACAATAATCTGCTAACAATGGATTCTGCTGACCACAATTAGTACAGGTCAATTTCCCCCCCCCCCCCCCCGTCCGCCATTATCGGGCGGTGGCTGGAGAGCAGTATCTTTGTAATAGACATAACATGGCATCTTTCCCTTATTGTCTGTATTTTCTTCCTCCACCCACCCTTCTTTGACAAATTCTCTGCTGTTCTATACCAAGCCAAAGCTGTTTGTAACAATCCTTTATCTTTTAGCTTGCCCTTTTTCTTCTTCATAATTAACCGGCCCTTATCTGGTAGCTCGCATATTTTAGTTAACTGTTTAAGTTTCTGCACATACTTTTTCTCTTCTTTCGATAAACTCAGCGCAGCCTTTTTTTCACATCAGCTTCATCTTGTAGCACAAAACAGCCAATCTTTGTTACAGCGCTAGATAATTCTCCCTTCTTGACATAAAGATAATTGAAATAACCAGGCTTCATCTCCTCCTCTATTTCAACATACCCCTCACCACAAATCTCATGTGCAACTTTCCTAAACTTCTCAGCGTCTTCCAACAATCCACAGTCAACTAATCTACCCCTTTTCTGCCGGATGCCTTCATCCCACAATGTATGCTGAAGTCTCCCTTCCACGGGAAAGTTTAACACCTTAAACACTTTTGGTGCATTCCTAAATGACCTTTTCCCTCTCATCCGACCATGATAGTCATCACATCCTCTCCCTCCTGTGGGGGAGACAGTCTCTTTCTGCTCCACAGAAACATTGATTAAACACTGCACTGCTGCCTTTTGACTGACAAAAGATCCTTGATTTGTGCACAGTACGAGTCCGGCCGGCCTCAGCTGCTGTTCCACTGACTTCACCCCTCCCGTCGGGGGAGTCACGTACGGCTCAGATGAAAAGAGGAGAGCTCTCGTCCGCAGCTCTCCGTACACAAGATATAGTTATATCTGTGTGCGTGTCCTACCCAATATTCGATCACCTGCCGTGACTGAACCTAACAGTGTTCAGTCTCCTAAGGATCTTTGTCAGAAGTTAAGGAAGATTCATACAATATTCACTTGTCAATCCGAGGTGGTATTGTTTTAAAAGTTATCAATATCAGACCCCTAATGGGACTACACCCCTATAATCTCACCTCTGACTATATCCAACCAGGAGATATTGCAAACAACCACGCACCACATGGAAACCACGCCAAACGGTCAGTATCACTAGTAAAGAACTCGTGCACGTACCGTGGCTTTTGTAGTGGATGATCAGTCCCAATTCCAGTGGGGGAGGTCGAAAGCAAGTCTCTCTTTGTGGACGTCCAGGGGTGGTGGGGCGTCCCTGGTTAGGGATCCGAGTCATGGCACCAAGCTGTTGAGGGAGGGCAGTAATGACCCTTCACGGTTGACCAAGTGAGTGTCAAATTATTATGTTACAAGGTTGATTGCGCAATCCAATAGAAAACCAGACGGAGGCAAAGCTCTGTATGGGGGGATTCAAGAATCTGTAACCCTGTTTATTTCTACTTAGCATTTTATATTGTTTTGAGTTTATTAATATCCAATCACCTTCAGCCATACTACAAGCTTGAACCAATGTTAGTACAATTATTATGGAAATACACACATGGTCATATTCGTTAGTTCGGTGCATGGTGGAAAGGTACAAGGTTGTACATCCCGGCTCAGACTAGCTAGATAACAGGAGCAGGGTGTCTCATAGAATGTTCCTGAGAGAAAAGGTTAGTGTGGGAAAGTTGCATGTGAATCAAGAGGAAAGAAGGAAAGAATGTATGTTATGCAAAGAGTATAATAACATGATTTTGAAGCAAGCAGACAAAATGGAGTTGCCATAGCATGATTATCAATATGTCCTTTACAGTAAAAGTAACTTAGCAACATAATTCTCCACTCCTGGTGAGTCTGGGTTAGTATAAGCATATCCTAAGTCACATTGCATGACTCATTAAAGGGTCGATTTTGCCTAGTAGGATTGCTGCTTCCAATAGGTGGCGCTATAATAGTTCAAGTCCTCTTTACTCTGAAGAGGCAATTTGCATATATCAGCATATCGAAATTGTCCAATTTTCATCTACAAAAATTTTATAATTTTCATTTGTACGGTGGTCAGTATGCAATCTGTTTGGCATCTATATGGCATCGGGTTTTTTTATCACAAGTTATTAAAGGCGCACTCCAATCAACATTTTTATCCTCATATAATTGCTCATTATGCCCTTTTATCCTGCTAATTCTTACATTTTACATTAGGTCTATGACATCACATGATTAAAAACTGACTTGCATGGCTCATCAGTCACTGCAAAAGTCCCTGGCAGGGGAGTGGAAAGAGCAGCTGGGTCAGGAGTTGAAAAGGAGGTTGATAAATGCAGGGACACAAGACTTCCTGTTTCTACATAGAGCATAGAAAGAGAAGAATTAGCCATGTAGAAAGGCAAAATGAGCAATTGTAAGTACACAGTGCTATATAATATGACTGCAATATATTAAGAGGATAAACATCTTTGATGGGAATGCTTCTTTAACATTTACAAGACCAAATACGAACTATCATGTATCTGTAAAAACAGATGCTATACGGATTATCTGTATGTTTTTTTTTTTTTTTTCTGAGTATCGATAGACTTAAATAGGCAAGTTTCATCTGACATATGAATGAAATTTGTACATGTTGTGATTTTTTTAACATGCAAAATCAATCTTTGAAAAAAAAACGCTCATCTGAGCAGCTGAATTGAATTGAATTGGTCCTAGCCAATTTGTTATCGGACAGTACTTGGACCAAAAATAAATTAAATAGTTTGTTTTTTTTCATGGCGGGCTGACATTTTTATTGATACCAGTTTGCTGTACCTACGGACATATTTTATTGCATTCTTCATGAAGGTGTGGCAAAAAAAAAACACAATTGTGGTGTTTTCAATTGATGTGGAGAAGCGACTATGCTGTGCTGACATCTCAAAGAATGATAATGTCTGGATAAGGATTTAGAAACAGAAATGTGGTTTAATCACTACACTACACGTTTCGAAGTCCAACTGAATTCTTCATCAAGTATTCATATATCTTGATCATATTATATAGCACTGTGTATTTACAATTGCTCATTTTGCCTTTCTACACAGCCAATTCTAATTCCTGATGAAGAATTCATGTAGTCAATGTATTCTGTATAAGTTAATTAATTTTATATTTTGATGGATCGAACGTTTAAGTATGTTTCAATACCAAATATGCTTTTGCAATGGGAAAAATAAGGACAATTCTAATTTTTTTATATATTTTTTACATTATTTTTTAATCCTTGTCCTGGGGACAGCCGGGGAATCACACAGATATCCCACCGTTGCCAACAATTTGTCAAGGAACAGCCAGGGGATCACACCATTGCCATGAGGCCACGGCTGCTTTCGCTACTGGGCAGGTTATTGTGCACTTCCCAGTGAATTTATAGTATATACACATCCAGTTCCAATGCATATATCTACTTTGGTACTGTAACTGCCAAGCTCCGCAATAACCCAAGAAAAATTAGCTGCCACCACCAATCGTTTATACACTCGTGACTGGTAACATATGACTTCATGATGCTTCCGGGGTGCGGTTTACAGTGCAAGAGGAACAAAGCTATTACTAATTTTATATATTTAATCTGAAAAGTAGGTAGCGCTTATGAAAATTTGCAAAATATATTACAAAAGGGGACAAGATAATACAGTATATACAATTACATAAAATAAAAAGACATTGAAAAAGGAGAAAACATGAGTATAAAGGCATAAAAGTCATTATTTTATTTCATGAAAATTACATAAAATTTATATAGTATGACATCACAAAGAGGGGGTATAAAGTGCAAGGTACCGGGTATAGTAAAGACACATGGGCGATGGGCCAAAAATATATCTCCATATGGATATTAATGGTGGGTGTGGGATATTATGTCATGGGAATTACCACTTCTGATAAGCTGCTTTAGCCAATTAAAGCCCTAGCGAGCTGAAGTATACGGGCAATCCCATATCACACATCACCTTTCCCTAATTCAAACATGGGTAACACTCACCAAGAGATAAGAATTGTAGAGCCCTCAGACCACTGTGACCATAGTGAGATTGCGGTGATGATAACAACACGCCCCGACATGCGTTTCGCCTATCTTTCTCAAGAGGCGCATGTCAGCAAGCGCCAGAAGGACCTTCTTTGAATACGCCCATTAGTGATCATGTGACTGCGAGTCAGGGAATAGCCCACTGGAGGCAAGCGGCGCGTGCGCCCGGAGTCACGCCCCCCCGCCGCATGAGCCCAGGCCGTCATGCCCCAGGCGCGCCCCCGCGAGCGCGTCAAATGACGCGCTCACAGGAATGCGCCAGGGACAGAGAGATGGTGGGGCCCGGGCACGGAGGAGTGGAGGACCGCGGTGCACGTGCACAACCCCCAGAGGTGGGTGATAGTGACATAAGCCACTGCAAATCCCAATATCAGGGAAAGAGCAAGATGATAAAAAGGGGGGCAGCCCCCAGTATAATACACTTAGGCACTCAAAAATGAGGAGTACATGGTACGGATGCATGCGCGCACATGCAGCAAGTACATGAGCACATACGAATCAGCACCACATACAATAAGAAATAATAACATAGGACACCCCCATAGGTATCAGGTGTGCACTAATCGGACAAAAAAACAATAAAAATATATGTTATGAAGTCAGCAGTGTCCAGTAGAATAAACAATTGAAAATGGCTCAGAGAGGAGTGCTCCGATTAAAATGGTGACGTCCTACAGCAAGCTCAGTCTATCAGTACTGAACAATGATTATAATTCAGAACCTGTTTTTATTAGGTAGAAGTCACTTCCACATACCTTGCCCCAGATGGGGCTGGCCAATGAGATGAGGCTAAGTCCCAAAATATTATGGGATCCCCGATCTTCAGGATATCTGACAATCTGGAGGTCTCTGTCGGATATTAATGCCATATTTCCAATCATGATTTTAACTTTCTGTAGATAGGAAACATGGAATATATATCATTATCCATCTGGCTGATATTTATTTGGGGCTAATGCGCAGACCACATAAGTGATGCAAGTAAATGCATTATGTTCACCACGACGCCGAACCAAAAATATGTCTCCCATAACTAAAGGACCAACGCCTGTCACAAAAAAAACAATATTCATAACTGGAATTCGGTTCCAAAGAGTCTGCTTGTAGTTCTTTTGAACATAGGAAGCACAGGTGCTAAAAGTGTCTCATCCTAGTCTTTGCAGCCTTTGGTATAGACTTCATGTGTGCGCTCCATCGTATAAACCGCTTCAATTACCTGTTCACAGCAGGAGATCAGAACTTAACATGGGTCATGTGGAGTGTTTAGCGTGCTAGCTCTTTTTCCCTTCAGATTATGGTGAAGCCATGCTTCAATATTCAATATAAGGGTGACACATCCCCTCTCAAGAAATTGGTCCCCTCATGAGGACTTCAACCTGTGATCTTTTCATCACTTGTTTTATACACTGCAATAACACAGTAGTGTATTATATAGAAAAAATGACAGTCCCTTATGAATCTTAGCCTTTAGCTGGGCTTCACAGGAGGACTAAGGTGGCAGTGATGGAGTCCTTTAACAGTCTTCTGGCTACCATGACAACCCATCCTCAACCCACAATTACATTCTCTACATGCCATTGTCAATGATTGACAGTGACATTTAAATGGTAATACACCAGAGATCAGAACAAGCACCGGTTGCTGCTGTTATAGCAGATTCCAGCTGTGTAACACAACCGGCATATGTTGGGTATAGTGTGGGCTCAGCTCTAACGCGTGCTCCAAACATGTCGACCCAACATAAGACATTCTATTACATCCTATGCTAAGAAGGGGTTAATAGAAGTGCCAAAATGGACCCCATTGATCATAATAGGGTCCATCAGCTTTCCATAATGATGTCAGTCCCTTTAACCAACAAAATAGTGTGTCACTTTTTATGGGATCTGCGATGGACACAGATGTGAACAGAGCCTAATGTCTACCTCTTATAGGAGCTAATACAAACATTATAACATGATGTTAGTAATAAGTTTTGAATGTGTTTTCTTTCAACAATTGAATTTTTATACCTCACTTAAAAAGCAGTTTACAAATCAAGTTAGAGCCAGGGCAAGGCAGCCCTCATTTCTGTGGCCAGCATCCTTGGACCCAGCAACTTGGGCCTAGTAAGCAAAAGAAGTGTCCAGAATGCCAGGCTGAAGATGTTGGCTGCAGAAATGAAGATTGCTATAATCCGGCTGCCACAGAGGAACATACTGGACGCCAGACCAGAGCAGCACCGATCTTTTTCTCAAATTTGTAGTGAAACAATTTTTGTGCTAGAAAAGAAATGTTTAGTTGAAATTTTTAGTTTAATTTTAAGCAAATTGAACTTCACATCCAACAGGGTTTTGCTTGGCTAGTGATCTATATAGAATACATTTTTAGAAATATACCTTTGCTTGTGTCACATATATTATTTAAAGGTAATAAAAAAAAACATTGATGTTCATATCTAGCAAGGAAGCCTTTTATCACAGGGCCCTCGGGCAAGTTCAAGACAATCTCCTGTATATAAACTGATTGTATCTTCAGCTGTTGGTATGTCAGGTATAGTTCAATGTGAAATAGCTTTATGCTTCAATGACTGTGCACAGTAACTGCAAAATACTTGCTCCCTTGTTCAGCTTCCAGCTCAGATCAACCGACATTTGTTCCCATTTGTCTCCATTTATGTAACTCTAATTCCAGATGATAGACACTTCGTGTTGCTTTTTTTTTTCATTTTAACAAATTGTCTTACTTTTGCTTGAGTACATTAGATTTTTTTTACTAAAAGGAGTGTCTCGGGTATTTTTGCTTTATTTTGATTTATTAGATTTACATATGTAAAAGAGAAATTATTTTTAGAGGGTTGCCCAGGATTAGAAAAACATAGCTGCTTTCATCCAGAAATAGTGCCATACTTATCCAGCTCCTTTGAAGTGAATAGGGGTCAGGAACAACTTGTACCACACACACTTTGTGGATAGATGTGGTGCTGTTGTAGGAAGAAAGAAAATATATTTTTCCCACCGCCATATTAAAAATACATACTTTATTCCTGTATTATTTGTGTAAAACATGGCTGAGTTTGTTTTATGTATGGCTGCAATGAACCAATTGGCATGGAAATGTCATAAACCTTTCCAGTCTCCAGGAAGTGATAGAATACAACTTCCTCCAACAGAGAAAAGAAAGATGATGCATGCAGAGCATTACCTCGGTCTATAGTGTTGATATCTTGCCTTATTCAGGCCTCCAAGCAGAACAGCAAAGCTGTCATAAAACTCCAGTTCTTGGATAACTCTGTCCCAGTCTACACTGCAAAGTTAAATAGTGCGCTTTATGCAACAGAAAATGTCCTTAAATTGCCCTAGTGCTGAGTGTAAGCATCAGAATAATTCATATATATATATATATATATATATATATATGTATATGTATGTAAGAAAAAATTATAGAATAGTACAGAATTTTCCCATACTTTGGGCGCTCTAAAGGGAACCTGTCATGTCAAAAAATGCTATTACCCTGCAGATAAGGGGTTAATCACTATGCACCAAGCGGTGACTGAAGCTGCGCTGGCACACCTCTATGACTGAAAGCCAAAGACTGCTGGGAGGAATAAAGTTAATTTCCTCTTGGTAGCCGACTGTAAGTGCAGCAGCCGCATGGCTTTAGAACACTATTACTCTGCAAAATAACCCCATATCTGCAGGTTAATAGTATTTTTCGCATGACAAGTTCCCTTTAATCATGATTTATCTGTGCGTGCTTCATTATTATGTATATTACAGATGTGAAAACATTTTTTTATTTTTGTTTTTCAGGGCAAATTATGACATCAACATCTAAAGGCATCTTTCGACCATTTCTAGTTGTCTGCATCGTGTTGATTTGCTTCACGGTATGTTTACTGATCTATGTCAAACCAACAAACAACTGGATCTCCAGTCCTATAGAATCGGCTAATTCTATGCTAAAAATGAAAAATATTTTCTCCACTAAAAAAGATTATTATAATGATACTATCATTCTTATTTGGGTTTGGCCATTTGGGCAAACATTTGAGTTGCAGTCCTGCGAGGCTCTTTTTAATATCCATGGGTGCCATCTGACTACTGATCGTGCTATCTACAACAAATCCCATGCAGTGCTAATACATCATAGAGATATCAACTGGGATCTTACCAATCTGCCATTGCAAACAAGGCCACCCTTCCAGAAATGGATTTGGATGAACCTCGAATCTCCAACTCATACTCCACAAAAAAGTGGCATTGAACATTTATTTAATCTCACGTTGACCTATCGGCGTGATTCAGACATTCAAGTGCCTTATGGCTTTATGGTCGTAAGCACAAAGCCCTTTGAATTTGAAGTGCCAAGCAAAGATAAATTGGTCTGCTGGGTTGTAAGCAACTGGAATCCAGATCACGTTCGAGTAAAGTACTATAACGAACTCAACAAATACATTGAAATTCTAACCTACGGCCAGGCATTTGGTGAATACTTGAATGACAAAAGCTTGATTCCAACCATCTCTACTTGTAAATTTTACTTGTCCTTTGAAAACTCTATTCACAAAGACTATATAACTGAAAAACTTTACAATGCGCTACTTGCTGGATCTGTGCCCATTGTGCTAGGACCTCCAAGAGAAAACTATGAAAACTACATACCAGCAGATTCTTTTATTCACGTTGAAGACTTTCTCTCTCCGAGAGAGTTGGCAGATTATCTGTTAGTGTTGAACAAAGATACTGAGCGGTACCTGGCATACTTTAACTGGAGGAAACATTACACCGTGAACTTGTCCCATTTCTGGGAATCTCATGCTTGCCTAGCATGTGACCATGTTAAAAGACATCAGGAATACAAATCTGTCAGTAATTTGGAGAAGTGGTTTTGGAACTAAACCCCTTCTATCATATTTGAGCACTTTCTGGGAAGACATTACAACAGTTACTTGCATCAAGATAAAATGTAGTGCTTTGTTTCACCTTTTACTGCTCTGTTGAATGCATAATTTAACATAAACTTTGTCAGACACGAGCATCAGAATCATCATTCCCTGACACTCCATATGTAGCAGCAGTTTCTGTGAATTTCCTTACTAAGTGTTAACCATTTTTACATAACACCTTTTTAAAGAACTGAGTCTCCATATTACTGTATGTAGCAGACTGGGATCCCCATCATTTCCACTCGATTGTCCCGAAATCAAGCTGGAGGTCATACTGGCAGATATCATATGAAGTGGTATATTACAATTGTATATGTATATTGTTGAGGTGGAAGAACTAAACTATTTACTGGGTGAGAAAGCGGAAATGTGTAACTTTACTCTTTAACAGATTTTCCATTTCATTGAAACGCAGTTTTCAGTTCTGACAAGTCATCTTCATCCAAGATCAGCTGAGCCTGCAAGTAACACTTTTAAGCCATTCTCACCCTTGAAACAATCTCACACGTGGTTCTGTATTTAGGAGTCTCACTTTTACGATCATATTGATCTGATGTGCTGCTATGTTTGTTTTAGACTCACACGCTATTTTCAATATTTTTTTTAAATGAAGAATGATCTTTATTTTCTTATAAGTAATTATGAACATCATCACCCTCCTATGTTGTCATTGTGAAAAATGGAAGCATTTTTTGAGGCTAGCCTATGGCAACCAACTGGGCGTAATGGCTCTTTGACAGTCGTGGCATACACTGGATGCCTATGAGAATTTACAAAAGGCATTGCCTTGATGGTATCGTATTTGTCACTTAGACTACCATTGCTTTAATAGGCAAAGTGATGTGATCTACAAGTGTATTATATTGTACAATGAGGAAGCAGTACAGATTTCCGCACAAACCCTGTACTTTGAGTAATGGTGGATAGCAAACACAGAACATTTCTTCCAGTTTATCCTTTGGAGAAAAACATTATTCATTTTCTGATTTAAATTATTATTCTGTATGATGGATTACCATAGAGATTTTAAAGTGGTTTTACTTGATCAGAATATTGAAACCTATTCTTCATATAGGCCATCAATATCCGATCGGTGGGGGTCCGACTCCCTGCCCTCCCTGAATCAGCTATTTGAAGGGGCATTTGGTGAGCGCTGTGGCCTCTTTTTATGTACAGAGCAGAAGCAGGAGTGAAATACACTTTGGGATACTGGGCATTGTGCTCTATATATTGTGCAGTGGCATAATTTGAAGCTTGTGGGCCCCAGTGCAAAATCGTCAATAGGGCCCCCAACTACCACAGGCTTTTAATAGTATTGGTCTTCTCATAGGGCCAAAGAGACCTTTTGGCCCATCTTAGCTCCAGGACCTAAGTTCAACTACAAGCCCCTGCACCCACTAGTTACGCCCCAGGATACTGTGACAACATGGCGTTTGGTGGGTAACTCAGCTGATGTAGTGATTTTTTTAAGTACTATGTTGTTTCTCTATTTGGGACTTTTTTATAACATTTACCCTAATTTGAAATTTTTAATTATGGTGAATTGTGAGATATGATGGATGGATATTTATAATTTGAAGATGTCTTACCAGATAATGCACACTGCCTTATAGGATTTTTAATGTGTGTTTTTAAATTATCTGTCACTTGTGTATTATTTGTTGTTAATTAGGTTTTCTTTTGGGGGGGGCATTCCTTGTATTATTTGAAATGAATTATTGGTGTATGGCGCTATGGTTATTGGTTTACAATGGAGCAGAAGGGGCTACAGTGCTTATCGAATTCTGCGACCACTTCAAACAGCTGATTGGCAATACCCCCACCAATTGGATATTGATAACCTGTCCTAAACATGGGGCATCAATATTGTGAGCCTGAAAAACCCCTACAAATGCTGATGTTTAGTCAATATAAACAATCAGTTGTATGAAATCATTCAGGATTTCTGCAGATAACAGTAAGGCTCATTTACAGATATGCAGGAGCACAGAATAAATGCTATTCTTCATTGCTACTGCTCATTTTGCACTGACGCAGTTTTTTACGTAGATACAGTACATGATAATTTTTGTTGCTTACATATCACATCAATGGTTTAAAAACTGCACACTGGAGGGCTTATATTTCCCCCACAAAATCAGAAGTAATCCCCAGCACTCTTTAAAGACCTGTACACTCCTAATGTCAAAGTATAACAACTGGAACATAAATGTAGATAAAGAGGGCTGTAGGTTTCTCGACATTTTACATAAAATGTGCCTTACTGTTTCTGTGGAGCAGTTCTCATGTCTGTCCTTTACTGTTTTATTTTGCCATAGGCAGATGTCAGCCAGATACGATAGTCACATTGACAACAAAGTCGATAGTTGTAACAGTGAGACAGGTAAAAAGTAGAACGAAACTGGATTTTACCTAGAACAACTTTCTCTTTAAGGTGACTAACTGTACAAGCCTCATCTATAAATTTGGCCAGCAACTGATTCAATATTGCACTATAGCACTATAGGGTTCTACATGATTTGTGAAGCTGCAAAGACAATGAGTAGCTATAACCAGGGCATAAGTATACCTAGTATAGGGGTTGCAGTCACACCCGGGCCATGGAGCCTATTGGAACCTAAAAGTACCTTATACTCTAAAAGATCTGTGATAGTTGGGGGCCCAGTGAGAGATTTTTCATTGAGGCCTACAAGCTTCAGGTTACACCACTGAGGATGATAATGGTGTACCATAGCATAACGATAAGTTCTCTTCACAGCAGTTACTTGTCATATATTCTGACGTCACCATTGTAGCAAACAATTTACTGCCATGGTTACATATCCATGTATTACACATGATTGTGGAGCCAAAGACATAATGGGGAACCATGACACAAGTGACATACATAATTGTATCTACTGACATCTTCACTGTGGTTGGAAATTGGCAACATGTCATCATATGTCCATGTACAACATGTGACCATCCTGCCAAAGCCAGAAATTCATTTTTAGGGCATAATGGGCATTATTCTTAATGCTTTATTCCTGCTATTTTGTTTTATGTGACTTGACTATTTTCCGTCCACAATGTCATTATAACATTCACTTTGATGCAGAACACTTTGCCAAGTCTAAGAGCTGCAGGCTAATCCCAAGTTATGTTCTGCTACTCAACTCTACAAGAGAACTGGGCAACATTATTTTTTTATTCCATATAGCAGATGCAGATTTTAACTAAAGTATTTGTCTACAATATAGGTATAATGGATTACTGAGCAGCTTTACAAGCAAGCGTGCATTAAAGGGTATATGTCCATTCACTATGATAATTCGAACACATTATATATGTACCGTGTAACTTTGATTTGACATCAAATATTTTTCTTTTCATCTATTCACAGTTTTTCCAATTTGAAAACTTCAAAAGTTTTTCTTTTTCTGCATTTCTTTCAGATGTAACCAACTGAATGTTGAAAAAGCACAATTGATTCGCCACATTTGCAGTTAGGGACAAGTCATTTATTTAGTATTTTTACTGTGTTATTATGAAACAGAATGAACTGAACATGAATATGTTGACGAAAAAAAAGATGTTCCTTTGGAAATGTGGTTTTATATAATTTATTTAAGGAAATGTTCTGGATAAATGATTAAGCTACTAAAACACAAAATGGTCATATCTAAAGTACTTGCAGATGAAAAGCAATAGGCTTGCCAGTGAGCACCAATGTAGATATTTTTTTATGTATTCTACCCTAATGCGCAATATGATAGCTGAGACCTGATTGGGTGCTAAGGTATGCAACATGGTCTTGTATATTGAATATTTATATTAACCTATTTATTAGAGTAAAAAGAATCATGCTGCCCTGGTCCTGCATCCAGTCCAGTCCTCCATGGCAGCTGGACTAGTGTAGTTTACACTTTGATATTTGGCATTTCGGCCTGGCATCCTGGGTGTCTCTAGTGTTTACTAGGTCCCGCTGCATCAAGACATCATTGCATGAGGCACATTATGACATCATGTAAGGCCTTTTAACTTGGCCTCATATGACATCGCAGGACCTAGAAAATGCTAAAGGTGTTCAGCATGCCAGCCATAGAAGTTAAGACACCCCAGGTCCAGTGCCATAGAAGACAAGATTAAAGGTTGGACCAGGGCAACACAAATCGTTTTGCTCAACTCTACTATTTATATATGGCTGATAAGTTATCATACTTATCAAGGAAAAATGGAAAAGTAAATCATGTATGTGAGTTCCGCTGATGTCACGTCAAGTTCCGGCTGCAGCGGGGTGTGACCAAGTGACGCGCTCCCCCTGATTGATGGGTTGTGGACGGGGTTTCACCGTACGTCACAGCCCAGCATCCACCGCACGTTGTCCCAACGAATGCTGGGGAGAGGGAAAGCGCACAGTGGATGCTGGGCTGTGACACACGGTGAAACCCCGCCCACAGCCCATCAATCAGGGGGAGCGTGTAACTGGGTCACACCCCGCTGCAGCTGGAACTTGACGTGACATCAGCGGATGTCAGAGCCGGCTGCAGCCGGGGTCACGTGATGTCTGTGAGTAGTCAGCGATAGCGCCGCTCACAGGCAAGAATGACAGTACAAAGTACTTACAAAAAATCTTATTTACACTGTTTACATCAATGGGGCATTCTATATATTAGTTGACAACCTCTTTGATTTTTCCCATGACTCCAAAGGGATTGTACCAAGTTTGGAAGTTATTCCCTATCCATATAAGAGGGGTCCAACCACTGCGACCACCACTGACCACAAGCACCAGGGCTCTGAAAAGCAACTTGTGAATGAGTGGTGGTCGATCATGTGCACCTCCTCTCTATTCTTAATTGGAAGTGCCAAAGACCCGCCAAATTATGAGCTTGGCTATTTCCGGCAGTCTCATTAAGAATGAATGGAGCTGACGTGCACATGATCAACCACCCACTCCATTTATGTTCTAGGGATCCAAACTTGGTACAACCCCTTTAATGTTCCTCTAGAGCAGGACTTCTCAAACTTTTTCTACTCTGGTATCTCACCAACTAAGATAATGCCTCTTCCTCACTTTACTGACCAGTATGATGTCTGGGCCTCACTACCTGATAGAAGTCAATACTTAAATTTAAAAAAGTTCTAAATTTTTCTTATTTTTGTATTTTTAACCTAGTAGTACATTAAAGTAAGTGCAGAATTATGAAGCTAAAGTAAAGAATGTTGCAATCAAAGAAAGATCTGTGCAGGATATGATCAAGTACATGAAAACTGCCTCCTCGGCTGTGTCTCCCCACAACTATGGTGTGGCCTCACTGGGGCGACCAGCTGCATAGTACATAGTTTGAAAAGCTCTGATCTAGAGGGTAAATTGTTCTTGCACAGAGTATCCGACGCAAAAAATTGTTCAAAAAATGATACTAAGTCAGATATCTAGCCATAATGGCTCATGCACTTGGTCATTGAACTGTTCTGTGCATGAGCTGCATATTCCTGTGAGAAATGCATGTGCTGAAATGGGGGTCCATATGCAGCCTAGTAAGTGACAAATCACTAGAATCAGGGTCTCTGCCCCAATATCAGGCTGCTCTCAGGTTACATAACAACAAGTTCTGACATATTCCCTTAACGTGTATCACCCATCCAGCGGATAGTTGATTGCTAAAGGCTCCATCACCACTATGACCCCCAGCAATCATGAGAACAGTGGTCCCGATCTTCCACACTCATTGATCTTTACTTCAGTTGATAATGAATGGATGGGCATGCATGTACTTAATTGCTACTGCTCAATTCAGTCTATACGTCTGCCATAGGTAGCCAAATATATTGGCTATATCAATCAGTAGCAGAGACATAATTGTATAGCATCAATTATGCATGACCATGCCAATCTATTCAATATTGACCACAGTATGGAGCAATGAAGTATCAGGACTACCAGTCTTCTGATTAATGGGTGGTATACCCAAGTATTAGACATTTATCACTTATCCTGTGGATTTATTACCTATCTTAAGGTTCTTCCATGACATCAGTTTACTGAGCCCTAAGTCTGACTGCCTATTTGGAAAGTTGGACAATGACTGTCTAAGCCAGATTAAAACTGTATCATAAGCAATAACAACATAAAAAGTAAAGTACTAGGCCCCGGCATCTTCAGGAGTCATGATGTTTCATTATGCTGCTTTAGATGAAAAGTGGCTTGAATCTTCCTTAGAGAATATTTTGGCTTCTTTTGATCTGGAAGGGCTGCGGGAGAACAAATATCCCCTGTTTGATGTGCATGAGGCACTAGAAAAATCTATTTCTTTCCTCATACATATTGGTCGATTACTTGGTAGCAGCACAGTATGAAGTTTACAGTTAAATGAAAATGAGTTGCTTAAAGTTCAATTATTTTCCTTTTTGGCCAGAAAAAAATATGCCAGAGCCTATTTCGTCTCATTTTGCTGTAAGAAAGCTGACATCTACTGAACATTTAAATGATTTGCAAAGTACCAGTCATTACTGCTCCTGAATATGAGTCTGCCATCTTCTATCTTCTAAATAAGGTCCTGTATCTTTTATGAATTGGTCTCAGTGCCAGTGTGCTGAACGTGACCTAGTTTTGTAGATGAGTGTACACATAAATGGCCTCTTTAAAGTGTCATTTATTTCCAAATGATTTGTTGTTGTGCTGTTTAGAGAAAGGCTCGTCATTCTGGGTAACATGAAGGAGGTATTCAATAATTCTTCAGAGCACAAAATAACAGCATACCATCTGCCACCTAATTATGGTCACTACCGGCTAAGCAAGTCTGCTCCATCCTAGTTATTTTCTCCAAACAGAGCATTAAGGGCATCATGTTATTGTTGACTTAAAGGGATAATGTCTCTTCCAAAAAAGCTGTTTACCTGCGGATATCATGGCAATTTGCAGGTAAATCGTGTTTAAATCATATCTGGGTGCCTTTTTTGAGCAGGGAGGAAATGCACTTATATTCTCCCTGCAGCTGCTTGCTTTCATTCATCGAGGCGGTTCAAGGTGCTGTATACTCCCCTGCATATTGATTGACAACAGACACACTGGCAATCAAAATGCAAGGGAGTGATTAAAGCACGCTCACTGTATAATTAGCAGTGATTCTATCTACACCCTGTACCGCCCCGAAGACTGGAAGTGAGCAGCTGCAGGGAGAATTTTACTTCATTTTCTCCCTGAAGGCGCTACTCTAGTAAGCCTGCCAGACATGATTTAAACACTATTTACCAGATTTCCTCTATATCTGCAGGTAAATTAAATTTTCGAGATGACATGTTCCCTTTAAGTCATCTCTACAAAAAAATTCAATTTTATAATATAATAAGGCTAAGCCTTGCGGTATAATCTCTCCATGAGTGTAAGTACATGATGGCATTTTTGATACGCTCCACACTGTTTAGCCTGAACTTATTAGTATTTATTAAAAGAAAATAAATTAGTCAGCCCCCTTTTTTGCACACAAAGTGATTGACTGCAAGGATTTTGGGTGATATGTAATCACACATATATTGGGCTTTATAGTGGAATGCCTATTACAGGCAATAGTTTTTCTTCATAGCTCTGCAAAGAAAGCTGCTGCCTAAAAGAGAATATTGTACCTAAAACTGTTTTTGTTGCCTGCAGCAACCAATCACAGTGCAGCTTTCATTTTGTATTCTGTTCTCGAAAAAAGAAAGTTGTGCATTGATTGGTTTCTATGGACAACAAAAATAGCTTTTCGTTCATAGATTCTTCATAAATCTGACCCATTGTTTTCTTCTAAATGCAAATTAACCATTGTACAGTAATGGACCTGCTGACAAGGAACCATTATCAAAAATTTAACAGGCACAGCAATGAGTGGAAGAAGTACTGAAATTAAGTGAGCAGATTTTTTTGTACTGCATAACAAAATGGACCTAATAACAGAAAAAAGGGAGCATTAAAGGGAATGTGTCACCCCCCTGGGCGATATCAGACCTCTACTATGGTCATACAGGTGATAGTACAGTCATGGCCAAAAGTTTTGAGAATGACACCAAAATTATATTTTCACATGATCTGCTGGCCTCTGGTTTTTATTAGTGTTTGTCTGATGTTTATATCACATACAGAAATATAATTGCAATCATATTATGAGTACCAATAGGTTATATTGACAGTTAGAATGAGTTAATGCAGCAAGTCAATATTTGCAGTGTTGCCCCTTCTTCTTCAAGACCTCTGTAATTCTCCCTGGCATGCTCTCAATCAACTTTTGCACCAAATCCTGACTGATAGCAGTCAATTCTTGTATAATCAATGCTTGCATTTTGCCAGAATTTGTTGGTTTTTGTTTGTCCACCCGTCTCTTGATGATTGACCACAAGTTCTCAATGGGATTAAGATCTGGGGAGTTTCCAGGCCATGGACCCAAAATCTCTATGTTTTGTTCCATGAGCCATTTTGTTATCACCTTTGCTTTATGGCAAGGTGCTCCATCATGCTGGAAAAGGCATTTTTGGGCGCCAAACTGCTCTTGGACGGTTGGGAAAAGTTGCTCTTGGAGGACATTCTGGTACCATTCTTTATTCATGGCTGTGTTTTTAGGCAAGACTGTGAGTGAGCCGATTGCCTTGGCTGAGAAGCAACCCCACACATGAATGGTTTCAGGATGCTTTACAGTTGGCATGAGACAAGACTGGTGGTAGCGCTCACCTCTTCTTCTCCGAATAAGCTGTTTTCCAGATGTCCCAAACAATCGAAAAGGGGATTCATCAGAGAAAATGACTTTGCCCCAGTCCTCAGCAGTCCACTCCCTGTACCTTTTGCATAATATCAGTCGGTCCCTGATATTTTTTTTGGAGAGAAGTGGCTTCTTTGCTGCCCTCCTTGAAACCAGCCCTTGCTCAAAGAGTCTCCGCCTCACAGTGCGTGCAGAAGCACTCACACCAGCCTGCTGCCATTCCAGAGCAAGCTCGGCACTGCTGGTAGTCCGATCCCGCAGCTGAAACAGTTTTAAGATACGGTACTGGCGCTTGCTCTTTCTTGGGCGCCCTGGAGCCTTTTGACCACAATGGAAGCTCTCTCCTTGAAGTTCTTGATGATGCGATAGATTGTTGACTGAGGTGCAATCTTTGTAGCTGCGATACTCTTCCCTGTTAGGCCATTTTTGTGCAGTGCAATGATGGCTGCACATGTTTCTTTAGAGATAACCATGGTTAACTGAAGAGAAACAATGATACCAAGAACCAGCCTCCTTTTAAAGTGTCCAGTGATGTCATTCTTACTTAATCATGACTGATTGATCGCCAGCCCTGTCCTCATCAACACCCACACCTGTGTTAATGGATCAATCACTAAAACGATGTTAGCTGCTCCTTTTAAGGCAGGACTGCAATGATGTTGAAATGTGTTTTGGGGGTTAAAGTTCATTTTCTGGGCAAATATTGACTTTGCAAGTACAGTAATTGCTGTTAAGCTGATCACTCTTTGACATTCAGGAGTATATGCAAATTGCCATTACAAAAAATGAAGCAGTAAACTTTGGAAAAATTACTATTTGTCTCATTCTCAATACTTTTGGCCATGACTGTAAAGTAAATCTATACTTACCTGTATGGCCCATAGCAGAGGTCTGATTGCAGAGAAATCTGGTTTTATAAAGTCTGTTTTCCAGAGGCTTGGTGTCCAGGAGACGCCAAGCAGCAAACCCCTCCTATCTGCTTACTATTCCCCTAAATCGCCGCCTCTGTGCTAAATTACCATATTCCCCCCACCCCTGCACATCACAGGGCCCTGTGACGTGCCCTGCTCTGCCTCCTCTCCCGCATGTGCGCAAAGCGCCACTCCCATGGAGTGCACTTTGTTTCCCTCCGGCCCGGTTTGGCTGCATACTACCAGAGGAGCGGAAGTCTCAGTGACTCACCATCGCACAATACAAGGCTGCGGCGCAGTACGCAGCCAAATGCGAGGGAGGGGAGGCAGAGCAGGGCACGTCACAGGGCCTGTCACAGGGCCCTGTGATGTGCAGGGGATTGAGGGAGTATGGTATGGTAATTTAGCATAGAGGCGGTGATTTAGGGGAATAGTAAGCAGATAGGAGGGGTTTGCTTGGCATCCCCCGGACGTCAAGCTTCTGGAAATCAGACTTTATAAAACCAGATTTCTCTTCAATCAGACCTCTGCTATGGGCCATACAGGTAAGTATAGATTTACTTTACTATCACCTGTATGACCATAGTAGAGGTCTGATATCGCCCAGGGGGGTGACACATTCCCTTTAAAGGGCTGTCAATTTTTTTTTTAAATGTAGTTAAATGTTCTTGAATTATTGGCTTTGATCAGGGGTGGACATGCCATTGGTCCAACCTTTGTAGCCGCACAGAGGCACTAGAAGCAAGGCGGCCCATTTCCACCTCCAAAGCAGATGTGCTACAAGGGGGCGTATACTGTTCTTGCACAGGGGCCCTTTTCTGTCTGTGTCGGACACTGCTTTGGCTACTTCCGACAGTCCCATAGACAATGAATGGATCAAAGATGGAGCATGAGCACCTCATCTCCTATCAAGACAGAGCTCATCAGAGTCCCATTGCCTCCACAGCTCTCCCCTTCCAGCAGTCAGTAAGTTAAGGATGAGGAATAACTGACTATTTTGGGAATAATCCTTTAAAGAATAATAATAACTAATATACTTGCCCTAATTTTCAGCCACAAGCTCTTCTGCCATCAGGTCCACGTGAGTTTGTGGCCAACAGAGAGCAACCCTTCCTGTGTCAGCCTGTGACCAAATCATTGTGATGGTGGCTGACTGACTGCTCATTCTAATTGCTAAGGCAGTCCTTATCTGTCTGTATATCATCTATGACTAAGAGGGTGGCCTACCTATTGAAATTATCAGTCAGCCAGCACCCTTCACACTGCTGTGGCCATGTGCCATGTGTATAAGCATTTGTACATAATTATGTATCTCCATAGTTATAGATGATAAACTGTGATTCCGCAGTCATGCCTGTTTCCTTCCATCTGATTCCTTGATAATCTAAAGACAAAGAAATGATGGAAAGAAGTGAGCAATACACATAACTGCTGGATCAAGAATAATATCTATCGTGTAAATATGGAAACACATGGGTCTGCATGGGAGCTATAGACAAAAAGAAAAAAAATAGTATATATATACAGTTTATATGGTAAGGACTATTTCCAAAGGGTCTCTGTTTATTTAGAGTCACTTTAAAGGGGTATTTCGGGGAGATAAAAAAAAATGGTTCTGTTCCTGCCCTCATAAACTATAAAGATGAGATGGCCAAAGCACTTTTATCATCTTTATAACCCTTGTAATTCCATGTGACAGCAGCTGCTCCTCACTGCTCTCCCCTCCCATGTGGGACATTACTACAAACAGCATTGTACAGCTCCCTGCTGTGAGGGACAGCCAGCCTAAGTAGAGCCAGGACCCCTCTTCTCAGGCTGGCTATCCCTCACAGCGGGGAGCTGCTCACTGCTGTTTGTAGTAATGTCCCTGATGGGAGGGGAGAGCAGTGAGGAGAATCTGCTGTCACAGAGAATTACAAGGGTTATAAAGATAAATAAAGCGCACTGACCATCTCATCTTTATAGTTTATGAGGGCAGGAACAGTACAACATTTTTTTTATCTCCCCAGAGAAGCCCTGTAACGCCTGAGAACAACACTACATTATACAGTACATATAAAACTTACAGTTTGTGTTACCAGTTGCTTTCTTTAATGAATCTCATTACTCTGCAATGATAACTTAGAAAGTTTGACACTATGGCCACTTTGACACATTTATTCGTGTCTTCTGACTCACTGAAAACTGATTAATTGGAGAATAAGTAATAAAAGATTACTGCTGTGAAGTCCTAATAAATATGTAGTCAATGATCTCATTAAAGGCTCCCAAGACTTTACAGATGCAGTTCCCTGACATAAGCACACAGTGTGCACATAGCCTGGATCATTATGCTGCAGCAATTGGGTCCCCAGGAGAAGATCTCTGGGACAGAGGCTATAAGCTTTGATGTCTTTGTTTACATGCAGCATGTCCACAAAGGAGGAACGCCGCATAGACTTCTAATAGAGATATAAATCTCAGTTATTTTGTTCTCAAGGTTTTTACACTGAGATAGGCTAATTCCAGGGTGGAAAATAATATCACAGTATCAGGGTTATGCATGTCATTGACATACCGAGATGACCAGTCCTGTCCTTGCTACTGTCTCCTAGCTTTATCCATGTTTCATAGATCACACTACTACCAGCAAAGTGAATGACATTTTTGAAGTCTTATGCACATGTTACTTATTCTATCCTTCCAGTTTGGATGCAGTTTCACAATTCTTTCAGCATTTTTTCAAGTTTTCACCTATTCTAATGACTGGGGAAAAAAACGCATAAAAAACACCTACAAAAACGCGGCTAAAACGCACGTATTTTATGCTGCGTTTTTCCTGCCAACACTTCAGTATTTGTAGCAGAAATGTCTGAAGCAAATGCTTAACGTATGCACATACCCTAATGCTCACCGCTTACCTGTACTGTCACCGCAGCCTCCTGTCCAGTCCTTCACGCAGCTCCCTCTGGGCTTTCCTTTGGCATTATGCACAACATCTAGTTTCTGCATGGCCCTGGTGCAGAGTGAAGATACAGGTATGAGACCTCATACGTGATGCCAAAGGAAAGAAGAAGCCATAGGGAGCTGTGAGGAGGACCAGACGGGGCTGCAGCAGTGATACAGGTGAACCTCAAATTGACCTTTTTTTTTTTTCACCACTTTTCTCAACCTCTTCAAAGCTGCTAAGTTTCGGCCAGCTACCCATCATTGTGCTGAATGCGCCCAAAGGATATCACAAAAAATTGGATAAGAAGAATCCCAATTTTTGCAAGATTTGAGGTCAATTCAATATACTTTGAGGCCAATTCAATTTACAAATTGACTCATCTCTATCCATGCCTAATTATCAGGTACATTCTTTGGTTCCAGGAGGCTTGGTAAGAAATTATTAGACAATGTTTCTCCCTCTACCTTTAACATAAAAGAAGTAGAAGAGTACAAGCATCTTAACACTATTGACTCTACTATTATATATGTGAACCAGTTATGCACTTGGTTGGGCTTTATATATATGCACTTGGTTGGGCTTTATATATTACAGTACTGGGCACCATTAGAGGCACACACCACCAACTTTGAAATTAAACCTTTTTCACTAATGAGATTTTACTTTAATCCTAATTATGGAAGTCTT
This sequence comes from Phyllobates terribilis, assembly GCF_046119375.1. Classification (NCBI taxonomy): domain Eukaryota; kingdom Metazoa; phylum Chordata; class Amphibia; order Anura; family Dendrobatidae; genus Phyllobates; species Phyllobates terribilis. The sequence goes on from NW_027362763.1 coordinate 442,324,773, forward strand.
TTTAACTATTTGACTGCCACATGCTGATTCTCTACTATTTAAACAAATCTAATTGAATCATTATTTTGTTATTCACTGTAGCAAGATACAATACCAGCACTTTAATGGCAAAAAAGAAAGCAACGGTTATCTTCAAAATGAATAGATACTGCTATAATTTATTATCACCTGTATATTTTATCTGGAAGAAAGTCTTCTGGCAAATATGTTCAGAGACCATAAAATGGCAAAAAAAAGAGTCTTATGTGCCAAACTGTGAAAGCACAAGAAGCTATTAGTTGAGTTAATGTATTGTAAAGACCATCTGTTGTCATTTGTCTTTATGCATTGTATTGTTGCACTATTTTATAAAGCTATACATACTTGCCAAATGCATATAATGTGGAATTCTCTTTTAGATTTAAGGTACCGCACTGTGGTCATGGTACAATTTCATGTACTTTGTGAAAAATGTTATGTCACTTCTACTGCCGCTGAACTTACTACAACATTGAACAAATGAGTTTTTTGCTTTATTGACTGAATGTTTTTTCATTATTTGTTATATATTTTATTAATTTTTTGTCACCGATTATTTATTCAAGCCAAATGTGTAACTTTAAGATACAGTAAGCAGCAATTAAAAGTATCTTTACAGATGAGATAGAAGTCATATGTTATAATTTTTTTTCCTTTTGCTTCTATGGCACTAGAATTGAGCAAAACATATTCACGTGGAATTGAATTCTAGTTGAATATTACAAAAAAAAGTATATTCTCTAGGATGCTGATTTTTTTGTAATTCGCTCTCAGAGAATTCAGCAAAATAGAAGCCGAACGGAGTATAGAGGGCCAGTAAAAGGTTAAAAAAAATAAAACTAATACTCGCCTCACTGCTCACCTCCCTGGCCATATCTGCTGCTCACTCTTCCCCCCAAGGTCCTCAGCGCATCTTCCTACTGCCGCAACCTACGTCATCGCACTAGGATGGGCCTTCCAGCCTAAACATCACCGCAACCTTACAATGTGCCTTGATATCCTGGGCATAGTTACTGCCAAAAGTCCCTGCCTACAGAGCATGACTAGGCCTGAGACATCTTTGCATATGTGCATTGTAAGGTCGTAATGATGTTGTGACGTCATTACATGCGCCGTGATTTTACGATGTACACTCAGAAGTCAAGGCCAAGCAAGAAGATGCAGCATGAAGCTGCAGTAAAAAGATGCGCCAAGGATAGGGGATAGTGAGCAGCTAAGGTGAGTGTTGAGGTGAGTATTATTATTTTTTCTGCATCCTACATTTATTATGCCCTCTATATGGCACTTATTTATTCAATTCTAGACAGAGGTTTTCAAAATTATGTCTGTCGCAAATGGGGTTTGCAAGTTAAATTTCCTATCTCAGACACCTGCACAGTAGTGGTAGTATAAAAGAACACTAATTGGTATCATTTTTTTTCAGTGTGGAAGGAAATTGGAATGACAGGAGGAAACTAGAAATGAGCGAATTGATTTAAAGTGAGTTAGGTGCACGCAAATTCAGCAAAAACACCCCAGCCTCCCCTGCATGTGTCTCGCTTCTGGTCCTCCGGTGTTTCTATGCTCTTTCTTCTATTTTTGTTTTGGGTGGCTACCATTCACTTCACCCCATGATGTCACGTGGGGTTGGATGCACATTATCGATGAAGATAGAAGAAAGAAGATCTGATTGGAGGATGGGAAGTTTTGGACAGGTAAGGGGAAGATTTCCCTCCTGAATTGAGCGAATCTACCCAAATTGAATTTTGGAAACCCTATGGGAAACCCGTAAATACACAGGAGAACACATCAACTCAACTTGGAGCTCTGGAGCCATCATGTTGCCATGTCTTATTTGGCAGTCGTATGTCAACTGTGTTAATGGTATGAATAGCTGCCATATCATTGGAGACAAGTAATAATGGGATTTATTATAGGAGGACTGTACACCACCATGCACTATTACAATTAAGGTATACACATCAGTGAGTATCAGTTACATGTATTACTTCTAAATAATACTAGACAAATTATATACTTGGAATATAAAATGTATTATTGAAATATGTATTACTGGAATATAGGGCAGCTTCAACATTACAGTCCAACCTTCATACAGTCCAATTTATATACATATGAATATCTCTAGTTGACATAAGTAGATTCTTATGCAGTATTTGGAGTAAACCCTCATATACTGAGAGTTCTTCAGCAGTATAAGAGTATTAAAAGAGTTTATAAGATTATAAAAACATGTCTGCCTACTTCCTAAAACATCGCCACCCTATGGCTGCAGGTTAGATGTGTTATTGTAACTCTGCACCATTCGCTTTAATGGAGCTGAGTTGCAATAGCAAACCCAAGCTGTAACCAGAGGTGGTGCTTCTTCAAAGAAGAGAACTAGGTTTTTTATAAACCCCTTTAAGCATATACATACAATATTCCTACAAGTATATAGCATCTTCGTGATACAGACTGGGGAGCAAAAGTAGCGCAAATAGGGTTTAAACGTGATATCAGTGGTGTTTAAAAAGAGAGTGCTTGCTCATCTGATAATGTTGCAATTGCAACTGTTTCTAGGTGTGTACCTGCTGCTGCAAACCACGGATCATGGACCAGAAGATAGCTTTATGGAACAGGCGGGTCTTCTGCGCTGCTGGTGAAATCCCACGAACATACTCGAGAGATGGAGATGAAGATGAAGCGTTTTTTATTGTAAGGTTATTAAATCTATGCGTTTCGAAGTAATCAAACTTCTTCCTCAGGATACAACTACAATCAATTGTGAATATGAAGCTGTTTTTATTTTGCTGTTATTAAATCTATGCATTTCAAAGTAATTCAACTTCTTCCTCAGGATACAACCACAATCAATTGTTGTATCCTGAGGAAGAAGTGGATTACTTCGAAACGCGTAGATTTAATAACCGCAAAATAAAAACCGCTTCATATTCATCTCCATCTCTCGAGTACGTTTGTGGGATTTCACCAGCAGTGCAGAAAAACCGCCTGTTTCCTTATTGCTATCTAGATGGCATCTTGACAATGTTGGGGCCAAGAACACAATCTTAATTTATTACCTAAAGTAAATATGACAATGTAGGATGTGTTGAATCAACTAATTTTCAGTTCAGTGTTGTCAATCTGAATTTCTATCTATCCTGGATAGCTTATAGAAAAATCACAGACAACCTTTTTTATGAATAAACTCTAAAACTGTAGTGAATGATAAAGATTATAGGATATATTTGTACGACTCAGTATATATTACCAAACTTTACTCTAAAAAATCAGACTCTGGAAAAAGAAATTGTAGCTTTGACACACATAAAAAACTGTCAATATTTTTTAGTCTTACAATGGCTTCTAACTCAATTTCAGCACAGCGTATTTCTCCTTGAAATGTCAAAGAGCGGATGTAAAAATTAGTATTCTTGAGATTTGCTTGAGATACGATACAAGGTGGTGAAATTGCTATATTTTAATGCAATGTGTTATGCTTCACTGGGTCCACAATATCTTTGTCACTAGAGTCAACTGGAAAATAACATCACCCTGCTATGCACAGGCTGTACAATATTTTCCATATTTTCCACATCATTAGTAACACTTATTAAGTGGAAATATTAAGTGGAAATAACCATAGCTGCAGAGACATTAAGTGATATTGTTCTGTTCAGGAAATTCACTGTTGCTGCGTATTGCATATTTCACATTCGTATCCATTTACCTGTACTAATACAGGCTGAGATGTCACAGATTTGTCAGTATGTTCAGCACACAGACGAATGTTATCATTTATAATGCTAAATGTATCATACATTAGCCTTTTCTTTTGGATTTGAATAGTAATGGTTTCCAATGTAATTGAACCCCTTTATGACGTAGGAGATAGTGACTTTTACTATACATTATAATGCAATACTTGGGCATCGCAGTATATAGTTCAAGTGATCAAACCATCGCAAGTTGACGTCCCATAGAAGGACTATAAAAAAAAATGGAAAATTCTAAAAATATATTTTTTTTTCTTAACGTAAAAGTTTGAATTACCCACTTTTTCTCAATCCAAAAATAGAAAAGAAAGAGCAAAATAAGAATGATAAATACGTTTGGTATTGCCACTCATATAAAAGCTTAATCAATGGCAATATATATAATTAATACAAACAGTAAATATTTTTTCGCTATATGCCAGTCCACTTGAGATTGGCGTATTAGTGTTTTTTGGTGCATATTATGTTGAGCCTCCATTTAATTAAACAGTAAACATCGGGAATAAAAAAAATCAAAAATGTCTGCTGATTTTCGGTAATCAAACCGCCTTCCAGAAATGCAACTAAAGCTATAGAAAGGAAACAAATAAAAATATATATATTTTTTTAATGAGAACCAATTGCAAAATCGATTTTTTTTTTTTGCATTTTAGATGCATCTTGATTTGGTTACAAAGATGTACACAACTTATAACTTTGCCTGCACAGTTCCGTGACCTAAAACTGTCCACACAGTTTTAACTATGAGATATATCACCCATAGTGCAGTGACAAAATATATGAAGGATGCAAATGACAAATGGCAGCAGAGGTTTACAAGTCCCCAACCATAATACTGACTACTAGAGATGAGCAGATCTTTTGAAATTTCAATTTGCTGACATTGCCGACTTTTCCCAAAAAGGGCCATAAGAGCTTACACTCTACAGAGAGAGACTTACCCAATGACCCTAGAGATAGAAAACGACTCTGCTGTACAAACTGTGCTTTACTGGGAACCATTGATTTGTGATGGTCCAGGTACTGACCACCACTGTACAAGGTATGATAATCCGCTAGATGTCATAGCTGCAAAATATTAGGGGGAAACCAGCATATCCATGCAGAATGACATTAGCCTGCTCACTGATGTTTCAGTAGTGTAGAAAATGGTGCCAGGAAAGGGGTTTTTTTTGCAAACCGCTTATCTAATCTCAAAATGTTCAAATTTGCGTGAAAACGCAAATTTCAGGAAATTCGACTTGTACTCAATCCTCCACTGATAGATCCGCTGATCTCTACTGACTTTACCAATGTAACATAGATGTTAAGTGATCATCAAGTTTAGGTATATTACTCTCTCAAGTAAATATGTCAGCATCGGGTGTTGAAACATTTGGTGTTGGATATTGAGATAGAAGCACAATCGGCTCTTCTGTCCAGTGCACAGCAATCACACCCTTCAACAGTATAAAGGATCCACGTAAGAGCCAGTACTTGTAGTCTTCCATGAAAAATGAAATGCTTTATTAGTTCCTGTTAAAAACATAAATGGCTGAGGGTAGGAATGTATAAAAATAAACATAATGGCAGAAAGAATGAAAACCTATCCATTCGCACGTTTCTGACAATGCGGTCCATAGTCTGAGCCTGAGCAATCACATCGTGCAACAGAGGATGTACGTTCAATGCTTAAGTACATTCACAATCAGGTTTGTGCAAATAATAAAATAATACAAAATAAAAAATGTACATAAATTCCAACAATAAAAAACAAATAATGCTCAATATTTTAGTAATGAAGTATTAAATCTGACCTTTTGTTCATGCCTGCTGGATCGGAGGTATTCAACATTAAGATCCAAAATGCCTTTCTATTGAGTAAAGCTCTTTTCCAATTCCCTCCTCAGTCGGGTCTGTTAACTCTTTCTATGGCACAAAAGGTCAGATAGGTAAGTTTACCTGAATGTATTATATTAAAATGTTTTGAAACGTTAGAGGGATAAGGTGCTTTTATGCCAACAGAGTCTCGGATATGTTCATGTATTCTTTGCTTTAATTTCCTTGGGGAACATCCAATACAGGATAGATGACATACCTCGCAGTTAATGGGGTAAACTACATATGTGGAATTGCAATTAATGATTTTTTTTTATCTTCTGACAGACTTGCAAATTTCAGTTGTTTTGACTGTGTATTTGCAGCATGAGCATTTGGGTACTCCGCATTTGTAGAAATCACTGCAATTAAGCCAAGTGGCATTGCTATTTTTGATCTCAGTTAAACTAGGGGACAACATGTTACCCAATGTAGGAGTTTTTTTACCTGAAAACAATGCAATCGTACTTCACAATAGTGTAAAGTCTTTCTGTGACAGTATTGGAATATATAATAATCCCTGTAATTGAGGAAAAGTCTTCACTAAAAATAGTAACAAAAATTGGTTTATTTATTTATTTTGATGAGCGCTGTTTTATTGTAATAAACCCGCTCTATCTTTGCTTTTGACAATATTTTGGCTGCATGTTACGGGTCCGGGTGGTGGAACCTCTGTGCCGCGGTGCAAGGAGGGACCCAGAGGGGCGTAACTAAGTATCAACCCGGACCCTGGTCAGACAGCGGCAAACGACACCGTAACCAGGGAGGGACCGAGCAGAAGGACCAGGTGCTACTCTGGGGACGACCTTGTAAGAGAGCAGGTGGCTCCCACAGGTAAGACAGCAGGGACTGACCGGTATAGCGGATGGACACAACAGGTAAGCAGCAGTCTCTGGGTTATCTGACGGGTGGTCACGGTACGTGACGGAAGAAGTCTCTTGGCAAGCGGGTAAGTGGTCACGGCAAGTGACAGCGGGGGCCTCCAGGTAGGCTAGCAGGTGGTCACGGCAAGTGAAGGCAAGCAGGCTGTAGTCTCCAGGCTGACAGGCAGGTGGTCACGGCATGTGACGGCAGAGCCTCCAGGTAGGCTAGCAGGTAACAGGCGGGTGGCAGACGTGCGCTCCCAGGTGAGCGGGTTTAGCAGGCACAACAGGTAGCAGGCAGGTAACTGGCAGGTGCTTCCTGGAACGAAGGTGGACTTGCCCATAGACAGACTAGCAGAAGACCGGAGGCAGACTGTCGGGCAGGAGGGAAAAGAAGCTGGCAGACCGGACTGGTAGTCAGGCTGGTAACGGGACCTGAGGGCTGAAGCAGAAGTAAGTATTCTGTGCAACAACTTTGCTCGGGCACCTCCATTTTGGAGGAGGTGCCTTATATATGGGAGGTCCTCCGGCTATTGGCCGGGGACTCCTTAGGATGGCGTGCGCGGTACCTTTAAGAGAGGGGGAGCGCGCGTGCGCCCTAAGCACAGTGCTGGGGAAGGAGCGCGTGCCGGCAGCAGCGGGGAGAGGAGCGCTGGAGGACACCGCGCCAGGAGCGGGAAGGTGAGAGAGACGGCGTCTCTGCCTAGCAGGGGGCAGAGACGCCGATGCTACAGTACCCCCCCTTTAGGCCCCCTCTTTTTTAAGCCAGAAAGAAATTTTTCAAGGAGAAGCGGGGCGTTGATGTTCTCCCTGGGTTCCCAAGTTCTCTCCTCAGGACCAAACCCCTTCCAATCTACCAGAAAAAAAGGTCTTTCCTCTTACCCTCTTGGTGGCCAGAATACTCTCTACCTCAAAGACGTCCTCAGTGGAAACCGGAGCAGGGGGAGTACCTGGATTGTTGGAAAAAGAGTTAAAGACAACGGGTTTGAGGAGAGATACGTGAAAGGAGTTGGGAATCCGTAAGGTGGCCAGGAGTTTTAACTTGTAGGCCACTGGATTAATTTGCTTGAGGATTTCGAAAGGGCCGATGAAACGAGGACCCAACTTGTAGGAGGGTAGGTAACTTGAGCCGCACATGTTTGGAGGAGAGCCAAACCTTGTCTCCCAGACGGAATTGAGGCAGATCCAGACGCCTCTTATCAGCATATCTCTTCATCCGCTCGGAGGATTGAAGAAGTGCGGACTTAGTACTCTCCCAAAAGGTGGAAAATTCGCTGACAAGAGACTCTGCGGCAGGGCTGTCCACAGAAGCGGAGACGGGAAACGGAATCCGGGGATGTTGGCCATAGACTATGAAGAACGGGGACTTGGAAGAGGATTCACTCTCATGGTTATTATACGAGAATTTGGCCCATGGTAGGAGGTCCACCCAATCAGAATGGTGGGCATTAACGAAGTGCCGGAGGTAACCGGTAAGGATCTGATTGATCCGCTCCACTTGACCATTGGACTGAGGATGGTAAGCGGAGGAGAAATCCAGGGTGACATCCAGCAGTTTACATGTGGCTCTCCAGAAGCGCAAGGTGAACTGAACCCCTCGATCCGACACGATGTCGAGGGGTAGGCCATGGAGACGGAAGATATGGCGGATAAAGTCTTTAGCCAGCTCAGGTGCAGACGGGAGACCAGGCAGGGGAATGAAGTGGGCCATTTTAGAAAAGCGGTCCGCGACCACCCAAATGACTGTACACCCGGCAGAAACAGGGAGATCGGTAATGAAGTCCATAGCGATGTCCATAGGAGATGACCGGCTGGAAAGTGTCTGGGAACTTTGTTGCGGGCACAAGATGAACAGGCAGAGACAAAGTCCACCACATCCTTACGCAGGGTATGCCATCAGTAATGCCAGGTAATGAGCAGGAAGGTCTTCTTTTGGCCAGCATGGCCAGCTAGTTTAGAAGAATGACCCCAGCGAAGAACTTTCTCATGGTCTGGAACCGCTACAAGCGTCTTGCCGGGTGGAAGACGAGTCAAATCCAAGGGGGCCACATTCATCACCTTGGAGGGGTCGATGATGTGCATAGGCTCCTCCTCTTGATCGGAGGACAGGAAGGATCGGGACAAGGCATCAGCTTTGACATTCTTGTCTGCCGGGTGGAAATGCAGGATGAAGTCGAAGCGGGCAAAAAACAAAGATCACCGGGCCTGACGCGGATTAAGTCTCTGGGCATTTTGGAGATAAGCCAGGTTTTTGTGATCTGTGTAAATGATCACCGGGTATAGAGCCCCTTCAAGCAGGTAACGCCACTCCTCCAGCGCCAATTTGACGGCTAGCAATTCTCGGTCTCCTATGGAGTAGTTGCGCTCAGAAGAGGAGAAGATTTTGGAGAAGAAGCCGCAGGTTACCATTCTGCCGGAAGAAGATTTTTGGGTAAGTACTGCTCCGGCTCCGGAAGAGGAGGCATCAACCTCCAGGTAGAATTGTTTATTGCAGTCTGGATGGTGCAGAACTGGGGCAGAGGAGAAGGCTTGCTTTAAGGAAAGGAAGGCCTCCTCGGCTTCGAGCGACCATACCTTGGGATTTGCCCCCTTGCGGGTGAGCGCAGATATGGGAGCAGTCCGAGACGAGAAGTGTGGAATGAAGAGACGATAGTAATTGGCGAAGCCCAGGAATCGCTGTATTGCCTTCAACCCCTCCGGACGGGGTCACTTAAGGACAGCAGAGAGCTTCTCGGGATCCATTCGCAAGCCTGTCTGGGAGATAACATAGCCCAGGAAAGGAAGAAGGGTCTGCTCGAAAAGGCACTTCTCGTATTTAGCATAGAGGTGGTTCTGCCTGAGCCTAAGCAGGACCTGACGAACATCCCTCCGGTGTGTGGGGAGATCCGGAGAGAAGACCAAGATATCGTCCAGGTATACCACCACGCAGGAGTAAAGAAGGTCACGGAAGATGTCGTTGACCAGTTCTTGGAAGACGGCGGGAGCATTACAGAGGCCGAAGGGCATCACACGGTACTCATAGTGTCCGTCCCGGGTATTAAATGCCGTTTTCCACTCATCTCCTTGACAGATACGGACCAGGTTATACGCTCCACGTAGATCCAGCTTGGAAAAGATCCTGGCGCCTTTGAGGCGATCAAACAACTCGGAGATGAGCGGCAGGGGTATTTATTTTTAACGGTGATCTGATTGAGTCCTCTATAGTCAATACAGGGGCATAGCGAGCCATCTTTTTTTTTGACAAAGAAGAATCCGGCTCCAGCCGGGGAGGTAGACTTCCGGATGAACCCCCTAGCCAGATTCTCCTCTATGTACTCTGACATGGCCCGGGTTTCGGCCACAGACAACGGATAAATACGCCCACAGGGTGGAGTGGCGCCAGGTACCAAGTCGATCGGGCAATCATATGGCCTATGAGGTGGTAATGTCTCTGCTTCCTTTTTACCAAAGACATCTGCATAGGGCCAGTAAGGAGCCGGAAGACCGGGTAAATTAGCTGGAGTGGGTAGTGGACGAACCGGGCGAACCGGAACCAGGCAGGTCCTATGGCAGTCCAGACCCCACCGGAGTACTTCACCGGATTGCCAGTTCAACACGGGTTCATGCGTCTGGAGCCAAGGTAGGCCTAGCAGTAGGGAGTGAGAGAGTCCGGGTAGCACATGGAAGAAGATTTTTTAAGAGTGCAGCATTCCCATCTGCAGGGTTATGGGTTCCGTGACGAGCAGGATGGTCACCGGTAGGAGGCTTCCATCCACGGAGGCGACAGACAATGGTTCAGCCAGAAATTTGGTGGGAATGCGGTATTTCTCTACTAGGGACTTGGAAATCAGATTTCCAGCAGCTCCAGAATCTAGCTGAGCGAGTACAAAGTGACGATTCTCTCCCCAGTCGATAGAGATAGACAGAGTCAGGGAAGGAGAGGGCTTACTTTTGTCTAGGACGACCTCTCCGAGCGGTCCTAGACACCGGAGTTTCCCGGTTTCTCCGGGCAGGAACGGATCAGGTGCTCCTTACTGCCACAATAGAAACAGCTCCCCTCGGCTCGGCGTGACTCTTGGCGAGATTTGACCATCTTGGTCTGGTCGATCTGCATGGGCTCGGGTGAGTGTGCCCGGGGAGTGACAGAAGAAGAGACAGGTCTCTGGAAAGTAGGAGCAAGGTGGGGAAACCTCCTCTCACGGGTGGTCTCTATGGTACGTTCCTGGAACCGGATGTCAATCCGGGTAGCTAGCATCACCAAGTCATCCAGGGTGGTTGGAATGTCCTGATAGGCAAGTTCGTCTTTAATCTGACCAGAAAGGCCCTCCCAGAAGACGGACACCAGGGCCTCGTTATCCCAGGCAAGCTCAGAAGCGAGGGTGCGGAACCGTATGGCATATTGGCCCATGGTGAGACTCCCTTAGCGGAGACGTAGCAGAGAGGAGGCTGATGAGGTCTTTCGTCCCGGTTCATCGAAGACTTTCCGAAAAGCAGTGAGGAAAGCTGACAAGTTGGATACCAGGGGATCCCCTCTCTCCCACAGGGGATTTAGCCAAGCCAGTGCTTCCCCAGTGAGATGGGACATGATGAAGTCCACTTTGGCCCGGTCGGAGGTAAAATGATGTGCCAAGAGTTCAAAGTGCAGGGTGCACTGGTTAATGAAGCCTCGAGCCAAGGCGGGGTCTCCACCAAAACGAGGCGGTGCAGAAAGCCGGGGACCAGGACCGGGTACCATGGTATTGATGGGCAGCGGCACTGCCGGGATGTGAGTCATGCGACTTGAGGCAGGTCCTGGTGGAGCAGTCAGTGTGTCCAGGCGGAAGTTGACATTACGCAGGTGGTTCAGGATGGATTCCTATTGGGATCTCTGACGGGAGACTTCGTGGAATAGGTCAGAGAGCGAGGGAGCTTGGGTGCCACCGGGTTCCATGGCCCGAGCAAACTGTTACGGGTCCGGGTGGTGGAACCTCTGTGCCGCGGTGCAAGGAAGGACCCAGAGGGGCGTAACTAAGTATCAACCTGGACCGACCCTGGTCGGACGGCGGCAAACGACACCGTAACCAGGGAGGGACCGAGCAGAGGGACCAGGTGCTTCTCTGGGGACGACCTTGTAAGAGAGCAGGTGGCTCCCACAGGTAAGACAGCAGGGACTGACCGGTATAGCGGATGGACACAACAGGTAGGCAGCAGTCTCTGGGTTAGCTGACGGGTGGTCACGGTACGTGATGGAAGAAGTCTCTTGGCAAGTGGGTAGGTGGTCACAGCAAGTGACAGCGGGGGCCTCCAGGTAGGCTAGCAGGTGGTCACAGCAAGTGACGGCAAGAAGGCTGTAGTCTCTAGGTTGACAGGCAGGTGGTCACGGCATGTGACGGCAGAGCCTCCAGGTAGGCTAGCAGGTAACAGGTGGGTGGCAGACGTGCGCTCCCAGGTGAGCGGGTTTAGCAGGCACGACATGTAGCAGGCAGGTAACTGGCAGGTGCTTCCTGGAACGAAGGTGGACTTGCCCATAGACAGACTGGCGGAAGACCGGAGGCAGACTGTCGGGCAGGAGGGAAAAGAAGCTGGCAGACAGGACTGGTAGTCAGGCTGGCAACAGGACCTGAGGGCTGAAGCAGAGGTAAGTATACTGTGCAACAACTGTGCTCGGGCACCTCCATTTTGGAGGAGGTGCATAGATGCCGATGCTACACTGCATTTAAAGCCCATTAAAACATTTGATGTTGCTTGATGTGTAATATGATAAGCACATTCACAATGGAAGCTTGTTGAACCAACACGTGTATGAAAGTGAGTTTTAACTTCACGCGCCAAAGAATATTGCAGAGTCTTCCCTTTAATATAAACTTTTTGGGGCAAATTTCTGGCAAAATTAAGCTGTAATGAGCCTGCACCTCGCCACCCCGCCTGACGTCACTATTATGTCAGATGGATCACATGATATGGTCTCCTCACTTGCACCAACGTGACATTCCGCACCCCCTGGGGACACATAAGGTCAGCTTGGAACAGGTTTACACAGATACCCCCTGTCCACACAATGAGAGTGAGTGAGAGAATGTGGCCCACACAACCACTGATGTGGCACCACACTTGCTCACAACCCTGACAGGCTGAGGGCCCCTTTCACTAACACCAGTGAAACTGGTAGGACTGCCAGCAGTTGCTCTTTAGTTATAAGCCCAGTCTATTAACGGGATTATATCGGGCCAGAAATCATCCCCGGTAGCATGTGAAGTTAAAACCAAGAACACGGATGTGTGGATTCGTGGATCAAAATAAAACAGCAGCCCAAGGTTAAATTATATATTTAATCTCCTTAAGAGCACACTAGACAATACACTATATACACAATGGTTATAGCTATACAATGGTCAGATATACAAATACCAGAGAAGTACAAAATATATAAACAGATGAATCATGTCATTTACCGATTTGATGTTCGACCATATGTGCTGGGCCACATGGGCTGCCAGCTGGTTCCAGTTCCTCCCAGCACATTACTAGATGTGGCCTTACCTTTACAAGTGAACAGCAAGCATGGCAGAGACAGAGAGCGACCACATGGCCTTACACAAGCCCTTATCCCCTTGGTTGGTTACACCCTTTTCAGCTCCCGGGATGGTTCTTATCCCCCTCCCCTGGGGGTTTGTAGCTAAATCTCCCAAAACCTATGAAAGAAGGTCATTGGCGGTGGTTCTGGCACCATCGGATCCGGCGGGGCCCCCGTTACACTTAGAGACCAAACACGGCTTTGCTACCTGGCTTCTGTGAGCTGTTCTGCGCATCTCCCCACCCTGGAGTGCTAGAACGGATCAAGACCCTGGAAGGTGTTGGGCCCATTCCGAAGATGTCCATATTCTCCTTAAATATCTTTGTGGAATCTTATCTAACAGGACAAAGCAGTTATACAGCGTGGGCTCCACTGGAGGTCATCTTGTATGAGTTTGACCTGTTACAGCTACACATGCTGAAGGAGGATTGTAAGCTGCCATTAAATGCCCCCATATTCTTCACACCTACAGTACAGACCAAACGTTTGGACACACCTTCTCATTTAAAGATTTTTCTGTATTTTATAGACTATGAATATTGTACATTCATACTGAAGGCGTCAAAACTATGAATTAACACATGTGGAATTATATACTTAGCAAAAAGTGTGAAACAACTGAAAATATGTCTTATATTCTAGGTTCTTCAAAGTAGCCACCTTTTGCTTTGATGACTGCTTTGCACACTCTTGGCATTCTCTTGATGAGCTTCAAGAGGTAGTCACCGGAAATGGTCTTCCAACAATCTTGAAGGAGTTCCCAGAGATGCTTAGCACTTGTTGGCCCTTTTGCCTTCACTCTGCGGTCCAGCTCACCCCAAACCATCTCGATTGGGTTCAGGTCTGGTGACTGTGGAGGCCAGGTCATCTGGCGTGGCACCCCATCACTCTCCTTCTTGGTCAAATAGCCCTTACACAGCCTGGAGGTGTGTTTGGGGTCATTGTCCTTTTGAAAAATAAATGATGGTCCAACTAAACGCAAACCTGATGGAATAGCATGCCACTGCAAGATGCTGTGGTAGCCATGCTGGTTCAGTATGCCTTCAATTTTGAATAAATCCCCAACAGTGTCACCAGCAAAGCACCCCCACAACATCACACCTCCTCCTCCATACTTCACGGTGGGAACCAGGCATGTAGAGTCCATCCATTCACCTTTTCTGCGTTGCACAAAGACACGGTGGTTGGAACCAAAGATCTCAAATTTGGACTCATCAGACCAAAGCACAGATTTCCACTGGTCTAATGTCCATTCCTTGTGTTCTTTAGCCCAAACAAGTCTCTTCTGCTTGTTGACTGTCCTTAGCAGTGGTTTCCTAGCCGTTATTTTACCATGAAGGCCTGCTGCACAAAGTCTCCTCTTAACAGTTGTTGAAGAGATGTGTCTGCTGCTAGAACTCTGTGTGGCATTGACCTGGTCTCTAATCTGAGCTGCTGTAAACCTGCGATTTCTGAGGCTGGTGACTCGGATAAACTTATCCTCAGAAGCAGAGGAGACTCTTGGTCTTCCTTTCCTGGGGCGGTCCTCATGTGAGCCAGTTTCTTTATAGCGCTTGATGATTTTTGCAACTGCACTTGGGGACACTTTCAAAGTTTTCCCAATTTTTCAGATTGACTGACCTTCATTTCTTAAAGTAATGATGGCCACTCGTTTTTCTTTACTTAGCTGCTTTTTTCTTGCCATAATACTAATTCTAACAGTCTATTCAGTAGGACTATCAGCTGTATATCCACCAGACTTCTGCACAACACAACTGATGGTCCCAACCCCATTTATAAGGCAAGAAATCCCACTTATTAAACCTGACAGGGCACACCTGTGAAGTGAAAACCATTTCCGGTGACTACCTCTTGAAGCTCATCAAGAGAATGCCAAGAGTGTGGAAAGCAGTCATCAAAGTAAAAGGTGGCTACTTTGAAGAACCTAGAATATAAGACATATTTTCAGTTGTTTCACACTTTTTTGTTAAGTATATAATTCCACATGTGTTAATTCATAGTTTTGATGCCGTCAGCGTGAATGTACAATTTCCATAGTCATGAAAATACAGAAAAATCTTTAAATGAGAAGGTGTGTCCAAACTTTTGGTCTGTACGGTATCTCCTTTAGAGGGCGCTAGGGGGCAGCACTTTCCAGTGTTCCCCCACATGCCCATCCGCAACCTCCCCTCGTCGGTATAACCCATTGGTGTTACCGTGGTCATGGCCCTTCTTGTGGTGAATGGTGAAATGGTACTGCTGGAGCAAAAGGCTCCAGTGTAGCAACGTCCCATTTATTCCGGATACAATGTGCAACCAGTTGAAGGGATTGTGGTCTATTTCCATTGTGACTCGGCGTCCGTATAAGTAGTGCTGCAGATGCTTCAGGGCCCATACAGTTGCTAGGCATTCCTTTTCCATTATGTCGTAGGCCACCTCCCTCGGCAGGAGCTTCCAGCTCAGGTGCAAAATGGGGTGTTCCTGGCCCGTAGAGTCGACCTGGCTGAGCACAGCCCTAAAGCCAAAGTCACTGGTGTTGGTCTGTACTACAAACGGCCATGTGAAGTCGGCTGCTTGTAGTACCAGGAAGCTGGAAATGGACGGTCTTCAGGGCCCAGCAGGCCGTCTCACAGTCACTTTTCCAATTGACTTTGGAGGGCAGCTTCTTCTTGGTGAGGTCCGTCAGGGGTTTGCCAGGCTACTATAGTGGGGGACGAACCTCCTATAGTACCCGGCGGTGCCCAGGAAGGACATCACCTGTTTCTTGGTCCTGGGGCTGGACCAGGATGTGATGGATCCATCTTCCCAAGATCCGGTTTCAGAGATCTCCCGTTAACCCGGTGTCCCAGGTAGTGGACCTTACTCATACCCAGCTGGCACTTTAGCAGCTTAATGGTCAAGCCTGCCCAGTGGAGCCACCCGAGCACCTGCGCCAGATGCTTTAGGTGATCCTCCCAGGCAGGACTGAAGATTGCAATGTCGTCCAGGTACGCGGCTGCGTACCCTTCAAGTCCCTTGAGCAGCGTGTTGACTATTCGCTAAAAAGTGTCAGGGGAATTCTTCTTGTCGAATGGTATATCTGTGGACTTGTACAGTCCGAATTGGGTGATAAAGGCAGAGTGTTTCCGAGCCTTGCGGGTCAGGGGAATCTGCCAATATCTCCGGCTCAGATCCAAGATGTTCAGGTACTTGGCCCTGGCCAAATGATCGAGTAGGACATCGATGAGTGGCATTGGATACACATCAGTGACCGTGATAGTGTTGAACCCCCTGTAGTCCACGCAGAACCGAGTTGCCCGGTCCTTCTTTGGGACGAGGACAACAGGTGAGGCCAAGCACTGCTGGATGTTTGGATGACCCCCAGCTTCAGCATCTTGTCAATCTCCTGCCGAATGTGCTGCTGCACCTCTAGGGAGACCCGATATACTGAATGCTGGATTAGGGGGTGATCCCCGGTGTCCACTTGATGGACGGCCTACTCTGTTCTTCCGCGATTTTTGCTGAAAAAATCCTGGAAGGGGTGTAGGGTTACCAACAGCTGGGACCATTGGTCCGACAAGAGCTGGCTGCAAACCTCTACATCCTCCATGGTCCTACCCGCCCTAGCCTGGGTGAGCATATCCAGGAGAGTCTCCTCCTCTCCCTCTTCTGGCAGGTTGCATACGTGAAGGATGAAAGCCTCCCACTCATGTTGTGCCTTCATTATGTTCACGTAGAAGGCCTTCCACCTTCCTGGGCGTGGTACAGGGTGTCCAGGTACGTTACAGTGTTGAGCTGCTGGTGCAAGAGGTCGCTGAAACTCGTCCTGGGTTATGAGGAACAGTACCCACACCTTTTGACTCACCTTTTAGGTTCTCTCACAAGAATTCTGGTCGTACCACTGTTTCTGGTCGGCCTGGACTTGCATCGCATTATCATTCACCAGCTGTGCCAAGGCCTGCATCTTGTCCCGGAAGCGCACGACATACTCGATGACCATCACTCTAGGGGTGGCTAAGTCTCCTTCCCAGACCTCTTTCACCAGAGCCAGGAACCCCCACACACGTCACCCGCACAGGAGCTCAAAGGGGGAAAACCCCGTTGAGGTCTTTGGAACCTACCGGTAGACAAATAGCGGGTGTGGGATGCACCACTTCCAGTCATGCCTGTGGGAGTTGATCAACATCTTAAGCATCTGCCATTGATCCGTTCACACAGGCCATTAGTCTGTGGGTGGTACAGGCTGGTCACCAGATGTTGCAACTGTATCTGCTTACTGAGGGACTCCATCAGCTTTGACATGAACTGGGTCCCCAGATCAGTAAGCATTTCCTGGGAAATCCCACTTGGGAAAAAATCTTCAGTAAAGCGGTGGCTACCTTGTTGGTCCAAATGGACGACAAAGCTACTGCTACCAGGTACCGGTGGCATAGTCTACTACCGTCAGTATGAAGCATTTCCCGGGCTGCTGTGAGTGGCCATTGGTCCAACCAGATCCACAGTCACCCTCCTGAAAGGCTCTAATGGGCAGAGTTACCAGAGGGGCCTACTCTCTGACAGGTGTTGCGCAAACGGTACTAGGCAGCCACATTGGCCCCCATTCTTGGCCAGTAGAAATTCTGGGCTAGCCTGGTCTTTGTCTTAGTGATCCCTAGATTCCAGCAATTGGAATTTCGTAAGCAATCCTCAACAACTCCGCTCTGAACGGATAGGGTACCACTAACTGGCAGTCCTTAGGCCATGCCTCCAGTGAACCCTGCTGGACTGTTACCAGATACAGCCATCCTTGGTCCCAGACCACCCGCTCGAGGTCTGAGTCCGAAGGAGTCTGTGCCACCTGCTCCTTGAGAGCTTTCAGGCTGTTGTCAGTTTCCAACGCCGCCTGAAACCTCTGACTGGATGTGGCCAGAATAGATGAGACTGCCACGTCTTCTGTCAGTTCCCCGTGACCTATCTACTGGCCTCCGTCTGACTCGGCAACCACTTAGTCGGAATAGGGGAAGCCGTCGGTGTTACCACTGACAGTGGAAGCGTACACTGCAACTGCAGGTAATGCCTGCTTCCCCTCTGCTTCTGACCAAGTTGCCAGTCCAGACTGACTAACCTGGACCTCTGACATCCTGGTTGTGGAGGAATCCTGCAATGAGGTCTTACATGGGAGCACTACCTCTTCTGGGACAGCCCTGCCCTTAATTGCATGCTCCCTCATTCCTCAGCTGTCTGCCCCCTGTGTCCCTTCTGTGACAACCTCACAGGACAACTGGCTCCAGCATGCCGGCTGGCCATACTCTAAAGCATTATTACAGCTTGCTTGATTGATCTCCTCCCCTCCGAGGGGAGAGAGACACAGTACTTCACCCACCCCCACATACCCATCAGTAGGCATGTTAATCAAATTGACATCAACAGGGGTGTACATTATGTTGTTGTCTGGAGGGTCAAGCCTTGGGGGTTCAGTGGCCACATACTGGGACACTAGCCACCCCAAGTCTGTCCCAAGCAAAACACTCGTGGGAATATTTGAGGATATCCCCACCTCCCGCACTCTCTTCCCAGTGCCCCAGTCCAAATGCACCTTGGCAACAGGGAGCGCCAGTGCGACTCCTCCAATCCCAGAGACAGCAAGGGTTTTCCCGGTGTAAGGTGGCTAGCAGACACATAGTTGATGGGAGGTATGTATCACAGAGATGGCTGTCCTCTGTGATGTAACCCGAAATGTTGCTCTAGTGCACGTAAGCACTAAGAGGACTGTTTGGTGCACATGGGGCCAGGGTACAGGTAGTTAACCACACCCACATACCTCACCTCTGGGTGTGGTTAAGATATAAAATGGAGGCCGTTTTTTGGCACATGTTCTGTGTGTTTGAAGGGAAAGGGCCTCCTGTGTGTTGTGGTCTCCTGACTGAGCCAGTGAACGGGATGCTATCCAGCCTGTGTGCCCACAGGACTGGATAACCAGAGACTTTGCCTTAAGGACTCTTTACTTTGTTTTTGCCTAAACTAAAGGCTGTTTGTATTCCTTTTGCTTTTGCCTGGTTTATGAAGTAGTAAACCGACATGGACATATAAAGGAACATGCTTCCTGTTTGCCTCCCCGTCACACTCAAGTGAGTAGAAACCCCACAATTGGTGTTACTAGTGCGGTCAGCGTTCCCAGCAGATATGTGTGACTGCTACAAGAAGGACTGTGTGTCCTGGGTGAAGTGTGCCACAAGCTAGCAAGTGATGCCAGACAAAATGGAGGACCTGCTGAAACATTTGGTGCAGGCGCAGCAGGCACAACACTAGCAGTACCAGTAATTATTGCAGCAGCAACAAATGGTGAAACAAGAGACCACTAAGCTGCTGATGCAGCAGATCCAGCTCCAAAAGCAGCAGCAACAGGATCAGCATCGTCAACAGCAGCATATTGAGTAACTTGCTGAGATGATCCGTGGCATGGCAACGGCTACGACAAGGTCAGTGGACAATTTTTCCATCCGGAAGGCGGTAAGGAGAGCCCTGCAGAAAATGTAACAGTCATAAATGGGATTGCACAGGAGCTGGGGGCTGAAACAAAATTTCCCTATTTTATGTTGAGTGGGAAGCTGTTGTACCATGTTACGAAAGTGAGGGAGGAGCTTGTGGAACAGTTATTGGTGCCGGGGTCCTATAGACGGAGGGTGTTGGACATGGCCCATTCACATGTCTGGGAGTGGAAATAATGCAGGAACGGATCGTGCAGAGGTTCTATTGGCCCGGATGTCACTGGGAAATATTAAAGTATTGCAGGTCCTGTCCTACATGCCAGTTAACTGTACCCACCTCTTACTTTCAAAGTACCCTCTTGCCATTGTCCATCATTGAAGTGCCGTTAGAGAGAATTGCTATGGACTTGGTTGGTCCCCTAGTTAAATCTGCTCGTGGGCATCAATATATATCGATCATCTTGGACTATGCCATCCACTATCCTGAAGCAATCCTTCTGAGAAACTCCTCCGCCAAGAGTATAGCTTGCCAATTGGTCCATGTTTTCTCCCGGAAAGGGTTACCAAGAAACCAGGGAACACCCTTTATGAGTAAGAAGATGAGGGAATTGTGTAAGGTCCTGCAAATCTCCCAACTGAGAACATCAGTATACCATCCTCAGACTGATGGCCTCATTGAGAGGTTCAACAAAACTCTGAAGAGTATGCTGAGGAAGTTCATAGAAAAGGACGGCAGAGACTGGGACTGTCTCCTGCCGTACCTATTATTCTCTATCCGAGAGGTTCCACAGGCCTCTACTGGGTTCTCACCATTTGAACTCCTGTATGGTCAACATTCTGGATGTAGCAAAGGAAACCTGGGAAGCCGAAGTCACGCCCCACAGGAGCGTCATCAAGCACATCGCCCTGATGCAGGAGGGGATTGCAAAGGTGATGCCCATCGTGAAAGAACATCTCCTCCGGACACAAGAGGCGCAGACAAGGGTCTACAACCAGTCAGCAAGAGTACGGCAGCTCAGTCCTGGTGACAGAGTCCTCGTACTGATTCCTACCATGGAAAGTAAGTTCTTGGCCAAGTGGTAAGTGAATTATAAGGTTCATCATCCAGGACCACGTAAGCCATACCATATCTACCATGTCAATCTCATCAAGCCGTAGCAGACAGAGAGGCTGTTGAAGCTCCGTGCTTGCTGGTCAAACCAGAGGGCGAGGTTGGGGGAGTCACCATAGCGGAGAAGCTGACGAAGGCCCAAAAACAGCAATGTCAGGAATTTGTGCAGAAGAACAGGGATCTGTTCTCGGAATTGCCGGGGTGCACAAAGGTCATAGAACATGAGGTTCTGACGGAGCCACATGTGCGGGTGAATTTGAGGCCCTATCAAATTCCTGAGGCCCGACGAGAGATGATCTCAAAAGAAGTGAGTCGTATGTTGAAACTCGGGGTCATTGAAGAATCCAAGAGAAGTTGGTCAAGCCTGATTGTCCTGGTCCCAAAACCCGACGGAGGATGGAGATTCTGTAATGACTATCGGAAGTTAAATGAGGTCTCCAAATTCGACACATATCTGATGCTGCGTATCGATGAGCTGATCGAGAGACTTGGACCAGCAAGGTACATAACCACCTTGTATTTGACAAAGGGATATTGTCAGATCCCCATGTCACAGGGAGCCAAGGAAAAGACTGCTTTTTCTATGCCGGACAGATGCTTCCAATATGTCTGGATGCCGTTTGGACTGTAGGTGGCCCCTGCCACCTTCCAGAGAGCCATCGACCGAATACTTGCATCCCATAAGAAATACACCGCAGCATACCTGTATGATATTGTAATCTTTAGCTCAGGCTGGGAAAGTCATCTGGAAAAGGTTCAGGTGGTGTTTGATGCTCTAAGGAAGGCGGGTTTTTCAATCAATCTGAAAAAATGTACCATGGGGAAATAAGAAGCCAAATACCTGGGATACGTAGTGGGTAGAGGCGAGATCAAATCCCAAATCACTGAAGTGGAAGCAATCCAAACTTTTGCATGACCGCTGTCGAAGAAGCAAGTCAGAGCCTTTCTGAGAATTGTGGGATACTACAGAAGGTTCATCCCAAACTTCACCATGATGGCCGCATTCCTGACTGACCTCTTTAAGGGGACAAAATCGGCCATGGCCAAGTGGACAGCAGAGGTGGAGACAGCCTTTCAAGAAATGAAAGCGGCTCTGTGTAGGCAACCAGTTCTGGTTGCCCCCGACTTCAATAAAGAATTTATTCTCCAAACACGCCTCATTTGCAGAGATGACATAGTCGGAGTTCCCCCACCGACATGGAGAGGGAAGCATGGGCCGGTGCCCCCTTGGGCTTTGGGACAGGGGCAGCAGGCACTGCGTTCGTCCTACTCCCTCTCCAGCCAGCTGGTTTATTGGCCTCTTGAGTCCTGTTGCTGATGTACTCGTTGGCAAGTGTCGCTGTTGCAGAGGCTCTTTTTGGCTTCCGTTCACGGGGATACTGTTGGAGGTCCTCCAGGCAGTTCCACAAAAAATTGCTCACTTGCTGTGAGCTCCTTCAGCTGCTGGATGGTGGTGAGCTCCTATCCCATGGTCCATTGGTCAACTGCTCTCAGTAGGGTCCGTATGTGATTGGCCTAGCTGCCTGCAGGACCCCGCCGCATACTCCGGAGCTTCTTCCAGTATGACCAGAGCCTGTTTGATATCCTAATAGCTCAGGGTGGTCTTGCTGGGCAGGTACCCAAAGATTTCCAGGGCCTTACCCCTGAGGCGAGGGGTTATGAACCGGACCCTCCTCAGGCAGATGGTATTGATGACAATTTTTTTCAAATGCCAGAAAGAAAGTGGCCTCCTTTGTCCAGCAGAGGGAAGCCCTCCGCCCGTAGCTTCAGAGCCCAGATCTCAGGGGACTCGTGACTGGCTGGGGTCTGTGGCTGGAGCTGAAGTTGGAGCTGAAGCATTTGTCGCTGACGTTTTGCAGCTTCTTTGCATCGTTGTGCTGCTTCTGCTGCCTCTCAATTTTCTGCTGCTGCTGCAATAAGGGTCTTGTAGGTATCCTTGTCTCCAGCCTCGAGTCTGACCAGAGCAGCTTGCAGGAGGATATCCGAGCCTGCCTGGATGGGGGGACGGGCAGGTGGTGAGTTGCCCACTGCGGGACTGACCGACGATGACTGCCTCCTTGGAGAGCCTGGGCAGGACTCCCCCTCTGCTTGAGCAACATCATCTTCCACCTCTTCCCCACCATCCGTGGCATTAGACATCTCCCTGGCTCCGCCCCTGGTGCCACTGGCCATCCTTGCAATCTTTGGTCACTGACACAAGGCTGCAACCCGATGCACCCACATACCTTACAGTATTAGCACTCGGACTGTCTAGTGCTGAGCTGATCTTAAGACCCCAGCGTTTGGGAGTATGGGTCCCACACTCACACAAACTACCATCTTGATCCCACCGCTCTGCCACCGCATATTATGAACCCGCACCTCGACATCACTATTGCATTGGAGGGATCATGTGGTAAAGTCTTCTAACTTGCACCAATGTGACATTCGCACTCCCCCGGGGGCATGTAGGGTCAGCTTGGCACAGTTTTTCACAGGCACCTCCTGTCCACATGGACCCAGGGAGGCACGGGGAGTGAGAGGATGGCACCACACTCGCTCACAACGCTGTCAGGCTGAGAGGCCCCTTTCGCTAGCACCAGTGAAACAGAGCACTGCCAGCCCAGTAGGACTGCCACCAGTTCCTCGTTAGATATAAGTTCAATCCATTAATGGGATTATATCGGGCCAGAAACCAGCCCTGGTAGCATGTGAATTTAAAACCAAGAACACGGATGTGTGGATTTGTGGATCGAGATAAAAGAGCAGCCGAAGGTTAAATTATATATTTAATCACCTTAAGGACACACTAGACAATACACTATATAAACAGTGGTTATACATATACAATGGTCAGATATGAAAATACAGGTGAAGTAAAAAAGATATAAGCAGATGAATAATGTAAATTACTGGTTTGATGTTCGACCATGTGTGCTGGGCCGCATGGGACATGTGCTGCCAGCAGGTTCCAGTTCCTCCCAGAACGTTACTCGACATGGCATCCCCTTTAGAAGTGAACAGCAAGTATGACAGAAAGAGAGACCACATGGCCTTACATATGCCCTTATCCCCTTGGTTGGTCACAACCTTTTCCATCCCCAGGATGGTCCTTATCCCCCTCCCCTGGGGGTTTGTAGCTAAATCTCCCAAAACCTATGAAAGATCATAACTTCCCAACGGAAGGTCATAGGGAAGCAGTTATGGCACCATCGGATCCAGCCGGCCCCTGTTATGCTTGGAGACCAAATATGGCTTTGCTACCTGGCTTCTACTAGCTGTTCTGCATATCTCCTCACCCTGGAGTGCTAGAACAGATCAAGACCCTGGAAGGCATTCGGCCTGTTCCTGAAATCTCGAAAATGTAACCGGTGTGTGGCTAGGATGTACGATAACTCCATATTCTCCTTAAATGTCTTTATCGAATCCTATCTGACTGGACAAAGCAGTTACACAGTGTGGGCTCCACAGGAGGTCATACTGTATGAGCTTGGATACTAACTGGCGTGGCTGGACCACCTGCTGAGCCAGGTGTCCTGTTACAGCTACACATGCTGAAGGAGTATTGTAAGCTGCCATTAAATCCCCCATATTCTTCACATAAGCCAACCATTAAAATGTGTAAAATAGGACTGAATAGTCCAAGCATGCACAAATGCATCACCCAGGATGAGCCATTGTGCTGAATTTGGGGCATTTTAAGACTGTCAAGTCTAAGTTAGCACTTTTTAATAATAAGTCTTAGTAAATCTGCCCCTATAATACCATAGTATGGAAAGGCAATTTATATCTTGATAGTCTGAAGTTTTCATTAGACAGTGCACTTACATCATGTAAAGTTTATTATAATTGTAATCAATCATTATGCTATTTGTGTGGTCATGTAATCATCACCAAAGATTACCTGGATATTCATTACCATGTTTTGAATCGTTTTTAAGATGACTCAGTTTGATGGGTATTGTATTATACCTACCAAGCACATTTTTTCTGTTTCCTAGACTTCTTTTTAAAATTACCTTTGTACCTGCTTCCAAAATGCAAGCGATAGTCCTATCATTAAACCTTTGTAAAATGCTCCAGCATTGACTGACATGCCTGGTCTGAGATAATGCTTATTCTTATCCAGACGTTTTCAAGAAAATGAATGTTGGAAAAAGAAATGATGTCTGAATAAATCTGACCTCTAGAGTAAGTATTGATCTAGTGTCCAGAAACATAATTACGTTTGAGCAAGATTATAAGAGCCATCGCAACGAGTTAAAGTTCAAGATTCAACCCGCTACTCAAGGCTTACCACATTTTATCCTTCATCTTTTCTCATATTCAAGGTAAAGAACCAAGAATCTGAAATATGCCTTATCAGTGCTTAGACTTTTCTATAAAGAACTGCTATATTCAATACTATTTAAAAGGTATAGAAAACCCAGAGAAAAAAATAGACGACATAGGAGCCTCTAAGTATGAAAAAATAGTAAATTAATTTTATTATAAATACATGATCAGGTACACAGCAGGGGTAAGTGCAGAAAATCTGTGAGGCTAAAAGAAGAAAGATCCACCCCACATAGCGACCTCCAAAATGGATCCTACATATACATATGTGAATAGTATATTACAAAGGTATATATAGGGACAACAAGAACATCACCATGGAAAGGAAGGTAATAGATAACATCTCAATATATATTCATACAGCCAATATGGCAATATCAGTTAAATTGATTCAATACCATTATTGATTTCATTTAGAACATGGGATATCCACTACCGTGTCCTCATTACTTAGATGGTATAGCTGGGTAAGTACTCCAGCCACTTGTCCCAAGCACAGCCACTGTATACATACCAGGGATGTCGGGCAGGCGTCACGTGACAGTCGCTGGGCAGTCAGAGATGCAGGAGTCTAGATGGATGGTACGCACGTGGAGCGGGGGTGCCCCGATGCGCGTTTCGGTCTTCCCTTCGTCACACCTGTGCTGGGGACTATCTATGGGCCTAAGGTAACAAGTGGCTGGAGTACTTACCCAGCTATACAATCTAAGTAATGAGGACACGGTAGTGGATATCCCATGTTCTAAATGAAATCAATAATGGTATTGAATCAATTTAACTGATATTGCCATATTGGCTGTATGAATATATATTGAGATGTTATCTATTACCTTCCTTTCCATGGTGATGTTCTTGTTGTTCCTATATATACCTTTGTAATATACTATTCACATATGTATATGTAGGATCCATTTTGGAGGTCGCTATGTGGGGTGGATCTTTCTTCTTTTAGCCTCACAGATTTTCTGCACTTACCCCTGCTGTGTACCTGATCATGTATTTATAATAAAATTAATTTACTATTTTTTCATACTTAGAGGCTCCTATGTCGTCTATTTTTTTCTCTGGGTTTTCTGTGTCTGTCTGACGATGGAGTATATTGAGTCCATAATATGGTAGTATTGAATATTCTATGATATGATCTAAATATATACTCGATCTACGAGGTACATACTACTCGCTTCCATGAACTGTGTATATGTGTATTTAAAAGGTATGCAGAGACCATGCTGATTTACTGATGAAACTTGTGTCTATTCTTTTATCAGGGTCCATACTGAGCATACTTAATACATACAAGTTGTATACAAAATCTTTTTTTTTTTTTTTTTAAAAAGAGCTAAACATCATATTCAATCAGAGCCAGGTCCTTATGTAGGCAAAAACAAACATAAAGGACTTTTCTACACAGTTGTTTTTTCAAGACCGAGTTTAGTCTATATTTTGTTCAGCTATAAACAGATTTGGAGTCAGCAGAATAAAGTTAAAGAGTTCTGAGAAAGATAAAAACTAGAGATGAGCGTTGTTCTACTCGAACTGTTCGCCAATCTCAAATTCGAGCTGTTTTGGGCGGTGTTCGAGCCGTTCGGCGAACACGAACGATTTGAAAAAAATTCGGCTGTTCGAGGTTATTTCGATAACTGTTCGTGCACCAAAATCATAACTGGATTTTTTCTCAGTAATGATGAAAATTAATGTTAATACGCAGTTTGAGTGTACAGCGGGGTGGGGGGAGGGGCAGGGGATGGATCTCTGCAGGAACAATGAAGATCTCCATTTTTTTTTTCTCTTTCCCGCATTTACAGTGGGGAGGTGCAATCTGTCAGCCTATCAGCAGCGCACACACGGAGCGAAGTGCTTTTTTTCACACAAGCAAGGGCATGTGTCATTGGCAGTGTATGTCACATGTCCTTGCCCTATAAGACCAAGCCATTTTCCCCGTCGCCACCATTTTCTCACTGTTGCAGCTGCGTGTTAGACGGCACCGCTGTTGCTGTGTGCGCTATACCTTGTTAATTTCAAGCCAATTTTCGCACAAATCTACAGATAGCTTGGGAGTAGGGAATAGTTGTGATTGCAGTCCTTTTAAGGGCTAGGTTACAGCATTTCCTACGACTTTTATCAGGCAGGTCTGTGCTCTTAAATAGATAGATTGTGGGAGTAAAGACTAATTGTAATTGGAGTCCTTTTCAGGACTAGGTTACATCAGTTCCTATCAGTTTTTGCCAGGCAGGTCTGTGCCAGTGCTGTGCAAGTTTTTTTCACAGCATTTGGCTGAATCTAGCAAAGCTAATGCTTTTTGGCCTATTGCAGAGTGTGTTAGTCAGTGGAGTAGCCTATCTGTGTTGCAAGATATACCACCTGTGTATAGAATACCAATTTTTTTACTGCACCTAGTGAAGTAAAATCTTTTGGGCATAGCATCATTCTATTAGTCCATCTATACTGACCTCCATCAGGTTGCAAATTGAATATAATTTTTTTCTGCATCTAGCTCTGAAAAAATATTGGGCTTCTAGCTGTGTGTGGGACTTGTTGTATTAGTCCATCTATACTGACCTCCATCAGGTTGCAAACTGCATATATTTTTTTCTTCATCTACCTCTGAAAAAATATTGGGCTTCTAGCTGTGTGTGGGACTTGTTCTATTAATCCATCTATACAGACCTCCATCAGGTTGCAAACTGAATATATTTTTTTCTGCATCTACCTCTGAAAAAATATTGGGCTTCTAGCTGTGTGTGGGACTTGTTGTATTAGTCCATCTATACTGACCTCCATCAGGTTGCAAACTGAATATATTTTTTTCTGCATCTACCTCTGAAAAAATATTGGGCTTCTAACTGTGTGTGGGACTTGTTGTATTAGTCCATCTATACAGACCTCCATCAAGTTGCAAACTGAATATATTTTTTTCTGCATCTACCTCTGAAAAAATATTGGGCTTCTAGCTGTGTGTGGGACTTGTTGTATTAGTCCATCTATACTGACCTCCATCAGGTTGCAAACTGAATATATTTTTTTCTGCATCTACCTCTGAAAAAATATTGGGCTTCTAGCTGTGTGTGGGACTTGTTGTATTAGTCCATCTATACTGACCTCCATCAGGTTGCAAACTGAATATATTTTTTTCTGCATCTACCTCTGAAAAAATATTGGGCTTCTAGCTGTGTGTGGGACTTGTTCTATTAATCCATCTATACAGACCTCCATCAGGTTGCAAACTGAATATATTTTTTTCTGCATCTACCTCTGAAAAAATATTTGGCCTTCTAGCAGTGTGTGGGACTTTCTCTATTAGTCCATCTATACTGACCTCCATCAGGTTGCAAATTAAAAATAATTTTTATCTGCATCTAGCTCTGAAAAAATATTTGGCCTTCTAGCAGTGTGTGGGACTTTCTCTGTTAGTCCATCTATACTGACCTCCATCAGGTTGCAAATTAAAAATAATTTTTATCTGCATCTAGCTCTGAAAAAATATTTGGCCTTCTAGCAGTGTGTGGGACTTTCTCTATTAGTCCATCTATACTGACCTCCATCAGGTTGCAAATTGAATATAATTTTTTTCTGCATCTAACCCAGCCAATAGTTTTGGCCTAATACCACAGTTTGGCCACTCAGCTCTGCTCGGTTCCCATCCATTGTTTTTTTGTGCAAACAACTCCAGAGTTGTTAATTAGTTAACCACCAAAATGAGTGGAAAAAGGCCTGCTGCTGGTGGAAAGGGGAATAGGCGTGTTGGGAAGGGGAAAAAAGGTTGTGTCCGTGGGGTAGGTGTTAAAGCAACAGTAACATCTGCAGAAGAAAGACCATCTTCCAGCCAAACTAAAATGTCTACTTCTTTTAGCGGACAATGTGATAAGATCCCTTTCTTACGGCCACGCCAATCGCTACAAATTCCAGATGAGGCACAAAAACAGCAGGTGCTTCAACGGATATCAAGTGCTCCTTTAAGTGGGCTCTCCTCCACATCAACTTCAACATCACAAATACTCCAGTCCTCAAAGGTGTCACCCCAATCGCACTTGCTTCCTCACAGCTCCCAAATCTCCAGCTGCCCGTCTGAGTATGAGGTAGAACAGATGGTTGAGTCTGCAGAGCTGTTTACTCATACTATAGCCTGGGAATCAGAGGTCGACTCCAGTGCTTCTGTGAATCCAGACGAGGAAATGATCTGCACTGATGCCCAGAATCTTTATGAGTCGGATCCAGGACCAGACGCAGAAGGTTCTGACCATAATGTAGACCCTCATTCCCAAACTGTAACTCCTGTTGGTGGAGACAATGAGGAAGACGATGATAAGACTCAAATACCTGATTGGAGCGACAACTTTAGTTTTTTGTCAGGGCAGGAACAGGTTGGCTCTGAGGGCGACGGGTGTGATAACGCACAGGGTGATGATGATGAGGTTGGAGATCCCACTTACTGTCAACCCACAGTCAGCCAAGAGATGAGGTCAGCAGAGGAGGTGGAGGAAGATGCTAGTGACGACGAGGTCAGGTTGCGCCTTCCTGGACAGAGACGTAGTACTGGAAGCACGTCAACAACTGCATCCTCAAACACAACTCTGCCTCTCACCACAAGTCGTGGTGGCTCTTCAGGTCGCATGGGTGCTAAGCCTTGCATAGCCTGGGCATTTTTTCAGATCGATAAAGATGACCCAACTCGTGTTATCTGTAACATTTGTCAGCAAAAGCTAAGTAGAGGCCAAAAAATACATAGTTTGAGTACTTCATGCATGAACCGGCACATGGACATGAAGCATAAGTTGCAGTGGGAAGCTCAGTGTGCTACAATGCGGCCTAGCCGGCCGGGCCAACCACCGTCTGCCATATCTTGTGCATCCGCGGCCTCTTCATCCTCTGTGACTGGGGGGACAGCAGTCACACCTGTTTTGGGGCGCAGACCTGCCACCTCTTTACCCGCAACAGCCAGCGTGATTGGCAGGTCATCATTTTCTTTGGAGGTGGTAACACCAGCTGGTGTTGAGCTAAGAGGTTGAATTTCACCATCTGCAAGCTCTTGGCTACAGAAATGCTGCCTTTCCGCCTGGTGGACACAGAGGATTTTCGAGACCTTATGTCCGTCGCAGTGCCCCAGTACCAGATGCCCAGTCGGCACTACTTCTCAAAGAAAGGTGTGCCTGCGCTCCACCAGCATGTCGCACACAACATCACCGCTTCTTTGAGAAACTCTGTGTGTGACAGGGTGCATTTCACCACAGACACTTGGACGAGTAGGCATGGACAGGGGCGTTACATGTCGCTGACTGGGCACTGGGTAACTATGGTGACAGCAGGACAAGGGGCTGCTGTCCAAGTCTTGCCGCCCCCACGAGTTGTGCGTCAATCCTCTTTATCTCAAAGTTCCTCCACTGCTTCTGCCTCCTCAACCTCCTCTCAGTCTTCCACCTGCACCCAAAGCCTGTCTGGTCATGCCACAAGCTTTCTAACTGCGCAGAAGGGATCCTGCACACCTCCTTACTATGCTGGCAGTAGGGCTCAACGTCATCAGGCGGTTTTTACATTGAAATGTCTGGGAAATGTGAGTCACACAGCTGAGGAGTTGTGGTCAGCTCTGGAGAACCAATTTCATGAATGGTTGTCTCCACTGGACCTGAAACCAGGGAAGGCCGTGTGCGACAATGCTGCAAACCTGGGTGCGGCCCTTCACCGGGGCAATGTCACACACGTGCCTTGTATGGCTCACGTGTTGAACCTGGTTGTCCAGCAATTTTTAGCCCACTATCCCAGACTAGATGGCCTACTGCAGAGGGCACGGTCGCTGTGTGCTCACTTCCGCCGTTCGCATCCCGCAGCTCAGCGACTTACATCTCTACAGAAGTCGTTGGGCCTGCCACTTCACCGGCTAAAATGCGATGTGCCTACCCGGTGGAATTCAACTCTGCACATGTTGCAGCGACTGTGGCAGCACCGACAAGCCCTGGTGCAATACGTTCTGACGTATAGCCTGGGCCAACGAGATCCAGAGGTGGGGCAAATCACGCTGGAGGAGTGGTCTCAGATCAGGGACCTATGCACCTTTCTGCACAGTTTTGAAATGGCGACGAAGATGTTTAGTGCTGACGATGCCATTATCAGCATGACTATTCCGGTGATTTACATGCTGGAGCACATGTTAAACAGAATTCGGAGTCAGGTGGTGGCACAAGAGGAGGTGGAGGAAGTAGAGGAGGAGGAGTTGTATGCGGAAGGGCTAACATCTGCAAGGTCCAGACGGTCGGCAGCACCAAGGCGGCAGGCATGTGAGGGTGGGGGAGATGGTTTTACCAGGGCGCATGGTAGCAGCCAAACTAGTGAGGAAGGTGCAGGAGCCCAGGAAGAAGTGGAGGACGAACTGATGGAAGACTCATCAGATGAGGGAGACCTTGATCACATTTCTGTTGTGCGAGGTTGGGGGGAGAGGACAGAGGAAGGAAGCATGATTGTTACCTCGCCACCAACACAACAGGGACTTGGTGCTCCTGGATGCGCAACACACATGAGTGCCTTCTTGCTGCACTACCTGCAACATGACCCTCGAATTGTGAGAATTAGAAATAATCCTGACTACTGGGTTGCCACACTGTTAGATCCCCGGTACAAAAGTAAATTTGCAGAAATTATTCCTGCCATAGAAAGGGATGCACGCATGCAGGAGTATCAGCAGAGACTGTTGCAGAATCTTACATGTGCTTTTCCACAAAATACCAGTGGTGCACGTAGTGAATCTCACAGTTCCAACTTGCCAACCGTGGGACCGTCAAGTGTTCAGCACTCAAACCGTAACAGAACCACAGTATCTGCTGGTAACATCAATTTTGCGGAATCATTTCACCACTTTTTTAGCCCATCCTTTGCAAGGCCACAGGAGACAAGAAGTCTGACACATAGTCAACGCCTAGAGACGATGGTACAGGAGTATCTCCAAGTAAACATTGAAGCCATGACTGTGTCACTGGACCCTTGCTCTTTTTGGGCTTCCAATCTGGATAAATGGCCGGAGCTAGCCACTTACGCCTTGGAGATCTTGTCATGCCCCGCAGCCAGCGTTCTGTCTGAACGTGTGTTCAGCGCTGCTGGTGGTGTGCTGACAGATAAGCGCACGCGGCTCTCCACTGATAATGTAGACAGACTCACGTTCATAAAGATGAACAAATCATGGATCCGAATCGACTTTTCTACCCCTGTGTCATCCTGGGGAGAGTAAAAGCTTG
Organism: Phyllobates terribilis; assembly: GCF_046119375.1. Classification (NCBI taxonomy): domain Eukaryota; kingdom Metazoa; phylum Chordata; class Amphibia; order Anura; family Dendrobatidae; genus Phyllobates; species Phyllobates terribilis. The sequence goes on from NW_027362763.1 coordinate 442,356,868, forward strand.
ATGACTGGTTAAAATCACCCTACCAACCGTTTTAAGCTTTCAAATTACTAATCATGTTTATCTGTATCTTGGCTGGAAAATAATTTGGGCTTTGTAGCAGTGTGCAGCACTGATCCTATTAGGCCATCTATACTAAAGCTTCACCAGATTTAAAATTAATAATAATTTTTAGCTGCATCTAGCCCGGAAAATAATTTTGGGGCTCCGAGATGCGCAAGACACATAAGTGCCTTCTTGCTGCACTACCTGCAGCATGACCCTCATATTGTCAGAATTCGAAGTAATCATGACTACTGGGTTGCCACACTCTTAGATCCCCCAAACTTTTCGATCAACCTTTTCATTTTAATAAAGACCAAAAAAATGGTCATTTTTGAAATTATAAGCATTAGCAGGTTGTTAGAAACTGAAATCAAACAGTTTTCAACTCAAAACTTTATTCTAGGTGATGTTACATTTTCACATAGGACCCCTTGTTCGAAAGGAGCTTCTGAACTCTCTCGTCCATTGAATTTGTCAGGTTTTGGATGGTTTCTGCTTCAATTGTTTTGCATGAGGACAGAATACCCTCCCAGAGCTGTTGCTTAGATGTGAACTGCCTCCCGCCATCATAGACACTCATTTTAATGATGCTCCAAAGGTTCTGAATGGGGTAGAGGTCAGGGGAGCATGGGGGTCACACCATAAGTTTGTCCCCTTTTATGCCCATATCAGCCAGAGATGCAGATGTTTTATGTGCAGCATGAGATGGTGCATTATCATGCAGAAAAATGATCTTGCTGTGAAATACACGGTTCTTCTTCTTGAACCATGGCAGGAAGTGCTGTTTGAGAAAATCCACATACATTATGGAGTTCATCTTTAGCGCCTTCAGGGATCCTAAAGGGGCCGACAATCTCTCTCCCCATGATTCCAGCCCAAAACATTACTCCACCTCCTCCTTGTTGGCGCTGTAGCCGTGTTTGCGTGGGGTGTCCATCAACCAGCCATCCTCCACTCCATCCATCTGGACCATCGAGCGCTGCACGGCACTCATCCGTGAACAAAACAGTTTTGAAATCAGTCTTCATGTAATGTTTGGCCCACTGGAGCCGTTTCTGTTTGTGTGAAGTGGATAGAGGAGGTCGACAGGATGGCGTATGCACAGCTGCAAACCTCTGAAGGACCCTGCATCTTGTTGTTCGGGGGACGTTGGAGGCACAAGCAGCTTCAAAAACTTGTCTGCTGCTATGACAAGGCTTTTTTGCCGCTGCTCTTTCAACCTGACGTAATTGCCTGTAGGAAAGAGTCCTCAATTTGCCCTTATCAGCACGCACACGTGTGTACTGTGAATCAGCTACATACTTCTTGATTGCCAAGACACTTCATCCTGATCATCGCACAATGTTGATTGTAGTCATGCCTTGACCTAAACACTCCACAATTTGTTGCTTCTCAGCAGCCGACACATCCTTTTTCTTTCCCATTTTGGCAGAAAATGTAGGCTGCTTAATAATGTGAGACAGCCTTCTTAAGTAGTCTTGCCTTTCATTGGACACACCTGCCAAACTAATTAGCACAGGTGTCTGCAATTGCTTACAGTGATATAAAGAGCCCTGACACACATCACCATCAATGAGTTTAACTGACAAACAAACAAATTCTTCCCTTATCACTCCTAAACACTTTTTGCATAATAATTTGGAACACAGTGTACATGTGCTTTTCCACAAAACACCAGTGGTTCACGTAGTGAATCTTACAGTTCTAACTTGCCAACCGTGGTCTGTATGGAGTTGTTCAATAAAGGGCCCAAAATTAAGATAACATAGATGGGAGAGGTCTCTATGAATAGGAATTCCTAAGTATTTGATACCCTGTGAGGGCCAGGCAAAGGGAAAGTTGGACTGGATGGAATCCTATATGGATTTGGGGAGGGAGACATCGAGGGCCTCAGACTTCGCTGCATTGATTTTAAAATTTGACCATGTAACAAAGTGATCTATTTCAGCCATAACAGCATGGATGGATATATGTGATTGAGTGATATATACTAGGACATCATCAGCAAATAGAGAGCACTTGTACTCGGTGCCTCCCACCTCAATCCACCTAATATTGGGGTTATGGCGAATTGATGAGAGCAGGTGCTCCGTCACTAGGATGTATAAGAGAGGGGACAGAGAACATCCCTGCCTTGTCCCATTGGTGATTGTGAAAGGTGATGAAAATGTTCTGACGCGCCCCCTGGGCCTTGGGACACCCGGAGCCGGACCCTTTTTGGTGGATGCTGGTGGTTGTAGTCTCCGTGGCGGCAACCCGGTTCCGTGGCTCAGGGCGGTCAAACCAGTGGCGGAACTATTTATGTGGTTTTGATGTTTAAATGTCCGACTACGCCACCCGTGGATTGCGGTCAGAGTGAACCGCCGCTCCAGGGCAGACCGCTGAGGCTGGTGTTGTGGGTGCAGCAGAGCGTAGCATAACTCCCCACGGGAGGAGTATAGCCTCAGGGCAGTGTATGCGGAGGATGGGGGTGATGGTGCAGGGCAGCAGCAGTAATGACACGGAGTCAGTGATGCAGTCCAGGGCCTTTACTCACAGTTCTTATTATCCAGACCACGTCTGCAGGTAACGGCTGCCCACGTCGTACTGTGCTCACCAGGTGAGGGGCTCAGCCAACTCCCAGATAACTTTGGAGTGCTTCACAGGACCCCCTTTGTGTGACCTTTGTCTGGCCTTTCTTACCAACCCTTCTGTCCGGCTGCCTCGGGCCTCCTCTTGGTAAACTTGGCGCCAGTTTCCCTGACCCTATGTGGTGCCTTCCTAGTGGGTGTAGCGAGGGGCTGCGTCACATAAAATGTCACAGCCTCCGGTTTCTAGCTGAGGGTTGTTTCCTGCCTCCACTAGTTTCGGGGACCGGTCTCCCCCTTTGGCCTGACCCCTCCACGCAGGTGGATTCGGGCGTGCGTTGGCGACTCGCCCGTCCGCACCCCTGAGATCCCTTCGTTCCTCGTTCCTGGAGCCTTCTCCGCTCCTCTTCCCTCCTTCTCCCTCTTCCAGGCCTGGGCCTCTGTTACTAGGCCCGCCTCCGGAGCAGAGCTCATGCAGAGCCCCTGCTCCCTGCCACTTCTGCTCAGACTTCTCTGCACTGAACTAAGATGGTGCCCACCTTTTATACTCCCTTCTCAATGCACCCAGGAACTGCTTCCTCCCTGCTCCTGCACTACAGGGTTCCCCTTCCTCAGTGTTCCCTCCCCCCACTCCAGCCAGGGACAGGGACTGTCGTGCCCATCTCAGGGGCATATTGGTCGCCCTGCCCCACGGCAATGTGGTGTAATGCATGCAGGTGTCGGGTCCTGATCCACACTACATCCTTACTTGAGAGTGAGATATCACACCTCTGGGTGAGGTGCAATACCTCTGTAGCAACCGAGCCCTCAGGGTGCTACAGTTCCATTTATCTTCAGCCTAGTTGACGTATTGCGATACAGGGCCGTGACTTTGGCTATAAAAGGGTCCCCTAGACCCCTACCCCAAGCTTTTTAAGAGAATCATATGTGGCGTGCCAGGAGACTCTATGGAATGCTTTCTCAGCATCCAACGAGAGTATCTAATTACAAATTTTTAACTGCATCTAGCCCAGGAAATACTTTGTGCCTAGTAGCAGGGTCTGCTAGTCAGCGGATTATCCCGGCTGTTAAGCAAGCTACACCACCTGTAGTTTGGACACTTCATTTTTTCAAAGGAAATGCTTCGGGACCACGGGATACTCAGTGAAGAGCATCAGGAGGCACCCCAAGGCATAGGGGCTGGGACTGGCAGTAGGATGCCTTGCGGTGGACAGCCGAGCTCGATCCTTATAAAAGCTTTTTAACTGCAGCAGCTTTAGTGGACGCTACTGGAGCTGGAATTACGCGGCTGCTGGCATGAGACTTGCCCTCCAATAGATCCTTGTAAATGGATTTAAAGTGTATTTATTCAAATTAGAGAGACAATTTAAATTAAAAAGCTTAGAGCTGCCTCCACCACAGGGGGGCTCGCTCGACCCACCAGCGGACAGGCACCAGTATTGGGAGAGGGGGGCTGGCCGTCAGGGTTCACCGCGGCTCTGGCACAAACCCGGCGACACGGAGGTGGCACGGGCAGAAGCGGACTGAACGTGTCGGCTTCTCACTTTTTGGATTTTAGAAGGGCATGACATGCCTATATCTGTGTCTCCCCCTCCTTTTACTCCTCCACCTCTTTTCTTTTCGCATGACTATATGTACTTGTCACTTTTCCATGTGTTAGTTGTGTCTTCTGAGCAGTTTGTCAGCTTTTGGACACCTTTGAAGGTGTTTTCTATGTGTTTCTATGTGTTTTTGTTTGCCTGCCATTGGTTTTAACGGTGTTCGAAGGTGTTCGACGAACAGTTCGACGAACAGTTCGGCGAACACACGGGTGTTCGACGAACCGAACCGAACTCGAACACTACGGGGGTGGCTCAACACTAATAAAAACCTGTATATGTGTATCAATATATATTTGAAGAGGACCTGTCCTCAGTTCAAAAGTGTCCATTTTTTTGCTAATATTTTAACCCCCTTGTTTCCCTAACTATTCCATTTATTTATTTTTTTAAATCTGCTGTACAGTTTCAGAGATCTGGGTCTTTTTTATCTAGTGCTCAATTTCATGATTTTCAACATGGGGACATTGCTCACAGGACTCTGTCGGGGCACGTCTTTAGGCTCCTCTGCTTTATTACCCTGTGAGCACCGCCTCCTTGGTAAAGACCACCATAATTTGCTCTAAATACTATAGTCGATATTTCCGAAGCCGTATGGTGGATCTGAAAAAAAAAAAGACTAAATACTCGAGAGAGCAACAGAAAAAAAATAGGAGCAAAATCTGCCCACTTTGACCCAGGGATAGGTCCTTTTTAACAAAAGACAAACTTTGAAGATGAAAAAAATTGAACATTTCCCACATAAAGCAAAAAGGAATGGAGGAGCTTGTTTGTCAGCCGAATTTTGGCCACGTGAATTGGCAAAAATATAAACATGGAATCTGGTTGGTGGTAGATTTTAGTTACTGAGTTGACGACTTGAGATGAAGAGAAGGAACAAGTGCCTATTAGTTAGGGTATTCATAGAAGCTATTCATTTTACAGTTTTTTAATGTCCAGGCTTGTCACTGCTCTATTACTAGCAATGATAGATGGCATCTACTAGGTTCTGTAATTGTCAAAGCCTCCAATTCACAGCTGGAAATGTAAAATGGAGACTGGTGGCATGTGTGCAACATTTGTGTAGCAGAAGCTAGTACTTTTATCTATGTAGCCATTGTAAACCTTTCAGACATATGTCTGTGCCCTAAGCTTCAATTCAGCACACTTCTATTTATTTCACTTCACGAGGGATGTTGTATATCTGCTCACACCAAATATATGAAACTAGTATCGTAGATTACTTGCTGATGCAAGAAAAAATGCTACTGTTACTAAAAGAAAAAAAAAACCTCAACCTCAATGTGATACCATAGTATCATTAGTACTACAATGGCGATGCAATAAAAATCAATATGTTGTGGGAATGCTACTAACTTTGGAGCGATCTGAGGTATCACGGGAACCGTTTCCATTTAAATGTCTAGGCTGGTTTATTGAAGCTTCATAAACCATGCCACAAGCAAAGGTAAATAAATGTCCTTTGAGTGCAGGAAAAACAAAGTAATCAGTTCCAACAGAGTCACTTTTAGTGACAGTCCAGGATACACAGGCTGGATAGCATCCAGCATAGCGCCTCAGTCTGGAGACATCACACAGGAGGTATTTTTACCTCCAGACACACATGCCATGTGTCAAGCAAACAGACTCCGTTTTATTCTGTAAACCTCACCCAGGGGTGGAGACATGGTGAGCAGCCTACCTGCACTAACTCTTCAGCTGCTCACAATTGGAGCTGGACCTAACATGGCTGATTAACCCCTCTTAGTACTATGTGTACTAGAGCATTACTCCCAGTTTATATCACAGAGGACATGCACCTCTGTGATACATATAGGTGCATCTCACTAAATTAGAATATCATCAAAAAGTTAATTTCAGTTCTTCAATGCAAAAAGTGAAACTCATATATTATATAAAGTCATTACAAACAGAGTGATCTATTTCAAGTGTTTATTTCTGTTAATGTTAATGATTATGGCTTACAGCCAATGAAAATACAAGTCTTTAACTCAGTAAATTAGAATAGTTAACAAAAAAACCTGCAAAGGCTTCCTACACATTTAAAAAGGTCCCTTAGTCAGTTTCAGTAGGCTCCACAGTCATGGGGAAGACTGCTGACTTGACAGATTTCCACAAGGCAGTCATTGACACTAAGTAAATGCAAAGTCAATTTTGCATTACATTTGGAAATCAAGGTCCCAGAGTCTGGAGGAAAAGTGGAGAGGCACACAATCCAAGCTGCTTGAGGTCTAGTGTGAAGTTTTCATAATCAGTGATGGTTTGGGGTGCCATGTCATCTGCTGGTGTAGGTCCACTGTGTTTTATCAAGACCAAAGCCAGCGCAGCCGTCTACCAGGAAATTTTAGAGCACTTCATGCTTCCCTCTGCCGACGAGCTTTTTGGAGATGGAAATTTCATTCTCCAGCAGGACTTGGCATCTGTCAAGAGAAAGATGAGAGACACCAGACCCAACAATGCAGACGAGCTGAAGGCTGCTATCAAAGCAACCTGGGCTTCCATAACACCTCAGCAGTGCCACAGGCTGATTGCCTCCATGCCACGCCGCATTGATGCAGTAATTGATGCAAAAGGAGCCCCGACCAAGTATTGAGTGCATTTATTGAACATACATTTCAGTAGGCCAACATTTCGGATTTTAAAAACATTTTTCAAGCTGTTGTTGTAAAGTATTCTAATTTACTGAGATAATGACTTTTGTGTTTTCATTGGCTGTAAGCCATAATCATCAACATTAACAGAAATAAACACTTGAAATAGATCACTCTGTTTGTAATGACTCTGTATAATATACGAATTTCACTTTTTGTATTAAAGAACTGAAATAAATTAACTTTTTGATGATATTCTAATTTAGTGAGATGCACCTGTACCTCCCATCCACTATGTGTCCGGCAGCCACGTTACAATGTACACAACCTTCTAATGGAAAAATAGGTTCTTGCTAGAACATCAATGGTATACAACCAACCACTCATTCGTGAATGCTTCTTGCTCCTCTCTAGCATTGTTAGTTTGATCTAGCGTATTAGTTCTCCTTAGTTTCAAGTTGCAGTTCAGTGGGTACTGCTTACAATCTGGCTGGTACGTCTCTATGAAATACAATTTGAATTTCATATTTAGCGCTGTTGGGTGATGTCATCCATTTTCTCCGGAAGCCCAGTTGAATCAAACTTTAAAAGCAGGAGGTATTTTACAATATTGGTTTCAAATACTTGCATTCTGAACACATTTATTTTGATTGCTATATTGCGTAATATATGTAATAAAATCATGGCCAGATACATTGCTTTCTACAATTAATTTGTTCAGGGACGGCTATTGGAAGTTAAAAATATTTTAACTTGAGACCATAACTGTATAAAAGCAGAATAAAAGTTCCCAACATTTCAATACAAACTAAGAAAATATGATGATTATATAATGCTAATTACTAAAGAACTAATACTAATGAAACAAACTTTAAGAATGTCAAAATGTGCTGCTGGAAGCAGGGAACTTTCTAGCCCATATATAAGGCTAGAAATCCCTTTTATTAAACCTGACAGGGCACACCTGTGAAGTGAAAACCATTTCTGGTAACTACCTCTTGAAGCTCATCAATTGAATGGCAAGAGTGTGCAAAGCAGTCGTCAAAGCAAAAAGTGGCTACTTTGAAGAACCTAGAATATAAGACATATTTTCAGTTGTTTCACACTTTTTTTTAACCATATAATTCCACATGTGTTAATTCATAGTTTTGATGCCTTCAGTGTGAATGTACAATTTTCAAAGTCATGAAAATACAGAAAAATCTTTAAATGAGAAAGTGTGTCCAAACATTTGGTCTGTACTGTACCTCACACGACATGCCTCACACACAACACATACACCTCACACACACAAACATACACACACCCACCTCCTAGAACACACACACCTCACACACCACACACACACCTCATATCATACACATGCAAGCAACACACACCACACACCTCATACACACCACACTCACACCATAAACACACACCTCACATAAAACACACACAAACCTCACACAACCACCTCACACACAACACACACGCAAACACCATACATACGCATATAGCACACATACACCTCACACACATACCTCACACAACTGCCTCACACACCAAACACTATACACACGCATAGATCTCACAAACATACATACATGCCTCACGCATACGCACACCTGCCACACTACACTCACACCACACACATGCCTAACACACCACACACCTCACATATCATACACACCTCACACATACACATATGCCTCACACACCAGACACAAATACACACACACTCTGCAGGGCTCATGAGTACCCTATAAAATTTTGCCTCTCTTTAATAGGAGGTTAAGAGGTTATATGTTCTGACAAAGTTATTGGATAGGTAAAACATAATAAATCTGGAATAATGTATGCTGGGCACAACTGTCAAGTAGCGGATTCAGATGCTAACTATGCATTTTAAAGATTTCTTAGCTACTGCAGGTTTCTCTTTATCAGTTTTGTCAGCTTGCTTTTTTATTAGTGCTTACAAAAGACACGTTTAAGTCTGTACATGTTTGTAGCTTCATAGCATGAATTGCTGATTAAAGAGAAAACGTGTCAGATCTATTCTCACCTCCAAATTGAGACATCTGTACAGATCAGACGGAGATAAACCACAGAACTACTTGAAGTTGGGTCATCAGAATACATTACAATATGCGGAGTGTTGTTAGAATATATTTAAATATTTTAATGAATACATATTAACAATAAATGTCTTCCCCTTTTGCGGCCGATAGAAAAATTGCCTTTCTTATCTGCCTGTTCTTTTCTACAGTCAAGGCACAACTGCAGTCAGCATTGCAATAGAGCACCTATGAAGTTATTTCTCACTGTCCATGTAGTACCAACATATTTCAAAGTGGTTTGCATGTCATCAGTGGAGCTGACAGTGCAATTTCCTAACACTAGTTTTTTGGATCTTAGAGATCGGGAAAATTACTTATTTTGCTTGCAAAGATCGTGCTGTTAAGTCTAAGGACTTAGGGAGTTATTCTCCCTGGGAAAGTATGCAAAATTTTTCTTCTGCAGAAGTTATCTGCGTGACAGTGTAGCAAATCAGGGATGTTCGCGGCCGGAGCCAATTTTTTGCTGCGAGCAAGCCGGAACCCTGAACACGAACCCGAATTTGAAATGCCGAACAAATTCACTCAACACTACTTGTGACGTTTTACATGGCTACAAATACAAATATGCACCTATTTTATATGCATTGATCCTTTTAAAGTGTATTATGCAGAACCGGTGGCTCACTTACATGTATAATGTATCAGGCTGATCTTATTCTTATTGCTATTTCTACATCAGTTTGTGCAAATACATGGAAATTGAAGCTTCTAAAGGGAGAATGTTAAGGATGTAATTTTCCGACATTATCTATAATTGGGCAAAGTGCTTAGCATATGGAAATGTTCATACCCATTCACTAATCTGGGAAAGGCAGCTATGTTAACAAAGAATGAATCTGGTACATGTGCAGATAAAACACATTTCTTTGGACTAAACATCATCGTCACACATCAAATCAATGACACCATCACCAATCACTGGTTATTGTAACTGTAATGTAACGATAGAACAAAGTATAATGTAGCATATTTTCTACTGGTGGTTGAGCACCAGATATCAGATATAACCATAGGTAGAAAATACTGCCCATAAGTACGATGCAATCATCCTTTTCCTGCTAGAAGCTTTTAGCCAAGGGAGGTAAGTACACTGAGTCTTTCCTTACAGGTATAAATAAACAGGAACAAACAGTTCTCTGAGCCCTTGGCTTTAATCATGTGCTTGGAAGCATTGGACTGTGGACTATACATATTGTATGAGTTGTTTTGATTTTTAAATGGCAAGCCCAGAAAGAGAAATCCCTGAGTCAACTTAACGTAGAATGCATTTCATATAGCTGAGATTTGTTTTGCGATATTATTCCAAATATCCATTACTTTAGAAATAGAATACATGTATGGAAATGTCATTGTCTGACAGTAGAAAAAATGTTGGAAAGGAGAGGATGCTGCAAACAGTATAGAACGCAATGTCAATCAGTCAAAAAAATTCATTCAATTTATCAAAAATATTCCTACAATTATGAAATATTTTGAGATTTGTTGTGGGAGGAAAATAGTTTCATAGTTTTAATGTTAAAAAAGCGCAGTTACAAGACAGAAGTCCATTGAGTTCAACCTATATACTGACATTTTGATAAAGAGAAAGGCAAAACCCAATAAGGCAGATGCTAATTTCACCATATTGGTAACGTTTTTCCTTATGGAGAGTGACACACCAGCTCTGGCACGTCAAGGTAAGGAGGCTTATTCGGCATGCATGGCGAATAAGCCTCCTTACCTTGACGTGCCAGAGCTGGTGTGTCACTCTCCATAAGGAAAAACGTTACCCCTTAGACCTCAGTCCAGAGCCTCTCACCTATCCAAATCAGTTCTCGTACTTTGCACTGACGAGGGCCAACAGCCCGAAACACTGTGTCTGCAATTTGAGATTCTGATTTGGCTTTTATCCTAAGTCATATTGCACGACTCATTAAAGGGTTGATTGTGACTTGTAGGATTGCTGCTTCCAATAGGTGACGCTCTAGAGTATAAGTCCTCTTTTTCTCTGAAGAGACAATTTGCACCATATCGGTAAAAACAATTCCTTTCCGATTTAACCATAATCAGACTAGGATCCTGGACCAACATCCCAGAATCTACTACCTATAACCTGTAATATTATTTTTTGAGAAAAGCAACCATGCCATCCTTGAACATGTTTAGTAATTCAACCATTACAACATGTTGTGGCAGAGAGTTCCATAGTCTCACTGCTCATAAAGAATCTGAGCCGCTGATGATCATTAAACCTTCTTCCCACTAAATGTAGTGCTTGCCCTTTTGTCATCATTGAAAAAAAATAATTAGAAAGGTCTGTGCTCTGTCCATCCATATATTTGTAAATTGTAAAAAGATCGCCCCTAAGTCTTTTTTTTTCAAAACTGAAAAACCTAACTTTGATAACCTGTCTTAGAACTGTAGTCCACCTATTCATTTAATAACTTGGGTTCCTCCTGGAGAGGATCTGCAAGGAAGAATGGTAGAGGATCCCTAAATCCAGGTGTAACAAACTTGTTGCATCATTTCCAAGAAGACTCATAGCTGTACTAGCACAAAAGGGTGCTTCTACTCAATACTGAGCAAAGGGTCTGAATACTTATGACCATGTGATATTTCAGTTTTCGTTTTGTAATAAATTTGCAAAAATTTCTACATTTCTGTTTTTTTTTCAGTCAAGATGGGGTGCAGAGTGTACATTAATGCGAAAAAATGAACTGTTTAGAATGTACCAAATTACTGAAAAAAATAGTGAAAAATTTAAAGGGGTCTGAATACTTTCCGTACCCACTGTATTTTGTTTCCTCTGCCCAAGTGCATGACTTTACATTTATATATGTTAAAATTCAATTTCTATTTCTCATCTCAAGCCTCCAACTTCCCGAAATTCCTCCATAGTATTAAATTATTCTCCTCTCTTTTGATAACCTTGCAGATATCAAAATTTTACTCTGTATGTTCTCTAAGAGGACATTGATACATGTTATAAAGAAGAGGTCCCAATACTGACCACTGTGGTACACTAGTGCTAACTGTAACCCAATCAGATTGTGTTCTACTAATGGCCACACTCTATTTTCTTTTTAAGGGGTTCTCCAGATTTAGGGTTAAAGTCTGCAGTCACTCTGTGAGGATTCTCCGGTGTTGGTGCCGGGAGCAGATGGTCGTTTGACCGCAAGTATGCTATTTGCATACATGCGATCACATGCTGACTAGCCATGCTTGACTTCGCTCAATACAAGTGAATTGAGCAAGGCTGGAAATGTCCAGTCAGAATGTGGCTGGAAGTAAGCAAATTGCATACTTATAGTCACATGACTGCCAGCTCCCAGTGCCCTCACTGGGAAATCTTGACAGTATGCAGTGTGCGCACTATGAGAATTCACAAATATGCAGCCACATAGAGTCACAATAGACTCTATCCACAAGCCTGGAAACCCCCTTCAATGAGGAATTTATTGTATCCCTGATCATGTCATCTGTCAAGGGCTTTTATTCTGTAAATACTGTAGAAAGAAGGCATTTAGCAGATTGGCCATTCCTTCATCCTCTTCGACTAAATCGCCAAAGTTATTTTTGAGGATGCTATCTCTGTTATTTTAAGTTTCTTACTGTTTATGTAGTTGAAGAATATTTTTGGAGTGGAGGAAGGAATTCAGCACCATCCAACCATAATACTTAGATTTATTCAAAAACCATTAACAACAGGAGGATCCAAGAAAACCAGTTGAAACCTGATGCGTTTCTAGAGCAACGCAGGCACCCTTAGTCATAGGAAGTTACTATGACTAAGGGCGCCCGCCTTGTGACAGAAATGCATCACGTTTTAACATGGTTTCCTTGGATCCTCCTGTTTTTAATGTTTTTTTAATAAATCAAAGTTTTATCTTTGAATGGTCATGCCGAATTCCTTCTTCCTCTCTCCTACCCTTGGTTGTGCTTCACCAGCAGGAGCGGCACCCTCCACATGGATTCCTAGCGTGGACACTGATTACGCAGCATGGTGAGCTCCATGACCTTGCCCCTTCCCTCCTGCTTCTATTTTGGATTAGTTTTACTCTCTTTAGTAATGGGTCTCTTTGCCTTGATTTGTTTTTTTAAGCACATTGTTTTCTCTCTATAATTTTTTTAATGCCTCGACACCATCATTTATTCCCATAAGGTATCTTTTGTGCACAAATCCTATTCAGGATGCTCATGAAAGTGTCCCATTTGTTTTGTGTACTTTATTGTTGAGGACATTTACCAGTCTATGGCATTAAGACCATCTCTTAGCCGATGGAAATTAGCCTTCCTGATGAATAGTGTTTTTGTAGCCCCTCTACTAAACATCTTAATAAAGGAAAAGGAAAACCTTATGATATTGCGGATGTACATCTGATATTCTATTTGGACTATTGATTAAAATTGGATTAAGAAGTGCCCCTTCTCTTGTTGTGACCTGCACTCATTGTGAGAGGTAATTGTCTTTTATTATTGTCACAAACCTGTTTTCTTTGCTGAACCTGCAGGTTTCTGCTCCCCAGAACTATTTGAATTCATGTTAGCATTTATAGTACCAAGAGTCATTAAATTTTACCTGCAGTGATTCACGTAAAACTTAGGGACTGATTCATCAAAGCTTTTACACTAGTATTCTGGCATAAAAAGAGTTGAAAAATTGCATAATTGTAGGGTAACTCGATGCTTTGCTAAAATTATTGGGTTTTTGACGTTCTCACATCATTTTCACCCAGCTCTGACAAAGTGGGGGGAGTTGGGGTGGGACAGGGTCATGGCAACTGTCCCTCATCATTAATTTGACTGGAGTAGGATTTATGGTGAGATGCACACAAAGGTATACGCCACTAGTCCGACACTCCTGATTCATTCAGAGCCTATTCATGAATCAGAAGCATCTTACTCCAGCACACCTCTTCATTAAGACCGGCGTGAACAACGTCTATCTTGATGAATTGGGTCATTAGTGTGTACACTTCAGAGTGGAAATTCAAAATTCTACTCTAGAATGATGTTTGCTTGTGGGAAGCTATATTTGCCGCAAGCACTTTGTTTCTATTCAAAGCTTCTTTTCTTTCTTTTTTTTGCAGCAGTTCAACATTTCAGTAAGTGTCCAGTAGATCAAGCAAGAGACCAGATTAAAATATAATTGGACCACGAGAATTTCAGGAGGATAAAATCTGTAACTGGATTCATTTCTGAAAATGTATTACATTTGAGAAATTGTTTTATTTTTAACAATTGGATCAATGACCTATGCATGGTGGTGTGGGAGTACCCCTTTAAGTAAATGATGAAAGTGATACTTTATTTCAAACTTTCTTTTTAACAGTATTACTTTTGGCATATTTTAAGCACTGAAATATTACTGAAAAAATATTTTATTTCTCAAATAGATTAACTAAGATTCAGGTTGTCAGTGCCTTTGACATTAACTTGCCACTAAAATGATTATATAAGGATCAAGCACGCACGAAACCATCATTGGCCTTAAAATAATTCATAAAGATAATTATATGAATTTCATGCATATGTAGAAGTGCTGAATTGCCACATTTAAATTGTCATTTACTGCAAAAGTGGATTCGTCTGTTTAAAAAAACATCTTCAAGGTAGGAGTTTTCAGAAGTGACTTTAGTATTAAAATATACATAATCAAATAAACTTAGTGACTGCATATGTAAAAATTATCCCAAGTTGCTTATTCTAAATTAAGAACCATTAGTATGGGCAGTAAATTCCGTAAAATAGTGCTTACATGCTGCAAACATTTTAATGATATATTTAAGTCCTGCATAAAATTTTATCTATCTCTGTAAATACGATTATTATTGCCTATATGTTGCCATATTTTCAGCATGGCATATCAATCTCTGGAACAAGTGCCAGAATTTGAACAGCTTGGTATGTCTAAGCAGTTGAATACAGCCATTTCATGGCAAAGCAAACCATACCCACAGAGAAGCATGGTGAAGGCAGCATTATGTTTTTCGGATCTATTTCAGCAGCTGGATCTACGCTTTAGATGGAGGGAATAGTTATGAATATCAGTTAATTTTGCAGCAAAACCTTCGGGCCTCTACTAAAAAACTGATGATGAATGCACGACAACAACCCTAAGCATAGCTCCACATCATTAAAAGAATGGCTTTGCCAGAAGTTCAAAGCTTTGAAATGGCCCAGCCAGACCAGAGTCCAGAGCTGAATCCAATTGAAAATCTATGGGTTGTCCTTATGAAGGTTGTACACAGGAGATCCTCTTGCAATCTACAGATTTGGAGTTCTACTGCAAGAAAGAGTAGGCAAAGATCACCAATTCCCAACCACATTATTTTTTCAACTGAAAAGATTTCAGTATGTTTTTCAATTAAATTGTACAGATTACACTCTTCTACAACCAAATTGGCTCAAAAGACAATAGTTGAACTTAACTAATTTTGTGTTGTTGAAAACGAATATGATGCTTAAATTTGCTTGATTGGCTCTAATTTTCAAGATCCAGGGAAGGTTGTAATTACTTATGACGCCTTTCATGCAGGCTTATAGAAAAAATGTCTTTATTATGTCATGATCATTATTGCATTGCTAGTAGCTAGTATATTGCATCATCTATTTAGTCTATTGAGCATTCAGTATTCTATCATCTTATGGTGACCAATCAAAAAACACCAATTCAGCTCCAATTATGTAATCCTAATTACAGTTGCATCATCTACTTTTATAAATGCTCTCTGTGTAAGGTATAATGTTTTAACAAAGTGGATAGTTTTTGCTACATATGTGGAGAAGTCACTTTTGTGTCACAAAGGTAAAACTTGACTACCATGATAAGGAAAGCCTACAACCTGTATTTTGGCTGCAGAATAGGAGATCAGGACAAGAGTTGGGCTTCACACATAAGCTGCAATAAATGTACATCACATCTTACCCAGTGGTTGTATGGGAAGGGCAATCTATGCCTTTTGAAGTCTCAATGATCAGGAGAGAGACAACCGATCACACTACCAATTGCTATTTCTGCATGGCTTTCCCCATTAGGAAAGGAGTTTCAAGGAAGAAGAAGTGGACTTTACAGTATCCAAACATTCCATCTGCAATACGGCCAATACCACATAAAGAAGAACTGCTAGTTCCAAAGCACCAGAAATATTTTCAATCGAGTCAAGTGAGGAAGAAGAAGGAGCTTGGTGTAATGAAGCATCTTCCTCTCACAACACATACTTTCTTTCAGCAACCTCAACTGAACCACACCTTATAACACAAAGTAAACTGAAAGATCTTGTTAGAGATTTGGATCTGCCCAAGAGTAAGACTGAACTCTTAGGTTCCAGGCTACAACAATGAAATCTCCAGGCGGGCGATGTTGATTCGAGGGTGATTTCTTTGTTCTGCAACCATGATAAAATCTTGTCCAATACTTCTTCATGGGGGGCAATCTTGTGGCATGCAACAGCATCAACAGTTTAATGGAAGCTCTGAAGATAAGTTATAATCCAGAGGAATGGAGGTTCTTTATCGATTCATCCAAAACAAGCCTAAAAGCCATCCTGCTGCTTAATGGCACTGTGCAACCTTCAATTTCAGTTGGTTATGCAGTCAACATGAATGAAACCTATGACAATACAAAAAGCTGTTGAGGTGTCTGAACTATGATCAATGTTTGCAGACCCTCTGTGGCAACTTAAAAGTTGTCGTCCTCTTACTTGGTTTTCAGGCTGGATACGTAAAGTACTGCTGCTTTCTGTGTGAATGGGATAGTCATGCAAGAGAATTTCACTACAATAAAAGAGACTAGCCGCTCCGACATTCACTTCCGCCAAGAAGTAAAAATGTCCTGCCTCCAGCACTTCTTGACCCACATAAGATTTTGTTACCATTGCATATCAAGTTAGGCCTAATGAAGAACTTTGTAAAGACAATGGATAAAAATACAAAAGCATTAAAGTATCTCATTGATAAATTTCCAAGGTTGAGTGAAGCAAAGATAAGGGAAGGAGTCTTTATTGGACTTCAGATTCATAAGCTTCTTCAAGATGAGGAGTTTCTCCGTTTGTTGCAGGGCAAGGAAAAGGCTGCATAGTTGCAATCACATTAGTGGTTACTAATTCTTTGGAAACTCAAGAGCAGGTAACTATGAAGAGTTGGTGAAAAATTTCCTCAAAACATAGAAGGATCTTGACTGTAACAGGTCCTTAAAGATTTTCTTACATTTGCATCTAGACTTTTTTCCACCAAACTGTGAAGCAGTGAGCGACAGGCACAGTGAGAGATTTCATCAAGATATTGTGGCTATGCATAAAAGATATCAAGGAAAATGGAATCCATTAATGCTTGCAGATTACTATTGGACAATTGCAAGAGATGATTCGATGCAAGAGTACAAGAGACAAGCAAAAAAGATTGTCACTGAATGAGGACCAAATTTTGTGGGGCAATTTCTGCAACTTTATAATTCGCAAAAGTTTTTAAACATGTTTTAGTTATTTGAATTGTTGCTAAGTTTCCTCTAAATTAATATCAGAAAATTAGCATAACAAAATATTATGCATCTTTATATTTGCAAAAATAGTAATGTTTCAAAGTACTGACACTTTTATGCATTAATTATAAGTAGCAGTAAAAGGAAAACTGTTTGATATCATGGAAGCAAGAGCCAACTAAAAATTTTAATTGTCAGATTTGAATTCATGAAGTCAAAATCATTAAGAAATGGATCATTTAATAACTGAACCTGAAACATTTTGAAAATATGTAGAACAGTGATCGAATCGCACTCACCCATTCAAGTCTATGGGTGCGTGTAAAACATTGGACTGCACTTGGATGTCAGTGTTACAGGTGACATTAAAGGTGGAAAAAGTTGTGAAATTATGCTTCTTGATATGATTTTTTACATGACAAAACCTGGAATTTTTCCAGGGGTGTGCATACTTTTTATATCCACTATAAACTGCACTAAATACTGTGCCTTGGAAAGGTATTCATACCTTGTGACCTTTTCCACATTTTTTTACGTTACACCATCAAAATTAAATGCATTTTATTGGGATTTATGTGATATACACAAAGGAGCAAGTGTTTCTGAAGTGTAAAGGAAATGATACATGGTTGTATGTTTAAGGTAATTGTCCTGCTGGAATGTAAACTTGCACCCAGTCTCAAGTCTTTTGCAGCCTCTCACAGGTTTTCCTCCAGAATTGCCCTGTATTTAGCTCCATAAATCTTTCCACAGCATTATGATGCCTCCACCATGTTTGACAGTGGGGATGTTGTTTTTCATGTGATGTGCAGTGTTAGTTTTTCACCACATGCAGCGCTTTGCATTTAGCCCAAAAAGTTCTACTTTAGTCCCATCTCAAGTAGAAAAAGTTCTACTTTGGTCTCCTGCAAAAAGCCATGCTAGCTACATGGCTGCTTGCAAACTGCAAATTGGACTTCTTATGAATTCCTTTTAAAAATTACTAGCTTTTTGCCTCTCTTCCATAAAGGCCGGATTTGTGTAGTATATGACTAATAGTTGTCCTGTGGACAGATTCTCCCACCTGAGCTGTGGATCTCTTCAGCTTCTCCAGAGTGACTATGGGACTCCTGGCTGTTTCTCTAATTAGTGTTCTCCTTTCTTGGGATGTTTGTTTAGTTGGATGGTCTTGGTAGGTTTGCAGTTGTGCTATAGTAGTTCCATTTTTGGATGATGGATTTAACAGTGCTCCGTGAGATGTTTAGAGCTTGGACTATTTATAACCTAACCCTGCTTTAATATTCTCCATAACTTTCTCGATGGCCTGTCTGGTCTATTCCTTGGTTTTCATGATGCTGAAATGTTCTGAAACTAACCTCTGAGGCCTTCACAGAACAGCTGTAGTAATTCTGAAAATAAATTAGACACAGGTGTGTTGATTCACTAATTATGTGACTTCTGGAGGCAATTGGTCACTCAGAATTTTATTTAGAGGTATTTTAGATTTATATATTTTTTAAAAATTAGAAAACCATATATAATTTCTTTTACACTTAAAAAGTACTTTTTCTTTGTCTTGGTATATCACATAAAATACCAATAAAATACATTTTAGTTTATGGGTGTAACGTGGAAAAATGTGTAAAAGGCCACGGGGTATGAATATTTTATCAAGGCACTCTATATATTTGGACAGGTTTAGGCAATAAAAAGTTTCATGGCAATGCTTCTTTAATTACATCAGATTCCACTCCTTCCTATTGTATGCGTCAGAGTAAGAGGTGAGGTGGTTAATGTGGCGATTTGCCTCTCCGTTTATTAAACCAGAAGACCCTGTTCCTCCCTGGGTGTTTTTCTTCTACAGATGTGTAAGTACCAAATTAACAAATGAATATACATTTTATATAGAAATACACAATGCTTCAGATTAATTTCTCTTTATTAGGAGCTTCCCCCTTAGATTGTCTCTTTGCTCAAATGTTGACCACTTAAGGAAAGAAAAAAAGAAAAAAATATCTTTATGTGAACATATCTTAAAACAGCAGTTTTTCCATTTAGGACCACTCTATAGTGCATTTACTTGAATGGCAGGAATGTAATGTTGCATTTCCCCTACATGAAAATCACCCATCTTCTTCTCAAAAAAAGGTATTTATCTCATCACTAACAGGCCTATTATTGGATGCTAGAAAGGGGATACTCCACTCATGAATCACCTCTTTTAGACATAGCAGATATGTAAGCCATACGACACTGGAATCTTTGCAATTGTACTGACCCAATGAATAAAGCTGTTTTATAACTTTCCCACATGGTGAATGGCGTAAAAAAAATAGATAAAAATAATTATTGAACTGATGTTGATTAGTTCATTTTGCCTTCAAAAATCGCAATACGGCTTGGTTCATTTATCCTATGCTCTACGCTGAGCGCTTACATCAGGGTTTTGATCTAAATCTCTGAAAACCAAGATCCAGAAAAAAAGCTCAGATGGAATGATTTATTATCATGAGGCACATTGTGTCACTTGGGATTCATTTTGGAGTCCATCTGGTCTCCTTACCAGTGGTGTCCCATCTTTTTAAGAATGCACAAAAGCGAAGTTGACCCCACTTTGTGTATATCTAAAAAGACTTCAGGAACAGAGGCCAAACAGAGTCCAAAATTACTCAGTTTGCCTCATTATAGTGAATGATTCCATTGGGGGATTCGTCTGAAACAAGAATTTTGCTTATTTAGACTGAAAGTGCCTGACATAAGTGCTCAGTGTAGAGCAAAAGCACTCCCTGACAGAAGTTATGTCGCTTATCCATGTTATGTAAATAAAAGCTTATAACCTGACGTTAAATTTATCCATTGGTTTTATAAATTACTCTTTTGAAAGCTGAAACCCTCCCAAATTTGGTTTAGCTAAAGAAAATAAATTGGCATCAATGCTGAAATATTGATCATTTAATGAGCACAGAATGGTCAGATTTTGGCAAGACAAAAGTTTTGTCGCCCACAGAAAGTAATGTGATATTCAAACAAATAATTATCTTAAAATACAAATATATGTTGCATAACATTGGTGAATGAAGTTGTTAGCTATTACAGTCATATTTAATATTTTGTGTGACTTCCATGAGCTTGAAGGACTGCATCCATGCGGTTCAACAGTGATTCATACAATTTATTAATGAAGTCATCAGGAATAGCAAAGAATGCAGTCTTACATGCCTCCCAGAGTTCATCTAGATTCTTTGGTTTTGTCTTCCAAGCTTCCTCTTTCATCCTACCCCAAACATGCTCAATGATGATCATGTCTGGTGACTGGGCTGGCCAGTCCTTGAGCACCTTGATCTTTATTCCCTGGAGGAACTTTGTTGTAGAGATGGATATATGAGATGGAGCACCATCCTGCTGCAGAATTTGACCCCTTTTATGATTTGGAGTGTTAGAGGTAGCTAATACTTCTTGATATTTTAGGCTATTGATATTGCCTTCCACCTTGCAAATGTTTCGCACGCCCCCATACTGAATGTAACCCCAGACCATGATCTTTCCATCACCAAATGTAACTGTTTTCTGGATGTATTTTGGATCCATACGGGCTCCAGTAGATCTTCTGCAGTATTTGCGGCGGCTGTGGTGCAATTCTACTGAAGATTCATCAGAAAAATCCACCTTCTGCCACTTTTCCAGCGCCCATCTGTTTAGCAGGCTGTAGGACTTTGCAAATGCCACACGTTTTTTTATTTGCCTTTTGTTTATTGCTGGCTTTTGGGCACTGATTCGACCATGGAGGTCATTTCGAGACAGAATCCTACAAACTGTTCTAGTTGACACAGGGACTTGAGGTGACCAGGCCTGTTGGAGCTCTGCTGCAGTGGTAGAGGGGCTTGCTTTGGATTTTCTAACCAACAAACGTTCCTCCTGAGCAGTTGTCTTGCGGGGTCTGCTGGACCTGGGCTTGTCAAACACATCTCCAGTCTCAAATCTTTTTTTTAATTCTTTGTACTTGACGCTGAGACACATTAAAGGTGCCAGCCACCTCTACAGTGGATCTGGTCTTCAGCCTCTTGATAATCAAGGCTTTGGTCGCAGGGTGGATTTTTGGCATGTTGTCAGAGCTCAAGTTGCCGTTCAAGTGAATTCTGGGGTGCTGGGTTTCTTTTTATACACACCCACTAATTAACCGATCATTTACTGAGCACTGGTGAGGATGTAAACTAGGATTGGGTGCATTATATGACCAGGCGACAAAACTATTGTCTTGCCTAAATCTGACCATTCTGTGTTCATTAAATGATTAATTTATAAAACCAATGGATGAATTTAACGTCAGGTTATAAGCTTTTATTTACATAACATGGATAAGCGATATAACTTCTGTCAGGGAGTGTAGAATAAATGGTGAAACTGCAGTGATCAGTGAAACGCGTCGGGATGTAGGGTGATTCAACTATATTGCTGCCATACAAGGTGTCACCATGGCCTCAGGAAAAGTATATATGTCCTAATGCTATATTTGTTTATAGGATTATAGCATTGCAAGGTATATAGGGTGCATAACACTGTGATGTATGATTTTGGATTTGCTTAATCAATTAGTGATAGTTCTCCATGACTTTTGCAATGTTCTATATTTGATATCTTTTGCTGTTGTAAGATAGATTATTGCTTACAGTGTAGCATTTCCTTAGATATGTGCACAGTATTGGTGACTATTAATCGATATCATTGGTGGTGACACTGGAGTAATGTTGTATATGTGGTAGCGTGGAGTTGACCCTCTAATACTTGCTTGGTAGTCTGCATTCTGTCCTTTTATGGGTTGTTACATTGTATATTTTTAATATTTGTATCAATAAAATTATATTTTAAATGATATTCAAGGGTCATGTTTCCTTTATGTTCTATATAGGCTCTATGTTCAAATTTTGAAGGGACCTTCCTGTTATATGTTTTGAGGACAATTATAGTATCTCTATAGAATAAATGGAAACCTAGCCTTAAAAGTGAGCCAAAATGTTATGTACCCCAAAATAGTACCAATAAAATCTTCAACTTAACCCAAAACAACAAGTTCCCACTCGGGTCCATTTTCTTTCAATAGAAAAACGAGGTGGCTTTTACATCACTGGTAGCACAAAGACTCTGGAAAAGTTACACAGCTCTCCTCTCCCTATAAAAATAATCCCGGAAAATTTGCTTCCCAAAATCCAATTGCCTCCCTTTTTTCCGAGCCCCAAAGAGAATCTGAACCACAGATTGCATCCACATGTTTGGCACTACTGTAGCATGGAGACCCCACTTAACAATTTATGAATTATGTTTTTCGAGAAATACGTCTTGGGCACAATGTATTGGGCATTAAGTTGGCATAATTGCAATGTTAACTCTACAACACCGACTGCGGGCTTATTTCTGGAAAACAGCCATGGAAACAAAATAGTCACTGCACATGTAAATGAGAGGTGTAATTTCCAAAATGAGGTCACTTGAAGGAGCTTCTGCAGCTTTGGCATCTTATGGGTTCCACAAATGGCTACCACAAACTTTTTTAAAAAAATGTGTGCTCTAAAAGTCAAATAGCGTTCCTCAATGTATTGCCAAACAGTAGTTTACAGGCACTTATGTAGGAGCCTAGTAAATTGCATAACAAAATGTGGGGTCCATTTTCAAATATTTCCCTTTTTGAAATTGAAAACTTTGGGGCTAAAACAACATAGTGGTAACAATGTAACTGTTTTTATACTCATGGTCCAATGCTATAACATTATATGAAACACATGTGGTGTCAATGTGCTCAATGAACCCCTAGATGAATTTATTGAGGAGTGTGGTTTGTAAAATGGGGTCACTTGTGGGAGGATTCTGTTGTTATGGCCCCTTAGTGGCTCAGCAAATGTGACATGGTAACGCAAACCATTCCAGAAAAATCGGAACTCTAAAATGGTGCTCCTTTCCTTCTGAGCTTTGATGTGGGACTGTAGTAATTTCTAACCACATAAAGGGTATTATTGTGCTGAAGTGAAATTGTGGTGTCCATTTTCTTCTACTGTTACCCCCATGAAAATAAAAAAAAAATGGGGCTAATGCAACATTTTAGTGTAAAAAAATATTTTTGCCCTCACATCCCAATAGTATAAAATCCTGTGAGTCACCTATAGGTTTAAAATACTCACTACACTTAGATTCATTCTTTATAGGATGTAGTTTCCAAACCAGTGTCTCTTGTAGAGAGTTTCTTTTGTTCTGGTACCACAGGGGTTCTGTGGAATTTGACATTCTATGAAAAAACTGTGGGTTCAAAATGTTCATGAAATCCATAGATGTATTCCTTGTGGGTATTAGTTTTCAAAATGAGGTCACTTGTAGGGAGTTTCTGCTCTTTTGGAACCACAGAGGCACTGAAAGTAAGACATTGCACTCTTTATCTATTCAAATCAAAATTTTGTTCCAAAGTCAAATAGTGCTCCTTTCTAGTGATGGGCGAGCACTAAAATGCTCGGGTGCTCATTGCTCGGGTGGAGCACATTGGAATACTCGGGTGCTCGACCCAAGCAACGAGCCCAATGTAAGTCTATGGGAAACTCGAGTATTTTTCAGGCGGCTCCCCCCGGCGGTCTGCCAAGGGCCTAAAAATTGCCTAAATCGTTGGGAACAGTGCTCAAATGGCATGGGAACAGCATGGGGAAGACCCCTGGAAGTATTTCTGACTCTCTGGTCACTGCTGTCAACAATGTTGTCAGAGGTATTACGCCACTTTTACTGACTCACAATAAAACTTACTAAAACGAAACCAAAATGGATTTTCCTGGGAAATATGTTAAGGAACATCCTTTCCAGGGTAATGACTTGTATATAAGGCAAAATAAATATGTTATTGTACTTTTGCATTGCTTTCAACCGTGACAAATGCATTCACTGGGAAATGTCATTTTAACATTTTACAACCTTATCTGGCCATGTGGTGTGTGAGACATGATCAGACACATCCTGTTTCATTTATGAAGGAGGGACTCTGAAAGTCACAAAGCCTATTTTTATAGGGCCATCAGGCGGCCTTTACTTTTCTTAAAGGGCCAGCAGTTGGCCCTCACTATTCTTAGAGAGCCATCAGCCAGCTATGCTGTGTTGTTCTCATTACTAAAGATTGGGTCTCCTGTACTGTTATTGCGTATGGAGTGAGTGGCAGGTCTGCCCAAAATTTGGATGCACCAAATACTCCTTTCAAAATATGGATGTGTGGCACCCCAGGGGTCTGGTTTCCACAGTAATAGCAGTATTACATCTGTGAGCAGGTGGGAGGTCTCCTGGGCAGGAATCCTAAGCATGCCACACCTCCTGCCCAGTCCTGGGAGGGGAAGAACTTCCCCTACATAAACTGGGGCTGAGGCAGGGTTAGGGAGAGGAGTTCCAGACAGAGACGGAGTCTGGTCTGGACACGCAGAAACAGGGACAGATAGACATCAGGAGCTCTGTAGGAGCCAAGGAGAAGCGCCAGGGGCTGGAGCTGTGCAGAGCTCGCCCTGGGAGAAGGTACTAAAACCGGACACAGGAGTCCGAGGCTGTGGGGACTAAGATATACCCAGCAGCAGAATCCATCCGGCAGGGGATTCCAGGTCCTCTGGCCATAAAAGCCCGGAGGCTCAGTCACAACGAAGGGACCAGCACCGCCATCCCGGAGCGGAGGCTAACAGGAGGCCCCAGGTCACCAGCCATACGGGTGAGCACCACACGGTATACCCAGGGACGTGGGCTACTTGTAACCGCCGAAAGCAGGGTAGCCAGGAAGGGTACAGACTAACGGGAAGGCCTACAACTCCACCTGGCCAGGGGATCTCCGGCTTACTCGCAGACTAACCAGGCCCCAACTACTAGCCAGTACTCCCGGGGGAATTTGCCTTGTACCATCAGTAAAGGCCCTGAACTGTACCCTCGTGTCTCCGTGCTTCCTTGTCGCACCGTTAGTGCTGGGACATCCACACCATCACTCCCAACATCACCCACATCCGCTGCCCTGAGGCCATACCTCTCCCGTTGGGGGTTATATCAACATTGCTGCACACCTATACCACCGGCCTCAGCGGTCTGCCCTGCAGCGGCGGTTTCATAACCGCATTCAACGGGTGGCGTAGTCGGACACTAATACCATCATACTAATAACTGCCACTTAGTTTGACCACCCTGGGCACGGACCGGGTCACCGCCACACGGAGACTACAACCCCCAGCGATCCGGCTCCGGGTATTCCCCCTGCACAGCAGCAGCAGCGCACAGGCCCAGGGGGCGCATCAACTTTGGCGTAGTCGGCAGGATTTCGTGCCCGCAACCACCGGGTACTGCGTGCCTGAAAAAGAGACTTTTATACTTACCTGTGGTGAAGTTTCCCGCCGTCCGGAGTCGTTTCCCGCCATCCGGAGCCGATTCCCGCCATCAGACGCCATCTTGGACCGTTTCCCGCAGTCTTCTGCCTTCTTCCCGCCATCCGCAGCTGCTTCCCGCCTTCGGACGCCATCTTCGGGATGCCGCACGGGAAGAAGAGGGGAGTGGACGCCGAAAGCGCACGAGATCCGAAGCTCCGCCCCACGCTGACGCTGCGCAAGGTCCTGGAAGGAAGGAAGAGCGACGCTGACGTCATCGGCCTACGGAAGAGGAGCATCGCAAGGTAGGCCACGGTCCACTAGGGGGGAGGAGGATGCCCTATATCCCGGGGGCAGCCTGGCTACCCCAGCCTCTTCCAGGTGTACCCTCTCACAGAAGAGCAAAAAGTGAGCATCTTAGTGGCCCAATTAATCGGGGCAGCCCAAAGGGAGGTAAAGTCCTGGCCACTTGGGAGGAAGAGGACTGTCAGAGAGATACTAGCCCGGCTGAAAGACACATTTGACACCCGCACCTCAGCCGAAATAAAGCTCAGATTTTACGGGTGCAAACAGCGAGCACATGAGAGTATAAGAGACTATGCTTTAAACTTACAAGAGGCCCTGAGAGCCATTAAGCAGGCAGACCCTGACAGCGTGGGAAATGAAGATAAGCTGTTGACTGAACAATTTATTGAGGGTCTACTATGCAATGCCCACCGAACCCAGTTGCGGGCAATGGCCTTACAGGACCCTGACCTGGACTTTGCACAGTTCAAGGACAGAGCCATCCGAGAACCGGCACCAGGTGGCGATGTGACCCACAGGCGCCCTGCTATCACTTATCACCAGGAGACGGCGCCCTTGTCTGCAGGTCCTGTGGGAGCTGATGCGCAGGCTTTAAACAGTGACCCGGCTACAGACCTGCACCATCAGGTCCAAGAGCTGACTAAGAGCGTTGCCGCGCTAACCAGAACTGTGCAGTCTTTACAGGTCTCTT
The DNA here is from genome assembly GCF_046119375.1 of Phyllobates terribilis. NCBI lineage: Eukaryota > Metazoa > Chordata > Amphibia > Anura > Dendrobatidae > Phyllobates > Phyllobates terribilis. Next base: position 442,383,550 of record NW_027362763.1, read on the forward strand.
CTCCAGGAAAGATCCAGCTGGCATCCGGACCGGAGGACGTCCCGTGGCGCCGACTGAGGAGGACCCCACCGGCCAGAGGAAGACCCAGCGACAGATACAATGAGGACGGACGACCCATCTGCCGCCGCTGCAATCAACCCGGACATGTGGCAAGGTACTGTCATTTAAACGGGCACAACCTGGGGTAGAGGGCCAACCCCCAGGCATAAGACCATCAGGCCCATCAAACTGGCATGATAAATACGTAGGGGGACGTCCAATCTTGCCTGTGGTACTGGATGGCATTCCTATGAGTGCCCTACTAGACACTGGGTCACAGGTCACCACCATCCCGTACGTGCTCTTCAAGCAGTACTGGAATGATTCGGACATAACCCGCTACCCAGACGACGACCTGAGTATCATCGCCAGCAATGGTCAGCCCGTGCCGCAGGTGGGATTCAAGGAGGTGACCATTAAAATCGGTAAAGTCGAACTGGCGGCACAAGGACTGATTATAGTGGACATAGACCGTCATGAGAGTCACCCTAGAATCACCCTGGGAACCAATGTAATTGAAAATTGTCTTGCAGAGGTGATTCTCATTTTACAGCAGGTTGCCAAGAACGCCAGTTCCGGCCAGCAGCGTGTGCTCCAAAAAGAGATCTGGGCACTGATGAAGCGGCAACAGGTGGAACTATCTGGTGGTGAGATAGGTAGCGTGAGAATGTGTGACCCGTTCCCTATTGCCATGCCCCCAAAAAGTGAGATGATGATTTGGTGCCGGGCAGCTATTGGTCTGAGAGGTAGAGACTACCAAGCAATGGTAGAACCCGTCTACTCAGACAGTAGGCCCACCATTTTGACAGCACGGGGGGTGGTCGATGTACGCCATGGGAGGGTGCCCGTTCGCATCATAAATATCGGTGAGAGAGAAGTACACCTGCCCCGGTATGCCACGCTAGCTAAATTGTTCACCATAAACCAGAATTCTGTACAGGCCGTGGAACCCTTGCCTCCATCTCAACCAGAGGAAGGTAACGGCTCTAAGAAACCAGTGGAGGACTGGTGTCAGCAACTACATCTGGGTACTGACTCCACTCCCTCACACCAGAAACAAGGAGTCTATCGGGTGGTTCAAGAGTACGAGAGAGTGTTTAGTAAACACCCGTTAGACTTCGGGCGAGTAAAGGGGGTAGAACACCACATCCCCACGGGAGACCATCCTCCCATAAAGGAGAGATACCGACCCGTACCCCCTGCACACTACAAACATGCCAAGGGGATGCTTAGAGACATGAAGGAGGCTGGGGTAATCAGGGACAGCTGTAGCCCCTGGGCAGCTCCACTAGTCTTAGTGAAAAAGAAGGACAACACTATGAGAATGTGTGTAGACTACAGGAAGGTCAACCGTATCACACACAAAGATGCGTACCCGTTACCAAGGATAGAAGAGTCCTTAGCTGCATTAAAATCTGCTAACTTCTTCTCTACTTTGGATCTCACTAGCGGGTACTGGCAGGTTCCTGTAGCGGAGGCAGACCGGGAGAAGACCGCATTCACCACCCCGATGGGTCTCAGCGAATTTAACTGTATGCCGTTCGGGCTCTGCAACGCACCAGGAACCTTCCAACGGTTGATGGAATGCTGTCTGGGACACCGGAACTTCGAGACGGTCCTGTTATACCTGGACGATGTCATCGTCTATTCCAAGACCTACGAGGACCACCTGAAACACCTGGCAGAAGTGTTCGAAGCTCTGGCAAACTACGGCCTAAAGGTGAAACCCTCCAAGTGTCACCTCCTGAAACCAAAGGTGCAATACCTGGGACACGTGGTGAGTGCTGACGGAGTGGCTCCTGACCCTGATAAGATCACTGTGATTAAGGACTGGCCAAGACCCTCCAGCATAAAGGAAGTGCGGCAGTTCCTCGGGTTGGTAGGCTACTACCGAAGATTCATTCCCGGTTTCACCAAAATGGCAGCCCCTATGCAGGACCTCCTGATAGGTCAATCTCGAAAAGCCAAAAACCAGAAGCCGCCATTCAGGTGGGAAAAGCTGGAAGAGGAGTCCTTTTGCCAGCTGAAGATGGCCCTCACGGGGGATGAAATCCTGGCATATCCAGACTACAGCCAGCCCTTTATCCTCCACACGGACGCAAGTAACATCGGGCTAGGAGCCGTGCTGTCCCAGATCCAGCAAGGAAAAGAACGAGTAATCGCTTACGCTAGCCGAAAGCTACGACCCACCGAGAGGAACCCTGAGAATTATAGCTCATTCAAGCTGGAGTTCCTGGCAGTAGTGTGGGCAGTGACCGAACGTTTCAAGCATTACCTTGCCTCCTCCAAATTCATCGTGTACACGGATAACAACCCGTTGACACACCTGGACACTGCAAGGCTCGGTGCTCTGGAACAGAGATGGATGGCTCGCCTGTCCAACTTTGAATTCACCATCAAATACCGGGCAGGACGCTCAAATGCCAACGCGGATGCCCTGTCTAGAATGCCGAACTTACCGGACGTAGGGGAAGATCCAGAAGATCTGGAAGAAGTTGAGCTCCCTGCGTTCCACCGTCATGGGATTACCCTGTATTCCCACCGTGTGAAGGACAGGCGCTCCGCGACGTTCAATCCCTTGCCCCACTACAACTGGGCGGAGACGCAAGACAGTGATCCTGCAGTCCGTCTGGTGAAGGAAATGCTGACCCAAGCCGATGCCAGTCTGGACCCAGACGCCCCAGAGGAGACTAAACAACTGTGGAAGGAGAAAAGTAGGCTGTTCCTCTACAGGGAGAAGTTGTGCCGGAGAATGGTTAACTCTCGAACACATGAGTTGACCTGGTAGTGGTCCCCAGACGAGACGCGGCTATGATTCTGGAGGCGTACCACAACGGAGCAGGACATTTCGGGTGGAAGAAGCTGGAGTTCTTATTGCGTGAACGGTTCTACTGGGTAGGCATGAGAGGAGCCATCGAGAGGTGGTGCAGAGACTGTGGACCGTGCCACCTAAGAAGGAAGGACCGTGCCAGCCAGAAGACTCCCTTGCAGCCCATCATCACCCGACAGCCACTGGAACTGGTAGCCCTGGACCATGTGAAACTGGCTCCAAGCAGATCTGGGTATGTCTACGCCCTCACAATCGTAGATCATTACTCCCGGTTCCTGGTGGTGGTCCCGGTCAGGGACTTAACGGCTCAAACAGCAGCTAGAGCCTTCCAGCAGCACTTCTGCCATCCACACGGGTACCCGGACCAAGTGCTGACAGACCAAGGGCCAGCCTTCGAAGCGGAAGTCTTCCAGGAGTTCTGCAACCTGTATGGCTGCACGAAGATAAGAACAACGCCCTATCACCCACAAACTAATGGACTCTGCGAGAAGATGAACCAGGTGGTGATAGACCTCCTGAAAACATTGCCCCTGGAAGAACGCAGTCTGTGGCCTGAGAAGCTGCCTGATCTGGTGGACCTATACAACCACATCCCTGTAGGTTCTACCAACTGTCCCCCGGCTTACCTAATGAGAGCGAGGCCTGGTAAGCTGCCTATCGACCTGGATATGGGAGTCCTGACGCCCGAGGACACCTCGCCAGAGGCAGACTGGGATACAGGACGGCAGCAGCAGTATCGGAAAGTGCAGGAGAGCGTGGAGCGAAGTCTGTCTCAAGCTAGAGAAAGGCAAGAGAGGGCTTATAATCAGTATGCTCCCGCTGTTCCCCTGGTACCTGGAGAGCAGGTCTTGAAGAGGAAAAGACGGCTCCACAAGTTGGACGACCAGTGGGAGAAGGACCCGTACACCGTACTGCCATCAAGCCATGAGAACCCAAAGATTTGCGTGATCAGTAAGGATGGAGGAGAAACCACAGCCGTTGTCTCCAGAGACCACCTGAAGAAGTGTCCCGAGCAGCTGCAAAACCCTGAAGAAGAAGATCAAGAAAACCCTCGACCCGCAGAGGAAAGGGAAGAAATGATCAGGACTGTACTCGGAGACTTCCCCCGGTCTTGGACACAAGTAAACGGTGCTGTCGTGGTACCCGTCCTCACCTTTCTCCAGCCAGCCCCGCAAGTGCCTACAGAGGAACCAGTAGAGCTGGAAGAGCAGCCGGCCCAAGAGGCAGAAGAGTCCACGCCAGCAGTACAGGAGGATCAACCCTCTGCTAGTAGTGAGCCTGCCGTGCCCCTAGTGAGCCAAAGAGTGCGCAGAAAGCTGCCCAGCCTGCCCATAACACCTCCTACACCCTGTAGTGCAGGACCAGTTAGTGAGCTCCGTAGGTCTACTAGAGTTACCAGAGGCCAGATGCCCGTACGTTGGAGAATCTAAGTTGGCTAGTTGCTTTAACTATTTTATGTTTACCTGTTTTGTTGTAGCCGTTGCTAATTATGTTTTTCAGTTACAGATTTCTTTATATGGACTGACAGGTTATGGACAGTGAGTAACCGGAACTCTGTTGTAAATATGTTTGGAGCGTAACCCAGGAATGGACTAAAGACTGTTAAAGACTCGGGGCAGGACAGACCCCTACCTGGTTACGGCTCCCTGTTCTTTGGTGAAATGGACACCCTTATTGCTTCCCGGTTACGGACACGCCGTGACCATCTCATGTATTTAATTGTTATTGTTTATACCCTGTTATGTTTTGAAAAAAAAAAATATATGTTTAGTCCGGGAGTACTAAATTTCACTAGGGGGGAATGTGGCACCCCAGGGGTCTGGTTTCCACAGTAATAGCAGTATTACGTCTGTGAGCAGGTGGGAGGTCTCCTGGGCAGGAATCCTAAGCATGCCACACCTCCTGCCCAGTCCTGGGAGGGGAAGAACTTCCCCTACATAAACTGGGGCTGAGGCAGGGTTAGGGAGAGGAGTTCCAGACAGAGACGGAGTCTGGTCTGGACACGCAGAAACAGGGACAGATAGACATCAGGAGCTCTGTAGGAGCCAAGGAGAAGCGCCAGGGGCTGGAGCTGTGCAGAGCTCGCCCTGGGAGAAGGTACTAAAACCGGACACAGGAGTCCGAGGCTGTGGGGACTAAGATATACCCAGCAGCAGAATCCATCCGGCAGGGGATTCCAGGTCCTCTGGCCATAAAAGCCCGGAGGCTCAGTCACAATGAAGGGACCAGCACCGCCATCCCGGAGCGGAGGCTAACAGGAGGCCCCAGGTCACCAGCCATACGGGTGAGCACCACACGGTATACCCAGGGACGTGGGCTACTTATAACCGCCGAAAGCAGGGTAGCCAGGAAGGGTACAGACTAACGGGAAGGCCTACAACTCCACCTGGCCAGGGGAACTCCAGCTTACTCGCAGACTAACCAGGCCCCAACTACTAGCCAGTACTCCCGGGGGAATTTGCCTTGTACCATCAGTAAAGGCCCTGAACTGTACCCTCGTGTCTCCGTGCTTCCTTGTCGCACCGTTAGTGCTGGGACATCCACACCATCACTCCCAACATCACCCACATCCGCTGCCCTGAGGCCATACCTCTCCCGTTGGGGGTTATATCAACATTGCTGCACACCTATACCACCGGCCTCAGCGGTCTGCCCTGCAGCGGCGGTTTCATAACCGCATTCAACGGGTGGCGTAGTCGGACACTAATACCATCATACCAATAACTGCCACTTAGTTTGACCACCCTGGGCACGGACCGGGTCACCGCCACACGGAGACTACAACCCCCAGCGATCCGGCTCCGGGTATTCCCCCTGCACAGCAGCAGCAGCGCACAGGCCCAGGGGGCGCGTCAGATGCACCCCAATACCCCTTTGAAGAGACTTAGAGGAGGGCCTCGGGAAAACAATGTTCCCGTTATTAGGAATTGGGTCTCCCATACTGTTTTCCTATGCAGTGAATGCAAGGGCTGACAAAAATTTGGACCTACTCCAATACCCCTTCGAAGAGACGTAGAGGAGGGCCTCCTGAAAAAAAATGTTCCCATTATTAGGAAGTGGGTCTCCCATAGTGTTGGCCTATGAAGTAAATGCAAGGGTTGCCAAAAATTGGGAGGCACTCCAATGCCCCTTGGAAGAGACGTAGAGGGCCTCATGAAAAAATGTTCCCATTATTAGGAAGTGGGTCTCTCATAGTGTTGACCTATGCAGTGAATGCAAGGGCTGCCAAAAATTGGGAGGCACTCCAATGCCCCTTGGAAGAGACGTAGAGGGCCTCACGAAAAAATGTTCCCATTATTAGGAAGTGGGTCTCCCAATAGTGTTGGGCTATGCAGTGAATGCAAGGGCTGACAAAAATTGGGAGGCACTCCAATGTACCTTGGAAGAGACGTAGAGGGCCTCATGAAAAAATGTTCCCATTAATAGGAAGTGGGTCTCCCATAGTGTTGGCCTATGAAGTGAATGCAAGGGTTGCCAAAAATTGTGAGGCACTCCAATGCCCCTTGGAAGAGACGTAGAGGGCCTCATGAAAAAAAATTCCCATTATTAGGAAGTGGGTCTCCCATAGTGTTGGCCTATGCAGTGAATGCAAAGGTTGCCAAAAATTGGGAAGAACTCCAATGCCCCTTGGAAGAGACGTAGAGGGCCTCATGAAAAAATGTTCCCATTATTAGGAAGTGGGTCTCCCATAGTGTTGGGCTATGCAGTGAATGCAAGGGCTGCCAAAAATTGGGAGGCACTCCAATGCCCCTTGGAAGAGACGTGGAGGAGAGCCTCATAAAAAAATGTTCCCATTAGAAAGGAGCAAGTCTCCTATTCTTGTAATGGACATGCACTAAGCGTATGGGCTGACAAACATTTACCACTGGGGGGTATACATGTACATACTGCATAAAAAAATTTTTTTACGGGCATCATAAACACCCTTTAAAAAAATTATGTGGGTATTGCATCATGGACCACGGTCACCCTGGTGATATGGTGGTGGAGGATGAGGATGAGGAGAAGGAGGAGGACAAGAGCAAATAGCCAAAATCAGGAAGTGTATACCCATGTGTGGGTGTGAAAAGGTGCATGGGAATATACCTCCCAAAAAAAAGACACTGGATTTGAGTTTATGTTATGCTGCTATCATTCGGTGGTGTTGAGAAGTCTGGCCCAATTCAGCCCTTGTTCATTTTTATAAGAGTCAGCCTGTCAGCATTTTCAGAGACAGGCGGATGCGCTTTTCAGTTATAATTCCACCAGCAGCACTAAAATCCCGTTCTGATAAAACGCTAGCGGTAGGGCAGCCCAGGACCTCCAAGGCGTAGAGAGCCAGTTCATTCCACGTATCCACTTTGAATACCCAGTAATTATAAGGCACAGAGGAATCACGGAGGACGTTGGTACGGTCGGCAAGGTACTCCCTCAGCATCTTCCCAAACTTTGCACTCCTTGTGAGAGTACCCCGCGTCTCAGGACCTGTGTGACAGGAGGGGCTGAGAAAATTCTTCCAGAACTTTGACAGCGTTCCCCTGCCTCTTCTGGATTGGAGTTGTGTCTCTCTCACCTGCAGTCCTTGGTTGTCCAACGATCTGTGACCTCGGCCTCCAGAGTTTTCAGATGGGAATTTTTTTAATAGTTCCGCAACAAGAGCCTTCTGGTACTGCCCCATTTTTGTAGATCTGTCCACCTCCAGAAAAAGAGATATAAAGTTCTCCTTCTAGCATGGGCCTAGAAGTGTCACCAACCAGTAATCAACCAGTAATGTAACATAAACTCAGCCATGCATGCCAGATTGCTAACAGGCAACACTTCTGTGTCCTCACCAAGTGGACGACTGACCATGTTCTCCTCCTCCTCCTCTCTGTCCTCTGGCCATCCATGCTGAACAGACGGTATGACAGTTGTGCAGGTAGTATCGTCTATAGCGCATGAAACTAGCTCCTGTTCTTCCTCCTTCTCCTCCTCTTCCTAAACGTCACCAAATCCATGTTGGGATGAGATGAGGCTGGGCTGTGTGTAATCACCCTGTATGGTTCCTTGCTCCATCTCATCATGCTCCGCCTGCAATGCATCCTCTTTGATTGTGAGCAGAGAGCGTTTCAGAAGACAGAGAAGTGGGATGGTGATGCTAATTATGGCATCATCTCCGCTTACCATCTTGGTGGAGTCCTCAAAGTTTTGGAGGATGAAACATATGTCTGACATCCATGTCCACTCCTGAGGTCTTATGTGTCGAGTCTGAACTGAATACTGATGGCCTTGTTGATGCTGGTACTCAACAACTGCCCTCTTCTGCTCACAAATCCTTCCCAACATCTGCAGTGTAGAGTTCCAAAGTGTGGGGACATCACACACCAGTCTGTGAGCCGGAAGCTGCAAACGCTGCTGAAACACAGCAAGGGTGCCGGAAGCTGTAGGTGACTTTCTAAAATGGACACACAGGCGGCGTACTTTAACAGGCAGATCTGGCAGCTCCGGGTAGGATTTGAGAAACCACTGAACCACGAGGTTAAGCACATGGGCCAAGCATGGTACGTATGTGAGCTCGCCTCACATCATAGCCGCCACCAGGTTCCGGCCATTGTCACACATGACCATGCCTGGCTGTAGGTTCAGTCGTGCGAGCCACAGATCTGCCTGCTTTTTCAATGCTGTCCACAACTCTTCAGCATTGTGCCATTTTTCACCTAAGCAATTAGCTTCAGCACAACCTGTTGCCGCTTGGCCGATGCAGTGCTGCACTGCTTCTAGCTTGTGACTGATGTGGTCATTTCGGAGATTGAGGCTGAGGAGGAGGATGAGAAGGATGAGGTGCAGGAGCTGTAGACTGTGGGGGCAACCCTGATTGACCAAGGGCCCGCAATCCTTGGCGTTGGGAGGACGTGTTCCGTCCCAAGGTCCGACTGGGTCCCGGCTTTCATTATGTTAACCCAGTGTGCCGTCAGCGAGATGTACCGTCCCTGCCCAAAAGCACTTGTCCACGTGTCCGTGGTTAGGTGGACTTTCCCGGTAACAGCATTGTTGAGGGCACAGCTAATGTTTTGGGACACGTACTTGTGTAATGCGGGGACGGCACACCGGGAGAAATAGTGGCGGCTGGGAACCGAGTACTGAGGGACGGCCGACGCCATTAGGTTGCGGAATGCTTCCATCTCCACGAGCCTAAAAGGCAATATTTCGAGCGCAAGCAGCCGCGAAATGTGGGATTTTAGTAGTGTGGCCTGTGGGGCGTTGGCTGCATTTGCATTCCAAGGACTGGGGTATGGACAACTGAAGGCTGCGCTGGGACAAGGACATGGATGTGCTACCTGATGCTGCTACTTGAGAGTGTGCAATGACAGGTGCACAGGAGGTATCTTTGCATGCACCATGGACAAGGGATTGGCTTGTATGCACAACAGCAGAAGAAGCAGTGGTGCCACCGGCAGACACTGTTCCTGGACCCTGGGGTTCGGCCCACAAAGTCGGGTGCTTTGTTGCCATGTGCCTGATCATGCTAGTGGTGGTCAGGCTGGTAGTTTTGCCACCCCTGCTGATGCTGGCCTGGCAGATGGTGCAAATGGCCTTTTTAGGATTATTGGCAGTCTTTTAAAAACAACCAGACTCGTTAAGACCTAACAGTTGTGCTGGCAACTTCCTTCGTGTTGGTGTTACGGGGAATGGTTGCCTGCCTTCTGTCTGCGGCCACCACACTGCTTCTTTCTGCCTGTTGGGGTGCTCTGCCTCTCTCCCCCTGTGTGCTGCTGTCCTCGCTCTGCATGTCCTCCTGCCAGTTTGGGTCAGTTACTATATCATCCACCACCTCGTCTTCCACTTCCGCACCCTGGTCCTCCTCCTGACTTTCTGGCAATTGTGTCTCATCATCGTCCACCTCTTGTGACACTTTCCCATCGTCGCCTTCGTGTGACCGTGGCTGCTCAAATATTTGGGCATTGCTACATGCGATCTCCTCTTGCCCCACTTCAAGTGGACCGGGCGAGAGGCCCGAATCTATAAATGGAAAAGTGAACAGCTCTTTGGAGTGTCCAAGTGTGGGATCAGTTGTCTCTGGGCACTCGGCATGGTGGGAGGAAGGAGGTTCAGGGTGAGGAATATGCGGTCCAGACTCACGGCTACTGAGACTTGACCGTGTGGAAGACAGGGTGGTGGTGGCTAAGTGACTGGAAGCATTATCTGCTATCCAACCAATAACCTTTTCACACTTCTCTGTGTTCAATAGTGGTGTTCTGCGGTCCCTTATTAATTGGGACAAGAAGGTCGAGCGAGAAGATGTGGGTGTTTGTTGTGGCCTTGGCCTCTGCATGCACCATCACCATCACGTCCAGTTCCCCGTCCTTTGCCACGTGCCTTGCCCATTTTAAATGGAGGATAGTATCTTCCACGCTCACTACAAATGGCTGAATTGGGAGCGTACTTATATGTGATCCGTGTGACGGACAAACCACAGTTTTAAATACCTGGCCTGTAGGCAACTATTTTTAACAGCAAATTGGTGTCAATAGCTTCACTGACACACTGAAATAAATTTTTAATGGAAGCCAGAAATGGCAGTATTTTCTGAAAACGTATATGTGATCCGTGTGACGGAGAAAACACAGTTTTATTTAGCTAACCTGTAGGTAACTATTTTGAACAGCAAACTGGTATCAATAGCTTCACTGACACACTGAAATAAATTTTAATGGAGGCCAGAAATGGCAATTTTTTCTGAAAACGTATGTGATTTGTGTGACGGAGAAAACACAGTTTTAAATAGCTAACCTGTAGGTAACTATTTTGATCAGAAAACTGGTGTCAATGGCTTCACTGACACACTGAAACAAATTTTAATGAAGGCCAGAAATGGCAGTATTTTCTGAAAACATAGATGTGATCCATGTGATGGAGAAAACACAGTTTTAAATAACTGGCCTGTAGGTAACTATTTTGAACAGCAAACTGGTATCAATAGTTTCACTGACACACTGAAACAAATTTTTAATGGAGACCAGAAATGGCAGTATTTTCTGAAAACGCATATGTGATCCGTGTGACGGAGAAAACACAGTTTTAAATACCTGGCCTGTAGGTAACTATTTTGAACAGCAAACTGGTGTCAATAGTTTCACTGACACACTGAAACAAATTTTTAATGAAGGCCAGCCAGAAATGGCAGTATTTTCAGCGCAATTATATGTGATCCATGTGACGGACAAACTACAGTTTTAAATAGCTGGATTTTTAGTGCTGTAACATGGAAAGGACCTGGCTGTATTCTGCAGTGCCAACAAGCAAATGGTGCAGAAAAACGGTGTGCTCTGGATTGCTTTTTAAGCAAATAATGAGGATTAAGATAAAAAAAATATATATTCCTGGCCCCTGAGACCTGGGCCTATGTCTAGAAATATAACAGCAGCAGCAGACAAAACTGGAATGGAGCCTCTTGTGCTATATGCACTGCAGTCTGTTATATACCCTGCCTGCCTGCCTATATACAGTGCCTGCCTGATATCTCTGCAGATGGATTAGTCATCAGAAGGACTGTTTGTTGAGATGGATATGTGTAATATACTTCTGTTTTACCTACACTACCTAATTAACAAGCGAATCTCTCCCTAGCTCAGCAGCACCTCTCCCTATACTGTCTGTTTCCGGAGTGACTGTGACGTGCTGGTTTGGCTTTTAGTATGCATGGCGTATAAGTCTCCTCACTCTGACATGCCAGGTCTGGCTTGTCACTCTCCAAGAGGAGAAACGTTACCACTTAGATCCCAAAATTCCATCAAGCACCTGTGGGTTCAAGATGCTCATCAAACCAATGGATAAATTCCTTGAGTGGTGTAGCTTCTTGTTTTTACACCTCATGGGCTGAACAAATGAAACATGGTGCCCATAGTTTATATCAAACAAAATTGCATTCCTCAAGTCAAATAGCACTTCTTCCCTTGCGAGCTCTGCCATATGACATATAAGGTATTGGCACACTCTGGACAATTTGCTGAGCAAATTATGTGGTCCTTTGTTCCTGTTGCCCCTTGCAAAAATGGAGAATTTGGGTCAAAAGCAATATTTTAAAAGAAAAAAAGTCTTTTGAATTTTTACATCCCAATGTTATAAAATTCAGCAGTGAAGCTCTTGTGGGTTTAAAATGCTCAACACACCCATAGATTAATTCCTTCAGGAATCTCTAATATGGAGTCAATTGTGGTGGTTTCATCTGTTTTGGCACCTCATGGGCTCTGTAAGTGCAACATAGCACCCACACTTTATTCCACCCATTCATATGAAACACCTGTGGGTTAATAAACTTCCTGAATGCAGTTTGCAATACCTTGAAGGGTATAGTTTTTAAAATGACATCACTTTTTGGGAGTTTCCTACTTATAGATCCCTCAAAGTCATTTAAAAGATTAAATGATTCCTAAAAAGATAGGTTTGGTAATTTTATTGGGAAAAAAATGAAAAATTGCTGTTAAGCTTTTAACCCTTCTAACATTCTAACAAAAAAAAATACTTTTTGAAAATAATGTTTATGTAAAGTAGACATGTTAAATTTTATTTATTAACTATTTTGTGTGTGGTATGACTATCTGTTTTAAGGTCATAAAAATTCAAATTTCAGGTATTTTCATAAATAAATGGAAAACATATTGCCCTAAATTCAACACTAATAAAATACAGTATTTCATGAAAAAACAATCTCAGCATCACTGCGATATGTTGAAGTATTACAGAGTTATTACCACAAAAATTCAAACAGGTCAGCTTTGAAAAATTTTACCTGGCCAGAAAGGTGAAAACTGGCTTCAGTGGGAAGGGATCGAACATGTCAGGGACAGAAAACTTTAGATAGAAAGGCAACAGAATATGAAAAGGTTTATGATTAGAACTTCTATGGAAATATTATAAAACAATGTAGTTATGTAATTAAAATATTCAAATGAAAACAAAATTTAAAAAATAATAAAAATAATAGTAATAACAAAAAAAATACATGACAACAGCCACTGTACTTACCATTTAGTAATGATATCAACTTGAATTCCCTACTGTACACAGAAATAGATACAGTAAATCGGCCAGAGGTTAATAGAGGAGGGTTCATATGACATACACAAAGGGGTTCTCTTTCTAAAAAAAAATTAATTTTAAAGGGAATCTGTCACCAGGTTCTTGCTACCCTATCTGACAGCAGCATTATGTAGAGTCACAGACCCTGATTCCAGCAATGTATCACTTATTTACTGAGTACTGCAGCTTTGATTAAAATAGTTTTCTCTGCTGCAGATCTAGCAGTTCTCTGAATGCTGGGCACTATATAACCCCGCCCACATCACTGATTGGCAGCTTTCTGTATTCACTGTGTATAGGCAGAAAGCTACAAATTAGTGGTGGGGCACGGTTGGACTACCTGGCAGCAGGCCAAGTAGTCCTCTAATGATAATCTACTGCTGATAAAACAATGATTTTATAAAAACTACACTCAGCAGACCAGTTACTGACACATCACTGGAATCAGGGTTTCCGCCCCTATATCGTTCTCTCACATTAGTTATCAAACACCTGTTGACAGACTTATTTTTACATTATTTCAAGAAGCAAAATGACAAAAAAGATCTAGTATTCCAAATTGTTCAATTTCTGCACTAATCCAGAAAAGGAACATATCAGGCTTCACCCTTGGAAACTTGCAAATTTGTCAATGCCAACACTTCTTATGAATACCCTCATTTCATACAGCATACAGAACTCAACTGCTCCGCTGCTTTATTAAGGAAAGCTCGTTTTCCATTAATGTAATATTTTGCTTCATAGTAAATATTACACCAGAATTGGACAATTCAACCCTTTGCTTTGCTCTGCATAAGATAACACACTTCTATTTACCCATCTTTGTTTTTTTCAGCCTTTATTACTGTAATCTATTTTCCAAATTAAAGCATTTTTTTTTATTTCACGGCTGGAGTGGTGCCAATAATGGAAGTTCCCCGACCCTAGTATTATACTTACCAGCCACTGTCTTCAGCTCTCCCCAGTGTTGGTCTGGTTCCGTCAGAGGTAATAGTCACAAGCTCTCAATGTAAGTCTATGAGGGCCTGGTTCTGAACGTTCTGGCTCTCATTTCTGGCCTTGTTCTGGCTCTCATGGACTTAGATTGAGTTGTGACTTTCGAATCGCCCAGTAAACTCTGGCCACAAGCTGCTGGAGTCCGACCAGAGCGGCGCCGATAACAGATGAAGATGGTGGCTGGTGAGTATAAAACTAGGGGCAGGGAACTTAGATTAGTGGCACCACTCCAGCGCTGCAATAAAAAAAAAACGCTGCAGAGTGTAAAATAACTTTTTAAAAAATGTTTTGCTAATTATAAAATTATTGTAATAAACAATTGAAACAAATCAACAGTATTATAAATAGCGCAAGATGGTAAGATCGCTACATTTTCCATAATCGCCTTCATTGTGCAAATATAACAACCGCCATCTCAACACAAGACAATTATCGCTCCTACACACGCTACAGTAGAAACATCGAGTACATCTGTACATACAGTTACACAAATATGCACACTTAAAAATAGATCTATACTATAGCTGCTAATTGCTAATACTACATATACAGTGTACAAAGGTGTAACATGATAATAAAAAAAAATTAAAAAGTAACAGGTTCAGGCAAAAAGTACATCAACATGCTGTACGTGCCCACCAGCCACAACAAAGCAAACCTATCTCTGATGAGACTCTAACCTTTTCTAGCAGACATACCTCTACCAAGCCAAAAGCCTACAAAAAGGGCAGATAGGATCCAGCACTAATTACAGATTTAAGCCTCATTCCGTTTTTCATGTACATGTTCTATCCATGAGTTTCATGCATTGACTTTGCACCCATTAAAGTCTATGGTGCTATTCACATGTCTGTATTTTTCTGAGGAAAGTGTGTCCGCAATCAAATCACGAAGACATGTCCATTTTTGATCAAAGTCATGTTTTAATATTGGGTCAATCTATGGGTCAGTAAAAATCATAGATGGGACATGGATGTGTAGGAGAAGTATTGAAATTTATTTATTTCATATGTGAAAATCACTGATGAAACACTGATCGTATACCCGAAATACTGATTAAACACTGATGAAGCTCGCGTCCCAAACACTGAAGACAGTTTTACATGCATATGAAAAATCACGAACGTCTGACTAAGGTCTAAGGGTATGAACACACTGATTCATTTTGCTGAGTTTTTATAGTGAGGTAAAACTCCAAGTTTTTGAGGAGTTTTGAGGGTTTTTTAGGAGAATTTGGAGAGTTTCTGCTCAGCTTCTCAGTTTCTGCTCCAAAAAACAAAAATTGAAAAAGTCAGTGTAAGACCGACAATTTCCTAAGACCAAAGATGTGACAGTAATAGAAAGAATAGGTAACAAGTGCAGGAAAATAGTAACAATAAGGGGGAAGGCCAGATACAAATCATGTGGGATAATAATAAATAAACAGCATAAAAACAAGGCTTATTACTACCATTGCTACAATAAATCAGTATAAAGCAGTAAAAAAGGTAATACTTTTTGGTCATGTTGCTGTGATTGAATGAGGAAGTACAGGGCTTTAACAAGGATCTTGGCAGATAGTCAGGAATGCAGACGAGTGAATATACACTAGACTGCAAAAAGACAAAAAAGTTGGATTTTAGGTCAACGAGGACCATAAATAACAATAAACTATGGATAATACAACCACCAAAGTTTTATTTTTATTTATTTTATGATTCCTTCCATAATTTTTGTGATTTTGGAATTGTTTACTATTATAATGTTCATCAAATATTGTATTACTGATGGCAAGTAATACAATATTTGATGAACATTATAATAGTAAACAATTCCAAAATCACAAAAGTTATGGAAGGAATCATAAAATAAATAAAAATAAAGCCATATAAAAGAAATTCGAAAGGTAGCACAAGAAAAACCTATGGCGAGCACCCATAAAAGGGGAATCAATATTAGGTCACGGCCCCACTATCACTATTTGGTCAGTATTTAGTCAGTATTTTTTTTCCAGGAGTGGGAGCCAAAACCAGGAGTGGAACAATCAGAGAAAAGGTATAATAGAAACAAGTCACCAATTCTGTATTTATCCTGGTTTTGGCTCCCACTCCTGGAAAAAAATACTGACCAAATACTGATCAAATACTGATTAAATACTGAGAGTGGGGCTGTGACCGTTTATAGAGTTTTAATAAAATTACTATTTTTTTGCTACAGATCTACCAGGTCTTTGAATTGTCAGCTTTCTGTGTACACTGTGTATAAGCAAAAAGCTGTGAGTCAGTGGTGGCGGCAGGGTTATACAGAGCTCATGAATATGGAGGATTACCTGGAAGCAGGTTTATTAGTCCTCTAGTGATAATCTCCTGCTAATAAAAGTGTTATTATATTAAAACTACAGTAAACAGCCCAGTAAGTGACACATATTTGGAATCAGGGTCTATGCTTCTACGCCATGCTGCTCTCAGAATGGGTGGCAAACATCTGGTGAAAGTTTCCCTTTAAAACAACATTCAATACTGTTAAAACATATACTGTATAAAACATTTCAAACAAATAATTAAAAGTTTTCAAACCGAAAAATCATGCAGAAAAAATCCATAAATATTAAACATAACATATGAGTGCATAACTTAATTCTTAAAGGTATTGTCTTTAGTTTTTAAATAGGTAAAATTGCAAGGTGCTTATAAACACAAACAACTTTTCAATTTACTGCATATTAAAAATTCTTCCCATTCTCAAGAATGGAGGGATTTTTATTTCATATTGTAAAGGTTATTGACTAGGTTACCAGCCGCCCTGCCATCTCTGAATGACCAGTAACCTAGATAAGAAGCATGCACTGCTAGCAGGCTCTATGTTTTAGAGCGTAATTGGAACTTGGCTCCAGATTCCGGGGCCCTTGCTCTTCTAGCAGCCATGCAGTTTTTGACCAGTGACGTGACCATGCTGCTGGACAGAGCTGTCAATCTTCAGGAGTGCACCTCCTTTGGGAAAAAAGGAAGCCAGGGACAGGGAGTGGTGCACTCCTGAAAGTCAAACATTAGGACAATCCTTTAATGAATTCACAGATTCACCATGAGACGAAATAATAAATTGACTGCTCCCCCATTAACTAGTAAGATACATATATATATATATATATATATATTTATGTGTTTATATACAGTACAGACCAAAAGTTTGGACACACCTTCTCATTTAAAGATTTTTCTGTATTTTCATGACTATGAAAATTGTACATTCAAACTGAAGGCATCAAAACTATGAATTAACACATGTGGAATTATATACTTAACAAAAAAGTGTGCAACAACTGAAAATATGTCTTATATTCTAGGTTCTTCAAAGTAGCCACCTTTTGCTTTGATGACTGCTTTCCACACTCTTGGTATTCTCTTGATGAGCTTCAAGAGGTAGTCACCGGAAATGGTTTTCACTTCACAAGTGTGCCCTGTCAGGTTTAATAAGTGGGATTTCTTGCCTTATAAATGGGGTTGGGACCATCAGTTGTGTTGTGCAGAAGTCAGGTAAATACAGAGCTGATAGTCCTACTGAATAGACTGTTAGAATTTGTATTATGGCAAGAAAAAAAGCAGCTAAGTAAAGAAAAACGAGTGGCCATCATTACTTTAAGGAATGAAGGTCAGTCAGTCCGAAAAATTGGGAAAACTTTGAAAGTGTCCCCAAGTGCAGTTGCAAAAACCATCAAGCGCTACAAAGAAACTGGCTCACATGAGGACCGCCCCAGGAAAGGAAGACCAAGAGTCACCTCTGCTTCTGAGGATAAGTTTATCCGAGTCACCAGCCTCAGAAATCGCAGGTTTACAGCAGCTCAGATTAGAGATCAGGTCAATGCCACACAGAGTTCTAGCAGCAGACACATCTCTACAACAACTGTTAAGAGGAGACTTTGTGCAGCAGGCCTTCATGGTAAAATAGCTGCTAGGAAACCACTGCTAAGGACAGGAAACAAGCAGAAGAGACTTGTTTGGGCTAAAGAACACAATGAATGGACATTAGACCAGTGGAAATCTGTGCTTTGGTCTGATGAGTCCAAATTTGAGATCTTTGGTTCCAACCATTGTGTCTTTGTGCGACACAGAAAAGGTGAACGGATGGACTCTACATGCCTGGTTCCCACAGTGAAGCATGGAGGAGGAGGTGTGATGGTGTGGGGGTGCTTTGCTGGTGACACTGTTGGAGATTTATTCAAGGCATACTGAACCAGCATGGCTACCACAGCATCTTGCAGCGGCATGCTATTCCATCTGGTTTGCGTTTAGTTGGACCATCATTTATTTTTCAACAGGACAATGACCCCAAACACACCTCCAGGCTGTGTAAGGGCTATTTGACCAAGAAGGAGAGTGATGGGGTGCTATGCCAGATGACCTGGCCTCCACAGTCACCAGACCTGAACCCAATCAAGATGGTTTGGGGTGAGCTGGACCGCAAAGTGAAGGCAAAAGGGCCAACAAGTGCTAAGCATCTCTGGGAACTCCTTCAAGATTGTTGGAAGACCATTTCAGGTGACTACCTCTTGAAGCTCATCAAGAGAATGCCAAGAGTGTGCAAAGCAGTCATCAAAGCAAAAGGTGGCTACTTTGAACAACCTAGAATATAAGACATATTTTCAGTTGTTTCACACTTTTTTGTTAAGTATATAATTCCACATATGTTAATTCATAGTTTTGATGCCTTCAGTGTGAATGTACAATTTTCATGGTCATGGAAATACAGAAAAATCTTTAAATGAAAAGGTGTGTCCAAACTTTTGGTCTGTAGTGAGCTGGCCGGCTCTGGCTGTTCTGTGATAATTGATATAGAGCCTGTTACAGAAGTGATTACACAGGATGATGTTGCCACCTTGTGGCCAGAGGTTGCACCTGCGCAGGGTGTGATGACAGAGGAAAAGACTGAGCCTCCTGTGTCCCGCCCTAGAGAGTCACATGACCAAAGTGGGAAGCAGGAAAAAGCGCGCAAAGAGTCTGCTGTGGTCTGTGAAAAGAGCCAGGACGGTGTGCAGGCCCTCGTGTGTGGCGCAGGAGAGACTCTCAACGTGATTTCTTCTATCTAACACCATATCCTCGAAGCCTTCCCCAGCTTCTGCACTGCTGAAGGATACAGCTATTACACTCCCTGCTACTGGAGTGTGGACTACATAAGGGGACCCACCAGAGCTTCTATCTGGATCAGAGAGACTGTAAGCGGGACCTCTGGCGAGAGGCCGAAGTATCCCTTCCTTTCTTTCCGCGAATTCTGCTGTTCCTGTTTTTTTTTCCGTCTGGGACGCCCTCCTGCAAAGACAGACAGGCCTGCGACGGGGGACACATCCTTCTGGAGTAAAGGACTGGTAACGTGTGAGTAGGGACAGTGAGGGTCAGCTTATCAGTACACGTTATTACTGTGCATATTTACGGTTGTCATTTATTGTTTTTCTTTGCTGTGTTAAAAATGTATACGAGTAAAGATACGGTTATCAAGATAGAGTCTGTGTGTGGGGATCTTGCTGGGCCAGATCATAGATACCAATGCGCGGCCTTGCCCGCGGTCACTTCATATATATATATCAATCATAGCATTAAAAGTGCTGAAAAATAAAGGGAGTAACACTGATTGTCCAATTGCTATGACACACACATGTAGAGGAGTGGGAAGTAATAGATGTTTATTCAGCGTGATCAATAAACATGAACAGATCATGTCAGTTGTGTGCGATTAGTTTACTTAGAATGTGATTGTCTATAATGTTGGCTTAGAAAATAATTAGGCCATATTCTATTAGTAATCAAAGCAAAAATATACCTCAATATTATACTTCACTCACTTTTCTTATGTACTGTATAAAATCTTCCAAATGGGGAATGTATTAACGTATTAATATATGTAAATAGCTAGGCATATGAACCATTATATTTGATATTAAAGGGAACCTGTAATTTAAAATAATGCTGGGGTTATATGGAGTCAATCTGTAAGTTAATAGCGTTTTGACACTATGCGGCAGTGAGAGCCCCACTGCTGGGAGGAAATGAAATTTATTACCCCCGGCAGCCTTCAACTTCCAGTCATAGGGGTGATGCCGACACGGTTTCAGTCATCGCTCTGTGTATAGAGAGCGGCGGTTGGAACGCACCCTCAGCACTGACTGAAGCCGGCCCTAATGCTGAGCCTGCTGTCAGTCAGTGCCGGGGGCTCTGTTACAACAACCACTCTCTATACCGAGAGCGATGACTGAAACCGTGCCAGCGCCATCCCGTGACTGAAAGCTAATTTCCTCCTGGCATCGGGGCTCTCAGTTTCAGCGCCGCACTATGTCAAAACACTATTAATTTGCAAATTAACCTCATATCTGTGGTTAATAGCATTATTTTGCATGGCAGGTTTCCCTTAACTTAAACATGGATCCACTAAGTTATCGATGGAATAAATGTCTAGTAATAAACACACAGGAAAAACTGAAAGCAGATACAAAAAAAGGAGATTTCATGTAAAGTAACAAACGCAAGAATTATTTGGATTTTTAATACATACAAAGGCCACGATTCCTCAAAGTGTTTACGCAAAAAATCTGGCATAAATCACTCTGAAAACTCAAAAAATTTTGCACATGACAAGTTTGTGCAAAAATTTTGCGTATTTTGGAGTTCTCGCACCAATTTTTTGCTAACTCTGCCAAAATGGTGATACCTGCTTGTCTAATTCATGATGAGCTGTAGCGTGCCTTATGTTACAAATCTTACTCTAATCACTGACTTGAATAAGATTTGTGCAGAGGTGTAAGGAGGCACTTGACATTTTTAAAACACGCTAAATTGATTAAGAGGGGTGCAACTCTTATTGAATCAGACGCCTCTGACCCCATCACAGCCCCAACAACACAGGTGTTAATGAATTGGGGCCAAAGTGTACAATGACAAAGAAGCATCAATTTAAACTTGGCAAGGGCAAATGATGAACAGTAATGCGTTCATTTAAGTAGCCTGGTTTCCAATGAGAGCAAGATACTAACACAGGATATTCAAATATAAAAGCACAATATGTTGGCGAATATTATGCATGCATCTGATTATCATGTGTGCAAAGTGAAGTGGCAGTGACCATTCGTTCAGTAACACATGCACCATTACAATAAAATATAAATTACATTGTATAATGTAATGAAAGCACAAAATGACTGTTCAAACCAAGCACAAGCGCTCGGTGCACCCTTGTTGTGGCCAAGCAGTTCGGTACATTTTTCCAACTACTAGTTATCCATCTTTTTCTGCCTTTCTCCAGCTCCTGTAAAGACAGAGTTATCAATCAAGGAAGGAGGGCTGAGATAGAAGAAAATCAAGTAGGTGGGAAGATGCACTATTTGGCCATGTCAAGGATGTGCCAATCGCCTGTAATTGGTTTGAACAGTCATTTTTTTTGTGCTGACAAACTCCCATTAAGTTAAAATTTGTGCACGCAAATTTCTTCCTCCTCACTGTTTGCAGCTCTAATAAAATACAATAGATTAAATTAACGTAAGTTATATAAAGATGCCCCATCACCAGATTCAACAATAAGATCATAGCAATTGGAGATCCATGAACATTTGGAGAAATAAGCAGATGCAAAAGTAAATGTTCATACAAGAGTTGCTGGAGACTGTTTCCATATACTAGTGACCAAAGACATGGGCACCAGTAGTTAGTAAATGAAAAGCCTACATTGCTTCTCAAACCTCCATGTTTCGAACAATTTTAGACATTATGACTAGAGATGAGCGGTGTCCGACTAGAACTGTTCGCCAATCTCAAATTCGAGCTGTTTTGGGCGGTGTTCGAGCCGTTCGACGAACGCGAACGATTTGCAAAAAATTCGGCTGTTCGAGATTATGTTCGATAACTGTTCGTGCACCAAAAGCGTGTCCTGCATGTCTGGCATTTAGAGCACCAATCATGCAGGGATTGTCTGCCACTCACTGTAATGCCACAGCCATGGTGGTTGTGGCATTACAGTGGTTGCCCAAATCGATGGGAACAGTGCTCACAGTGAAACATGAAAAGCCGGCAATTCAGCAGTGGTATACACCGGTACCCGAAAATTTAGAACCGAAAGTATAGAGCATCACACATAGACTAGATAGATAGAAACATGTCAGTCACATATATAAGAAGTACAGTGACAGAGTTGCTTACTGTACTTGTCATTTAGTGTAAAGGATTTATTTTAAAAAAAATTGTGTTTTCATGCACCGTCTCTTTAAAAAAGTCGGCCGGCAATTCAGCAGCGGTACCCGACAATTTATAACAGAAAGAATAGAGCATCACACATAGATTAGATAGATAGAAACATGTCAGTCACATATATAAGAAGTACAGTGATAGTGTTGATTACTCTACTTGTCATTTAGTGTTAAAATAAAGGATTTATTAAAAAAAAAATTGGCGTGCGGGTTCCCCGTAATTTTAGTCTCTAGCGGAGGTTAAGCAGACGGCTGGGGCAGATGTTTGAAGCCTGGGAAGGGGGTAATACCCACGGAGCTTCCCAGGCTACTAATATCAGCCCCCAGCTGAATACCTAGCCTTTACTAGCTATTAAAATGGGGGACCCCCAAAAAAATGACGTGGGGTCCCCTCTATTTTAATAGCTAGCAAAGGCTAGGCAGACAGCTGGGGGCTGATATTAATAGCCCAGGAAGGGTGACATGAATATTGGCCCCCTCTCAGGCTAGAAACACCAGCCGTCAGCCGCCCCAGAAATGGCGCATCCATAGGATGCGCCAATTCTGGCACTTAGCCTCGCTCTTCCCACTGCCCTGTAGCGGTGGCAGTGGGGTAATAGGGTTGGGGTTGATGTCAGCTTATAATGCCAGCTGACATCAAGCCCGGGTTAGTAATGGAGAGGCGTCTATAATACACCCCTATTACTAACCCCATAGTCAAAGTTCCAAAAAAACACAAACACCCAGAATAAAGTCCTTTAATTGAAATAAAGACACAATTCTTTATTGTTCTAAATTAAACCATACTTACCATCACGCCCATTCCAGCTGAAGCCAACGATCTCCTGCAATAAAAGTAAAATAATAAAGCAACATCATCCTTACCTTTCCATGGTTCCCACGACAGCTTCAGCTCTGCTACATTCACATGACAGGCTGGACCGCAGCAGAATGCTGCCATCCAGCTTGCCATGCGGCAGACACTGAGAAGCGTAGGCATGCTTGCGCTCCTCAGTGTCTGGCTGTGACGGCATAAAGATTAGCCGAGTTCATGTCCAATGAACTCAGCTGACCTCATGCATGTCACTGACAGCGTGGGAAAATTCTCCTGCGCATGTGGTGAGTGCAGGAGAATTTTCCCATGCTGTCAGTGATATGCATGAGGTGAGCTCATGTCCAATGAACTCGGCTCACCTCATGCATGTCACGGACAGCGTGGTAAAATTCTCAGCGCTCAGCGCTTGAGCAGGAGAATTCTCCCACGCTGGGATGGCATTGAGATGACAGGCTGGATCACAGCTGAGCGCTGCCATCCAGCTTGTCATCCTTCAGAGACACTGCAGAGCGCAAGCATGCCTGCGCTCTGCAGTGTCTATGAATGATGGCATGCTGGATGGCAGCGCTCAGCTGTGATCCAGCCTGTCATCTCAATGCCATCCCAGCGTGGGAGAATTCTCCTGCTCAAGCGCTGAGCACTGAGAATTTTCCCACGCTGTCAGTGACGTGCATGAGGTGAGCCGAGTTCATTGGACATGAGCTCACCTCATGCACGTCACTGACAGCGTGGGAAAATTCTCCTGCACTCACCGCATGCGTAGGAGAATTTTCCCACGCTGTCAGTGACGTGCATGAGGTGAGCTGAGTTCATTGGACATGAACTCGGCTCATCTTTATGCCGTCACAGCCAAACACTGAGGAGCGCAAGCATGCCTGCGCTTCTCAGTGTCTGCCGCATGGCAAGCTGGATGGCAGCGTTCTGCTGCGGTCCAGCCTGTCATGTGAATGTAGCAGAGCTGAAGCTGTCGTGGGAACCATGGAAAGGTAAGGATGATGTTGCTTTATTATTTTACTTTTATTGCAGGAGATCGTTGGCTTCAGCTGGAATGGGGGTGATGGTAAGTATGGTTTAATTTAGAACAATAAAGAAATGTGTCTTTACTTCAATTAAAGGACTTTATTCTGGGTGTTTGTGTTTTTTTGTAACTTTGACTATGGGGTTAGTAATGGGGGTGTCTTATAGACGCCTCTCCATTACTAACCTGGGCTTGATGTCAGCTGGCATTATAAGCTGACATCAACCCCAACCCTATTACCCCACTGCCACCGCTACAGGGCAGTGGGAAGAGCGAGGCTAAGTGCCAGAATTGGCGCATCCTATGGATGCGCCATTTCTGGGGCGGCTGACGGCTGGTGTTTCAAGCCTGGGAGGGGGCCAAAATTCATGGCACCCTTCCTGGGCTATTAATATCAGCCCCCAGCTGTCTGCCTAGCCTTTGCTAGCTATTAAAATAGGGGGGACCCCACGTCATTTTTTTGGGGGTCCCCCATTTTAATAGCTAGTAAAGGCTAGGTATTCAGCTGGGGGCTGATATTAGTAGCCTGGGAAGCTCCGTGGGTATTACCCCCTTCCCAGGCTTCAAACATCTGCCCCAGCCGTCTGCTTAACCTCCGCTAGAGACTAAAATTACGGGGAACCGCACGCCAATTTTTTTTTTTTAATAAATCCTTTATTTTAACACTAAATGACAAGTACAGTAATCAACACTATCCCTGTACTTCTTATAAATGTGACTGACATGTTTCTATCTATCTAATCTATGTGTGATGCTCTATTCCGTCTTGTCTAAATTGTCGGGTACCGGTGTATTCCGCTGCTGAATTGCCGGCCGGCTTTTTTAAAGAGAGTGTCTTCTGAGCAGTTTGTCAGCTTTTGTACACCTTTGAAGGTGTTTTCTATGTGTTTATATGCGTTTTTGTTTGCCTGTCATTGGTTTTAACGGTGTTCGGCGGTGTTCGACGGTGTTCTAAGGTGTTCGACGAACAGTTCCTCGAACATCCCGGTGTTCGACGAACCGAACCCGAACACTATGGGGGTGGCTCAACACTAATTATGACATATATGTCACATTTCTCTCACATCCACCTTTTTCAAAACATGGAAAGTAATTGAGTGATATTCTGGTTCTCAGAAATACTTATCTACAAATAGGAAATAGCAAATTACTACAGAATTGTTCTGATAAATTATCCATAATTGGGGTAATCAAGTGATATTCAACTATGCTATATGAGTCATATATAATTGTATCTTAATAGCTCAGTCAATAAGTTGCATCACATGCAGCATAAAAATGAATACAGAAAAACATTCATATCGTACTAATATTAACCGTAATAATCAGTGACGTAATTAGAGTCTTATGGACCCCAGAGCAAAGATTGGACTGGGGCCCCATCAGCACAATATTCCCCACAAAAACATGATCCCTTCTCAAGGATGATAGTCTTTCATAATTTTTTAATATGCTTAGAACTTGAGTGATTTTTCCCTATCTACCTATCTATTGCAGTGCTGAAGTGATGCTTTAAATCTAAGTCCCCTGCCCCCGCTCTTAAATTCACCCTCCGACGTTTTCATCTGTTATCACCGCCACTCCCATCGATCTCCGTCAGTTTGTGACCTGCCCGCTGCTCCAGTGTTTCATTGAGCGAGCCACAGGTCACAACTCAATGTATGTCTGTGAGAGCCTCGTTCTGGCTCTCATAGACTTGCATTGTGAGCTTGTGATGTAGCGTCTGACTTCAGATGTAGTGATCGATAGTCAGTCTCCTTTTGGTGATCTGACTCTCTTGGCTCCGCTTATGTCACGGGTGTGTCAGATGCATCAAACAGTCGTTCTGCACTTGGTTGCAGAAGGTCACTTTGTTTGGTATTACAGACACCTTCTTAAATTTGTCTAACTCTAGGACTCAGTGGCTATCTCCCTCCTGCTCTGATTGACACCCTGGCCTGGGTGTTTAAATACTTTCAGTTTGCTACAGGAAGGTGCCGGTGATATTCACATGTTCCCTTGTGAAGGCTTGGAGCTATTGCTGTCTGCTTACTTCGTCTCTGGTGCTTGGAGGACGTTTGGTGTTATCCCTCTGCAGTCTGCTCAAGCTAAGTTGCTTCCCCTGTGTTTGTCTCCCTTGTCTTTATTTGTTAGTGGGTACTGACCAGTGCTCACCCCCCCCTTTCCTATCCAGGGCCTAGCTATAAGGAGATACAGGGCTTAGGTGTCTTGTTCGGCGATTGGTGAGGAACCAATATAGGGACGGTAGGGGAGACATGATGATATTAAATCGGCCTAGGGGGTCTCCACTTCCCCTTTCACTAGTGTCTGAGCTCCCTTCCCCTCATCCCTTCGTGTTGCACTTCCTCTTTCCTACACTGTGAATGACAGCTCACCAAAAAGAACCAGCTCCTAAATGGATCCCTATTAAATATGTATTCACCCTATGTGAACCAATATTTAAGATAACTTTAACGTGTCTGAAACCTGGCCGAAACCCTACCCACTTACAGCCAGCCAATTAAAATCATGAGTTGGCGGGGTATGGCTTCAGTGGGTGCGGTTACGTCCCCAAAACACCAGAATCTTACATGCAGTGAGATCTCTTAAGATAATTTAGTGGCTCTCACTGGGGTGCCGGCTCTCACAGCAAGGAGCCAGCCCTTTCTTTTAGTTCATTCACGAATGACCTATCACTGGTCAGAAGCTGTGCTCACAAGATGGCACTGTGGGACCGGAGAGGCATTAAAAAAAAGGTGAAGACGCCTTATGGTGAGTTGCTAATTCCTGTCTTTGCCTGTTCTCAACTTCGTTCAGGTCCTCTTCTGCACATGAACACAGTTGTGGCTACCTGGCTTATACAGCATCTTCTGTGTGGACTTGAAGTCTTTTTCTCAATGTAAGTCTGTGAGAGTTGTGGACGCGTACATTGAGAAAGTGACTTCTAGTATCACAATTTCAATCACATGGTCCAGAAGAGAACTGGAACGAAGCTTTGAATGAAAGAAGACAGCGATTAGTATATATTTGAATACATGCAGTGTGCACATGTAGCGATGTGGACTGTTTAACCAGAGTCACCTCTTAAAGCAGTGATAAAAGACCCCACTCCAGGATTATACTTCCCCGTATAATGAGACTAAAAATTTACACCTTACCCCATAGTAATCACATTCTAACTTTCAGAGCTTTCCTTATACTCACAGTAAGGCCGGTTTCACAAGTCCGGATATTTCCTGTACCGGTAAAAAAATGGTACCGGAGATATCCGTGCCCCGTGAGCCTATGTGTCCATGTGTGTTTTACGTGTGTCATCTGTGTGCGGCACATGTGCCTCACCAGGATCACCCGGACAGGCACCTAGGAATCAGCGCTACAGTTAGCGCTGTTCCCTGATGCCGGTGCTGAACGCTGCCCTCATCATGGTTCCCTTCTGGCGCTGCGATCAGCACAAGCAGGGACCTTGATGAGGGTATTAGTAGTGTACTCTCAGTGTCACCACCTGTAAAATTAAGAATAAAATAATAAAATCCTAGGTGTCCCCCGCTGTATTCCATGTGACAGCTGCTGCAGAGAAGCCGGGGAGAATGAGTGGCTCCGGAGCTGCAGCTCAGGAGCGGTGTTCTGTCACTCACTGAGTGCAGCTTCGGAGCCGCTCATTCTCCCAGGCTTCTCTACAGCAGTGGTTGCATTGATGACAGCGGGGGACACTGGTGAGGACACTGAGAGTACACTACTACTACCTTCATAATGGTCCCTCCTGGTGCTGATCGCAGCACCGACAGGAAACCATGATGAGGGCAGTGTTCAGCACTGGTGCCTGGGAACAGCAACATTCCCAGGCGCCGGAACATGTCACACGGATGACACAAGGATGTCATCCGTGTGGTACATTTTGTGGACCGTGTATCTGCAAAAAAATGGACTTGTATCCGTGTGGAGCACACGGACACACGGTCCACAAAAACACACTGAGGTATACACAGACCCATTAATTTGAATGGGTCTGCGTGTGTCAGTGTCTCCGGTACGTGTGGAAACTGTCACCACTCATACCAGAGATACTGACGTGTGAAAGAGCCCTTAAACCTCCATCATCGACCTCACCACTATGTCTAACTTCAGCACACACAGTTACTCTTCAGTGTATCTTCTGTGGGCCTCATGGCAGATGTCCGCAGCACACTATATCTCTGGAAGGATTTTTTTTCTTAAAGGGACAACATGGCTGTGGGCCAGTCACAAAAGCTGAAAATCCTTGTCACCATTTGCAAATCTGAGACAAACATTTGGACACAAGAACAATGAGGGCCCTCCAAGCTCGGTCGCGGTCTCATCATCTGTACCCACCATTATTACGTCCTTGATAATAATGTAAATAAGAATAATAAAAGCAGTGAATTCATTCTCTGTTTAAAAAGAACCTGTTAGGTCAGATAACGCTATTAGTCTGCACATATAGGGTTAATCTGCAGGCTAATTGTGTTACCTAGGTGCCTTTGCCGCTGGACTGAGAATGCAGCAGCTAACAGAAAATGAGCTTTATTTCTCTCTGGAGCTGCCGGCTTTCAGTCACATAGGTGTGCTGGCGAGACTACAGTCACCGCTTACTATACTGTGACTGACTTTGCAGTGCATCAGTACAAAGTCGGTTGTCAGTCAAAGTGCTTACAGCCACCATTCACAGTATAGTGAGCAATGAGTTTAGCTGCTCTGGGCACGCCTGCATGACTGAAAGCCAGCGGTTCCCAGAAGAAATAAAGCTCATTTTCTCCCTTGTGCTGCATTTTCAGTACTTCTGCCAGATACATTCATAACTTGATTAACCTACAAATTAAACCCATATCTGCTGGTTAATAGCGTTTTCCGAACCAACAGGTTCCCTTTAACAGCTCAGCGACATCTGCTGTAAGTATACGGTGTACACACCCACAACATGTTTAAATTTAAAAAAACTCAAATAACACAATCTAAATGATAAAATTAACATATTTTGTATCACAGCATATGCAGTATAATAGTCAGAATTAAGAAAGTATCATAATATTGAAAATTACATATGATAAATGCTAAAACAAAAAAACACAGTTTTTGATCATTTGCTATTGTTTGGTCAATTCGCCTCCCCAAAAAATGGAATAAAAAAGAGATCAGAAAGTCATATGAACCCCAAAAATTACTAGTAAAAACTACAGCTCATTTCCCCATACAGCTCCATCAACATTTTTTTTTCAAAAGTTATGGCTTTTAGAATATGGTGATCTATTTTTTTCAGTGTATATTGTTTTTTTCACTTTTTTTTAAGTATAATTATCACATATGGTGAACACTAAAACAAACACAAAAATACAGTTTTTTGGCACAATCACTGTGGCGACTTTAGTTACTTTGCCTCTCAAAAATATCTAATAAAAGGAGATCAGAAAGTCATATGTTCCCAAAAATGTTACTATTACTGTTAAAAAGTACAGCTCAATTTAGAAAAAAACAAGCCCCCATACAATTTTATTGATAAAAAAAAAAAAAAATCATGCCTTGCAGAATGTGGTGACCCATTTTTTTCATTTTCTTATTTTTTTTAAGTATTTATTTTAATTAACGGTATATATATCACATACCTTGAATGCTGAAACAAAACAAAACAAAAAAAAATGCATTTTTTTGTTTTGGCACAATTCCTATTTCTTTTTTACTTTGCCTCACAACAAAAAAAAAATTTAAGTAAGCTTTTTTTCTATTTTTTAAGTAGTAAAAAAACATAGTAAAAGACAAAGCTTTGGTATTACCATTACCATAGTGACCTACAGAGCAAATGTAACATGTCAATTTTGCAATTTTGCCAAAAAGTGATTTATGGTAAAATCCATTTTATTGTACAAAAATGTCAAAAAGAAAAAAAAAACCTTGTACAGCTATGTCAGCAGAAAAATGTAAAAAAAATATGGAATCGAGGAAAGAAAAATGTCTAGGTCTCCATTGGGATAAGAAAGTGGTTCTTTCTTTCTCTCTGATTAGCCAATGAAAGGGTTAGAAAATGAATTGAAGATAGTTGATTACATGATTGTAATAGCACATAAATCACAATGTCCTTTGTTTTTCACATCATGCAATACAGCTAGAAACTATCGGATATCCCGATTTCAAATTATTATCAACTTCTTTAACAATTATATGAAAAAGTGGACACTCGTAAAGTTTTACATGTGATGACCAATCAATATTTGTTTTGTCCTTTGAACATTACATATAAATAATGGAGATGCAATTGAAAAAAGTCACTAATACATCTGACCTCATAATATATTTTAAACAAAAAAAAAATCACAGATATGGCGTTATGTTTGTGAGAAATAGACATAGGAGTCTGTAAGAGATTTAAAATGATTTCCAAACAATTTCTGATCAATCATTTCATCAAAAGGTTGAGCAAATTGCTGCAAGTTCAGCCTGAGAGCAGAACGCAAGATGCTGAAAGATGTTTTCAAGCACCCTAGAATTTCTTTACAGGACCTACAGGTAGCCATTACTGTTGTTAAAATCAAAGTGTATTAGTGTTCTATAGAAAGCTGCACAAACAATATCTCTATGGAGAAAGGAGAAAAGCATTGCTGTCAAAAAAGAACACCAGGCCAAGATTACAGATTCCACATCAATTCTATGGAAACTCCAGGTTATGTTGCTTCCTTTCGTTTGTGTAATTTTATCACAAAACCTGAGGGATCTCTCATGGTGTGCTGACGTTGGGAGATCCCTCAGGTTTTGTGATAAAATTACAAGGAAAGGTGCAACATGAGCTTGACAAAACTGCAATGTGTACACAGAGCTTTGCTGATTTTCATTCTTTTTCCTCATTTTCTACACATATATCCAAACAGAAGAGTAATCATTTCTTCTTTCTTCATGCTGATCTGTTATTGGTTACAACAAACTCTTTGATTTGACTCCATTTTTTCCTTTTACTATTTAAACCTTTACCTCATATCTTTCTGTAACTGCTATGTATATGGGTTGCTAACCTGAAATGCCTAATCTTATGGATCCTTAATCTTTTTTATCCTTTTGCTTTCTGTCACCATGTTTTTATGTTTTTAATTGTGTAGCGCGGCGCATTTTGGTAGCCGCGGGCGAGGCACACGTCTCGTTTTACGCCCTGGTACGCTACATGAAAGTGTGGGTCTTGACTGGGTGTGTGAATTTGTGCTGTGAGGGCATTACGCCCGTGCAGGCTGCATGTAGCCGGTTGTGTGCACGGGCCAGTACCGTAGGTTACACAGTTCAATAAGGCAGACCGCCACTCAAAAATAAAGTCTTTACTGAACGGCAACTTGGGTTATATAAAAGTGATAGCAGGTACAAAGTCTTATGGATATTTCCTCTACAGTACGAAGCATTTTCTTTCACAAGGTACAGTATCCTTCCTCTGAAGTCTACTCCAGGGCTAGTGAGGCACACTGTTTCTCCCTACTTCACCGCAACCCAGCTTTAACAGTACTGATCTGCAAGTCTCCTTACTTGCTCAATGATTCCGCATCCTATTTCTTCCACTACTGGCACCCTGGATCTACCGCTCGGGACCCCCACTAGTCCCACATACTCAGTCCTGTTTAGGCCTGTTACCTTCTGCGTTACAAGCACTGGGGTTCGTGACTCGACGACCTCTCCACAGACTATTCTCCTTAAGGCCACTCTGTCTCAGCGGTAACTTCTCTTCAAGATCTCACTATCCCTAGCCTTTAGTCTCCTCTCACCATGGATCTCCCATTAGCAGCATTGCTCACTTAGCACTCCAAACTCAAACTCCCTAACTGAAGCATTCACTTACCCTAACACTTTCCCCACATCTGTGGATTAGTCCCAAACATTAACTCTATCCTCACTTACCCTATCGTCACTACTTATGCTATTGTCAACTATCTACATCCCTATACTACCTATTTTATACCTTATACTATCATATCCTACATTATTTATTACTTATAACACTGCTGCACACTATACATAACCACATCACAATATATCACAACACAATCCCTATGACACGATATATGCAAAGAAGCAGGACACTATTCACATTGCACAATACAAATAGCGCTATTGGTGTCTGCAGGGGCAGGAACGCTGTAGAACAGTCCACCATCCTTACAATGCACAGTAAAACTTATGTTTTAACATTTTCCCATTGGTGCTGAAGCCCAGTCCTTAAGGACCCTTCTTCCATTTCTGACCTGGATACAAAGAACATATATTTTTCCTCCATATAAATACAATCCCCTCTTTAAGCAGAATACATAGATTCTATTGAGTCCAAAAGAGATATGGGATGCAACTGTATATAAAGTATCAAAATGTATTAACAAGTAATTGCTATAACAAACAGAGGTTTACCTATCCAGGTAACCACATATAATATACAAATATTGATGGACAGAAATCAGAAGCAGGAAAGCATAGGCTCACATAGCTTGAACATGGTCACATTAAAGCATCCATACCATATATTGAATAATAGAATCAAATATATAGATAAATATTGCACAATTAAGTTGGTATGTAAATTGAATGAATATGCCAAATATGCTATTCTGGGGTATAGGGATAGGGCAATATATAACTATAATAGTAGCTGTGACCTATGCCTATACCAAAGAATTGCTACAATAATCACTGCAGCCTATGTTTATATCTCATACACCTATGATTGCTAGACAATATGGCCTGTAATACATGATATTAATAAAATGGTTTGTTACATGTAGTCATGGTGCCGGACCTGAAGGGGATATGCAGTTGCCTTGACGTGCGTTTCACTGCCTAAAAAGCTGCTTCGTCAGGAGGCGTAAGGGCCCTTAGCCCGTGGTGATGCATAGTACAGCAGATTAACGTAAAATTGCAATCCATATGTCACGGAGCGCCTCCGGCTTGTTGCCGTGTCATCGAGGGGCCGCGTCACAGTGGTACATGACCACATATTGTCAGTTATATATAGTTATATATGGGATATTTTGATATTTTATGTATGGTTGGATCCCATATTTCTTTTTTGGACCTGACCTTGATACAAGCCTTGTGTGTTCATACACAGCCTGACCAAACAAGGACTACCATGGTCCCTATGTGAATACAAGTGGTTTTCACAGCAGATTGTCCTCCCTGGAAGATAATATGATTACCTTTTTTTGACTTCTCTACATGGTGGATAAGTATATTTGCTGAAATTCAGCCACAAAACTTGCAAAGAGCCTCCACCATGCTTCATAGTGGCCTACAGACACACATAATTGTACCACTCTCCAGCCCTTAGTTACAGCCAAATATTTCACATTTTGACACATCAGTTCAGAGCTCCTGCTACTATTTTTCTACATCACAGTTTCTATGTTTTCATACATACTTGAACGACTCGCCATTTTTTCCATGTCAATGGTATGGCTTTTGGCCATTCTGCCATGAGAATGACTTCTGGCCAGACAGCTCCAAACAGTAGATGGGTGTAACTGGGTCCCACTGATTGCTGCCAGTTCTGAGCTGATAGCTCTGCTGGACAATTTCCAATTTTGAAGAAAGGAATGCTTGATGTGTCTTTAAAGGGAATCTGTCATATAAAATAATGTTACTAACCTGCAGATATGTGGGTTAATCTGCAGGTTAACAGCATTCTGCCATGTGCGGTGTGGGCACTGAAAGCCTCACTGCCAGGAGGAAATGAACTTTAACCCCTCGGAAGAGTTTGGTTTCCCGTCACAGGGGTGGCGCCGGCGCGGTTTCAGTCAACTTTCTGTTTATAGAGAGCGGTGGCTGTAACCGCGCCTCTGGCACTCACTGACGGTACCAGGGGCGCAGTTACAGCCGCCACTCTCTATACACTGAGCGGTGACTGAAACCGTGCCGATGCCACCCTTATGACTGGAAGTCGAAAACTGCCAGAGGAAATAAAATTAATTTCCTCCCGGCAGCAGGGCTCACAGTGCCCGCGCCGCACAGTGTCAGAACGCCATTAACCTACAGATTAACCCCATATCTGCAGGCTTATAGCATTATTTTACATGACAGGTTACCTTTAATCTGCTGTACTAAATTTCCTTGGCTGACAACTGTATTTATGGTCCTATATATTGCTATTTCTTGGTGCATATGATGCTGATACAAGCAGATACTTAAACATCATGCAGTACCATCAAGGAGGCAACTGATTGGCAGCAAAATCCCTGTCGAGTTCTTTCAAAAACTGTGTGCAAGTGTACCTCAAAGAATTGATGCTCTGATGCTGTTTTGAAGGCAAATGGTAGTCACGCTAAATACTGATTTTCTTTAAATGTAACTTTTCTTCATGCACTTTTCATGTTGTATATTGATAAAATAAAGTATTAACACTTCTATTTTTTAAAGCAATTTTTCCACATCTGCCTAACACTGTGCTGTGCACATAACATGTCCATAGCCTATAAGGGACAATGTGGTGTTGCATACATCTGGGCAGTATTGTATGTGTTGGCATATTTTTTTTCAATATGATGAAAAGCATAAATAACTATACTTTATCACACTGGGAGTCAGTGGGCGAGATTTGCAGCTATATGTTAGTAGTTACAAGCAGTGAATTTATTTTAATATCTAAGGGGTATTTTAAGGTGGAGATAAGAAATCCCTTATACTTGGTCCCCCCATTTAACCCTCGGCCAATGCAGTAACAGCATAGAGTACCTGACATGTGGTTGGTTCCTCACATTCACACAATACACTGTGTCACTTCAGTCACCTTAAACCTACACGAAATACATACAGATTGATCTGCTACTGACAATGTTTAAAGTAAGAACTGCATTGAATTCATTCTAATTGCAGCTTACAAAGTAGAGTTTTTCTGGTTTGCTTCTCCCTAAGCTAAAAAGAGAGCAAAAACAGTAATTCTTGATTGTGTGATTGCTTGAGATATATAGTGTATATATTCTTACATTCCATTTACAATTCAGAAATCAATAGTACATGTGAAAATAAGAAACTTTGTAATATATCTTATTTTAGAAATACGCTTCTTTTTCCTCCTGGACTTATCATTCATTCTCAAAATTCTCAATTCACTGGTAAAATCTGCCTTCAATGAAGACAGATTTTCCCATTA
Organism: Phyllobates terribilis; assembly: GCF_046119375.1. Lineage (NCBI taxonomy): Eukaryota > Metazoa > Chordata > Amphibia > Anura > Dendrobatidae > Phyllobates > Phyllobates terribilis. The sequence continues at coordinate 442,418,586 of NW_027362763.1, forward strand.
CTAAGGTAGGAAATGACAGTTGGTCTTCATAAAGTTCTATGGACAACAGTTCATGTTGTTTCCGGAGAACTTGCAGTAGAATTTCTCTATCTGCCTCTAGTTCCTCCTTCTTCTTCCCCTCTCCATAGAATTATAAAAGCACCAACTGTTATCTCCTGTCTCAGTAATATGAAAATCTGTCTTCACTGAAGACAGATTTTACCCTTAAATTGAAAGTAAAAGATCAATCCAGAAGGTGAACAAAGCAGATTTCTCTGATAAGATCTATTACAAAGTTGCATATTCTCAAGATTCTTATTGATTTATAAAATACAAATTAAAACAATTACTCTTTAAAATAATCAACTTTCTAGCTCCAGAAAACCCATTTGAACGGGCATTTAGGCCATGCAGGCTGCTCACAGTAGCACAAGCCACACATGGCCTGGCATTGTTGTGTTGAAAAATAATAATGATTGATTCTGTTCTACAAGTGTAATTAGTTGTCACATTCCAAGTCTAAGGTGTCAAACAGTGTCAACACAAACCATCAGAAGGTGTTTGCACGACATTGGGCTTTGAGCCAGACATCCAGGTACAGGTGTTGAACTCACACCATCGCTCTCAAAGGCTACTATGATGCAGAGCAAGACAGCAATAGAGGCTGAAATTGATGTCTATCTTCTGTTCATTGATGAGGTAACGCTTTCGATTGGATGCAAGGATAGATGGAGATTTTGCTGGAAACCACTGGGCCTTGAAGGAGTCTTGATGATGAATCGTGAAAATGGCTCAGGAGCATTTTTCAAAATGACAACACCAGGCCACATGTTGCCTTTGCTACTGGGAGCAGTCTGTGTGGTTTAAATGTACTACCATGGCTTGGGGAATCTCCAGACTTGTGTCCCATCTAATACAACTGGGATATCTAGAGTTGACCATTGCAAAGGGTGCTGTCAGCAGCGGAACTTGATGATTTGTGTGCTTAAGTGCATTTAGCATTTCAGAAAATTCATCAGAATACCATTAATAACCTTACTGATAGCATACCAAAGCATGTATGTATTTTTGATACTGAATAAATCAACATGTTTTGAAAATTTTCTTTCCATATTTTAATCATTTGCATATCATTAACATGTCTATTGATGGTGTGGTTTTCATAATTTTACAACTTTTCTTGGTGTTGCAAATTCAGCGTTGAAGAGTTTTGTTTTCTATGTTCAGGGTATCTTTAACCTATTCTTAAACCGTGTTATAAGCTGCAACCACTTTATCACGTATATAGATCCTATGCAGTCCTATGTGTCTTTATGATTACAGACTTCAAACAAACCTGTGCGTAGTCTCATCCAGCAGTCAAATCCTTTTGTCTTTTACCCCTTGTGATACTGCATGGAGGTTCGGAAGACAAAGAGAAAGATGAAAGATTTAGAATGACTGAAATGCAATACTACTAGTAGACAGAGTGAAGGAGCTGCACACCTAAAGGCACTTGGAGATGCTTCAAATAGGATTTATTGACAGTATTTCATATCTATTGGTTACACTGTGGTAAGTACAGTATCCTACTGTCTCAAAGCCTGTGGATCCCCTTGACCTACAGTACAGACCAAAAGTTTGGATACACCTTCTCATTTAAAGATTTTTCTGTATTTTGATGACTTTGAATATTGTACATTTACACTGAAGGCATCAAAACTATGAATTAACACATGTGGAATTATATACTTAACAAAAAAGTGTGAAACAACTGAAAATATGTCTTATATTCTAGGTTCTTCAAAGTAGCCACCTTTTGCTTTGATAACTGCTTTGCACACTCTTGGCATTCTCTTGATGAGCTTCAAGAGGTAGTCACCGGAAATGGTTTTCACTTCACAGGTGTGCCCTGTCAGGTTTAATAAGTGGGATTTCTTGCCTTATAAATGGGGTTGGGACCATCAGTTGTGTTGTGCAGAAGTCAGGTGGATACACAGCTGATAGTACTACTGAATAGGCTGTTAGAATTTGTACTATGGCAAGAAAAAAGCAGCTAAGTAAAGAAAAATGAGAGGCCATCATTACTTTAAGAAATGAAGGTCAGTCAGTCCGAAAAATTGGGCAAACTTTGAAAGTGTCCCCAAGTGCAGTTGCAAAAACCATCAAGCGCTACAAAGAAACTGGCTCACATGAGGACCGCCCCAGGAAAGGAAGATCAAGAGTCACCTCTGCTTCTGAGGATAAGTTTTTCCGAGTCACCAGCCTCAGAAATCGCAGGTTAATAGCAGCTCAGATTAGAGACCAGGTCAATGCCACACGGAGTTCTAGCAGCAGACACATCTCTTCAACAACTGTTTAGAGGAGACTTTGTGCAGCAGGCCTTCATGGTAAAATAGCTGCTAGGAAACCACTGCTAAGGACAGGCAACAAGCAGAAGAGACTTGTTTGGGCTAAAGAACAAAAGGAATGGACATTAGACCAGTGGAAATCTGTGCTTTGGTCTGATGAGTCTAAATTTGAGATCTTTGGTTCCAACCACCATGTCTTTGTGCGATGCAGAAAAGGTGAACGGATGGACTCTACATGCCTGGTTCCCACCGTGAAGCATGGAGGAGGAGTTGTGATGGTGTGGGGGTGGTTTTCTGGTGACACTGTTGGGGATTTATTCAAAATTGAAGGCATACTGAACCAGCATGGCTACCACAGCATCTTGCAGCGGCATGCTATTCCATCCGGTTTGCGTTTAGTTGGACCATTATTTATTTTTCAACAGGACAATGACCCCAAACACACTTCCAGGCTGTGTAAGGGCTATTTGACCAAGAAGAAGAGTGATGGGGTGCTACGCCAGATGACCTGGCCTCCACAGTCACCAGACCTTAAACCAATCAAGATGGTTTGGGGTGAGCTGGACCGCAGAGTGAAGGCAAAAGGGCCAACAAGTGCTAAGCATCTCTGGAAACTCCTTCAAGATTTTTGGAAGACCATTTCCGGTGACTACCTCTTGAAGCTCATCAGCTGTGTATCTACCAGACTTCTGCACAACACAACTGATGGTCCCAACCCCTTTTATAAGGAAAGAAATCCCACTTATTAAACCTGACAGGGCACACCTGTGAAGTGAAAACCATTTCCAGTGACTACCTCTTGAAGCTCATCAAGAGAATGCCAAGAGTGTGCAAAGCAGTCATCAAAGCAAAAGGTGGCTACTTTGAAGAACCTAGAATATAAGACATATTTTCAGTTGTTTCACACTTTTTTGTTAAGTATATAATTCCACATGTGTTAATTCATAGTTTTGATGCCTTCAGTGTGAATGTACAATTTTCATGACTTTAAAATCTTTAAATGAGAAGGTGTGTCCAAACTTTTGGTCTGTACTGTGTATGCAGTGAATATAACCTATCACATAATACTGTATTATTGGTCTACAGGAGCTCAGTGGTTCGCTCCAAAGGAACCAGTGATAGGTCATCAGCATCAAAGTGGATGACATCCCCTACAACATACAGAAGAACAAGACAGTAGACAAAGCAAGAAGTCTAAAACAAGTGACAAGCCAGTTTTCCTTTATATAAACCAAGCATACCTTTAATTAGCATACAAGAAAGGTTAAAGATCATTAAATCAGTTGACCCCTTCCCACATTACTAAATGTTCAAAGAAAGCTAATCGTTCTATTTCACTTAGAAACTTTTCAAATCTGAACTGGGGCGAAGAAATGAAGACAGTGACTGCTGACAGATTGTCTAGTGTCATGAGACAGTGCCCAGACGTATTCATGAGATCTTGTAAAACCTGACATTTACTACTTTACAAATATAAAATGATACCTTTTATTCACTTCACTCTGTTACTGTGCAATTTTAGCAATTTATATCAAGTCTTCTTGCAAAGAGACTAATGGAATAAAAGTAACAAGAAAACATAGCGCAGAAAGAAAGGCTATAATGAAATCCATTCTGCGCACAACACTGTGCTTCAAAGCACATTACACCGAGAGGATGAATCCCTCCTTTTGTGCCATCTGACAAATATATTGCTCTCCCTAAGTATTCATTTATTATGGCTTCACACAGTTGGAATGTGAAAGTGTTTTGTTCTGATTAAAAAGCACAGCGTTTCAGTTACATAGCAAATGTTTCTCTCTCTGCAGCCATCTAAATACATTTTGACAATATTCCTCTTGTGCTATATGAGGGCAGTCACCTTTAATTTAATATATGGTAAATCTCATCATCTAGGGACAATATTTGCGATATTACCGATTTTGGAGATGATGGAAAACTCAAGCAATTTATTCTTAGTAATCTGGAATGTAAAACTAGTGTCTGTGCTCCTTGTTGTAGTCAAGTCATCAGTAATAGCTGGCCATTTGGAAGTGAAGTTTGGAGCATAGCCATTATTATGTCTTTGGTTGAGTATGTCTTATTAGGGGAACAGGACATCTTCCAGAAGGCTAGTGTTCCTAAACAGGAGCTTTTTAAATGTCCAGAAATCTACATACCTTAGAGGGCATTTACACTGCAATATAATCATGAACGAGTATTGTTAACCCCTTAAGGACCCTGGGATTTTCCGTTTTTGCATTTTCGTTTTTTGCTCCCCTTGTTCCCAGAGCCATAGCGTTTTTATTTTTTAGTCAATATGGCAGTGTGAGGGCTTGTTTTTTGCAGGACGAGTTGTACTTTTGAACGAAATTACTGGCTTTACCATATCGTGTACAGAAAAATGTGAAAAAAAATTCCAAGTGCGTTGAAATAGCAAAAAAAGTGCAATACCACAGATGTTTTTTAAAAAATTTTTACCACGTTCACTGAATGCTAAAACTGACCAGCCATTCTTATTCTCCAGGTCATTGCGAGTGCGTAGATACCAAACATGTATAGGTTCTTTTTTATTTAAGTGGTGAAAAAAAATTCAAAGTTTGCTAAAAAAAAAAATGGCGCCATTTTTCAAGACCTGTAGCGTCTCCAGTTTTCGGGATCTGGGGCCGGGTGAGGGCTTATTTTTTGCACACCGAGCTGAAGTTTTTATTGATACCATTTTGGGGTAGATCCGATGTTTTGATCGCCCATTATTGCATTTTATTGCAATGTTGCGGTGACCAAAAAAATTAATTCTGGCGTTTTGAATTTTTTTCTTGCTGTGCCGTTTACCAGTTGGATTAATTCTTTTTTTATTTTGATAGATCGGGCGATTCTGAAAGCGACGATACCAAATATGTGTATGTGGGGTTTTTTTATTATTATTTTATTTTGAATGGGGCGAAAGGGGGGTGATTTAAACTTTTATATTTTTTAAATTTTTTTAATATTTTTAAAAACATTTTTTTTACACTTTTTGCTTGCTTCTATAGTCTCCATAGGAGACTAGAAGCAGCTACTGTCCGATCACCTCTGCTACATAGAGGTGATGAGCAGATCACCTCTATGTAGCAGAAATGCTCCTGTGCTATGAGCGCCGACCACTAGGTGGCGCTCATAGCGATCAGTACATTACAACCACTAGGGTCTTCTGCAGACCCATGGTTGTCATGCCCACCCGTCAGTGACCCGTGATCACGTGACAGGGTCACCGATGGGCGGGGTAGTGACGCGCTTTTGGCTCGGCGCTGTTAAATGCCGCTATCAGAGATCTAGTACAGATCGCTCGCTGCACATTGTTTACTTTGGTCTACCTGTGTAAATAGGCATTCAAACAACCAGCAATTGTAAAGTTTAGTTGTACCGTGCTGCCGGACGGTCCATGTATGGAGGAGAGGAGATGCTGCACCAACTTGACCTCTCAGTGTCTACATTAGACTCATCTATGGAGGAGAGGAGATGTTGCACCATCTTGATCTCTCAGTGTCTATATGAGACTCATCTATGGAGGAGAGGAGATGCTGCACCATCTTGACCTCTCAGTGTCTACATTAGACTCATCTATAGAGGAGAGGAGATGTTGCACCATCTTGACCTCTCAGTGTCTACATGAGACTCATCTATGGAGGAGAGGAGATGTTGCACCATCTTGACCTCTCTGTGTCTACATTAGACTCATCTATGGAGGAGAGGAGATGTTGCACCATCTTGACCTCTCAGTGTCTACATGAGACTCATCTATGGAGGAGAGGAGATGCTGCACCATCTTGACCTCTCAGTGTCTACATGAGACTCATCTATGGATGAGAGGAGATGCTGTACCATCTTGATCTCTCAGTGTCTACTTGAGACTCATCTATGGAGGAGAGGAGATGCTGCACCATCTTGACCTCTCAGTGTCTACATGAGACTCATCTATGGAGGAGAGGAGATGCTGTACCATCTTGACCTCTCAGTGTCTACATGAGACTCCTCTATGGAGAAGAGGAGATGCTGCACCATCTTGACCTCTCAGTGTCTACATGAGACTCATCTATGGAGGACAGGAGATGTTGCACCATTTTGACCTCTCAGTGTCTATATGAGATTATTCTATGAAAGAGAAACAAGAGTTACCACCTATGCCTTTGCATGATGGAAGACCTGGATAGGACAAATGCACATTGATAGGGCAGTACTGTAAGGAATGGGGGTGTAGATGATGTTAGAAGTCACCTATAGAGGTTGTGTAAGGACACAAAACCTGTGAAAGTCTGATATGTCATAGCTACAGCGCTGTGGTTGGAGGAGAGTATCGTCCAGATAGCAGTTTAGCAAAGTGGAGATTATCATGATGTGCAGGCTGTACTCACAGAAAGGGTGAGATCTAGATGTTTTTTATTCACATCAACGAGTTTCGCTGCCTGTTTTTATACAATATTTTACCTCACAAAATGAATCCTCTGTGATTCCCTTCTGTAATGTCTGTATTGTCTTATGCTTCCTCCCCTGCCCAGGAGATGTGGTGTGTTCTGTACACGGTCAGACACAGACAATTTCTAAAATGAACTTTTGTTCGTGGGAAAACCCCTTTAAGGACAGCAACTGTCATCTTCTATCTCAGTAATGAGAAAATCTGTCTTCTTTGTTCCCTAGTCCTCAGCGTATTCAACCAAACTAATGTTTGTTCCACAGTACAGCATGCCTTGTTCTGACTGATCTTTAACCTGTTGGACTTTACTCATGAGACTATCCTCTTCAGTATGTTCTTATATTGACCTCTGCAGGGCAAAGGCACTTGAACCTCCAACCATCGCTGTGTACTCCATGTATGATAAATGCTTCTCTTGGACGTCAAATATTGAACTTGCATATATTAGGGCACTGAACTCTTGAGGCCAGTGAAAAACCTCAACCCAAACTGCAGTCAATGAAACATGTTACCATCTGGATGTTTTTTTTCCTGGGTATTGCAGGAGCCAGTTCATTTTAATTGTACCCAGTAATCATTTATTGTAGCCTTGAATATCAATAATTTACATTTTTTCACTAAAACTGTTAATAAGGTTGTATTAGTCATTTGAAGAAAAAAAAAGTTTAAAACCAGGAGTCATTGAGTATATTATAATGAAGAGCTCCCTTCTGAGAACACACTTGTGACAGTCTTAGCTGCTCTGTTTTCTTGACATGCAACATTTAACAATTTTCTCATTGATTTTAATGGGGTATAACCACAAAGCCATTTAGAAAGGTACATTGGAACTGGCATAAAGTTAAACAGCCATTGCTGTAACACATATCATGCTGCATTTAACAATGGTTTCAAAATGTAAATATGTTTTAAAATACTTCACATTCGGAGAGAATGATCACTGACAAAATAAAATAAATACATAAAGTGTTATTTAGAAAACGATGAAAAATGTATTGAATGAAAAAAAGTATGTTAAAATCATATCTTTATAAATAAAAATGTAAATGTTCATTTGTTCAAAATCTTAAATCTCCAAAAGTTCTTCACCGATTGCTTTGAAATTTTGACACAACGTTGTATTCGAATACACGCATGTTTTTATATACCTACTATGTTTTTATACACCAGCTGTTGGACGTAAAAGCAACAGCGAGAGGGGGATGTTACAAGCTCTGTCCCAGGCTGACTCTTCTCGGCCGCCCGGCATTCTCCCCCTCCTTAGTGACATCTCATTCATAAACTCTTCTTCCTCTCCTCCAGTCGCCCCAGCCGCTGCCTGTGCTCTGCTCCTTTCGTCTCGCCCGTGGGGGTTGGGGGAAGGGGAATGACGAGAATGTCTGTTCAAGGCTGAAAGACGCTGCAGCTCATCACCACCACCGCCTGAGAGGCAGCCGCCTCTGCTCTCTTGCACCGCTGCTGCTGCGGCTTCTTCTCCAGCAAGTGAGTATTATTTTCCAACTGTGCAAAAACAAGAGAGAGAAGGAGAGAGGGAGGCTGCACAGATAGGCGCAGGCTGCGGCCTCCACTCTGGGCGCTGAGCTGGGCCCAAGCCTCGCAGCAGTGGGTGGATAGCGAGCGAGTGCAAATCCCACTGCGCCACCGGCAGGAGCAGTGCTGTGATCTGGCTGGTACCGACCTGGGACATGTCAAGCGGATAACCCTCTCCTCCTCTGCCTTCATCTCTGTGCCCACTCCTGTCACATTCCCTTTGTACTAGGGAACTGCATAACTAGCAATCCCTGACATGACCGGCTCCATTGTGACACCTGACAGCAAGTACCGACCTCTTTAGTGACCTGTGCAGGGGTCACAGGGTACAGGCTGCCACCATGCCTGCCTGATGGGCACTACAATGAACAGCGCCAGCATTGCCCCATCTGATATATATAAATATCTATATAAATAAAAATGTAAGTATACAGTACAGACCAAAAGTTTGGACACACCTTCTCATTTAAAGATTTTTCTGTATTTTCATGACTATGAAAATGGTACATTCACACTGAAGGCATCAAAACTATGAATTAACACGTGGAATTATATACTTAACAAAAAAGTGTGAAACAACTGAAAATATGTCTTATATTCTAGGTTCTTCAAACTAGCCACCTTTTGCTTTGATGACTGCTTTGCACACTCTTGGCATTCTCTTGATGAGCTTCAAGAGGTAGTCACCGGAAATGATTTTCACTTCTCAGGTGTGCCCTGTCAGGTTTAATAAACGTGCTCTTTCTCTTTTCTTTCTTTTCCATTTAACCAGACTGAGCCACAGCAACACGTGGCCGGATACAGCTAGTACTAAATAAAGCTATAATAATGCCAAAGAATTTTATAGGAAATGGTCACATTAAGAAACACTCTTTACTTGCAGATATAGGAGTAATCTTCAGGTAAATAGCGCTTAAATCCTGTTGAACTGGCTTACTGATAGAGTGACCACAAGGAGAAAAGTTTTATTCTCCTTGCAGCAGCTATCCTCCAGTCATTGGAGAGGGGTCTGTTAGTCAGTCATGCAGTTGGTATACATCTGCTTGGTGAAAACTTCACAGATCACATAACACAGTTTATCCTGGTAATAAGCCAATTTGGACTCCCTTTCAAAAGCCAGAAAAAAAATCCCCCATTTTGCTTTTATAGTCAGGGTCTAAAAGCATGAAAACCCAACAGTCATTCCTTTTGATGTTAACTGTAAGCCTGTCATCCCATATGCATTCCATAATACAGCTTGCAATGCAACCAGCACAAACGAGGACCTCATATTCAACACCTCACTGCAACAGTTAGTTGTCATTGCCAGTGTCACTGTTGTCACAATGTCACTCAGCCTGTGTAAAGTGTATGTCCCCTAACATCCAACTGCTTCTGCTAATCTACCTCTTCCAAGTCATGCTGTATGTAACATGAACCTTGAGGGACCCCAGCAGACACAGTGCTAAACTTGTGCAAGTTGCTTTTTTATCTCCATTCCCTCTCACATTCTGGTGACTGTATTTTAAAGGATAAATATGAGGGGGACAACATTGATGATTACACACTTATCAATACAGACAAATTTAGTCCCAGTAGTCAACATACAGCCCTCATTCCCTGCCAATAGCTGATTTCAATATAACCCATGCTCCAGGTTTGACTGCTGCATGATATAGTCCCTCACCGCTTTACATTGCTCATACAGATGCTTCTACATATGCAGTGCTGAATTACAGTGGGTTGCAGCATCACAAATCAGACAGCTCTCTAGTAGACTATTTTGTTTTTACAAAGTCAGAAGTGTGTGTTTTGTATCGAAAGAATGGTTGAAATGAGCTGACACTTTCCTGACCATAGCCACCAGCTTTATCAAGCATTTTATTTGTGAAATCAGGTCACAGTCTTTTAGTTTTCCAGAAATGCTGTTGTCAATGCTTTCCTGAAAGTGGCACTTATAGGTCCAGAATGGATTAGAGGGTCAAGTTTCAAATGTGATTGCAGTGGTCTTCATCTTCCTGCAGATAGCGTCCATGTATATAGCCAAAAGGTCATTGTGTCAAAATGGCCTAAGGACAGGTTCAAATTCCATTTAGGTTGGAAACAAGATGTCCATGAAGAACAATGGTTTGTAATCCAAACACCACAGGGGTTACGTACCTTTCAAGAGGCCAGACAAGATATCCATCTCTCATGTAGGTGTTCTCTTTACTCTATAAAAAGAACATAAGTCACCACACCACAGTTGTGCACCTACATGGGAAATGCCTTCCTGGCTCACAATTTTTATGATCCCCCTTCCCACAGCACATGGTCTATCTCTTTGATGTAGGCCTTTGATGAGCTTTAGTGCTATACAGAGTTTGTGGATCAAATTGTGAATTCAGTCAATCCTATTACACGTGACAGACAGACAGGACAGCATGGGATCACAGCTGTTTTATTTTTGAGGCAACACTTTTCACTGCCTGTTGTTAAGCAGTGTTTTTCCTGAAAGAAAGAATCAGCAGTGATCCCATGCTGTCATGTTTGTATCCTCTTTTTTGCTTCCTCACTGGCACAGTTATAAGATTATCTCAGCACAGGAACATTATTTTTAAACACATCCAATTGTGGAACTTATTATTATTCCAAGATTTGTTGATTAAGATTAACTTTGTTCGTGGGACAGCACCTTTAACCACATTGCGTAAAGATAGTTGTGAGGAAAATAAACATGTGGAGTCTCAAAGAGTAGAAATACTTGAAGGTGGAAAAATATAAAAAAAATACTCATAGGGATTTGCTATAAGCCCCCAAAAATCCAACACTAAGGCAAAAACATGAGAAAGCAAATCACAATGAGTTAGTCATTATAAGGATTATGAGCACACAGTTATAAATTGGGAAAATGAAACCTGTGGATCTAATAAAAGTAATAGTTTTTTTGTCAATAACTAAAGATAATTACCATTCCAATTGGTGCACAACCCAACTACAAGGTTCTTTTGGAATTAAAATTAACCAGTAGGCCTGTCAGAAAAACAAAGGTTTAGATTGTAGGACACCTAAGAAATAATATCATATAACTCCCATGTTTTAAAAAAGTATTGAACTTAAAATACTTAACTTAGATCAGCTTAGAGTAGCCCTTAACCATATTGATTTTTGACTAGCACAGACATTAAATTTACAAAGCATGTACTTTTTCATTGAGAGATATACAAACCTTTTTAGTAACAATAAGCTGTGGCACCTCCTGGTAGGTATGCTATAGATGGCCATGAGAATGTCAGCCTTCTTAGCTGAAGGAGTTGGAGCAAGTTCAGGGAGAATCTTTTTTTTCCGGGGAATATATATATATATATATATATATATGATGACGTTGGTACTCTGAGCCATTGTACTGTCTCTGGAGGCTGCTAGAAGGAGCAGTTGGGAGTTGACAAAAGGAGAAGTTTAGCACCAATAGGGTTGAATGCAGGAGGTCCACATGCCTATTGAAGAAAACAGGTCCGAGCACTCACTTTTGAAGATTAATTCATTTGTTTATTCCACATGAAGAAATGGCAAAATTAATGTGGAATAAACAAATTAATTAATCTTCACAAGTGAGGGCTGGGATCTGTTTTCTTCTTTGGAATTTCATTATTTCCACGAGCACCACCTATATTCACGGAATGCCGACTATTTTCTCTAGACTGTTCACATGCCTATTGATACTGCAGTTGACTTGTGACAGAGCTAGGCCTCAGACCTGTTCATCTTGGGAACACTGCAGTGTACTGGACGCTGGTTCTGGCTTAGACATGGTGAGTGGTGGTGCACTGGAGGTCGGGTACAGCTTACACGTTGAGTTCTTGTGGTATAGACCATGTAGTGTAATGCAGGGTCTGAGGAAAGCTATTGAGAGATTCTCCCATCATACTTAGGTGACTCTTTAGAAGGGAAGCAGTGTAGTACTGGGGACAGACAGAGGTGCTGTATAGGAGGGTTGTTTTCTAAATTTTATTCAGGGTGGTGGATAGGCTAAGTGCACTCTCAGCCTTGGTGGTGTTAGGAGATGGATATATTGCCCGTGTTTCCCCCTTGAAGGACAAGTGTGTTACTGTAAAGTGTAAATTTAGATCATGTCTAATAGATTTATTTAGTAATGTATGCTACTTGTATTGGCGAAATCTGGAAACAAATTCTCTATCATTTTATGTTACTGCCAGGTTGCACAACTTTCTATACACACAATTGTTATAGTTGCTGCTCATGTAAAAACAATAACAATAATAAAAATTATAATGGTAATACAGCTTATTTTATATTTTTCAGCGTGTTCTTTTTTATCTACAATACCTGCAGTGCGCTTTTACTAGTATGTTATTATTCATGGCTGGTTTACAATGACACCTGTGAATAAAATGCGCAATTAAATTCTCACAGTGCACACAAGATATATTTACATCTGTAGTTTTAGTTTATGCAAAACATGCAATAATTGTTTATAATTAGCCCATATAAACAGGTATTGTACAACAGGTACATTAATTTTTATGGCACTGTTGATGCTTTGTTGTTCATATTTTATTCAAAGTCTGAGAAAACAATTTAATTCAGTAAATAAAAAGCATAAGAATAATGAATAAAATGCTACACTGCTTATGGAGTCCTTAATTCCACTTGGTACATAGGGCTGGCAGGTCAATTGGATCCAAATTCCTCTGTGCTCCTCTGAATTTAATATCCTGAAAAGAAAGATGAACTACTATACAAATAACAATATACAGTTATGTGACAAACTAAGAAGGCTTCATGTATTTTTTTAACATATTTAATTAAATGTGTCAATACATAATCTTGATCTATAAAGAGGATGTAATTGAACAAAAAAAACACATAGCAATAAATAAAAAAATCAGGACAGTAAGGGGGGCTGTATAGAGAGGATGCACTGTGGTGGGAGAGTGTGAGGGCACAGTATGCAGGGGACAATGTGTGAGGGTGAGAAGAGGGCACAGTAGTGGGGGACAGAGTGTGATGGCACAGTATAGAGAGGAGGAAATTTGAAGAGGGGATCCAGTATGGAAAGCAGGCCATGTTGAGGGTGACACTTGAGTTCAGAAGGGCGGACAGTCTGGCAGTTATAGTTCATAAGGGTGGATATGGAGGTTATCATTTAGAAGGGAAAAACAGTGTACCGGAGCTCAATCAGGTGGACAGTGTGGTAGTTATAGCTTATAAGACCAGACAGTGTGTCAGTTTTAATTCAGGAAGACAAATGGTGGGGATGTTATAGTTCATAAGAGGGACAGTGTTGCAGCTATAGTTCAGATTCAGTCTAAACACCAAAAATTATGCATGACAAAGCACACGTTCGCTCTGTAGCACTATTATAATTTATGGCTCCATCTGTGCATACTCCCAAACCATGTTTTGTGGTGTTTCGGACATAAGCCAAAGAACAGGTGCCAAAACACAGTGTGAAATCACCTTTAAGGTCATGTTTCAACTAGCTTCTCTTCCTGCTTCTCTCAATGAAGCAGAGGCGGTAATTTTTCACTGAAATTGAGAGAATCAGGAAAAAAAGCTGAAATTAAGAGAATGATGTTTCCCGGACCATCAGGAGGGAAACACATGGCATTATCTGATGCTATGTGTGACACCCCAGGGGTCTGGTTGCCACAGTGATAGAGATATTACGTCTGAGAGCAGGTGGGAGGTCTCTTGGTCAGGGATCCGATGCATGCCACACCTCCTGCCCAGTCCTGGGAGGGGAAGAACTTCCCCTATATAAACCTAGGGCTGAGGCAGGGTTAGTGAGTAGAGACAGAGAAGAGAAGCAGATCTAGGAAAAGAACATCAGGAGCTCTGTGGGAGCAGTGCTACAAGGATTCAGGGGCTGGCAGCTGCAGAGCTCGCCCTGACTGAGAAGTTATCACTGGACCCGGAGTCCGAGGCTGTGGGGACTAACTCCTATCCCGCAGCAGAAACCGACCGGCAGGGGATTGCAGGTCCTCTGGCCCAGAAACCCGAAGGCACGGTCACACGCGTGGGACCAGCACCGCCGTCGTGGAGCGGAAGCTACTAGAAGGCCCCGAGTCACCGGCCATACGGGTGAGCACCACACGGTACACTCAGGGACGTGGGCTACTTATACCCGCCTCTAGCAAGGTAGCCAGAAGAGTATCGTTAGTTTGGGAGGCCTACAACTCCGCCTGGCCAGGGGAGATCCCATCTGCTCAAGGACTGACCAGGCCCCAATCGCTAGCCAGTACTCCGGGAGGGTCTATCTTTGTCACCAGTAAAGACCCTGAACTACACCGTACCGTCTCCGAGTGGTTCCTGCTACCCCCATCATCCACGTCGGCTGCCCTGAGGCCATACCCCTCCCGTTGGGGGTTATACTGTCACGCTGCACAATCCTACCACCGGCCTCAGCGGTCTGCCCTGCAGCAGCAGCTCCTTAGCTGTACTCAACGGGTGGCGTAGTCGTCCAACATCTACCGCTGATACAGCGCCACTTAGTCTGACTCCCTGGGCACGGACCGGATCACCGCCACGAGACTACAACCCTCAACAGATCCGGCTCCGGGTAAGCTCCCGCGTGCGCAACGCTGCGCGACACAGGCCCAGGGGCGCGTCAACTTTTGGCGTAGTCGGCAGGATTTCGTGCCCGCAACCACCGGGTACTGCGTGCCTGAAAAAGACTGTTCAAACTTACCTGTGGTGAAGATTCCCGCCATCCGGCGCCATCTTCCGCTTCCTTCCCGCCATCGGTGGAGTTTTCCCGCCATTGGACGTCATCTTGAGGACGCCGTGCGGGAAGAAGAGGGGCGTGGACTCCGAAAGCGCGCGAGAACTGAAGCCCCGCCTCACGTCCGGACGTTGCGTAAGGTCCTGGAAGGAGCCCAGCAGACGCCGACGTCACAGGAGCGCGACGGAAGGTCCTCAACCCTGACGATCCACTGCGGAGCCGCGGCCTACGGAAGAGGATCATCGCAAGGTAGGCCACGGTCCACTAGGGGGGAGAAGGATGTCGGATACGGAGGAGAGCTTCACCGCTTCAACCCCCGCCAGCGCCACCGCTGTTGCGGTCATGCCTTTCACCATGCCCTATATCCCGGGGGCAGCCTGGCTACCCCAGTACTCAGGGGAGTCACATACCCTGCATGACTTTAGAGAAAAGCTGGATAGCCTCTTCCAGGTGTACCCCCTCACAGAGGAGCAAAAAGTGAGCATCCTGGTGGCCCAATTAACCGGGGCAGCCCAAAGGGAGGTAAAGTCCTGGCCACCTGGGGGGAGGACTGTCGCAGGGATACTAACCCAGCTGAGGGACACCTTTGATACCCGCACCTCAGCCGAGATCAAGCTTAGATTCTACGGGTGCAAACAGCGGGCACATGAGAGTATAAGGGACTATGCCCTGAACCTACAAGAGGCCCTGAGAGCCATTAAGCAGACCGACCCTGACGGCGTGGGAGACGAGGACAGGCTGTTGACTGAACAATTTATAGAGGGTTTATATTGCAATGCCCACCGAATCCAGTTGCGGGCAATGGCCTTACAGGACCCTCATCTGGGATTTGCACAGTTCAAGGACAGAGCCATCCGGGTGCTTCGAGAACCGGCACCAGGTGGCGTTGTGACCCACAGACGCCCCACTACCACTTACCACCAGGAGGCGGCGCCCTTGTCGGCAGGGCCTGTGGGAGCTGATGCGCAGGCTTTGAACAATGACCCGGCTCCAGACCTGCACCATCAGGTCCAAGAGCTAGCTAAAAGCGTTGCTGCGCTAACCCGAACTGTGCAGTCTTTACAGGTTTCCACTCCAGGGAAGATCCAGCTGGCATCCGGACCGGAGGACATCCCGTGGCGTCGACCAAGGAGGACCCCACCGGCCAGAGGAAGACCCAGCGACCGATACAACGAGGACGGACGACCCATCTGCCGCCGCTGCAATCAACCCGGACATATGGCAAGGTACTGTCCTTTAAACTGGCACAACCTGGGGTAGAGGGCCAACCCCCAGGAAAAAGATCACCAGGCCCATCGAACTGGCGCGACAAATATGTGGGAGGACGTCCAGTCTTACCCGTGGTACTGGATGGCATTCCTATGAGTGCCCTACTGGACACCGGGTCAGAGGTCACCACCATCCCATACGTGCTCTTCAAGCAGTACTGGAATGACTCGGATATCACCCGCTACCCTGACGACGACTTGAGTATCATCGCCAGCAATGGTCAGCCCGTGCCACAGATTGGATTTAAAGAGGTGACCATTAAAATCGGTAGAGTCGAATTGGCAGCACAGGGACTGATCATTGTAGACATTGACAAACACGAGAGTCACCCAAAGATAACTCTAGGAACTAATGTAATTGAAAATTGTCTTGCAGAGGTGATTTTCCTTTTACAGCAGGTTGCCAAGAACGCCAGCTCCGGCCAGCAGCGAGTGCTCCAGAAAGAGATCCGGGCACTGATGCGACGGCAACAGCTAGAACTCTCCGGTGGTGAGATTGGTAGCGTGCGAATGTGTGACCCTTTCCCTATTGCCATGCCCCCGAAAAGTGAAATGATGATTTGGTGCCGGGCAGCTATTGGTCTGAGAGGTAGAGATTACCAGGCAATGGTAGAACCAGTTTACTCAGACAGTAGGCCCACCATTTTGACAGCACGGGGGGTGGTCAATGTACGCCATGGGAGGGTGCCCGTTCGCATAATAAATATCGGGAAGAGGGAAGTGTACCTGCCCCGGTATGCCACGCTAGCCAAATTGTATACCATCAATCAAGATTCCATACAGTCCGTAGAACCCTTGCCTCCATCTTCCCCGGAGGAAGGTAACGGCTCTAAGAAAACAATGGGGGACTGGTGTCAGCAACTACATTTGGGTACTGACTCCACTCCCTCACACCAGAAACAGGGAGTCTATCGGGTGGTTCAAGAGTACGAGAGAGTGTTTAGTAAACACCCGTTAGACTTCGGGCGAGTCAAGGGGGTAGAACACCACATCCCCACGGGAGACCATCCTCCCATAAAAGAGAGGTATCGACCCGTACCCCCTGCACACTACCAACACGCCAAGGGGATGCTTAGAGACATGAAGGAGGCTGGGGTGATCAGGGATAGCAGTAGCCCCTGGGCAGCTCCACTAGTCCTAGTCAAAAAGAAAGACAACACCATGAGGATGTGTGTAGATTACCGGAAAATCAACCGTATCACACACAAGGATGCGTACCCCTTACCAAGGATAGAGGAGTCTTTGGCTGCTTTAAGATCTGCTAACTTCTTCTCTACCTTGGATCTCACTAGTGGGTACTGGCAGGTTCCTGTAGCAGAGGCGGACCGGGAGAAGACCGCATTCACCACCCCGATGGGACTTAGCGAGTTTACCTGCATGCCGTTCGGACTCTGCAACGCACCAGGAACCTTCCAACGATTAATGGAGTGCTGTCTGGGCCACAGAAACTTCGAGATGGTCCTGCTGTACCTGGACGATGTCATCGTATATTCCAAGACGTATGAGGACCACCTGAAACACCTGGCGGAAGTGTTCGAAGCTCTGGCAAGCTACGGCCTAAAGGTGAAACCCTCCAAGTGTCACCTCCTGAAACCAAAGGTGCAGTACCTGGGACACGTGGTGAGCGCTGATGGAGTGGCTCCCGACCCTGATAAGATCACCGCAATTAAGGAATGGCCAAGTCCCTCCAGTGTAAAGGAAGTGCGGCAGTTCCTCGGGTTGGTAGGCTATTACCGCAGATTCATCCCCGGTTTCACCAAAAAGGCAGCTCCTATGCAGGACCTCCTGATAGGCCAGTCCCGGAAGGCCAAGAACCAGAAGCCACCCTTCAGATGGGAGAAGTTAGAAGAAGAGTCCTTCCGCCAGCTGAAGATGGCCCTCACGGGGGATGAAATCCTGGCGTACCCTGATTACAGCCAGCCCTTTATCCTCTACACCGACGCAAGTAACATCGGGCTAGGAGCCGTACTGTCCCAGATCCAGCAGGGGAAAGAACGAGTAATCGCTTACGCCAGTCGAAAACTGCGACCCACCGAAAGAAACCCTGAGAATTA
Organism: Phyllobates terribilis; assembly: GCF_046119375.1. Taxonomy (NCBI): domain Eukaryota; kingdom Metazoa; phylum Chordata; class Amphibia; order Anura; family Dendrobatidae; genus Phyllobates; species Phyllobates terribilis. The sequence continues at coordinate 442,436,879 of NW_027362763.1, forward strand.
CAGCTCATTTAAGCTAGAGTTCCTGGCAGTGGTGTGGGCAGTCACCGAACGCTTTAAGCACTACCTTGCTTCTTCCCGGTTCACCGTGTACACGGATAACAACCCGTTGACACACCTGGACACGGCAAGACTCGGTGCCCTAGAGCAGAGATGGATGGCCCGTCTGTCCAACTACGAGTTCACAATCAAATACCGGGCAGGACGCTCCAATACCAACGCGGACGCCCTGTCCAGGATGCCAAACCTACCGGACGTAGGAGAAGATCCAGAGGGACTGGAAAAAGTCGAACTCCCCGCGTTCCACCGTCATGGGACTATCCAGTATTCCCATCGGGTAAGGAGTAAGCAAGCCGCTACGTTTAACCCCTTGCCTCACTACAACTGGGAGGAAACGCAAGACAGTGACCCTGCCGTCCGACTGGTGAAGGAGATGCTGACTCGGCCAGAGGCTCGCCTTGACCCGGACGCTCCGGAGGAAGCCAAACAACTGTGGGCTGAGAAGAGTCGACTGTTCCTTTACAAGGGGAAGTTGTGCCGCCGAATGGTTAACTCCCGGACGCATGAACTAATCTGGCAAGTAGTGGTGCCACGAAGAGACGCAGCCGTGGTGATGGAGGCATACCACGACGGGGTTGGACACTTCGGATGGAAGAAGCTGGAGTTCCTGCTGCGCGGGCGGTTCCACTGGGTAGGCATGAGGGGAACCATCGAGAGGTGGTGCAGAGACTGTGGCCCGTGCAACCTAAGAAGGAAGGACCGTGCCAGCCAGAAGACTCCCCTGCAGTCCATCGTCACCCGGCAGCCGTTGGAACTGGTAGCCTTGGATCATGTAAAACTGACCCCAAGCAGAAGTGGCTACGTTTACGCACTAACCATCGTGGATCACTACTCCCGGTTCTTGGTTGTCGTCCCCGTCAAGGACTTAACAGCTCGAACAGCAGCTAGAGCCTTCCAGCAGCACTTCTGCCGTCCACACGGGTACCCGGACCAAGTGCTGACGGACCAGGGACCTGCCTTTGAAGCGGAGGTCTTCCAGGAATTCTGCAATCTGTATGGCTGCCGGAATATAAGGACGACACCCTATCATCCGCAAACTAATGGACTTTGTGAGAAAATGAACCAGGTGGTAATGGATCTTCTGAAAACGTTGCCCCTGGAAGAACGCAGTCTGTGGCCTGAGAAGCTGCCCGATCTGGTGGACCTATACAACCACATCCCGGTAGGTTCCACCAACTGTACCCCGGCTTACCTGATGAGGGCAAGGCCTGGTAAGCTACCTGTTGACCTGGAGATGGGAGTCCTGACACCCGAGGACACTTCACCAGAAGCAGACTGGGACACAGAGAGGCAGCAGCAGTACCGGAAAGTACAGGAGAGCGTGGAGTGAAGTCTCTGTCAAGCTAGGGAAAGACAAGAGAAAACTTACAACCAGTATGCTCCCGCTGTTCCCCTGGTACCCGGAGAGCAGGTCTTGAAGAGGAAGAGACGGCTCCACAAGTTGGACGACCAGTGGGAGAAGGACCCGTACACCGTACTGCCCTCAAGCCACGACAACCCAAAGGTCTGTACCATCAGTAAAGACGGAGGGGAAACCACAACCATTGTATCCCGGGATCACCTGAAGAAGTGTCCCGAACAGCTACGGAACCCTGAAGAGGAACAAGAAGACCCTCGACCCGTAGAGGAAAGGGAAGACATGGTTAGTACTGTGCTCGGAGACTTCCCTCGGTCTTGGACTCAAGTCAATGGCGCAGTTGTGGTACCCGTACTCACCTTCCTCCAACCAGCATCCCAAGCACCTACGGAGCAACAGGAAGAGCTGGAAGAACAGCCGGTCCAGGAGGCAGAAGACTCCACACAAGCAGAACAGGAAGATCAACCCTCTGCTTATAGTGAGCCTGCCGTACCCCTAGTGAGCCAAGGAGCCCGTAGACAGCTGCCCAGTTTACCCTTGACAGCTCCTACACCCTGTAGTTCGGGGCCAGACAGTCAGCTCCGTAGGTCCACTAGGGCCACTAGAGGCCAGTTACCCGCACGTTGGAGGATTTGAAGTGTTTAAATTGTTTTATTTGTGGTCACCTGTCTGTTACTTGTAAATAATTATGTGTTTCTAGTTATTTTTAGGAGTCCTTGGTGGATTTACCGGGAATCCTTGTACAATTAGTTGGAGCGTAACCCAGGATGGACTAAAAGACTGTTGAGGACTCGGGGCAGGACAGACCCCTACCTGGTTACGTCTCCCTGTTTTGGTGAAATGGACACCTTTGTTTTCTTCAAAGACTGCACCCGGTTGCGGACATGCCGTGACCATCCTAATGTCTTTCTTTATTGTACTGTTTTTGTTTATACCTTGTTATGTTTTTCTAAAAATATGTTTAGTCCCGGAGTACTAAATTTCACTAGGGGGGAATGTGACACCCCAGGGGTCTGGTTGCCACAGTGATAGAGATATTACGTCTGAGAGCAGGTGGGAGGTCTCTTGGTCAGGGATCCGATGCATGCCACACCTCCTGCCCAGTCCTGGGAGGGGAAGAACTTCCCCTATATAAACCTAGGGCTGAGGCAGGGTTAGTGAGTAGAGACAGAGAAGAGAAGCAGATCTAGGAAAAGAACATCAGGAGCTCTGTGGGAGCAGTGCTACAAGGAGTCAGGGGCTGGCAGCTGCAGAGCTCGCCCTGACTGAGAAGTTATCACCGGACCCGGAGTCCGAGGCTGTGGGGACTAACTCCTATCCCGCAGCAGAAACCGACCGGCAGGGGATTGCAGGTCCTCTGGCCCAGAAACCCGAAGGCACAGTCACACGCGTGGGACCAGCACCGCCGTCGTGGAGCGGAAGCTACTAGAAGGCCCCGAGTCACCGGCCATACGGGTGAGCACCACACGGTACACTCAGGGACGTGGGCTACTTATACCCGCCTCTAGCAAGGTAGCCAGAAGAGTATCGTTAGTTTGGGAGGCCTACAACTCCGCCTGGCCAGGGGAGATCCCATCTGCTCAAGGACTGACCAGGCCCCAATCGCTAGCCAGTACTCCGGGAGGGTCTATCTTTGTCACCAGTAAAGACCCTGAACTACACCGTACCGTCTCCGAGTGGTTCCTGCTACCCTCATCATCCACGTCGGCTGCCCTGAGGCCATACCCCTCCCGTTGGGGGTTATACTATCACGCTGCACAATCCTACCACCGGCCTCAGCGGTCTGCCCTGCAGCAGCAGCTCCTTAGCTGTACTCAACGGGTGGCGTAGTCGTCCAACATCTACCGCTGATACAGCGCCACTTAGTCTGACTCCCTGGGCACGGACTGGATCACCGCCACGAGACTACAACCCTCAACAGATCCGGCTCCGGGTAAGCTCCCGCGTGCGCAACGCTGCGCGACACAGGCCCAGGGGCGCGTCACTATGTGTTTCTCCTAATATGGAAAGGGTTAAAGGGCAGGAAATGGTTTTCCCGCCGTTTTTTCTTGCAGTGGTGTTGCTGGGGTAAATATAGCAGGGATTGGAGGTTTGGTTCGGCCATTCAGGGGTCCGTTGTGGGGCAGGTAGATTTTTCTGCCTTAGTGACGGCCCCTGATTAGAGTGGACAGTAGGTGAGGGGGGTGAGTGGGGTATTAAAAGGGGGTGCAGCGCCGGAGGATAGGGTCTGTCCTCCGGCGCTGTCTTACCTGGATGTTGCTTTGATACCTGGATGGTGCAATAATGGAGAGCCTCCTGGAAGAGATGTGGTCCAAGATGGGAGAAGACGAAGCGGTGGCATATGTGTGGCGGTGCCTGGAGTCTGCGGAACGAGATGCTGCACAGCTGGTAGGCGGAGCGCGAATGAGCCAGGACCCGGAAGCAGAGGGTGACGTCACGAGCGGTGTGACGGCTGAAGAAGGGACATCAGCAGGAGCCGTGGGCGTGCGCGCTGGAGTGCTCTTAAAGAAGAAGAGGACCATTTTCTCCACATCGCAGGGCCGGGGGGTGAAGCTGCAGAGCAGGAGGATGAGTCGGAGGGCTGCTGACGGAGCCGCAGCAAGCCTGCATGCCTGCCAGGGCTCGGTCGACTTCCGGCACCATAGCACTGTTGATGTTCCTGGGTCAGGAGGTGTGCAGGATGGAGGCGCTGGCGTGCAGGACAGCAGGAATAGTGACAGAGCTTCAGGTGGTGAGTACCATATCTCTCATCCCCAACTCCCCACTGCCTTGTTCCAGCTAGCAAATATGTTGGGGTCACTGAGGGGTATACTCCCTTGTCAGTCGGATATGTCAGCCTCAGTGAGTCAAGCTTCCCAGCAGCATGATGCGGGGGAAGTTTGGAAGCATCTGGATGAAGGAATTTAAGAGCTGACAGGGGGGCATGACTCTGTGGTGTCCCCCATAGTGTCAGGGGCTAAAGGGGTGGGGGAGGCTTGCTATAAGGAAGCAATAACCTGTGCACTATCGCCTTCAGGGTATCACCTGCCCATGGCAATTAAGGAAAAGATATGGCGTGGTGAATTTATAGATGTGCTGTCACTGTTACCGGCGTCTAGAGAGGTTTTGGCAAAGTTAGATAAAAAGGATGAGGCAGATAGAAAGAGACCTATACCGGGGTCCTTTAATAACTGGTTACATGCATTTTGTATATATGCTAGTATAATGGGAAGAAGTTCCCCAGTAGATGTTCAGGATTGTTCAAACATGTTGACATTGTGTTGGAAGCTTATAAGAATTTTAGTGGGTTAAGTTGGCATTTTTATGATGAGAACTTTAGACAGAAATTAGCAGTTTACCCTTCATTGAAATGGGGGGTTAAGGATGTGGGTTTGTGGCTTAATTTAATGATACCTGCGAGAGGGTCTAGTTTTCAAAAGCCACAAGCTACACAAGGGATTTTAAGAAAAGGTACATGCTTTGCTTACAATGAAAACCAATGTAAATGGCCCAACTCGTGCAGGTACAGGCACAAGTGCTCCTTTTGTGGAGGGGTGCACCCCATGGCACGATGTTTTAAAAAAGCCAATTTACCGGGTTTGCCCTCCACAAGGGAATACCTTAACAAGAGTGGTGACGCCGGTAAAGGTGGAGAATATGCGGGTTTGTTTAAATCAATATCCAAACCGCAGGATGGCCAACCTGCTAATTGATGGTTTTTCTATTGGTTTCAGGATACCATCTTTTGGCAGGTCTGGTTGTGTTTGGGTTGATCATTTAAAATCTGTAGCGTTGCATCCTCAGGTGGTGGAAGACAAAATTGCTAAGGAGATTGCTGCAGGCAGAGTGGCTGGACCGTTTCAGGTTCCTCCATTTGATAATTTTCGCCTGTCACCACTTGAGGTTGTACCAAAGAAGGAACCTAATAAATTTAGGCTCATACAGCATTTATCTTATCCCTATGGCACCTCATTGAATGATGATATTGATGAGAAATTAAAATCGGTGTTATACGTCATTTAACCAGGCTACAGAGATTGTTAAGAGGTTTGCGCTAGGGGCATTGCTGGCTAAGGTGGATGTGGAGGCAGCTTTCAGGTTACTGCTTATTCACCCTGAAGGTTTTAATTCCTTAGGTTTTCAGTTCAATGGTTTATTTTATGTAGATAAATGTTTACCTATGGGTTGTGCTTTGTCATGTTCATATTTTGAAGCATTTTCTAGTTTTTTGGAATGGGTAGTTGCTATGCAATACAGGAAGGGTGGGGTAGCTCATTATCTTGATGATTTTTTATTTATAGGTCCTAGTGACAGTGAGGTTTGTAATGAGTTATTAATTATGTTTATGCATGTATGTCATGATTTTGGGGTTCCATTAGCACTTGAAAAAAACGTGTTTCCTACTTGCTGTATTGAGTATCTGGGCATTGTTATTGATGCTAAGAAGGGTGAGTTTAGGTTGCCGGTGGATAAGGTGGAGAAATGTAAGGCAGCGGTTTTTGAGTTATGCAATAAAAAGAAGACGAAGGTGAAGGAGGTGGAATCAGTTCTTGGATTGTTAGCGTTTGCTTCTAGGGTTATTCCTATGGGAAGGATATTCTGCAGGAGGTTGTCATTGCATAAAGCTGGATATAGAAATCCTTTGTTGCATGTTCGTATCACAAAGGAAATCAAGGAGGATCTGGATATATGGTTAGAGTTTTAGCAGGAATTTAATGGTAGGGCTGTTTGGCAAGAGCCTTTTATTTCTAGTGAGGAAATGAACTTGTGTACATATGCTGCGGGATCGGTTGGATTTGGTGCATTTTGGAATGGGAATTGGTGTGCAGATATTTGGCAGCAGTCATGGATAGCGAACGGTGTGACAAGGAATATTGTGTTGTTGGAACTTTTTCCTGTGGTAGTTGCCCTGGTTTTATGGGGGCGCTGTTTTGCCAACAGATATATATTATTGCAGTCTGATAACAGAGGGGTTGTATTTGCTATAAATTGTCTATTTTCTAAATGCATGTTGGTAGTGAAGATGTTGCGGCATTTAGTTTTAATATGTCTTATATATAATATTTGGTTAAATGCAGTTCATGTGGAAGGAAAGTTTAATGTAATTGCAGATTCACTTTCTCGATTGCAGTTTCACAAATTCTTCAATCTGGTTCTGGAGGCCAAAGCCGCCGGAGTGAAGTGTCTGGATTATTTATGGGGCTTAATCTGGTCCTAGTTTTGCAACTGTTGGAACGGTCTGTTGCTGAGTCAACTTGGAAAGGGTACTCAGCGGCACGGGATTTGTGGGTGTCGCTTTGTAATAACAGGACTTGGGATATTTTTAAAAGTTCAGAGAAGATGGCTTTATCTTTTTGCCTGTCGTTTTTTGAGAAGGGCTTAGCCTATAGCACTGTGGTTAGAAATTTAGCGGGTGTTTCATTTTTTCTTAAAATTGCTGGAAGGTGGCCGTTGAATAGTTATTTTAGAGTTAAGCAAGTATTGAAAGGATACAAGAAAGACCATTGTGTGAGAGATGGTAGGTTTCCTATTACCCCGGATATTTTGCATAATTTGTGTCTTGTAGCTAAGTCTTGTTGTTATAATGCTTTTGAAGCTTTACTTTTTTCTACGGCAGCTGTTTTATTATTCTTTGGAGCTCTTAGAGTGGGGGAGTTGCTGCCCAGAGTGAAACAGGGAATTGAGGGTTTGAGGATAGGGCATATATCTGTGAGACCGGGTTATTTGGTAATTAATATAGTTAGATCAAAAACTGATCAGTTAGGGAAAGGGAATTGCATTAGGTTAGTGTATTTTCTGCAGGAGGATATTTGTCCGATATGTTTAACCAAGAAATATTTGAATAAAGGGTGAACTATTGTTGTTACATCAGTCTAGCATGCCTCTGACGCAGTTTCAGTTTAGGAGTATTTTGAATAAATGTATTTCTGAGTTGGGTTTGGGTCATAAATATTTTTCGTCTCATTCATTTCGTATTGGTTTGCGACAGAGGCTGCTAGACTGGGTTTAGATGTGTCCGTCATTAAAAAACTGGGAAGATGGAGTTCAAGCTGTTATAAGTCGTATATCAGGAAGTAATGTGTTTAATGTGAAATTTTGTAGTCTTTACAGGTCATACAGTGTGGATCCTGGGGCACTCGCTCATATATTGGGCAGAGCATATAGCACAGGAGCGCTGTTATGGACCTAATTTGTCTTTCCCTACGGAGCGGGTAAGAGTGTGCTGGATGGGTGTGCGAGGCCAAAAGTGGGAAGGGTTATTTGATCAAGTACTACTGATGTGTGAATCCTGTCCGGCCCCAGATGTTATAATAGTGCATCTGTGGAGGAATGACATTGGTAAACTTTGGTGGACCTCCTGTTCATGATGAAAAGAAGCCTGCAGAGGATCAGCACCTCATTTCCTGGAGTTAAGATTATTTTTTCTGAGATCATCCCAAGAATATTGTGGTTGGAGTCAAATGATTTACGTTTTTGTAACAAAATTAGAAAGAGGCTGAACAGATCCATGTGTAAGTTTTTGCTGTCCCTTGGCAGTTGTAGAGTCGGCGTCTCTGCCTCCTGCCAGGCACAGACGCCGTTCCCCTCACCGCCGCGGTCCCGGTTCGGCGTCCTAAAGCTCCCCTTCTGCTGCTGCGCGCATGCAGCATCCTGGGCACCGTGCTTAGGGCGCGTGCGCTCCCTCCCTCTTAAAGGGGTCGCGCGCACCGTCCTAAAGAGTCCCAATGGCAGGAGGACCACTCCTATTTAAAGCACCTCCTCCAAAATGGAGGTGCTGTGCAAGGTTGTTGTTTGTGTGCTAACACTCTCCTCAGCCCTCAGGTTCCAGTGCCCGCCAGCCTGCCTGTTAGCCGTGCCTGCCTGCCTGTCTATCAGCCATGCCCGCCAGCCTGTCTAGCAGCCGTGCCCGCCTGCCTGGCTATCAGCCGTGCCTGCCTGCCTGTCTATCAGCCGTGCCCACCAGCCTGTTTACCTGCCGTGTTCGGCGGCCTGCCTACCCGGATCACCCGTCAGGCTAGCTGCCGTGCTCATCCGCTGTACCTGTCAGCCTCAGCCACCTGACCCACGGGAGTCACCTGCTCTCACACAAGGTCGGTCCCAGAGTGGCACCTGGTTCACCAGCCTGATCCCTCCTTGGTTCACGGAGTCGACTATGCCGCCGTGTGGCCAGGGTCGGTCCGTGTTGGAACTTAGTTCCGCCCCTCTGGTCCCTCCTTGCATCGCAGCACAGAGGTTCCACCACCCGGATCCGTAACAGCGTTATTTTATTCCGGCACATTGACTTGGAGGGAGGAGTCCAGGGCCTGTTTAGAAAAGATTTGGTCCATTTGTCGGACATTGGCAATGACATTTTCAATTTAAATCTACAGGCGATGGTGGAAATAGCTCTTGGTGGGGTGGGGCCATGCTTGCTCGTTAGGCAAGATGGCCTGGTGGGGTGAGTCATCCAGGGATCTGAATGGACAGGTAATTTTTTGGTCAACGGGCTTGAGCCTTGTGGCTGAGCTGCGTTTGGTTAATGTTGTAAATTGTTGAATAAATTAGTTATATATTAATATATTTACGTTTAAAGGTTATATGCTTAATAAGTTTAATAAAGGCCGTGGCCAAATTCGCTATCCACCTAGTCAATGTTGTCGTGTACCTTTTGTTTCTGCGCTGTTTAGATAAGGAATTTAGAATAATGTATAATGCCATGATGTTTCCCCGACCATCAGGAGGGAAACACATGGCATTATCTGATGCTATGTGTTTCTCCTAGTATGGAAAGGGTTACAGGGCGGGAAATGGCTTTCCCGACGTTTTTTTCCTGCAGTGTTGTCACTGGGGTAAATATAGCAGGGATTGGAGGTTTGGCTCGGCCATTCAGGGGTCCGTTGTGGGGTAGGTAAATTATTCTGCCTTAGTGACGGCCCCTGATTGGAGTGGACAGCAGGTGATGGGGGTATTAAAAGGGGGTGCAGCGCCAGAGGATAGGGTCTGTCCTCCGGCGCTGTAATACCTGGATGTTGCCCTGCCCTCCCCCCTTCATTTTTGTCACGGCCAGGGTGAGTCGTCCAGGGATCTGGATGGATGGGTAATTTTTTAGTTAACAGGCTTGAGCCATGTGGCTGAGCTGCGTTTGGTTAATGTTGTCAATTGTTGAATAAATTAGTTATATATTAATATGTTTACGTTTAAAGGTTATATGCTTAATAAGTTTAATAAAGGCCGTGACCAAATTCGTTATCCACCTAGTCAATGTTGTCGTGTACCTTTTGTTTCTGCGCTGTTTAGATAAGGAATTTAGTATAATGTATAATGCTATCAGGCAGATAAGGTAGTCAGCATGTGACTGACTGTAAGTATGCAAATTACATATAAGCAGTCACATGACGACTACTCAAACAGATTAACCTGTGTACAGGATGGGGTGACAAACTAAATTTTTGCCCCAGGTGAAGGAAAAACCTGGATTCATCTTTTGTATAAAACATCTAATCAGGAGGTTCTACCACAGCATGGACAAATGAAAAGGCAAGGACTGGTGCCATAATTTTGGAGTGAATCTAGATATTGAGAGGATATTTGTAACGGGTCTGGGAGGTGGAACCTCTGAGCAACTATACAAAGGGGCAGTCCTTGTAAGGAAGCAGGTGGTTCCCAGGGAAGGCGGGCAGGTAGTCACGGCAAGTGACAGGGACAGTCTCTGGGTAGACGGGCAGGAGGTCACGGCAGGTGACGGGGACAGTCTCTGGGTAGAGGGGCAGGAGGTCACGGCAAGTGACGGGGACAGTCTCTTGACAGGCGGGTGGTCACGGCAAGTGACGGCAGAGCCTCCAGGTAGGCTAGCAGGCAGGTAGCAGGTGGGCACTCCCAGGTGAGCGGGCAAGAGTCTCTGGACAGGCAGGTGGTCACAGCAAGTGACGGCTAAGCCTCCAGGTAGGCTAGCAGGTAGGTAGCAGGTGGACGCTCCCAGGTGAGCGGGCAAGAGTCTCTGGACAGGCAGGTGGTCACAGTTAGTGACGGCTAAGCCTCCAGGTAGGCTAGCAGGCAGGTAGCAGATAAGCGCTCCCAGGTGAGCAGGAAAGAGTCTCTGGACAGGCAGGTGGTCACGGCATGTGACGGCAGAGCCTCCAGGTAGGCTAGCAGGCAGGTAGCAGATGAGCGCTCCCAGGTGAGCAGGCAAGAGTCTCTGGACAGACAGGTAGTCACGGCACGTGACGGCAGAGCCTCCAGGTAGGCTAGCAGGCAGGTAGCAGGTGAGCGCTCCCAGGTGAGCGGGCAGACAGATCCATAGACAGACTGGCAGGGCTGGTAGGCAGACTGTCGGACCGCAGGAATGCAAGCAGAAAGACAAGTATCAAGCAGGTATCAAGCAGGAATCTGGCAGGTAACTGGTAGGTATCTGGTAACGGGACCTGAGGACTGAAGCAGAGTAGAACGGCTTTGCAACAGCATTGCTCGGGCACCTCCATTTTGGAGGAGGTGCCTTATATATGGTGAGGTCCTCCGGCCATTGGCCGGGGACTCCTTAGGACGGCGTGCGCGGCCCCTTTAAGAGAGGGGGAGCGCGCACGCGCCCTAAGCACAGTGGCCGGGAGGCAGCGCGCGCTGCCAGCAGAGAGGAAGGAAGACGCCGGGCACGGAGCGGAGAGGTGAAGGGAACGGCGTCCCTGCCTAGCAGGAGGCAGGGACGCTGACGCTACAATATTACAATTCACAGCTGAGGAACAGAAATAGGGAGAGAAAGGCAAAATATAGTGGGCACGTACTGCAGATAATGAGTGTTGTACAACTGCAGTGATGAAGAATATTAGATCGCATTCAGACGTTCAGTGTTTGGTCAGTATTTTACATCAGTATTTATAAGCCATAACCAGGAGTGGGTGATAATACAGAAGTGGTGACGTGTTTCTATTATACTTTTCCTGATTGTTCCACTCCTGATTTTGGCTTACAAATACTGATGTAAATTACTGACCAAATACTGAACGTGTTAACATGGCCTAATAGAAAGATTCAATTCATAGGTGGAGAAGAAAAAAGAATCTAAACTCATTGTCTGTCAATAAAATTATACGTCACAAGTTACTGTACTGAGCCTTTGCATTTCTTGTAAGGCCCTTTTTAGGAAAGGGGAAATAATTGTATTAAAAAATACAAAAAAAAAAAATCCATACATTTAACTGCAACTGTCTACCTCACAAAGTGTGCGTGTCACTAACTACAATTTTTTAAGCACCTGTTTTAATAGATAAATGACATCCATACAAGCCACACCAATACTACAGCCAGTGGTCGCTGCGGTTTGGATGTGTAATTAGCATCATTTGTTCAATTACGTTTGAGAAGGAGGAAATAATTGTGTTAAAAAATATAAAAGAAAATTAAAAATCCAGACATTTAACTGCTTCTGTCTACCTTTCAAAGTGCACATGTCATGAATGACATTTCATAAATTACTTTTTTTAAGCACCTGATTTAGTAGTCAAGTTAGACATCAATACTGTGGCCTTTTGCTGGCTTTTTTCACGTACCTAACATTTCTTTTTCAGTCCTATTTAGGAAGGTGGTTATTTTGGTTGAAAATATTGACAAAATTTAAGGACTGTATAGTAAAAAAGTACGGTAAAAAAGTAGCAATGGCAGTGGGCAGAGTAATTTAAAAGAAAAAAAATGCATTCTATATCTGGCAATAAGAATATGGGAAGCCTCAAACAGTAGTATCACCATCACTGGTACCAACCATCCACGCAGTACTACTACCAAACATATGTCAAAATTGGCCTCCTTTGCCTCCTGCAAGAGCATTAATGGGGATATAATGTACGTGGTCATTATTGCACTCAATAATGAATAAAGTGGCTATGCATAAGACAGACAAAGTTAATAGGAATAAAGTAATAGTGCATATACAGTGGCATGAAAAAGTGTTGGCTCCTTCCTGATTTCTTATTCTTTTGCATGTTCGTCACACTTAAATGTTTCAGATTACAAAACAGATTTAAATATTAAACAAAGAAAACACAAGTAAACACGAAATGCAGTTTTTAAATTAAGTTGTTTATTAACCCCTTTCTGATGTCGGGCGTAATAATACGTATCTGAGCCCTGGGCCTATTGGACCAGATACGTCTTATTACGCCCTAACAGCTGACACCCGGTACTATGTGGTACCGCACCAATCATGACCCGGGGTCATGACGACATTCGGGTCACCAAGCATCAGGAAGTTTGGTAGATCATGCTCAGTGCACATTCTACCTAACTTGTGTCTGCAGGGCTGACAGCCTGCATAACATAGGGATGCTACTGCATCTCTATGCTGTGCAAGCGATCAGCCTGCAAAAAATGAAAGTTCCATAGTGGGACAAAGTATAAAAGTAAAAAAAAGTGTCATAAAGTGAAAAAAAAAATGGTAAATTTAAAGAAAAAAAAATAATTAAAAAATAATCCAAAAAAATAAAAATATACTGTACCCATAAATAAATATTATTATGAAAAAAAAAACCTAATAAAAGTACAAATATTTGGTATCGCCACGTCCGGAACAACCTGACCTATAAAACTGTCCCACTAATTAACCCCTTTAATGAACATGGTAAAAAAATAAATAAAAATAAAAAACGAAGCAAAAAACGATGCTTTATCATCATACTGCCAAACAACAAATGGAATAAAACGCGATCAAAAAGACGAATGTAAATAAAAATGGTACCGCTGAAAATGTCATCTTGTCCCGCAAAAAACAAGCCACTATATAGCTTCATCAGCAGAAAAATAAAAAAGTTATAGCTTTCAGAATAAAGCGATGCAAAAAAAATCTTTTTTCTATAAAATAGTTTTTATTGTGTAAAAGTTCCAAAACATAAAAAAACTATATAAATTTAGTATCGCTGTAAATGTACTGACCCGAAGAATAACGCTGCCTAATCAATTTTACCACACGTGGAATGGAATAAAAAAAAATAATAATTCCTGAATTATTGGTTTTTGTTTATTCTGCATCCCAAAAATCGAAATAGAAAGCGAGCAAAAAATGTAATTTGCCCGAAAATGGTACCAATAAAAACATCAACTCGTCCTACAAAAAAACAAGCCCTTACATGACTCTGTCAGCCAAAATATAGAAAAATGATTGCAAAAACTAGTCTTTGCAAAAAAAATCATCTTTTAGTGTGTGACAGCTGCCAAACATATAAACCCGATATGAATCTGGTATCGCTGTAATCGCACAGACCTGAAGAATAAAGTCGTCTAATCACTTATACCACACGAGGAACGATGTAAAAAATAAACAATAGGGTTAGTGTTGTGTTAGGGTTACAGTTGTGTTAGGGTTAGAGTTGTGCTAGGGTTAGGGTTGTGCTGGGGCTAGGGTTGTTCTGGGGTTAGGGTTGTGCTGGGGTTAGGGTTGTGCTAGGGTTAGGGTCGTGCTAGGGTTAAGGCCATGATAGGGTTTGAGCCGTGCTAGATTTGGGGTCATGCTAGGGTTGGGGTCGTGCTAGGGTTGGAGTTGTGCTAGGGTTGGGGTTGTGTTAGGGTTGGGGTTGTATAAGGGTTGGGGTTGTATTAGAGTTGGGGTTGTGTTAGATTTGGGGTTGTGTTAGGGTTGGGATTTTTTCAAAAATAAAGAAAAAAAAATTATGACGATATGGCGACTAGTCTTGAGTGCAAGTGCTCGCTACTTAAGTTTGCATCCGGTTCTCAGGTATGCACCGAGTATTGCGGGTGCTCGAGTGACATGCTTGAGTCCCTGCCCCGCATGTTTCGCGGCTGTTATATAGCCACTGTTTAGGCACATGAGGGGCTCACCAAACGCAACATAGTGTCTACTAATCAAGCAAATTTTACATTCAAAAAGTCAAATGGTGCTCCTTCCTTTCCGAACCCTGCCGTGTGCCCAAACAGTGTTTTTTTCCCCATGTATGGGGTAAAATGGTTTTGTAAATTTTGTTGGAAAAATGAGAACTCGTTGATCAACTAGTAACCCTTATAGCTTCCTAACAAAAAAAAATGTTGGTTCCAAAATTGTGCTGATGTAAAGTAGACATGTGGAAAATGTTATTTATTAACTATTTTATGTGACATATCTCTCTGATTTAAGGACATGAAAATTAAAATTTTGAAAATTGTTAAATTTTCCAAATTTTCACCAAATTTCAGATTTTGTTCACAAATAAACGCAAGTGATATTGAAGAAATTTTACCACTATCATGAAGTACAATATGTCACACAAAAAACTAACTCAGAATCAGTAGGATCCATTGAAGCGTTCCAGAGTTATTACCTCACAAAGTGCCAGTGGTCAGAATTCTAAAAATTGGCCTGGTCATTAACGTGCAAACCACCTTCGGGGGGTAAAGGGGTTCACAAGGGAAAAGGAAATCCAAACCTACAGGGCCCTGTGTGAAAAAGTGATTTTTTTATCCCCCTTAAACATAAATTAACTGTGGTTCATCACATCTTTGGAAAGCAGAGTTCAATTTCCATAGCCACACACAGACCTGATTACTGCCTCACCTGTTTTCAATCAAGAAATCACTTACATAGGACCTGCCTGATAAAGTGAAGTAGACCAAAAGATCATCAAAAGCTACACATCATGCTGTGATCCAAAGGAATTCAGGAACAAATGAGAAACAAAGTAATTGAGATCTATCAGTCTGGAAAAGGTCATAAAGCCATTTCTAAAGCTTTGGGACTCCAGTGAACCACAGTGAGAGCCATTATGCACAAATGGCGAAGGCATGGAACAGTGGTGAACCTTCCCAGGACTGGCCGGCCGACCAAAGTTACCCCAAGAGTGCAGCGATGACTCATCCAAGAAGTAACAAAAGACACTACAACAGCATCCAAAGAACTGCAGGCCTCACTTGTGTTATGATCAGCAACATAAACTAAGGAAAGATAGGGGAAAGCTGTCCCTACAGTAAGACTAAACTGAATCCCTACGATGTAGCGGGCTGCCTGTTCCTTGTGAACAGACCCGCCTTAGTCCTCGGCTAGTCTGAACGAAGACCTATAGAATTAAGGGAGGGGTCCCTAAATGAACTAAGGACTTGTACAAAAGTGGGGGACACCTCCTAAACAGAAGTTGTTGCAGAGCACAAAAGACAAACTGACAGAAAGTACTAGAGGTCCCAGAGGACCAAGCGAACTAGACAGAGATAGGCACTGAAGCACCTGGCTAGAGAGACAGTCAAACAACACTGAAGTCCAGCAAAGCCAGAATGGCGGAGCTGGAATATATAGGCAGATGGTCACGTGACCGCAAAACAAAAGATAGAAAAAACTAACAGGAGGGTTCTAACAGTACCCCCTCTTTTATGAGGATCCTCCGGATCCTCCACGCCCAGGCCTATCCGGAAACCTCCTGTGGAAAGCTTTAACAAGCCTAGGAGCAGAGACATCATCCGTCCTTACCCAGGAGTTGTATTCGGGACCGAAACCCTTCCAGGAGACAAGATACTGTAATCTCCCTCGATGCCATCTAGAATTCAAGATACGCGAAATTTCATATTCGCCGTCTTCCACCACAGGATGAACTGTGACAGTGACGTCCCTATCAGATACGTCAGCCTTTTTCAACAAGGAAACATGAAAAACAGGATTAATCTTCCAGGAAGTAGGGACATCCAACCTAACAGCAGACTGGTTAACAACCTGAAGCACTTTAAATGGACCCACAAACTTAGGACCCAGTTTTTTAGAGGGAATCCTCAACCGCAGGTTCTTCGAGGACAACCAAACCATGTCACCCACAGTAAACAAAACCTCTTTACGTTATCTGTCAAAATACTTCTTGGACTTTGTGTTAGCCTCTTGAAGGTTACAACGTACATTAGTCCAAACTCTCTCCAAATCACCGGAAAAATTCTCCTCCTCCGGCACCGCCGACCCCAATTTGGAGAACGAACCAAAACACGGATGTCTCCCAGTGCAACAAAAAAAAGGAGAACACCCAGCAGAGGAGGATGCATGATTGTTAAGAGCAAATTCTGCGAGAGGCAGAAACTCAGACCACACCTCTTGATTGTCCACCACAAAACAACGCAAAAACTGTTCAACATCCTGGTTCTTTCTTTCAGTCTGTCCATTAGACTCAGGATGATACCCAGACGAAAATGACAAATGGACTCCCAATCTGTCACAAAAAGCACGCCAAAAGCGAGCCACAAACTGAGGTCCTCTATCAGAAACAATATCCGTGGGAACGCCATGGAGCTTGACAATCTCCTTAACAAACGCCTTAGCGAGTGTCTCGGCGCAGAGCAACTTAATGAATGGAACCAAATGACACATCTTACTAAAACGGTCCACAACCACCCAGATGACAGTAAAACCCTCGGACACAGGAAGATCAGTAATAAATTCCATAGTGAGATGCATCCAAGGTGCACTAGGAACCTCCAGAGGGCAAAGTAACCCTCGCAGCAGGAGTATGTGAAGCCTTTGACCTAGCGCACACAGTACACTGATGCACTCACTTGATGACTTCCTTCTGCCATCCAGGCCACCAAAAACTGCGACTGATCAATCTCTTAGTCTCCGAAATTCCTGGATGACCTGCCAACAGAGACTAATGACACTCCACAAACAAATCTCTCCTAAAGGCTCTAGGCACTAACAACCTCCCATGGGGAGTGTTAAATGGAGCATCATCTTGAGCTTTCAGAATCCCATTTTCCAAAACAGAGTCCAAAGCCGCCACCACAACTCCTTTCTGTAAAATGCTCTCCTCCTCCTCGGCACCGACCGTAGGAGAGAAGCTGCGAGATAAAGCATCGGCTTTAACACTTTTAGTACCAGGGATATAGGTAACAGAAAAATGAAACCGAGAAAAAAAAGTGACCACCTAGCTTGACGGGCATTCAAGCGCTTTGCAGCATCCAGATAGATCAAATTCTTATGATCTGTGAAAACCTGAATAGGAAATCTAGCACCTTCCAAAAAATGACGCCAATATTCAAAGGCGAGTTTAATAGCCAGCAACTCCCGATTTCCAACATTGTAATTCAGTTCGGTTTCCGAAAAAATTTTCGAAAAGAAGGCACAAGGATGTACTCCATCCTTGTTCTCCTGAGACAAAACTGCTCCGACCCCCACCGATGAAGCATCGACCTCGACCAAAAAAGGCTTGGTCTCATCAGGCTGCATAAGGATTGGGGCAGAACTGAACCTCTCTTTGAGATACTCAAACGCTTCAATGGCCTCAGTAGTCCACTGGGCCGTATTCGCACCTTTCCTGGTGAGATCGGTTAGAGGTTTAACAATTACAGAAAAATTCTTAATGAATTTCCTGTAATAATTGGCAAAACCCAAAAATCTCTGTATAGATTTCAAACCAATAGGCCTAGGCCATTCCTGCACAGCCTGATCCTTCACAGGGTCCATCTCAAAGCCCTCGCTGGAGACAATGTAGCCCAAAAAACTAATTTTCTGCACAGCGAACTCACATTTCTCCAGCTTAGCAAAGAGTGAATTATCACTCAACAACTGCAAAACTTCACGTACACTCTGCCAATGGGACTCTAGATCTGGTGAATAAATCAAAATGTCATCCAAATACACAACCACATTCTTACCAATCAGAGGTCTCAGGATGTCATTAATAAGGTTCTGAAAAAATGCAGGTGCATTGGTAAGACCAAAAGGTATCACCAGATTCTCAAAATGACCTACTGGAGTGTTAAAAGAAGTTTTCCATTCATCACTCTCCTTCACACGTAACAAATTGTATGCCCCCCGGAGATCAATTTTGGAGAACCACTTGGCTCCCACTAACTGGTTAAACAAGTCAGGAATTAACGGTAATGGGTAGGAATTGCGTACGGTAATCTTATTAATTTCACGAAAATCCAGACATGGAACCGCAGTCCTTATTTTTAACAAAGAAGAATCCAACTGCCACAGGCGACTTAGAAGGTCTAATGTGACCAGCAGCCAGGCTAGTCTGTATGTACTCCTCCAAGGCCTTTCTTTCAGGGATAGTCAGATTAAACAAGCGACTTTTGGGAAGAGTAGCACCCGGAACAAACTCAATGGCGCAATCATAATCCCTATGAGGAGGTAAAACTTGCGACTCCTTCTCCGAAAAAAACCTCCAAAAATCTTGAATAGGTACAGGTAATTCCACTTTTTCCACAGCCGCAATGCGACCATTACAACATTTATCATAGCACTTCGGACTCCAAGACTTAATCACATTAGTAGACCAGTCCAATAAAGGATTGTGCAGTTTTAACAATGGCAATCCTAGAACAACTGGAGAGGGTAAATTATCCAAAATAACCAAGTCCAAAATTTCTTGGTGAACTCCATTGATAGTGAGGGGAAATGCAGCAGCCTTGTGAGTAATACATTTCAAATGAGTGTTATCAATTGCAACCACACAAATAGGTGATGACAAAGGTTTGGATTTCAATTTAAGGTTTTCCAAAAACCCTTTATCAATCACATTAAGTGTTGAACCACAATCCACAAATACCTGAAATTCAATCAAATCTCCCTGCAGAGTAGTACTCCCAGAAAGAAATACTCCTGCAGAGCGTAAACAAGCTATACAGGCGTAACTGACCTTTTTTTTTTCTTTACTTAAACGACGCTCACAATACTTAATCAAATGGTCACCTTTACCACAAAAAAGACACAATCCCTCGGCGAATATCCGGTCTTTTTCCTGAGAGCGGAGTGACATCCCCCCAACCTCCATCGGTTCCCCACCATCAGAGCAGATTTTATGGGGACTGGGACCTGACATTACAGGAGTCTTTACCTCATTGAGCCTGCACCTCAGTCGTCTCCTGTCTATACGAACAGCTAACTGCATAGCTTCCTGCAGAGTCTCAGGTGCAGGGAATGCAATTAGCAAATCCTTAGCCCTTTCACTCAGACCAGCAAGAAATAAACATTTCAGCACCGAATCATTCCACTTAACTTCTGAAGCCCATCTCCTGAAGTGTGTGCAATAATTTTCAACATCATCAGACCCCTGATTCAAACGTCTAAGTTCTGATTCAGCAGATGAGATTCGATCAGGATCGTCATATAATAGCCCCATAGCAGAAAAAAATTCTTCAACAGAACTTAAACATGGATCATTAGGCTGGAGAGAAAAGGCCCAACCCTGTGGTTCTTTGCGCAAAAGTGACATAATAAAACCAATGCGCTGTGATTCATTCCCAGAGGATCTGGGTCTCAAACGAAAATATAACAAACAAGCATTTTTAAAGGAAAACAAATCTTGCTGTTTACCATAAAAAACATCAGGCAGTCCTACCTTCGGTTCCACAAAATGCGCTCCAGGACAGCTACTCACGAGTTGCTGAAGCTCGGCCACCTCCAGAGACAATCCCTGCAGGTGTTGAGCCAACTCCTGGACGGAAACCATACTGAACCCCAAATTTCTTTAATTTTAGTTTTCTTGGGCTGGACTTACTGTTATGATCTGCAACATAAACTAAGGAAAGATAGGGGAAAGCTGTCCCTACAGTAAGACTAAGCTGAATCCCTACGATGTAGCGGGCTGCCTGTTCCTTGTGAACAGACCCACCTTAGTCCTCGGCTAGTCTGAACGAAGACCTATAGAATTAAGGGAGGGGTCCCTAAATGAACTAAGGACTGGGACAAAAGTGGGACACCTCCTAAACAGAAGTTGTTGCTGAGCACAAAAGACAAACTGACAAAAAGTACTAGAGGTCCCAGAGGACCAAGCGAACTAGACAGAGATAGGCACCGAAGCACCTGGCTAGAGAGACAGTCAAACAACACTGAAGTCCAGCAAAGCCAGAAGGGCGGAGCTGGAATATATAGGCAGATGGTCACGTGACTGCAAAATACAAGATAGAAAAAACTAACAGGAGGGTTCTAACAACTTGCATCAGTTAAGGTCAGTGTTCATGACTCTACCATGTGAAAGAGACTGGGCAAAAATGTAATGCATGGCAGAGTTCCAAGATAAAAACCACTGCTGAACTAAAAGAACATAAAGGCTTGTCTCAGCTTTGCCAAAAGACACCTTGATGATCGCCAAGACTTTTAGGACAATACTCTGTGGACTGATGAGACAATAGTTGAGCTATTTGGAAGGTGTATGTCCCATTACATTTGGCATAGAAGTAACACAGTATTTCAGAAAAGAAACATCATACCAACAGTAAAATATGGTGGTGGTAGTTTGATGGTCTGGGGCTGTTTTGCTGCTTCAACACCTGGAAGACTTGGTGTGGTAAATGGAACTATGAATTCTGCTGTCTACCAAAAAGTCCTGAAAGAGAATGTCCGGCCAGCTGTTCGTGACCTCAACCTGAAGCGCACTTGGGTTATGCAGCAGGACAATGATCCAAAACACACGAGCAAGTCAGCCTCTGCATGGGTTAAGAAAAACTAAATTAAGACTTTGAAGTGGCTTACTCAAAGTCCTGACTAGAGATGAGCGAACATGTTCGGAAAACGTCCGGTGTTTTCAAATTTGGCACGAACATTGCACATTCGGATTCATGATCGGACCCCCGAGTATTTTTACTGAAAATCGGCCCAATTCAGCAAAAGTGCGGTAAATGATCACGTTTCCACTACTGTATATTTTATGACTTTGGCTAGGATAGTGGTGCTGTATGATGAGTGGGGGAGACGTGTTTGATGAGGGAAGGGTTGGGGAGAGGTCAGAGTAGCGGTGGGTTGTTAATCTTAATTTTTTTTTCCTTAACTTAATGTGAGCAGATTCCGGCAAGCCAATCAAGGCGCAGGAACCATCCACAACATCAAGACACAAGGGCTTGTGCTACTGGCTGTTTCCATAGAAAGAACGGACATGTTATTTTAGCGCCATTTCGTCAGTGTAACAGCACAGAGAGTCTGCTCCTGATGCTGCTTCTGGATACTGAGATTGAGATAGTTAACAAGGCGGTTGCTTCTAAGTAAGATAGTTTGGATAGATAGGATCGTGTGTGACTGTGAAATCAACCGTCCAGCAAATCAATCGTTTTTGCCATTAATGTGGACCAGACAGAGACAGCAGAGAGATGTGACATGCAGAAGTAGTGCTGTTGCTTCAAAAGCATCCAGCAACTATAAGAGTAAACACAGTCACAGGATACAGGGAGTGTTAGCAGAGCCCCAGGGGGATTGTGGGGGAGTTGTTTACTGTTCTGGCTGGAGCCTTAGAGGAAGGTGGTGTGTAATCTGTATCTCACAGAAGACAAGGGAACAGAATTCATGTCAGGGAGGAAGCTAAACACAGGTCAGATAGACTCCCTGAGCTAACAATGTGGAGTATTATCGGGCAGAAAGATAAAGACTGGAAGGAATCATGTCATAGGGATCATCTCCCTCATCAAGCCCCCCCCCTCCATCTCCATGCAGGATAAAGAATGCTGTGTACTAGTGAGTCCCTGTGAAGGAAAAGCCTGCTGTTTATGCATAGAAGTGTGCTGTCAACAGATATAATCTGTGCTGAATTATGCTACTGAAGAGACTGACGTTACTGTGCCTGCTTTATTTGACTGTACTGTAATGAAGATTGTTGCTGTAATATCCCTGAATTGCAGTGGCCGTGCTTCAGATTAAATTCCACTGTTAAACTGTTGAAAAAGACTCTTATCAGATGTGTCTGGTCAGCAACTAAATCTATCGTGTGTCTGAGAGAAGCTGCAGCCTATGGTCGCCCTGAGTAACGGTTCCCCCTGGATCCCAATGAATTCATGAAACCCATCTCGCCCTATCTGAACCTAGCGGCGTGCGTGTAACATTGGTGGCCCGTACAGGAAGTCCTGAGCGGTAATTAACGTGTAGAGGGAGAAGAGCAGAAGTGTCTGGCAACAAACAGCAGCACAGCACCTCAACTCAACTCTGCTACACCAGTTAAAGGGAACCAGCCCTAAAGAAAACTCACTAGCAGAATGGATGTGGAAATACAAATGGACAGAATTAGTGAGCTGTTTCTTCAGTTAACCTGTGAAGAATTGAGAACAGTAGCAGAACATATAAAGATGTCAGAAGAACAGATTTCTAAAGCACACAAACGCAGGCAACTGTTAGCTGCCATTAATGCAAAAATGGATGAGCTGGGGGAGAAAGAAGCTGAAGACGTCATGGGGACGTTCCTCCAGGAGCTAACACAGCTTCTAACCAGGTTGAAGTTGGAGGATGGAGGGATGGCACCAATTACCAAAAACGGGAATCTGTTAGAACCCTCCTGTTTGTTGATTCCATCTTATGTTTTGCGGTCACATGACCATCTGCCTTTATATTCCAGCTCCGCTTTTTTGGCTGTGCTGAACTTCAGTGTTGTTTGACTGTTTTGCCAGCTAGGTGCTTCGGTGCCTATCTCTGTCAGTTCGATTTGGTCCTTCTGGGACCTCTAGTACTTTTTTGTCAGTTTCTCTTTTTGTGTTCTGCAACAACTTTCTCTGTTCAGGAGGTCTCCCATTTTGTTCCAGTCCTTAGTTCTTTTAGGGATCCCTTCCCTTTATTCTATAGGTCTTCGTTCAGACTAGCCTAGAACTCAGGCGGGTCTGTTTGCAAGGAACAGGCAGCACGCTACATCGTAGGGATTCAGCTTAGTCTTACTGTAAGGAAAGCTTCCCCCTTTCTCTCCTTAGCACTTGTTGCAGATCATATCAGTAAGTCCAGCCCAAAAACAAAAAATACGGGGATCAGTATGGCTTCCATCCAGGAGTTGGCTAGATGCTAGCAGGGGTTGACTCTGGAGGTGGCTGAGATCCAGCAACACGTGAGTAGCTGTTCTGGAGCGCATTTTGTGGAACCCAAGGTAGGACTGCCTGATGTTTTTTATGGTAAACAGCAAGATTTTTTTTCCTTTAAAAATGCTTGTTTTTTATATTTTCGTTTGAGACCAAGGTCCTCTGGGAATGAATGACAGCGCATTGGTTTTATTATGTCACTTTTGCGCAATGAACCACAAGTTTGAGCCTTTTGTCTTCAACCTAATGATCCATGTTTAAGGTCAGTAAAAGAGTTTTTTCTGCTATGGGTCTATTATATGACGATCCTGATCGAATCTCATCTGCTGAGGCAGAACTCAGGCATTTGAATCAGGGGTCAGATGATGCTGAGAATTATTGCACACACTTTAGAAGGTGGGCTTCTGAAGTCAGATGGAATGATCCTGCTCTGAAATGACTATTTCTTGCTGGTCTGAGTGAAAGGGTTAAGGATTTGCTAATTGCATTCCCCGCACCTGAGACTCTGCAGGATGCCATGCAATTAGCTGTTCATATGGATAGGAAGTTGAGATCTAGGCTGAATGAGGTAAAGACTCCTGTAATGCCAGGTCCTAGTCCCCAGAAAATCTGCTCAGACAGCGGAGAACCAATGGAGTTTGGGGCGATGTCGCTCTGCTCTCAGGAAAGAGACCGGATATTCGCCGAGGGATTGTGTCTTTATTGTGGTAAAGCTGACCATTTGATTAAGTATAGTGAGCTTTGTTTAAGTAAAAGGTCAGGTACGCCCATATAGCTTGTTTACGCTCTGCAGGAGTATTTTTCAGGGAGTACTACTTTGCAGGAAAATTTGATTGAATTTCAGGTATTTGTGGATTGTGGTTCAACACTTAATGTGATTGATGAAGGGTTTTTGGAAAAACTTAAATTGAAATCCAAACCTTTGTCATCACCTATTTCTGTGATTGCAATTGATAACACCCCCTTGAAATGTATTACTCACAAGGTTGCTGCATTTCCCCTCACTATCAATGGACTTCACCAAGAAGTTTTGGACTTGGTTGTATTAAATAATTTACCCTCTCCGGTCATTCTAGGATTGCCTTGGTTAAAACTGCACAATCCTTTGCTGGACTCGTCTACTAATACGATAAAGTCTTGGAGTCCGAAGTGCTATGATAAATGTTGTAATGGTCGCATTGCGGCTGTGGGAAAAGGGGAATTACCTGTACCAATTCAAGATTTTTGGAGGGTTTTTTCGGAGGAGGAGTCACAAGTTTTACCTCCCCATAGGGATTATGATTGCGGCATTGAGTTTGTTCCGGGAGCTACTCTTCCTAAGAGTCGCTTGTTTAATCTGACTATCCCTGAAAGAAAGGCCTTGGAGGAGTTCATACAGACTAGCCTGGCAGCTGGTCACATTAGACCTTCTAAATCGCCTGTGGCAGTTGGATTTTTCTTTGTTAAAAAGAAGGATGGGGTTTGCGTCCATGTCTGGATTTTCGTGAAATTAATAAGATTACCGTATTCAATTCCTACCCATTGCCGTTAAATTCTAACTTGTTTAACCAGTTAGTGGGGGCCAAGTGGTTCTCTAAAAATTATCTCCGGGGGGCATACAATTTGTTACGAGTGAAGGAGGGTGATAAATGGAAAACTGCTTTTAACACTTTGGTAAGACATTTTGAGAATCTGGTGATGCCTTTTGGTCTTACCAATGCACCTGCATTTTTTCAGAACCTTATTAATGACATTCTGAGACCTTTGATTTGTCTCAGAATGTCATTGTGGTTGTGTATTTGGATGACATTTTGATTTATTTGCCACATCTGCAGTCCCATTGGCAGAGTGTACGTGAAGTTTTGCAGTTATTGAGTGATAACTCACTTTTTGCTAAGCTGGAGAAATGTGAGTTTGCTGTGCAGAAAATTAGTTTTTTGGGCTACATTGTCTCTCAGCTGGGTGTTCTCCTTTTTTTTTTGTACTGGGAGGCATCCGTCTTTTGGTTCGTTCTCCAAATTGGGGTCGGTGGTGCCGGAGGAGGAGAATTTTTCCGGTGATTTGGAGAGAGTTTGGATTAATGTACGTTGCAACCTTCAAGGGGCTAACAAGAAGTCCAAGAAGTATTTTGACAGGAAACGTAAGAAGGTTTTGTTTGCTGTGGGTGACATGGTTTGGTTGTCCTCAAGGAACCTGCGGTTGAGGATTCCCTATAAAAAACTGGGTCCTAAGTTTGTGGGTCCATTTAAAGTGCTTCAGGTTGTTAACCCGTCTGTGGTTAGGTTGGATGTCCCTACTTCCTGGAAGATTAATCCTGTGTTTCTTGTTTCCTTGTTGAAAAAGACGGACGTATAAGATAGGGATGCCACTGTCACAGTTCCTCCTGTGGTGGAAGACGGCGCGTATGAAATTTCACGTATCTTGAATTCTAGATGGCATAGAGGGAGATTACAGTATCTCGTCTCCTGGAAGTGTTTCGGTCCCGAAGATAACTCCTGGGTAAGGGTGGATGATGTCTCTGCTCCTAGGCTTGTTAAAGCTTTCCACAGGAGGTTTCCGGATAGTCCTGGGCCTGGAGGATCCGGAGGATCTTCATAAAATAGGGGGTATTGTTAGAACCCTCATGTTTGTTGATTCCTGTGTGGTTTGCGGTCACGTGACCATCTGCCTTTATATTCCAGCTCCGCCTTTTTGGCTGTGCTGGACTTCAGTGTTGTTTGACTGTTTTGCCAGTCAGGTGCTTTGGTGCCTATCTCTGTCAGTTCGCTTTGGTCCTTCTGGGACCTCTAGTACCTTTTTGTCAGTTTCTCTTTTTGTGTTCTGCAACAACTTTCTCTGTTCAGGAGGTCTCCCATTTTTGTTCCAGTCCTTAGTTCTTTTAGGGATCCCTTCCCTTTACTCTATAGGTCTTCGTTTAGACTAGCCTAGGACTCAGGAGGGTCTGTTCGCAAGGAACAGGCAGCCCGCTACATCGTAGGGATTCAGCTTAGTCTTACTGCTAGGGATGGAAGGAGATGAGCACTAGTCAAACTCCGCTGAAACTCTAAAGAAAACCAAGGTAGACAAAAAAGGGGAAAATGGCTTAGCTTTAGATGAACTCCAAATATGCACACGGCCTCAAGCTCCAGAGAGGATGAGGTACTGCTCCTGCTAAGCTTCACAAGTAAAAATGAAAATAGCCGGCGACGCCCTCTCAGACACACCAGGTAAATATACACCCAGACCAGAGAGCTAATTAGCAAGTGAGAGGTAGCCGCTCGGTCCTAAAGACAGCCTCCTATCTAAGCAGCTGTCTGCAATGCCAGACGTAGAGATCTACTGCAACCCACTGTAGGGCGGCTGTCTGTCACCTCTGACACACCCGTGACATCAAAGCCCTAACAACAGCCCTGCAGGAATCGACCAAAACCTCTGAACAGGTGACAGACTCAGACAGAACCTTTAACCAACTCGAGTTAGATAAATGAGGAAGACAGTCCTTTCTAACACCACATATCACCATAAGGAAAGAATTCAAGATCCTGGGACAGATTGGAGAGTGAGAACAGAAAGAGAAACTGTCTTATATGAACTTGTTGCACCAGATCGATGCAGGCTTACAGAAAGGCTACCAGCCAGATGAGATTGTTGAGTGGGTGGTGAAAGCGATCAGCCCAGGATTGAACCTCCGTAGTATGGTAGAAATGAAGAGTCAATTGACCTTGCAACAGCTGAAGATGATTTTAAAAGGGCACTATAAAGAAGAGAGTACTTCAGAATTGTTCCACCGACTCATTAACCTCTCACAGAAAAATAATGAATCACCCCAAAGTTTCTTGTTCAGAGCAATTGAACTGAAGGATAGACTGTTGTTTGCATCCAGAGATGTAGAAGTGGAGGAGAGGTTGCAGCTGAAACAGTACCTAGAAGATCCTGGCATTCTGGATAAAGTCCTAATTGAAAAATTTAATTAGGCTGCTAGTTTGGAGTCAGAGAGTGAACAAAAGTTAAAGAAAGACTCTGCTCCTAAAATCACCAAAATGAGTCAGCTGAAGTTGGAGACCTCCGGCGGCCAGTCTGAAGATAATCATGGAGACCCTCCAGTGCCACCTCCGAGAGGGAACCTTAAAGCACCAAAAAAAGAGAGGACCACCAGCGCTGACTGGGAGGAAGTAATAGGAGAACTGCGAGCCGAGATAATTGAGATGAAAAAGTTGATTCGTTCCAGGCCAGAACCTGTATCCCTCAGACCCAGGAGTGGGTTCCAAAACAGAAGATACCCGGCTTGTGAAGCGTGCCATTGATCAAATCAGAGTATGGTGTGTGTCCACTGTCTAAGATGTGGTGAGGAAGGACATTTTGCCAAGGAATGCCAATGGTCCCCGTCATTTGGGTTAAAAGACAGGAGATTGCCAGTGCGGGACAACTGGTAACCGCGAAACGGAGGAGGCCCCAGAAGCAAATCCAAATCTCACCAAACCATAGAATGGCGCATGAGGTAAAATGGCTGCATCAGTACTATACCCAAGTGTGTTCCCATCTACAACAGCTGCAAGAGAGACATGGGCATCAATTACTTAATGCCCAGTGCAGAGGTCAAATGATGTACTCCAGGGAGGAGGATTTCTTGGTCAGTAAAGATAGTCTTATGAGCCTAATCGGTGAAAGATGCTTTATACAGTGCCAGCTAGATGGACTCCTGGTAAAAGCATTGTGGGACACAGGAGCCCAAGTGAGCCTTTTAAATGAAGAATGGAGAATGCGCTACCTGCCACATACCTGCCTTCGGTCGCTAAAAGAACTCTTAGGACCAGTGGAACTCCACAGCAAAGCTGTCAACCAGACCGAAATCCCTTTCATAGGCTGGGTGGAAGTGACTTTCCAACTAAGGGCCACGAAGAACAGCAACACCATTGAGCTTTTGGTACTTTTTCTTGTGACCAGTGATCAGAACGTGGCAGAGGATCCTATCCTGGGCTATAATGTAATTAGTGAGGTCATCACGAAACATAAGTCAGGGACCCTGGTTGTGGATGCAATTGTCACATTGCTTGCCATACCCAACGCCGTGGCAGAAAATGTGATTCGTAGAGTAAAGAAAGCACAGAATACAATGGACCTAAAAGAAGTCAAGGAAGGATGGTGCCCAACCATCATCCCTGCAAACCAAATGGTGGGGGTGAGGTGTGGAGTCCGGGTAGAAGCGAGAAGAAAAGTCCAGAAAAGACTGTTCGTGCCAAAAGACTCCTCAGAACTTCCGGAAGGCCTAGTTCAAGGTGAGACTGTGCTTACGATCCTTACTGGTGGGTTTGCTCGAGTGACAGTACCGGTGATGCATACTATGAAACATGAAATTAGACTGGATCCAAAGACTGTGTTAGGTCACATTGAAACCATTAAAACTGCTTATCCAGCCAGTGTGAGACCCGTCCAGGGCTCTACCATGAATTCAGTCTCCCCACCAAGGAACAGGAGTTCTGCAAGAAAAAGGTCGTACGAATAGGTTTTTATTGATGTGTAAATGTTATGCCAATTTGACAATGCCACTTTGTATATAAAGTTATTCAACTTTTACCACTGTTTCAGAATTGGTCAGATTGACCAATTAAGATGAATGTCAGGACGACATTCAAAAAGGAGGGAAGAGTGTGACATGAAGAAGTAGTACTGTTGCTTCAAAAGCATCCAGTAACTATAAGAGTAAACACAGTCACAGGAGACAGGGAGTGGTTAGCAGAGCCCCAGGTGGATTGTGGGGGAGTTGTTTACTGTTCTGGCTGGAGCCTTAGAGAAAAGTGGTGTGTGACCTGTATCTCACAGAAGACAAGGGAACAGAATTCAGGTCAGGAGGGAAGCTAAACACAGGTCAGATAGACTCCCTGAGCTAACAGTGTGGAGTATTAGCGGGCAGAAAGATAAGGACTGGAAGGAATCGTGTCATAGGGATCATCTTCCTCATCAAACCCTCCACCTCTCCATCTCCATGCAGGATAAAGAATGCTGTGTACTAGTGAGTCCTTGAGGAGGAAAAGCCTGCTGTTTATGCATAGAAGTGTGCTGTCAAGATATCTAATCTGTGCTGAATTATGCTACTGAAGAGACTGACGTTACTGTACCTGCTTTTTGAGACCGTTCTGTAATGAAGATTGTTGCTGTAATATCCCTGAATTGCAGTGGCCGTGCTTCAGATTAAATTCCACTGTTAAACTGTTGAAAAAGACTCTTTTCAGATGTGTCTGGTCATGAACTAAATCTATTGTGTGCCTGAGAGAAGCTGCAGCCCTGAGTAACGGTTCTCCCAGGATCCCAATGAATTCATGAAACCCATCCTGCTCTATCTGAACCTAACGGCATGTTTGTAAGAAAGAGCATTATGCTCAATATTTGGTGGGAAGGTGCTCCAATTCATGATTTTTGCAAAAAGTTTTTGATGTACAGTACAGACCAAAAGTTTGGACACACCTTCTCATTTAAAGATTTTTCTGTATTTTCTTGACTATGAAAATTGTACATTCACACTGAAGGCTTCAAAACTATGAATTAACACATGTGGAATTATATAGTTAACAAAAAAGTGTGAAGCAACTGAAAATATGTCTTATATTCTAGGTTCTTCAAAGTATCCACCTTTTGCTTTGATGACTGCTTTGCACACTCTTGGCATTCTCTTGATGAGCTTCAAGAGGTAGTCAAAGAAATGGTCTTCCAACAATCTTGAACGAGTTCCCAGAGATGCTTAGCACTTGTTGGCCCTTTTGCCTTCACTCTGCGGTCCAGCTCACCCCAAACCATCTCCATTGGGTTTAGGTCTGGTGACTGTGGAGGCCAGGTCATCTGGCGTAGCACTCCATCACTCTTCTTGGTCAAATAGCCCTTACACAGCCTGGAGGTGTGTTTGGGGTCATTGTCCTGTTGAAAAATAAATGATGGTCCAACTAAACGCAAACCGGATGGAATAGCATGCCGCTGCAAGATGCTGTGGTAGCCATGCTGGTTCAGTATGCCTTCAGTTTTGAATAAATCCCCAACAGTGTCACCAGCAAAGCACCCGCACACCATCACACCTCCTCCTCCATGCTTCACGGTGGGAACCAGGCATTGTAGAGTCCATCTGTTCACCTTTTCTGCGTCGCACAAAGACACGGTGGTTGGAACCAAAGATCTCAAATTTGGACTCATCAGACCAAAGCACAGATTTCCATTGGTCTAATGTTCATTCCTTGTGTTCTTTAGCCCAAACAAGTCTCCTCTGCTTGTTGCCTGTCCTTAGCAGTGGTTTCCTAGCAGCTATTTTACCATGAAGGCCTGCCTCTTAACAGTTGTTGTAGAGATGTCTGCTGCTAGAACTCTGTGTGGCATTGACCTGGTCTCTAATCTTAGCTGCTGTTAACCTGCGATTTCTGAGTCTGGTGACTCGGATAAACTTATCCTCAGAAGCAGAGGTGACTCTTGGTCTTCCTTTCCTGGGGGGTCCTCATGTGAGCCAGTTTCTTTGTAGCGCTTGATCGTTTTTGCAACTGCACTTGGGGACACTTTCAAAGTTTGTCCAATTTTTCGGACTGACTAACCTTCATTTCTTAAAGTAATGATGGCCACTCGTTTTTCTTTACTTAGCTCCTTTTTTCTTGCCATAATACAAATTCTAACAGTCTATTCAGTAGGACTATCAGCTGTGTATCCACCTCACTTCTGCACAACACAACTGATGGTCCCAACCCCATTTATAAGGCAAGAAATCCCACTTGTTAAACCTGATAGGGCACACCTGTGAAGTGAAATCCATTTCCGGTGACTACCTCTTGAAGCTCATCAAGAGAATGCCAAGAAGGTGCAAAGCAGTCATCAAAGCAAAATGTGGCTACTTTGAAGAACCTAGAATATAATACATATTTTAAGTTGTTTCACAATTTTTTGTTAAGTATATAATTCCATATGTGTTAATTCATAGTTTTGATGCCTTCAGTGTGAATGTACAATTTTCATAGTCATGAAAATACAGAAAAATCTTTAAATGAGAAGATGTGTCGAAACGTTTGGTCTGTACTGTATATAGATATACTAGCTATTGAGCCCGTTCTACGCCTGGGTGGCGAGCATTTTTATTGGTATATGGTCTCCCATGCTGGTATTTGTGCTGTCCCCATCCTGGTATTTGTGCTGCCCCCATCCTGTTCCCCCATCCTGTTATGTGCTGCCCTCATCCCTATCCTGGTATGCATGACACCACTCACCCCCAATCCTGGTATATATGGCACCCCTCACCCCAATCCTGTATGCATGGCATCCCTCACCCCCAATCCTTGTATGCATGGCACCCCTCATCCCCAATCCTGGTATGCATGGCACCCCTCATCCCTATTCTGGTATGTATGGTACCACTCATCCTGGTATGCATGGTACCCCTCATCCCTATCCTGGTGTGCATGGCACCCCATCCCCCAGCCTGGTATGCATGGTACCCCTCATCCCTATCCTGGTGTGCATGGCACCCCATCCCTCAACCTGGTATGCATGGTACCCCTCATCCCTATCCTGGTATACATGGTACCCCTCATCCCTATCCTGGTATGCATGGCCCCTCATCTGAATCCTGGCATCTATGGCCCCCCAGATCCCTATCCTGATATGCATGGTACCCCTCATCCCCCAATCCTGGTATGCATGGCACCCCTCACCCCCCAATTCTGGTATGCATGGCATCACCCATCACCAATCCTGGTATGCATGGCACCCCCCATCCCCAATCCTGGTATGCATGGCACCCCTCATTTCAAATCTGGTATACATGGCACCCCTCATCCCAATCCTGGTATACATGGCACCCCATCTCTCATCCTGGTATGCATGGCACCCCTCATCCCAAATTTGATATACATGGCACCCTTCATCCTAATCCTGGTATGTATGGCACCCCTCATCCCCTAATCCTGGTATGCATGACACCACCCATCCACCAATCTTGGTATTTATGGTACCCAATCCCTCATCCTGGTATGCATGGCTTTCTCATTCCCAATCCTGGTATGTATGGCCCCCTCATCCTCCAA
Organism: Phyllobates terribilis; assembly: GCF_046119375.1. Classification (NCBI taxonomy): domain Eukaryota; kingdom Metazoa; phylum Chordata; class Amphibia; order Anura; family Dendrobatidae; genus Phyllobates; species Phyllobates terribilis. Next base: position 442,468,967 of record NW_027362763.1, read on the forward strand.
TCCTGGTATGCATGGTACCCCTCATCCCCCAATCCTGGTATGCATGGTACCCCTCATCCCCCAATCCTGGTATGCATGGTACCCCTCATCCCCCAATCCGGGAATGCATGGTATCCCTCATTCCCCAATCCTGGTATGCATGGTCCCCTCACCCCCAATCCTGGTATGCATGGCACCCCTCATCCCCCAATCCTGGTATTTGTGGCCCCCTCATCCCCCAATCCTGGTATGTGTGGCCCCATCACCCCCCAATCCTGGTATGCATGGTACCCCTCATCCCTTTCACGCTGCACACATACAAAAAAAAAAAAACACTTATACTCACCTTTCTTTCCTGAGCTCCAACACAGCTGTGTCCTGTTCTGCCGGAGGACGGGGGAGGAGTGTGGCGCCGGAGTACGCACGTGCCCATACCGCGCTGTCCATTTTGCTGAAGACACACTGCAAATGTGTCTTCAGTAAAATGGTGCCGGATAGAACTATGCTCATGCGCCAGTTCCGACGCCTTCACTCCGCCCCCGGTCTCCGGCCAGAAGAAAGGCGCCGCGGCAACGCTCCTCCCGGTCATGTAAGTATGTAAGTATGGCGCCGGAGAACGCAGTATGCGTTCAGTGTTTGGGCATACCGCGATCTCCGGCACCATACACTCCTCTTACCTGTAATGGCTGGATGCCTGCTTCTGTCTGGAGCCAGACTACGCAGGCGTGTCGCGCTTGCGCAGTCTATAGAGGCTTCAGACAGAGGGACGCTTGTAGTGTTATATTTTAGATTTCTGCTGAAGAAATCCCTAGATAGGACTTCTTTCTATGATACCTGGTTCTTTTAAATCCATTAAAAAAGGTTTGCTAAAACATTGCCTGACAGCTACCTGCTCTCTTATTACAAGACACTAATGCTCCAATAAAGCTCCCTCTATCCTGACTGAGCCTCAGAAATGGATTTCCTGTGTTGGATGGAAAGGCAAGGCTAAATCTGACTGATTTTTCATAGTTTAGCAGAGTTGGATTATTTTTAGGGATTCTGATTAATGTATGTCCCTAATCCTAAATTGATTTTGCTAGCTTGTAGGTGGAGCCTATTTTCAATCTTGCAAATCCCTTCTCCTTTCCATCCAATCTTTCTTCCTTTACTTTCTCTTTCATTAGTCTTGATCTTCCTTTTGTATTTTTATTTTATTTCTAGGCGTCATTAAATAAGTTCCAAGGATCTTATAAATCTGCTATTTTATGTTACAATAATATAATGAAGTGAGTTGAATAATGCCATAAGTTTTGACATTGTTGTACATTGAGCCTTATATATTGTAAGCCTTAGATTTGTGCCTTTTTTAGCATTACCGATTATTGGTTTTATATGCACTTCATACATATTCCTTTTTTAATATTAAAAATATGTTTTTGCCAAAAAAAGGACCCACTAGTGCCCCAGTCCAACCACGGTTGGAACTTTTTGTCACTAGTGGGTACTTGACTTGAAAAGGTTGATGTAACACATACATGACGATATTACAGATATAACTTCAAGCTAAACATGAGTATGTTTTAAATAATAATGAATAACATAATATGCACCAATCTATAAAAGGACACTTTCAAATTGGTTTGTTCGGATTTGTCACTGCATATTTCCAGTCTTTGCTTATACAAACTACACATGCAATATCTAAGTTTGGAAGTCAATTTTCAGAAATCTGGAAAGCTGCAATCTGTAATCTTCTTTCAGCAGAGAACTGGTGAACTATTCTCCTAACCTATTCATGATCACTCAGCACACGTTTTCATTTACAGAAGAGACAAAGTATATGACCTTTATTATATCCCTTCCTGGTGAGAATACAGACTTATCTTTGTTGAGATTGTTGAGATAAATAGATGAATTCAGAAAAAAAGCCATCTGAACAATAGCATTTTGGTAATTAGATGAGGTTATTTGTCACAGTGATGACATGTCTGCTAGTTCTTACAAGCATGAATCAAATTTTGTGGAATGCCAGCCACTGTGGGAATGAAAGTGTCGCCACCACTATAATTTTTATCTGCAACACAGTATTTATGCATTAGTATTTGAGTTGACAAACAATCTAAAAATAAGGTTGTTATGTTTTCAAGAATGTGTTACTATACCTTAGTAACATTTTCCTATTTTGGTATTAATTTAGCAAATTGTCATAAATGATGTTATGAGTTATTCAGATCAAAGGCTGGGGGCATTGAATCAGTGCCTGCATTGTGAACAGATAATTGAAGCAGGTTGTCTGATGAAGAGCCGACATGGAGTGTGTTCACAGAGTAATTAACAGGTAGCTGCCAATGTTGGATAACCATTTGAGCCAGTAGATGTGTCCCTACTGTATATGCCTCCACTGAACATTGGTTTTAAACACCAGGGCGTCAATGTTTTCATCTTGTGTAGCCAATCAATCTGTACTCCATAAACAAGACAAGGTAAAACAATATTTTAAGGTTTTTTTAATTATAATTCTATGTTAACCGAATACACGTGAAACTTAGACGAGGGACGGCCACAGGACAAGCGGCACAGCAACAATCAGCAGACGCACACAAATATTAAATAATATATGAATATTTACTAACCGGTTTATAAAACAAAGGAAAGGATGATAGGTAAACAGTGTGTTAGTATCAAATACAATGACAGCAGTTACTCTCAATACTAACAAATAAGAGTATATGCAGGTATACGTACACAGAATTAACAGTTATATGCGAGCAAAATACAACACGATTAAACCTCTCTATGCATAAATCAATAAAACGAAAGTGTTGTACCAGGACTTTAGCAATCGCCTACTTGGAGCAGTTTTCAAAGCGTTTCTTAGGCAGTGTGCCCACGATGCGTTTTTTAAGCGTTTCCGCAGTGGCAAAAACGCTGCAGAAATGCTTAAAAAACGCATGGTAGAAGGCCTGCCATGTTCCCCAATGATAATCCGCATGTGCTGTGCACATGCTGCGGAAATTTCCGCTGCGGATTATCATTGCGGAAAAAAACGCAGCACCACCAATTATTTTGCGGAAGTGCTGCGTTTTCGCCGCCATTGACTTGCATTGAAACGCATGGATTTCACATCACTGTATATGTAGATGCGCATTCCATGCGTTCCAATGTGCGGATGGTACCCGGGTGTGGAAGAGAGGAGATTCTCCTCCGGACCCGGGTACCATAGAACCTGTGAAAAAAAGAATAAAATAAAAAATAAATGTTATATTTACCTTCTGACGGCCCCCGCTCTCCTTGTCTTCAGTTGCCGGCAGCTCCCGATGGACTGAAGGACCTGTGCTGACGTCATATTCATGTGACGGGTCACGCGATGCTGACGTCGGCAGGTCCTTCAGTGTACCGCAATCTGCCGGCAAGGGAGAAAGGAGGGAAGCAAGACTGCGGAGGCCATCGGAAGGTAAGTATAGATTTATTTTTTTATTTTTAAACATTCTTAACGATCACACTATATAAATCCATGCCTTTTGCATGGATTTATATAGTGTGACCAAATTGACAAGCACTTTTCAAGTGATGCTAAAATCGCTTGGAATTCGCTTGTCAACCCGCATGCGGAAATGCATGTGAAGAACGCTTCACATCCAAATGTCCCTGGCAGGAAAAACGCATGTACAATCCTCATGTACGATCCGCATGTACAATCCTCATGCGTTTTTTTCTGCCAGGGGAGATGCAGAAACACTCAGGAAAAATCCGGAGCATTTCTGCATCGTGGGCACATAGCCTCACAGAAGAGGCCTTTTCTCCTAACTAACTGGACCTCTGTTATATAAGCACATACAGTTAGGTTCATACATATTTGGACAGAGACAACATTTTTCTAATTTTGGTTCTAGACATTACCGCAATGAATTTTAAACAAAACAATTCAGATGCAGTTCAGACTTTCAGCTTTCATTTGAGGGTATCCACATTAAAATTGGATGAAGGGTTTAGGAGTTTCAGCTCCTTAACATGTACCACCCTGTTTTTAAAGGGACCAAAAGTAATTGGACAATTGACTCCATGGCTATTTCATGGACTGGTGTGGGCAATCCCTTCGTTATGTCATTCTCAATTAATCAGATAAAAGGCCTGGAGTTGATTTGCGGTGTGGTGCTTGCATTTGGAAGGTTTTGCTGTGAAGTAAACATGCGGTCAAAGGAGCTCTCCATGCAGGTGAAACAAGCCATCCTTAAGCTGCAAAAACAGAAAAAACCCATCCGAGAAATTGCTACAATATTAGGAGTGGCAAAATCTACAGTTTGGTACATCCTGTGAAAGAAAGAAAGCACTGGTGAACTCATCAATGCAAAAAGACCTGGGCGCCCACGCAAGACAACAGTGGTGGATGATCGCACAATAATCTCCATGGTGAAGAGAAACCCCTTCACAACAGCCAACCAAGTGAACAACACTCTCCAGGAGGTAGGCGTATCAATATCCAAATCTACCATAAAGAGAAGACTGCATGAAAGTAAATACAGAGAGTTCACTGCACGGTGCAAGCCACTCATAAGCATCAAGAATAAAAAGGCTAGACTGGACTTTGCTAAAAAAAAACATCTAAAAAAGCCAGCACAGTTCTGGAAGAACATTCTTTGGACAGATGAAACCAAGATCAACCTCTACCAGAATGATGGAAAGAGAAAAGTATGGCGAAGGCGTGGTACAGCTCATGATCCAAAGCATACCACATCATCTGTAAAACACGGCGGAGGCAGTGTGATGGCTTGGGCATGCATGGCTGCCAGTGGCACTGGGTCACTAGTGTTTATTGATGATGTGACACAGGACAGAAGCAGCCGAATGAATTCTGATGTATTCAGAGCCATACTGTGTGCTCAGATCCAGCCAAATGCAGCCAAACTGATTGGTCGTCGTTTCATACTACAGATGGACAATGACCCAAAACATAAAGTCAAAGCAACCCAGGAGTTTATTAAAGCAAAGAAGTGGAATAATCTTTAATGGCCAAGTCAGTCACCTGATCTCAACCCAATTGAGCATGCATTTCACTTGTTAAAGACTAAACTTCAGACAGAAAGGCCCACAAACAAACAGCAACTGAAAACCACTGCAGTGAAGGCCTGGCAGAGCATCAAAAAGGAGGAAACACAGCATCTGGTGATGTCCATGAGTTCAAGACTTCAGGCAGTCATTGACAACAAAGGGTTTTCAACCAAGTACTAGAAATTAACATTTTATTTACAATTATTTAATCTGTCCAATTACTTTTGGTCCCTTTAAAAACAGGGTGGCCCATGTTAAGGAGCTGAAACTCCTAAATCCTTCATCCAATTTTAATGTGGATACCCTCAAATGAAAGCTGAAAGTCTGAACTTCAACTGCATCTGAATTGTTTTGTTTAAAATTCATTGTGGTAATGTCTAGAACCAAAATTAGAAAAATGTTGTCTCTGTCCAAATATATATGGACCTAACTGTATATATTCAGATGTAAGATGGTACCGATACGTCCTGAAACTGAAGTTGAAGGGTATTTGCCGGGCTGAGTCCCGAATAATCAGAAACGTCGTCTTGAAGCTCTTAGGGAATGAGGATCTTTTCAACGCAGGGCTTCCCTAAGTCCACAGAGATAGAGTCTCACGTAGCCTAGCCCAAGATGCTGTGTACTTGGTTGCCCTCACCAAGTCGACTCATGCCAAGCCAAACAATGCATCCCAGAGCCACCAACAATAGATCCAGAGTCACACCACTCTATCCAAACTTTCTCCAAGGTTGCGGAACTTAACTTCCATCCGGACTCTCCTTTGACTCCTCCCAACTGACCACCAACCGCCAAACCCCGTGCTCCAACTCCGGCCTCACGCCGCTGCCATCTACTGGCCACATCACAAATCTCCAACAATGCAGTAAACTGTAATTAACCGTTACATTCCACCTCACTAACATTTTGACGTCTTGACAAAAAGCGCACTAACCGAGATCTGGCCCCACTCAAAGTCATTTTGGAGGTACTTTTGTGAAGGAAACCCCGCTGTGGGATGATCTGACCTACGCAAGCCAGCAGGATCAAAGGACTCTTTAGGGCCCTCAGTTTCTTTCTCCCTCTGTAGTTGTGGCTCTGGTTCGGGTGCCAGAGCTGTACTTTCTGTAAAGCTTGGCATGACCAGTACAGTCTACCATTTGTCATCATCGTAATCTTCCACTAAGGGTCTTTTATTACTGCTGGACTCAGGCCAAGGTTGTCTCGGGGGTCGATGATACGACATGGGCGAAGCATGCTCCGATGTCGTCAGTGTACCAGACTGGATACGCTTTCTTGCTTCACATTGTACACTGGTCGATTCAGAATTACCTGCTTCAACACCTTGCAGGGTTCCAACTCCCAGTGAACATCCAACTTTTCTATGATAGTCTTTACACAGAGCAGAACTCAGTGTGTTAACGGTTGAGTTTGGACGATCCACGGTTTCAGGGTAACTGATTTTGTTGCTTGTCTCCTACCAACTGGTGAATAGTTTTCAGTCTGATTCGGTGTTCCTGCACCCATGAGTCTGAAGTGCAGTGTTTTTCTTTGGTTGGAGTACTCAAGTTAAGTTCGAACACTTCTCTTCCCGACTGTCCAAATAGTAACATGTAGGGAGTGTAACCAGTATTGCTATGCACTCGGTTATTGTAGGCCCTGTGCAGTTGCAAGGAAATAATCTGGCCACCACAATTTCTTGTCTCCCTACAGGGTTCGAGTCATCTCAAGCAGTGCTCGATTAACTCGCTCACAGATGAATTTCCCTGTGGGTGATACGGTGTTGTTCAGGACCTCTGCATCCCATAGATCTCATAGAGCTTTTCCATGACTTTTCCTTGAAAGCATGCTCCTTGGTCAGAGTGAATTGTCCTCAGACATCCATATACCTGAACAGAGTCGGACTGGGGTATGTGGGGCCCACAAGGGAAATTGACCTTAGGAGCCCACCCTACAGCTATATGCAAATATGTGTTAGCCATTATCCCTGTTGTAGTAGAGGATCGACAATAAAACACAGGTGGCTCCTGCACATCTACTGTGTGCACACCATAACTGGGATGTACAGTTATGGTAGTTTGCATTAAAGGGCTTCTTTAGTTAAAAGAAGTAGTAATGCCACATACAAGGGAGAAATACCGCCACACCATGACCAGACCACATATTACCACCAAATAGTGTCCAAATAATACCACATACAGAGACAAATACCACCACATCGTGACCAGACCACATATTACCACCACATAGTGACCTAATAATACTACACAAAAGGGACAAATGCCAGTTTGTTATCCAGCTCACCAGATTGTAGTTTGTGATTCCTCCAGAGGTGCACAGATCAGAAGCCTGTGTTGGCATCAGGGTGAAGTAGATGCACAAAAAGTGGTGTATCCAGCACCAAATCCAGGGAAGTTAATTTAAAATCAAAAGTTTATTGAGAATGAATGATTAAAAATATCTCATTAAAAAAAGGGCTATTTCAGAGGCATGCACAACTGATGTGTTTCAAACTATAAGTTATTAATCATAGTGGGACTATGTCACACTATGATTAGGAACTTATAGTTCAAAACGCATCAGATGTGCATGTCTCTGAAATAGCGCTATTTTTAAAATGAAATATTTTTCATAATTTTCTCAATAAACTTTTTATTTCAAATGAACTTCCCTGGATTTGGTGCTGGATGCACCACTTTTTGTGCAAGGGACAAATACAGCCACACCATGACCAGACCACATATTACCACCACACAGTGATTGAATAATATCACATGCAAGGGATACCACCACACTGTGACCAGACCACATATTATCACGACATAGCGATTGAATAATACCACATACAAAGAACAAATACCTTCACACCATAACCAGACCACATATTACCACCACATAGTGACCAAATAATACCACATACAAGGGTAAAATACGACCACACCGTGACCAGACCACATATTACCACCACATACTGACCAAATACTTGAATACTGATCATGAATAAAAAACACAATACTAACAACACTGTTATTATGACCAGCGACATTATACACAGGAGTGTATAGTGTACAGTATAGAGTATAGTGTCAGTGTACAGGAAATACAGGGGTCACAGGTGACATACACAGAAGCTCTGTATATAGTGTAAAGTCCTTAATTTTCTTCTTCATCTGGCACAGACCCCCATCACTTCTTCCTGCAGAAAATAACAGTCATTTATAGCTGATCTCTTCTAGAGCACACACCCCACTTTTTCCCCAACTTCTACATTATCCCAGATGAAGAAAAAAAACAACATAGTGCTGCCCTGCACAGCAACAGGCCCCCACTTTTGTTCCCCCCATGGAAAACAGTCTCCTAAGAAGTAAATTTATTACACCAGTAATAATGTCCCCCACTTGCCACCATAAACTAATAATGTATATTCCTCATTCTGGCCCCCTATTCACTTATTTATGAGTAAATTCTCTGCCTAACCAGCCCAGTATAACGTGTCAGTGAAGCAATTGACACCAGATTGCTGTTCAAAATAGTTACCTACAGGCCAGGTATTTAAAACTGTGTTTTCTCCATCACACGGGTCACATGAACGTTTTCAGAAAATACTGCCATTTCTGACCTCCATGAAAAATTTGTTACAGTGTGTCAGTGAAGCAATTGACACCGGTTTCCTATTCAAAATAGTTACCTACAGGCCAGGTATTTAAAACTGTGTTTTCTCCATCACACGGGTCACATGAACGTTTTCAGAAAATACTGCCATTTCTGACCTCCATTAAAACTTTGTTGCAGTGTGTCAGTGAAGCAATTGACACCAGATTGCTGTTCAAAATAGTTGCCTACAGGCCAGGTATTTAATACTGTGTTTTCTCGGTCACACGGATCACATATACGTTTTCAGAAAATGCTGCCATTTCTGACCTCCATGAAAAATTTGTTACAGTGTGTCAGTGAAGCAATTGACACCGGTTTCCTATTCAAAATAGTTACCTACAGGCCAGGCATTTAAAATTGTGTTTTCACCATCACACGGATCACATATACGTTTTCAGAAAATACTGCCATTTCTGACCTCCATTAAAAATTTGCTTCAGTGTGTCAGCAAACCCATTGACACCAGATTGCTGTTCAAAATAGTTACCTACAGGCCAGGCATTTAAAACTGTGTTTTCTCCGTCACACGGATCACATATACGTTTCCAGAAAATACTGCCATTTCTGACCTCCATTAAAAATTTGTTGCAGTGTAATGAAGCAATTGACACCAGATTGCTGTTCAAAATAGTTAACTACAGGCCAGGTATTTAAAACTGTGTTTTCCCCCATCACACAGATCACACATACGTTTTCAGAAAATGCTGCCATTTCTGACATCCATTAAAAATTTGTTGCAGTGTGTCAGTGAAGCAACTGACACCAGATTGGTGTTCAAAATAGTTACCTACAGGTCAAGTATTTAAAACTGTGTTTTCTCCGTCACACGGATCACATATACATTTTCAGAAAATACTGCCATTTCTGACCTCCATTAAAAAAAATTTCAGTGTGTCAGTGAAGCAATTGACACCAATTGGCTGTTCAAAATAGTTACCTACAGGCCAGGTATTTAAAACTGTGTTTTCTCCGTCACACGGATCACATATACATTTTCAGAAAATACTGCCATTTCTGACCTCCATTAAAAAAAATTTCAGTGTGTCAGTGAAGCAATTGACACCAATTGGCTGTTCAAAATAGTTACCTACAGGCCAGGTATTTAAAACTGTGTTTTCTCCGTCACACGGATCACATATACGTTTTCAGAAAATACTGACATTTCTGACCTCCATTAAAAATTTGCTGCAGTGTGTCAGTGAAGCAATAGACACCAAATTGCTGTTCAAAATAGTTACCTACAGGCCAGGTATTTAAAACTGTGTTTTCTCCGTCACACGGATCACATATACGTTTTCAGAAAATACTGCCATTTCTGACCTCCATTAAAAATTTGTTTCAGTGTGTCAGTGAAGCAATTGACACCAGATTGCTGTGCTGTTCAAAATAGTTACCTACAGGCCAGGTATTTAAAACAGTGTTTTCTCCGTCACACGGATCACATATACAGTATGTTTTCAGAAAATACTGCCATTTCTGACCTCCATTAAAAAGTTGTTTCAGTGTGTCAGTGAAGCAATTGACACAAGATTGCTGTTCAAAATAGTTACCTACAGGCCAGGTATTTAAAACCGTGTTTTCTCCGTCACATGGATCACATATACGTTTTCAGAAAATACTGCCATTTCTGACTTCCATTAAAAATTTGTTGCAGTGTGTAAGTGAAGCAAATGACACCGGTTTGCAGTTCAAAATAGTTACCTACAGGCCAGATATTTAAAACTGTGTTTTCTCCGTCACATGGATCACATATGCGTTTTCAGAAAATACTGCCATTTCTGACCTCCATTAAAAATTTGTTTCAGTGTGTCAGTGAAGTAATTGACACCAGATTGCTGTTCAAAATAGTTACCTACAGGCCAGGTATTTAAAATTATGTTTTCTCCGTCACACGGATCACATATACGTTTTCAGAAAATACTGCCATTTCTGACCTCCATTAAAAAAAATTTCAGTGTGTCAGTGAAGCAATTGAAATCAAATTGCTGTTCAAAATAGTTACCTACAGGCCAGGTATTGAAAACTGTGTTTTCTCCGTCACACGGATCACATATAAGTTTTCAGAAAATACTGCCATTTCTGACCTCCATTAAAAATTTGTTGCAGTGTGTCAGTGAAGCAATTGACACCAGATTGCTGTTCAAAATAGTTACCTACAGGCCAGGTATTTAAAACTGTGTTTTCTCCGTCACACGGATCACATATACGTTTTCAGAAAATACTGCCATTTCTGACCTAAATTAAAAATTTGCTTCAGTGTGTCAGCAAAGTTTTTGACACCGGTTTGCTGTTGAAAATAGTTACCTACAGGCCAGGTATTTAAAACTGTGTTTTCTCTGTCACATGGATCACATACATGTTTTCAGAAAATACTGCCATTTCTGGCCTCTATTAAAAATTTGCTTCAGTGTGTCAGTGAAGCAATTGACACCAGTTTGCTATTTAAAATAGTTACCTACAGGTAACTATTACAGGTATTTAAAACTGTGGTTTGTCCGTCACACGGATCACATATTAGTTCGCTCCAAATTCAGTCATTTGTTGTGAGATTGGAAGATATTGTTCTCCATTTAAAATGGGCAAGGCACGTGGCAAGGGACGGGGAACTGGACGTGATGGTGATGATGGTGCATGCAGAGTCCGAGGCCGTGGGCAAGCTGAAATTGTGCCACAACAAACACCCACATCTTCTCTCTCGACCTTCCTGTCCCAATTAGTTGGGGACCGCAGAACACCACTATTGAACACAGAGCAGTGTGAAAAGGTTATTGGTTGGATGGCAAATAATGCTTCCAGTCACTTAGCCACCACCACCACCTTGTCTTCCACACGGTCAAGTCTCAGTAGCTGTGAGTCTGGACCGCATATTCTTCACCCTGAACCTCCTTCCTCCCACCATGCCGAGTGCCCAGGGTCAACTGATCCCACACTTGGACACTCCGAAGAGCTGTTCACTTTCCCATTTATAGATTCGGGCCTCTCGCCCGGACCACTTGAAGTGGGGCAAGAGGAGATCACATGTAGCAATGCCAAAATATTTGAGTAGCCACGGTCACACAAAGGTGACGGTGCGAAAATATCACAAGAGGTGGACGATGATGAGACACAATTGCCAGAAAGTCAGGAGGAGGACCAGAGTGCGGAAGTGGAAGACGCACTGGTGGATGATATAGTAACTAGTGTTGAGCCACCCCCGTAGTGTTCAAGTTCGGTTCGGTTCGTCGAACACCCGTGTGTTCGCCGAACTGTTCGTCGAACTGTTCGTCGAACACCTTCGAACACCGTTAAAACCAATGGCAGGCAAACAAAAACACATAGAAACACATAGAAAACACCTTCAAAGGTGTCCAAAAGCTGACAAACTGCTCAGAAGACACAACTAACACATGGAAAAGTGACAAGTACATATAGTCATGCGAAAAGAAAAGAGGTGGAGGAGTAAAAGGAGGGGGAGACACAGATATAGGCATGTCATGCCCTTCTAAAATCCAAAAAGTGAGAAGCCGAGACGGCCAGTCCGCTCCTGCCCGTGCCACCTCCGTGTCGCCGGGTTTGTGCCAGAGCCGCGGTGAACCCTGACGGCCAGCCCCCCTCTCCCAATACTGGTGCCTGTCCGCTGGTGGGTCGAGAGAGCCCCCCTGTGGTGGAGGCAGCTCTAAGCTTTTTAATTTAAATTGTCTCTCTAATTTGAATGAATACACTTTAAATCCATTTACAAGGATCTATTGGAGGGCAAGTCTCATGCCAGCAGCCGCGTAATTCCAGCTCCAGTAGCATCCACTAAAGCTGCTGCAGTTAAAAAGCTTTTATAAGGATCGAGCTCGGCTGTCCACCGCAAGGCATCCTAGTGCCAGTCCCAGCCCCTATGCCTTGGGGTGCCTCCTGATGCTCTTCACTAAGTATCCCGTGGTCCCGAAGCATTTCCTTTGAAAAAATTAAGTGTCCAAACTACAGGTGGTGTAGCTTGCTTAACAGCCGGGATAATCCGCTGACTAGCAGACACTGCTACTAGGCACAAAGTATTTCCTGGGCTAGATGCAGTTAAAAATTTGTAAGTAGATACTCTCGTTGGATGCTGAGAAAGCATTCCATAGAGTCTCCTGGCACGCCATATATGATTCTCTTAAAAAGCTTGGGGTAGGGGTCTAGGGGACCCTTTTATAGCCAAAATCACGGCCCTGTATCACAATACGTCACCTAGGCTGAAGATAAATGGAACTGTAGCACCGAGGGCTCGGTTGCTACAGACGTATTGCACCTCACCCAGAGGTGTGATATCTCACTCTCAGATAAGGATGGAGTGTGGATCAGGACCCGACACCTGCATGCATTACACCACATTGCCGTGGGGCAGGGCGACCAATATGCCCCTGAGATGGGCACGACAGTCCCTGTCCCTGGCTGGAGTGGGGGGAGGGAACACTGAGGAAGGGGAACCCTGCAGTGCAGGAGCAGGGAGGAAGCAGTTCCTGGGTGCATTGAGAAGGGAGTATAAAAGGTGGGCACCATCTTAGTTCAGTGCAGAGAAGTCTGAGCAGAAGTGGCAGGGAGCAGGGGCTCTGCATGAGCTCTGCTCCGGAGGCGGGCCTAGTAACAGAGGCCCAGGCCTGCAAGAGGGAGAAGGAAGGAAGAGGAGCGGAGAAGGCTCCAGGAACGAGGAATGAAGGGATCCCAGGGGTGCGGACGGGCGAGTCGCCACCGCACGCCCGAATCCACCTGCGTGGAGGGGTCAGGCCAAAGGGGGAGACCGGTCCCCGAACTAGTGGAGGCAGGAAACGACCCTCAGCTAGAAACCGGAGGCTCTGACATTTTATGTGGCGCAGCCCCTTGCTCCACCCGCTAGGAAGGCACCACATAGGGTCAGGGAAACTGGCGCCAAGTTTACCAAGAGGAGGCCCGAGGCAGCCGGACAGAAGTGTTGGTAAGAAAGGCCAGACAAAGGACACACAAAGGGGATCCTGTGAAGCGCTCCAAAGTTATCTGGGAGTTGTCTGAGCCCCTCACCTGGTGAGCACAGTACGACGTGGGCAGCCGTTACCTGCAGACGTGGTCTGGATAATAAGAACTGTGAGTAAAGGCCCTGAACTGCATCACTGACTCCGTGTCGTTACTGCTGCTGCCCTGCACCATCACCCCCATCCTCCGCATACACTGCCCTGAGGCTATACTCCTCCCGTGGGGAGTTATGCTACGCTCTGCTGCACCCACAACACCAGCCTTAGCGGTCTGCCCTGTAGCGGCGGTTCACTCTGACCGCAATCCACGGGTGGCGTAGTCGGACATTTAAACATCAAAACCACATAAATAGTTCCGCCACTGGTTTGACCGCCCTGAGCCACGGAACCGGATCGCCGCCACGAAGACTACAACCACCAGCATCCACCAAAAAGGGTCCGGCTCCGGGTGTCCCAAGGCCCAGGGGGTGCGTTAGAACATTTTCATCACCTTTCACAATCACCAATGGGACAAGGCAGGGATGTCCTCTGTCCCCTCTCTTATACATCCTAGAGACGGAGCACCTGCTCTCATCAATTCGCCATAACCCCAATATTAGGTGGATTGAGGTGGGAGGCACCGAGTACAAGTGCTCTCTATTTGCTGATGATGTCCTAGTATATATCACTCAATCACATATATCCATCCCTGCTGTTATGGCTGAAATAGATCACTTTGTTACATGGTAAAATTTTAAAATCAATGCAGCGAAGTCTGAGGCCCTCGATGTCTCCCTCCCTAAATCCATATAGGATTCCATCCAGTCCAACTTTCCCTTTGCCTGGCCCTCACAGGGTATCAAATACTTAGGAATTCCTATTCATAGAGACCTCTCCCATCTATGTTATCTTAATTTTGGGCCCTTTATTGAACAATTCCATACAGACCACGGTTGGCAAGTTAGAACTGTAAGATTCACTACGTGAACCACTGGTGTTTTGTGGAAAAGCACATGTACACCGCGTTCCAAATTATTATGCAAAAAGTGTTTAGGAGTGATAAGGGAAGAATTTGTTTGTTTGTCAGTTAAACTCATTGATGGTGATGTGTGTCAGGGCTCTTTATATCACTGTAAGCAATTGCAGACACCTGTGCTAATTAGTTTGGCAGGTGTGTCCAATGAAAGGCAAGACTACTTAAGAAGGCTCTCTCACATTATTAAGCAGCCTACATTTTCTGCCAAAATGGGAAAGAAAAAGGATGTGTCGGCTGCTGAGAAGCAACAAATTGTGGAGTGTTTAGGTCAAGGCATGACTACAATCAACATTGTGCGATGATCAGGATGAAGTGTCTTGGCAATCAAGAAGTATGTAGCTGATTCACAGTACACACGTGTGCGTGCTGATAAGGGCAAATTGAGGACTCTTTCCTACAGGCAATTACGTCAGGTTGAAAGAGCAGCGGCAAAAAAGCCTTGTCATAGCAGCAGACAAGTTTTTGAAGCTGCTTGTGCCTCCAACGTCCCCCGAACAACAAGATGCAGGGTCCTTCAGAGGTTTGCAGCTGTGCATACGCCATCCTGTCGACCTCCTCTATCCACTTCACACAAGCAGAAACGGCTCCAGTGGGCCAAACATTACATGAAGACTGATTTCAAAACTGTTTTGTTCACGGATGAGTGCCGTGCAGCGCTCGATGGTCCAGATGAATGGGGTGGAGGATGGCTGGTTGATGGACACCCCACGCAAACACGGCTACAGCGCCAACAAGGAGGAGGTGGAGTAATGTTTTGGGCTGGAATCATGGGGAGAGAGATTGTCGGCCCCTTTAGGATCCCTGAAGGCGCTAAAGATGAACTCCATAATGTATGTGGATTTTCTCAAACAGCACTTCCTGCCATGGTTCAAGAAGAAGAACCTTGTATTTCACAGCAAGATCATTTTTCTGCATGATAATGCACCATCTCATGCTGCACATAAAACATCTGCATCTCTGGCTGATATGGGCATAAAAGGGGACAAACTTATGGTGTGACCCCCATGCTCCCCTGACCTGTACCCCATTCAGAACCTTTGGAGCATCATTAAAAGGAGTGTCTATGATGGCGGGAGGCAGTTCACATCTAAGCAACAGCTCTGGGAGGGTATTCTGTCCTCATGCAAAACAATTGAAGCAGAAACCATCCAAAACCTGACAAATTCAATGGACGAGAGAGTTCAGAAGCTCCTTTCGAACAAGGGGTCCTATGTGAAAATGTAACATCACCTAGAATAAAGTTTTGAGTTGAAAACTGTTTGATTTCAGTTTCTAACAACCTGCTAATGCTTATAATTTCAAAAATGACCATTTTTTTGGTCTTTATTAAAATGAAAAGGTTGATCGAAAAGTTTGGGGGATCTAAGAGTGTGGCAACCCAGTAGTCATGATTACTTCGAATTCTGACAATATGAGGGTCATGCTGCAGGTAGTGCAGCAAGAAGGCACTTATGTGTCTTGCGCATCTCGGAGCCCCAAAATTATTTTCCGGGCTAGATGCAGCTAAAAATTATTTTTAATTTTAAATCTGGTGAAGCTTATTATAGATGGCCTAATAGGATCAGTGCTGCACACTGCTACAAAGCCCAAATTATTTTCCAGTCAAGATACAGATAAACATGATTAGTAATTTGAAAGCTTAAAACGGTTGGTAGGGTGATTTTAACCAATCATCAAGCTTTTACTCTCCCCAGGATGACACAGGGGTAGAAAAGTCGTTTCGGATCCATGATTTGTTCATCTTTATGAACGTGAGTCTGTCTACATTATCAGTGGAGAGCCGCGGGTGCTTATCTGTCAGCACACCACCAGCAGCGCTGAACACACGTTCAGACAGAACGCTGGCTGCGGGGCATGACAAGATCTCCAAGGCGTAAGTGGCTAGCTCCGGCCATTTATCCAGATTGGAAGCCCAAAAAGAGCAAGGGTCCAGTGACACAGTCGTGGCTTCAATGTTTACTTGGAGATACTCCTGTACCATCGTCTCTAGGCGTTGACTATGTGTCAGACTTCTTGTCTCCTGTGGCCTTGCAAAGGATGGGCTAAAAAAGTGGTGAAATGATTCCGCAAAATTGATGTTACCAGCAGATACTGTGGTTCTGTTACGGTTTGAGTGCTGAACACTTGACGGTCCCACGGTTGGCAAGTTGGAACTGTGAGATTCACTACGTGCACCACTGGTATTTTGTGGAAAAGCACATGTAAGATTCTGCAACAGTCTCTGCTGATACTCCTGCATGCGTGCATCCCTTTCTATGGCAGGAATAATTTCTGCAAATTTACTTTTGTACCGGGGATCTAACAGTGTGGCAACCCAGTAGTCAGGATTATTTCTAATTCTCACAATTCGAGGGTCATGTTGCAGGTAGTGCAGCAAGAAGGCACTCATGTGTGTTGCGCATCCAGGAGCACCAAGTCCCTGTTGTGTTGGTGGCGAGGTAACAATCATGCTTCCTTCCTCTGTCCTCTCCCCCCAACCTCGCACAACAGAAATGTGATCAAGGTCTCCCTCATCTGATGAGTCTTCCATCAGTTCGTCCTCCACTTCTTCCTGGGCTCCTGCACCTTCCTCACTAGTTTGGCTGCTACCATGCGCCCTGGTAAAATCATCTCCCCCACCCTCACATGCCTGCCGCCCTGGTGCTGCCGACCGTCTGGACCTTGCAGATGTTAGTCCTTCCGCATACAACTCCTCCTCCTCTACTTCCTCCACCTCCTCTTGTGCCACCACCTGACTCCGAATTCTGTTTAACATGTGCTCCAGCATGTAAATCACCGGAATAGTCATGCTGATAATGGCATCGTCAGCACTAAACATCTTCGTCGCCATTTCAAAACTGTGCAGAAGGGTGCATAGGTCCCTGATCTGAGACCACTCCTCCAGCGTGATTTGCCCCACCTCTGAATCTCGTTGGCCCAGGCTATACGTCAGAACGTATTGCACCAGGGCTTGTCGGTGCTGCCACAGTCGCTGCAACATGTGCAGAGTTGAATTCCACCGGGTAGGCACATCGCATTTTAGCCGGTGAAGTGGCAGGCCCAACGACTTCTGTAGAGATGTAAGTCGCTGAGCTGCGGGATGCGAACGGCGGAAGTGAGCACACAGCGACCGTGCCCTCTGCAGAAGGCCATCTAGTCTGGGATAGTGGGCTAAAAATTGCTGGACAACCAGGTTCAACACGTGAGCCATACAAGGCACGTGTGTGACATTGCCCCGGCGAAGGGCCGCACCCAGGTTTGCAGCATTGTCGCACACGGCCTTCCCTGGTTTCAGGTCCAGTGGAGACAACCATTCATGAAATTGGTTCTCCAGAGCTGACCACAACTCCTCAGCTGTGTGACTCACATTTCCCAGACATTTCAATGTAAAAACCGCCTGATGACGTTGAGCCCTACTGCCAGCATAGTAAGGAGGTGTGCAGGATCCCTTCTGCGCAGTTAGAAAGCTTGTGGCATGACCAGACAGGCTTTGGGTGCAGGTGGAAGACCGAGAGGAGGTTGAGGAGGCAGAAGCAGTGGAGGAAAAATGACATAAAGAGGATTGACGCACAACTCGTGGGGACGGCAAGACTTGGACAGCAGCCCCTTGTCCTGCTGTCACCATAGTTACCCAGTGCCCAGTCAGCGACATGTAACGCCCCTGTCCATGCCTACTCGTCCAAGTGTCTGTGGTGAAATGCACCCTGTCACACACAGAGTTTCTCAAAGAAGCGGTGATGTTGTGTGTGACATGCTGGTGGAGCGCAGGCACACCTTTCTTTGAGAAGTAGTGCCGACTGGGCATCTGGTACTGGGGCACTGCGACGGACATAAGGTCTCGAAAATCCTCTGTGTCCACCAGGCGGAAAGGCAGCATTTCTGTAGCCAAGAGCTTGCAGATGGTGAAATTCAACCTCTTAGCTTTCTCATGGCCAGGAGGAAATGGTCTTTTACTTGTCCACATCTGAGGGACCGAGGGCTGGCTATTGTGCTTAGACGGGGTTGATAAGGGTGTCCCCGGCAAACTGCCGGTCTGTGAGGAAGATGCAGGCGGACATGTTAGGTTGCCTTGATCCAAAGGTGGTGCTATCGATGTCGGACAGCGCTCAAGACCAGCTGGTGTTACCACCTCCAAAGAAAATGATGACCTGCCAATCACGCTGGCTGTTGCGGGTAAAGAGGTGGCAGGTCTGCGCCCCAAAACAGGTGTGACTGCTGTCCCCCCAGTCACAGAGGATGAAGAGGCCGCGGATGCACAAGATATGGCAGACGGTGGTTGGCCTGGCCGGCTAGACCGCATTGTAGCACACTGAGCTTCCCACTGCAACTTATGCTTCATGTCCATGTGCCGGTTCATGCATGAAGTACTCAAACTATGTATTTTTTGGCCTCTACTTAGCTTTTGCTGACAAATGTTACAGATAACACGAGTTGGGTCATCTTTATCGATCTGAAAAAATGCCCAGGCTATGCAAGGCTTAGCACCCATGCGACCTGAAGAGCCACCACGACTTGTGGTGAGAGGCAGAGTTGTGTTTGAGGATGCAGTTGTTGACGTGCTTCCAGTACTACGTCTCTGTCCAGGAAGGCGCAACCTGACCTCGTCGTCACTAGCATCTTCCTCCACCTCCTCTGCTGACCTCATCTCTTGGCTGACTGTGGGTTGACAGTAAGTGGGATCTCCGACCTCATCATCATCACCCTGTGCGTTATCACACCCGTCGTCCTCAAAGCCAACCTGTTCCTGCCCTGACAAAAAACTAAAGTTGTCGCTCCAATCAGGTATTTGAGTCTTATCATCGTCTTCCTCATTGTCTCCACCAACAGGAGTTACAGTTTGGGAATGAGGGTCTACATTATGGTCAGAACCTTCTGCGTCTGGTCCTGGATCCGACTCATAAAGATTCTGGGCATCAGTGCAGATCATTTCCTCGTCTGGATTCACAGAAGCGCTGGAGTCGACCTCTGATTCCCAGGCTATAGTATGAGTAAACAGCTCTGCAGACTCAACCATCTGTTCTACCTCATACTCAGACGGGCAGCTGGAGATTTGGGAGCTGTGAGGAAGCACGTGCGATTTGGGTGACACCTTTGAGGACTGGAGTATTTGTGATGTTGAAGTTGATGTGGAGGAGAGCCCACTTAAAGGAGCACTTGATATCCGTTGAAGCACCTGCTGTTTTTGTGCCTCATCTGGAATTTGTAGCGATTGGCGTGGCCGTAAGAAAGGGATCTTATCACATTGTCCGCTAAAAGAAGTAGACATTTTAGTTTGGCTGGAAGATGGTCTTTCTTCTGCACCTACCCCACGGACACAACCTTTTTTCCCCTTCCCAACACGCCTATTCCCCTTTCCACCAGCAGCAGGCCTTTTTCCACTCATTTTGGTGGTTAACTAATTCACAACTCTGGAGTTGTTTGCACAAAAAAACAATGGATGGTAACCGAGCAGAGCTGAGTGGCCAAACTGTGGTATTAGGCCAAAACTATTGGCTGGGTTAGATGCAGAAAAAAATTATTTTTAATTTGCAACCTGATGGAGGTCAGTATAGATGGACTAATAGACCAAGTCCCACACACCGCTAGAAGCCCAAATATTTTTTCAGAGCTAGATGCAGAAAATTTTTTTATTCAATTTGCAACCTGATGGAGGTCAGTATAGATGGACTAATAGACCAAGTCCCACACACTGCTAGAAGCCCAAATATTTTTTCAGAGCTAGATGCAGAAAAAAATTATTTTTAATTTGCAACCTGATGGAGGTCAGTATAGATGGACTAATAGACCAAGTCCCACACACCGCTAGAAGCCCAAATATTTTTTCAGAGCTAGATGCAGAAAAAAATTATTTTTAATTTGCAACCTGATGGAGGTCAGTATAGATGGACTAATAGACCAAGTCCCACACACCGCTAGAAGCCCAAATATTTTTTCAGAGCTAGATGCAGAAAAAAATTATATTCAATTTGCAACCTGCTGGAGGTCAGTATAGAAGGACTAATAGAACAAGTCCCACACACTGCTAGAAGCCCAAATATTTTTTCAGAGCTAAATGAAGAAAAAAATTATTTTTAATTTGCAACCTGATGGAGGTCAGTATAGATAGACTAATAGACCAAGTCCCACACACTGCTAGAAGCCCAAATATTTTTTCAGAGCTAGATGCAGAAAAAAATTATTTTTAATTTGCAACCTGATGGAGGTCAGTATAGGTGGACTAATAGAACAAGTCCCACACACTGCTAGAAGGCCAAATATTTTTTCAGAGCTAGATGCAGAAAAAAATTATATTCAGTTTGCAACCTGATGGAGGTCAGTATAGATGGACTAATAGAATGATGCTATGCCCAAAAGATTTTACTTCACTAGGTGCAGTAAAAAAATTGGTATTCTATACACAGGTGGTATATCTTGCAACACAGATAGGCTACTCCACTGACTAACACACTCTGCAATAGGCCAAAAAGGATTAGCTTTGCTAGATTCAGCCAAATGCTGTGAAAAAAACTTGCACAGCACTGGCACAGACCTGCCTGGCAAAAACTGATAGGAACTGATGTAACCTAGTCCTGAAAAGGACTCCAATTACAATTAGTCTTTACTCCCACAATCTATCTATTTAAGAGCACAGACCTGCCTGATAAAAGTCGTAGGAAATGCTGTAACTTAGTCCTTAAAAGGACTGCAATCACAACTATTCCCTACTCCCTAGCTATCTGTATATTTGTGCGAAAATTGGCTTGAAATTAACAAGGTATAGCGCACACAGCAACAGCGGTGCCGTCTAACACGCAGCTGCAGCAGTGAGAAAATGGTGGCGACGGGGAAAATGGCTTGGTCTTATAGGGCAAGGACATGTGACATACACTGCCAATCACACATGCCCTTGCTTGTGTGAAAAAAAGCACTTCGCTCCGTGTGTGCGCTGCTGATAGGCTGACAGATTGCACCTCCCCACTGCAAATGCGGGAAAGAGAAAAAAAAATGGAGATCTTCATTGTTCCTGCAGAGATCCATCCCCTGCCCCTCCCCCCGCCCCGCTGTACACTCAAACTGCGTATTAACATTAATTTTCATCATTACTGAGAAAAAATCCAGTTATGATTTTGGTGCACGAACAGTTATCGAACATAACCTCGAACAGCCGAATTTTTCTCAAATTGTTCGTGTTCGCCGACCGGCTCGAACACCGCCCAAAACAGCTCGAATTTGAGATTGGCGAACAGTTCGAGTAGAACAACGCTCATCTCTAATAGTAACTGACCCAACCTGGCAGGAGGACATGCAGAGCGAGGAGAGCAACACACAGGGGGAGGGAGGCAGAGCACCCCAGCAGGCAGGAAGAAGCAGTGTGGTGGCCGCAGAAAGAAGGCAGGCAACCGTTCCCCGTAACACCAACACGAAGGAAGTTGCCAGTACAACTGTTAGGTCTTCCCGAGTCTGGTTGTTTTTTAAAGACTCTGTCGATAACCCCAAAAAGGCCATTTGCACCACCTGCCAGGCCACCATCAGCAGGGGTGGCAAAACGACCAGCCTGACCACCACCAGCATGATCAGGCACATGGCAGCAAAGCACCCGACTTTGTGGGCTGAACCCCAGAGTCCAGGAACAGTGTCTGCGGGTGGCACCATTGCTTTTTCCGCTGTTGTGCATGCAAGCCAAACCCTTGTCCATGGTACATGCAAAGATGCCTCCTGCCCTGCACCTGTCGTTGCACACTCTCAAGTAGCAGCATCAGGAAGCACATCCACGTCCTTGTCCTAGTGCAGCGTTCAGTTGTCCATACCCCAGTCCTTGGAACACAAGCGCAAATAAGCAGCCAACGCCCCACAGGCCACAGTACTAAATTCTCACATTTCATGACTGCTTACGCTCAAAATGTTGCCTTTTAGGCTCATGGAGACGGAAGCATTCCGCAACCTGATGGCGGCGGCCGTCCCTTGGTACTCGGTTCCCAGCCACCACAATTTCTCCCGGTGTGCCGACCCCGCATTACACAAGCACGTGTCCCAAAACATTATCCGTGTCCTCAACAACGCAGTTACCGGGAAAGTCCACCTAACCACGGACACGTGGACAAGTGCTTGTGGGCAGGGACGGTACATCTCGCTGACGGCACACTGGGTTAACATAGTGGAAGCAGGGACCCAGTCGGACCTTGGGACGGAACACGTCCTCCCGACGCCAAGGTTTGCAGGCCCTAGGTGAATCAGGGTTGCCCCCACAGTCTACAGCTCCTGCACCTCATCCTCCTCAGCCTCCTCCTCTTCAGCCTCCATCTCCGAAATTACCACATCAGTCACAAGCTGGAAGCACTGCAGCACTGCCTCGGCCAAGTGGCAACAGGCTGTGCTGAAGCTAATATGCTTAGGAGACAAACCGCACAATGCTGAAGAGTTGTGGACAACTCTGAGAGAGCAGGCAGATCTGTGGCTCACACCACTGAACCTACAGCCAGTCATGGTCATGTGTGACAATGGCGGGAACCTGGTGGCGACTCTGAGGCGAGGCGAGCTCACACACGTACCATGCCTGGCCCATGTGCCTAACCTCATGGCTCAGTGGCTTCTCAAATCCTACCCGGAGCTGCCGGATCTGCTTGCTAAAGTACGCCACCTGTGTGCCCATTTTATAAAGTCACCTACAGCTTCCGCCGCCCTTGCCATGTTTCATCAGCGTTTGCAGCTTCCGGCTCACAGACTGGTATGTGATGTCCCCACGCATTGGAACTCTACACTGCAGATGTTTTGAAGGATTTGTGAGCAGAAGAGGGCAGTTGTTGAGTACCAGCATCAATAAGGCCATCGGTATTCAGTTCAGACTCCACACATAAGACCTTAGGAGTGGACATGGATGTCAGACATATGTACCATCCTCCAAAACTTTGAGGACTCCACCAAGATGTTGAGCGGCGATGATGCCATAATTAGCATCACCATCCCGCTTCTCTGTCTTCTGAAACGCTCTCATCTCACAATCAAAGAGGATGCATTGCAGGCGGAGCACGATGAAATGGAGCAAGGAACCATACAGGGTGATTCTACACAGCCCAGCCTCATCTCATCCCAACGTGGATTGGGTGACAATGAGGAATAGGAGGAAGAACAGGAGCTAGTTTCATGCGCTATAGACGGTACTTCCTGCACAACTGTCATACCGTCTGTTCAGCATAGATGGCCAGAGGACAGAGAGGAGGAGAAGGAGGAGGAGAGCATGGTCAGTCATCCTCTTGGTGAGGACACGGAAGTCTTGCCTGTTAGCAGTCTGGCATGCATGCCTGAGTTTAAGTTACGCTGCCTTTCCCACGACCCTCGCGTTCTCAAACTTTTGGGTGACAGTCATTACTGGTTGGTGACACTTCTAGACCCACGCTAGAAGGAGAACTTTATATCTCTTATTCCTGAGGCGGACAGGTCTACAAAAATGGGGCAGTACCTGAAGGCCCTTGTTGCGGAACTATTAAAAAAATTCCCATCTGAAAACGCTGGCGGCAGAGGTCACAGTTCATTGGACAACCAAGGAGTACAGGTGAGAGAGACACAAATGCAATCCAGCAGAGGCAGGGGAACACTGTGAAAGTTCTGGGACAGTTTTCTCAGACCCTCCGATCGCACAGGCCCTGAGGTTCAGGGTACTCTCACAAGGAGTGCAAAGTTTGGGAAGATGCTGAGAGAGTACCTTGCTGACCATACCAACGTCCTCTGTGATTCCTCTGTGTCTTTTAATTATTGGGTATCCAAGCTGGATAAGTGGAATGAACTGGCTCTCTACCCCTTGGAGGTCCTGGGCTGCCCTGCCACTAGAGTTTTATCAGAGCGGGTTTTTAGTGCCGCTGGTGGAATTATAACTGATAAGCACATTCGCCTGTCAACTGAAAATGCTGACAGGCTGACTCTTATAAAAATGAACAAGGGTCGGATTGGGCCAGACTTCTCAACACCACCGAATGATAGCAGCGTAACATAAACTCAAATCCAGTGTCTTTTTTTGGGAGGTGTATTCCCATGCACCTCTTCACACCCACACATGGGTATACGCTTCCTGATTTTGGCTATTTGCTCTTGTCCTCCTCCTTTTCCTCATCCACATCCTCCACCACCATATCACCAGGGTGACCGTGGTCCGTGATGCAACACCCACATAATTTTTTTAAAGGGTGTTCATGATGCCCGTAAAAAAAATATATATACAGTATGTTCATGTATACCCCCCAGGGGTAAATGTTTGTCAGCCCATACATTTAGTGCATGGGCATTACAAGTATAGGAGACCCGCTCCTTTCTAATGGGAACATTTTTTATGAGGCCCTCTAAGTCTCTTCCAAGGGGCATTGGAGTGCCTCCCAATTTTTGGCAGCCCTTGCAGTCACAGCATGGGCATTACCACTATAGGAGACCCGCTCCTTTATAATGGGAACATTTTTTTACTGAGACCCTCCTCTATGTCTCTTCAAAGGGGTATTGGGTTGCATCCAAATTTTTGGCAGTTCTTGCAGTCACTGCATACGCAATAACAGTATAGGAGACCCACTTGTTAATAATGGGAACAACAAAGCATAGCCGGCTGATGGCTCTCTAACAATATCGAGGGCTGACTGCTGGCCTTTTAAGAATAGTAAGGGCCATATGATGGCCCTATAAAAATAGGCTTTATGACTTTCAGAGTCCCTCCATCATAAATGAAACAGGATGTGTCTGATGATGTGTCACACACCACATTGCCAGATAAGGTTGTAAAATGTTAAAATGACATTTCCCGGTGAATGCATTTGTCTTAAAAAATAAAGTAAAAACACCCAAAACAATAGGATCTTTCTTTAGTTTAAAAAACAGAGTCGCCAATTTAACCTCAATGTAATCACATGGTTCAGCTCCTGCACCTCCTCCTATATCTCCGAAATGACCACATCAGTCACAAGCTGACAGCACTGCAGCACTGCCTTGGCCAAGCAGCAACAGGCTGTGCTGAAGATTAGAGATGAGCGTTGTTCTACTCGAACTGTTCGCCAATCTCAAATTCGAGCTGTTTTGGGCGGTGTTCGAGCCGTTCGGCGAACACGAACAATTTGAGAAAAATTCGGCTGTTCGAGGTTATGTTCGATAACTGTTCATGCACCAAAATCATAACTGGATTTTTTCTCAGTAATGATGAAAATTAATGTTAATACGCAGTTTGAGTGTACAGCGGGGTGGGGGGAGGGGCAGGGGATGGATCTCTGCAGGAACAATGAAGATCTCCATTTTTTTTTCTCTTTCCCGCATTTGCAGTGGGGAGGTGCAATCTGTCAGCCTATCAGCAGCGCACACACGGAGCGAAGTGCTTTTTTTCACACAAGCAAGGGCATGTGTCATTGGCAGTGTATGTCACATGTCCTTGCCCTATAAGACCAAGCCATTTTCCCCGTCGCCACCATTTTCTCACTGCTGCAGCTGCGTGTTAGACGGCACCGCTGTTGCTGTGTGCGCTATACCTTGTTAATTTCAAGCCAATTTTCGCACAAATCTACAGATAGCTAGGGAGTAGGGAATAGTTGTGATTGCAGTCCTTTTAAGGACTAGGTTACAGCATTTCCTATGACTTTTATCAGGCAGGTCTGTGCTCTTAAATAGATAGATTGTGGGAGTAAAGACTAATTGTAATTGGAGTCCTTTTCAGGACTAGGTTACATCAGTTCCTAACAGTTTTTGCCAGGCAGGTCTGTGCCAGTGCTGTGCAAGTTTTTTTCACAGCATTTGGCTGAATCTAGCAAAGCTAATCCTTTTTGGCCTATTGCAGAGTGTGTTAGTCAGTGGAGTAGCTTATCTGTGTTGCAAGATATACCACCTGTGTATAGAATACCAATTTTTTTACTGCACCTAGTGAAGTAAAATCTTTTGGGCATAGCATCATTCTATTAGTCCATCTATACTGACCTCTATCAGGTTGCAAATTGAATATAATTTTTTTCTGCATCTAGCTCTGAAAAAATATTGGGCTTCTAGCTGTGTGTGGGACTTGTTCTATTAATCCATCTATACAGACCTCCATCAGGTTGCAAACTGAATATATTTTTTTCTGCATCTACCTCTGAAAAAATATTGGGCTTCTAGCTGTGTGTGGGACTTGTTCTATTAATCCATCTATACAGACCTCCATCAGGTTGCAAACTGAATATATTTTTTTCTGCATCTACCTCTGAAAAAATATTGGGCTTCTAGCTGTGTGTGGGACTTGTTCTATTAATCCATCTATACAGACCTCCATCAGGTTGCAAACTGAATATATTTTTTTCTGCATCTACCTCTGAAAAAATATTGGGCTTCTAGCTGTGTGTGGGACTTGTTGTATTAGTCCATCTATACTGACCTCCATCAGGTTGCAAACTGAATATATTTTTTTCTGCATCTACCTCTGAAAAAATATTGGGCTTCTAGCTGTGTGTGGGACTTGTTGTATTAGTCCATCTATACTGACCTCCATCAGGTTGCAAACTGAATATATTTTTTTCTGCATCTACCTCTGAAAAAATATTGGGCTTCTAGCTGTGTGTGGGACTTGTTCTATTAATCCATCTATACAGACCTCCATCAGGTTGCAAACTGAATATATTTTTTTCTGCATCTACCGCTGAAAAAATATTGGGCTTCTAGCTGTGTGTGGGACTTGTTCTATTAATCCATCTATACAGACCTCCATCAGGTTGCAAACTGAATATATTTTTTTCTGCATCTACCTCTGAAAAAATATTGGGCTTCTAGCTGTGTGTGGGACTTGTTGTATTAGTCCATCTATACTGACCTCCATCAGGTTGCAAACTGAATATATTTTTTTCTGCATCTACCTCTGAAAAAATATTGGGCTTCTAGCTGTGTGTGGGACTTGTTGTATTAGTCCATCTATACTGACCTCCATCAGGTTGCAAACTGAATATATTTTTTTCTGCATCTACCTCTGAAAAAATATTGGGCTTCTAGCTGTGTGTGGGACTTGTTCTATTAATCCATCTATACAGACCTCCATCAGGTTGCAAACTGAATATATTTTTTTCTGCATCTAGCTCTGAAAAAATATTGGGCTTCTAGCTGTGTGTGGGACTTGATCTATTAATCCATCTATACAGACCTCCATCAGGTTGCAAACTGAATATATTTTTTTCTGCATCTACCTCTGAAAAAATATTGGGCTTCTAGCTGTGTGTGGGACTTGTTCTATTAATCCATCTATACAGACCTCCATCAGGTTGCAAACTGAATATATTTTTTTCTGCATCTACCTCTGAAAAAATATTGGGCTTCTAGCTGTGTGTGGGACTTGTTCTATTAATCCATCTATACAGACCTCCATCAGGTTGCAAACTGAATATATTTTTTTCTGCATCTACCTCTGAAAAAATATTGGGCTTCTAGCTGTGTGTGGGACTTGTTCTATTAATCCATCTATACAGACCTCCATCAGGTTGCAAACTGAATATATTTTTTTCTGCATCTACCTCTGAAAAAATATTGGGCTTCTAGCTGTGTGTGGGACTTGTTCTATTAATCCATCTATACAGACCTCCATCAGGTTGCAAACTGAATATATTTTTTTCTGCATCTACCTCTGAAAAAATATTGGGCTTCTAGCTGTGTGTGGGACTTGTTGTATTAGTCCATCTATACTGACCTCCATCAGGTTGCAAACTGAATATATTTTTTTCTGCATCTACCTCTGAAAAAATATTGGGCTTCTAGCTGTGTGTGGGACTTGTTCTATTAATCCATCTATACAGACCTCCATCAGGTTGCAAATTGAATATATTTTTTTTCTGCATCTAACCCAGCCAATAGTTTTGGCCTAATACCACAGTTTGGCCACTCAGCTCTGCTCGGTTCCCATCCATTGTTTTTTTGTGCAAACAACTCCAGGGTTGTGAATTAGTTAACCACCAAAATGAGTGGAAAAAGGCCTGCTGCTGGTGGAAAGGGGAATAGGCGTGTTGGGAAGGGGAAAAAAGGTTGTGTCCGTGGGGTAGGTGTTAAAGCAACAGTAACATCTGCAGAAGAAAGACCATCTTCCAGCCAAACTAAAATGTCTACTTCTTTTAGCGGACAATGTGATAAGATCCCTTTCTTACGGCCACGCCAATCGCTACAAATTCCAGATGAGGCACAAAAACAGCAGGTGCTTCAACGGATATCAAGTGCTCCTTTAAGTGGGCTCTCCTCCACATCAACTTCAACATCACAAATACTCCAGTCCTCAAAGGTGTCACCCCAATCGCACTTGCTTCCTCACAGCTCCCAAATCTCCAGCTGCCCGTCTGAGTATGAGGTAGAACAGATGGTTGAGTCTGCAGAGCTGTTTACTCATACTATAGCCTGGGAATCAGAGGTCGACTCCAGCGCTTCTGTGAATCCAGACGAGGAAATGATCTGCACTGATGCCCAGAATCTTTATGAGTCGGATCCAGGACCAGACGCAGAAGGTTCTGACCATAATGTAGACCCTCATTCCCAAACTGTAACTCCTGTTGGTGGAGACAATGAGGAAGACGATGATAAGACTCAAATACCTGATTGGAGCGACAACTTTAGTTTTTTGTCAGGGCAGGAACAGGTTGGCTCTGAGGACGACGGGTGTGATAACGCACAGGGTGATGATGATGAGGTTGGAGATCCCACTTACTGTCAACCCACAGTCAGCCAAGAGATGAGGTCAGCAGAGGAGGTGGAGGAAGATGCTAGTGACGACGAGGTCAGGTTGCGCCTTCCTGGACAGAGACGTAGTACTGGAAGCACGTCAACAACTGCATCCTCAAACACAACTCTGCCTCTCACCACAAGTCGTGGTGGCTCTTCAGGTCGCATGGGTGCTAAGCCTTGCATAGCCTGGGCATTTTTTCAGATCGATAAAGATGACCCAACTCGTGTTATCTGTAACATTTGTCAGCAAAAGCTAAGTAGAGGCCAAAAAATACATAGTTTGAGTACTTCATGCATGAACCGGCACATGGACATGAAGCATAAGTTGCAGTGGGAAGCTCAGTGTGCTACAATGCGGCCTAGCCGGCCGGGCCAACCACCGTCTGCCATATCTTGTGCATCCGCGGCCTCTTCATCCTCTGTGACTGGGGGGACAGCAGTCACACCTGTTTTGGGGCGCAGACCTGCCACCTCTTTACCCGCAACAGCCAGCGTGATTGGCAGGTCATCATTTTCTTTTGGAGGTGGTAACACCAGCTGGTGTTGAGCGCTGTCCGACATCGATAGCACCACCTTTGGATCAAGGCAACCTAACATGTCCGCCTGCATCTTCCTCACAGACCGGCAGTTTGCCGGGGACACCCTTATCAACCCCATCTAAGCACAATAGCCAGCCCTCGGTCCCTCAGATGTGGACAAGTAAAAGACCATTTCCTCCTAGCCATGAGAAAGCTAAGAGGTTGAATTTCACCATCTGCAAGCTCTTGGCTACAGAAATGCTGCCTTTCCGCCTGGTGGACACAGAGGATTTTCGAAACATTATGTCCGTCGCAGTGCCCCAGTACCAGATGCCCAGTCGGCACTACTTCTCAAAGAAAGGTGTGCCTGCGCTCCACCAGCATGTCGCACACAACATCACCGCTTCTTTGAGAAACTCTGTGTGTGACAGGGTGCATTTCACCACAGACACTTGGACGAGTAGGCATGGACAGGGGCGTTACATGTCGCTGACTGGGCACTGGGTAACTATGGTGACAGCAGGACAAGGGGCTGCTGTCCAAGTCTTGCCGTCCCCACGAGTTGTGCGTCAATCCTCTTTATGTCAAAGTTCCTCCACTGCTTCTGCCTCCTCAACCTCCTCTCGGTCTTCCACCTGCACCCAAAGCCTGTCTGGTCATGCCACAAGCTTTCTAACTGCGCAGAAGGGATCCTGCACACCTCCTTACTATGCTGGCAGTAGGGCTCAACGTCATCAGGCGGTTTTTACATTGAAATGTCTGGGAAATGTGAGTCACACAGCTGAGGAGTTGTGGTCAGCTCTGGAGAACCAATTTCATGAATGGTTGTCTCCACTGGACCTGAAACCAGGGAAGGCCGTGTGCGACAATGCTGCAAACCTGGGTGCGGCCCTTCGCCGGGGCAATGTCACACACGTGCCTTGTATGGCTCACGTGTTGAACCTGGTTGTCCAGCAATTTTTAGCCCACTATCCCAGACTAGATGGCCTTCTGCAGAGGGCACGGTCGCTGTGTGCTCACTTCCGCCGTTCGCATCCCGCAGCTCAGCGACTTACATCTCTACAGAAGTCGTTGGGCCTGCCACTTCACCGGCTAAAATGCGATGTGCCTACCCGGTGGAATTCAACTCTGCACATGTTGCAGCGACTGTGGCAGCACCGACAAGCCCTGGTGCAATACGTTCTGACGTATAGCCTGGGCCAATGAGATTCAGAGGTGGGGCAAATCACGCTGGAGGAGTGGTCTCAGATCAGGGACCTATGCACCTTTCTGCACAGTTTTGAAATGGCGACGAAGATGTTTAGTGCTGACGATGCCATTATCAGCATGACTATTCCGGTGATTTACATGCTGGAGCACATGTTAAACAGAATTCGGAGTCAGGTGGTGGCACAAGAGGAGGTGGAGGAAGTAGAGGAGGAGGAGTTGTATGCGGAAGGGCTAACATCTGCAAGGTCCAGACGGTCGGCAGCACCAAGGTGGCAGGCATGTGAGGGTGGGGGAGATGGTTTTACCAGGGCGCATGGTAGTAGCCAAACTAGTGAGGAAGGTGCAGGAGCCCAGGAAGAAGTGGAGGACGAACTGATGGAAGACTCATCAGATGAGGGAAACCTTGATCACATTTCTGTTGTGCGAGGTTGGGGGGAGAGGACAGAGGAAGGAAGCATGATTGTTACCTCGCCACCAACACAACAGGGACTTGGTGCTCCTGGATGCGCAACACACATGAGTGCCTTCTTGCTGCACTACCTGCAACATGACCCTCGAATTGTGAGAATTAGAAATAATCCTGACTACTGGGTTGCCACACTGTTAGATCCCCGGTACAAAAGTAAATTTGCAGAAATTATTCCTGCCATAGAAAGGGATGCACGCATGCAGGAGTATCAGCAGAGACTGTTGCAGAATCTTACATGTGCTT
Source organism: Phyllobates terribilis (assembly GCF_046119375.1). NCBI lineage: Eukaryota > Metazoa > Chordata > Amphibia > Anura > Dendrobatidae > Phyllobates > Phyllobates terribilis. The sequence continues at coordinate 442,500,656 of NW_027362763.1, forward strand.
TTCCACAAAATACCAGTGGTGCACGTAGTGAATCTCACAGTTCCAACTTGCCAACCGTGGGACCGTCAAGTGTTCAGCACTCAAACCGTAACAGAACCACAGTATCTGCTGGTAACATCAATTTTGCGGAATCATTTCACCACTTTTTTAGCCCATCCTTTGCAAGGCCACAGGAGACAAGAAGTCTGACACATAGTCAACGCCTAGAGACGATGGTACAGGAGTATCTCCAAGTAAACATTGAAGCCACGACTGTGTCACTGGACCCTTGCTCTTTTTGGGCTTCCAATCTGGATAAATGGCCGGAGCTAGCCACTTACGCCTTGGAGATCTTATCATGCCCCGCAGCCAGCGTTCTGTCTGAACGTGTGTTCAGCGCTGCTGGTGGTGTGCTGACAGATAAGCGCACGCGGCTCTCCACTGATAATGTAGACAGACTCACGTTCATAAAGATGAACAAATCATGGATCCGAAACGACTTTTCTACCCCTGTGTCATCCTGGGGAGAGTAAAAGCTTGATGATTGGTTAAAATCACCCTACCAACCGTTTTAAGCTTTCAAATTACTAATCATGTTTATCTGTATCTTGGCTGGAAAATAATTTGGGCTTTGTAGCAGTGTGCAGCACTGATCCTATTAGGCCATCTATACTAAAGCTTCACCAGATTTAAAATTAATAATAATTTTTAGCTGCATCTAGCCCGGAAAATAATTTTGGGGCTCCGAGATGCGCAAGACACATAAGTGCCTTCTTGCTGCACTCCCTGCAGCATGACCCTCATATTGTCAGAATTCGAAGTAATCATGACTACTGGGTTGCCACACTCTTAGATCCCCCAAACTTTTCGATCAACCTTTTCATTTTAATAAAGACCAAAAAAATGGTCATTTTTGAAATTATAAGCATTAGCAGGTTGTTAGAAACTGAAATCAAACAGTTTTCAACTCAAAACTTTATTCTAGGTGATGTTACATTTTCACATAGGACCCCTTGTTCGAAAGGAGCTTCTGAACTCTCTCGTCCATTGAATTTGTCAGGTTTTGGATGGTTTCTGCTTCAATTGTTTTGCATGAGGACAGAATACCCTCCCAGAGCTGTTGCTTAGATGTGAACTGCCTCCCGCCATCATAGACACTCCTTTTAATGATGCTCCAAAGGTTCTGAATGGGGTACAGGTCAGGGGAGCATGGGGGTCACACCATAAGTTTGTCCCCTTTTATGCCCATATCAGCCAGAGATGCAGATGTTTTATGTGCAGCATGAGATGGTGCATTATCATGCAGAAAAATGATCTTGCTGTGAAATACACGGTTCTTCTTCTTGAACCATGGCAGGAAGTGCTGTTTGAGAAAATCCACATACATTATGGAGTTCATCTTTAGCGCCTTCAGGGATCCTAAAGGGGCCGACAATCTCTCTCCCCATGATTCCAGCCCAAAACATTACTCCACCTCCTCCTTGTTGGCGCTGTAGCCGTGTTTGCGTGGGGTGTCCATCAACCAGCCATCCTCCACTCCATCCATCTGGACCATCGAGCGCTGCACGGCACTCATCCGTGAACAAAACAGTTTTGAAATCAGTCTTCATGTAATGTTTGGCCCACTGGAGCCGTTTCTGCTTGTGTGAAGTGGATAGAGGAGGTCGACAGGATGGCGTATGCACAGCTGCAAACCTCTGAAGGACCCTGCATCTTGTTGTTCGGGGGACGTTGGAGGCACAAGCAGCTTCAAAAACTTGTCTGCTGCTATGACAAGGCTTTTTTGCCGCTGCTCTTTCAACCTGACGTAATTGCCTGTAGGAAAGAGTCCTCAATTTGCCCTTATCAGCACGCACACGTGTGTACTGTGAATCAGCTACATACTTCTTGATTGCCAAGACACTTCATCCTGATCATCGCACAATGTTGATTGTAGTCATGCCTTGACCTAAACACTCCACAATTTGTTGCTTCTCAGCAGCCGACACATCCTTTTTCTTTCCCATTTTGGCAGAAAATGTAGGCTGCTTAATAATGTGAGACAGCCTTCTTAAGTAGTCTTGCCTTTCATTGGACACACCTGCCAAACTAATTAGCACAGGTGTCTGCAATTGCTTACAGTGATATAAAGAGCCCTGACACACATCACCATCAATGAGTTTAACTGACAAACAAACAAATTCTTCCCTTATCACTCCTAAACACTTTTTGCATAATAATTTGGAACGCAGTGTACATGTGCTTTTCCACAAAACACCAGTGGTTCACGTAGTGAATCTTACAGTTCTAACTTGCCAACCGTGGTCTGTATGGAGTTGTTCAATAAAGGGCCCAAAATTAAGATAACATAGATGGGAGAGGTCTCTATGAATAGGAATTCCTAAGTATTTGATACCCTGTGAGGGCCAGGCAAAGGGAAAGTTGGACTGGATGGAATCCTATATGGATTTGGGGAGGGAGACATCGAGGGCCTCAGACTTCGCTGCATTGATTTTAAAATTTGACCATGTAACAAAGTGATCTATTTCAGCCATAACAGCATGGATGGATATATGTGATTGAGTGATATATACTAGGACATCATCAGCAAATAGAGAACACTTGTACTCGGTGCCTCCTACCTCAATCCACCTAATATTGGGGTTATGGCGAATTGATGAGAGCAGGTGCTCCGTCACTAGGATGTATAAGAGAGGGGACAGAGGACATCCCTGCCTTGTCCCATTGGTGATTGTGAAAGGTGATGAAAATGTTCTGATGCACCCCCTGGGCCTTGGGACACCCGGAGCCGGACCCTTTTTGGTGGATGCTGGTGGTTGTAGTCTTCGTGGCGGCGACCCGGTTCCGTGGCTCAGGGTGGTCAAACCAGTGGCTGAACTATTTATGTGGTTTTGATGTTTAAATGTCCGACTACGCCACCCGTGGATTGCGGTCAGAGTGAACCGCCGCTGCAGGGCAGACCGCTGAGGCTGGTGTTGTGGGTGCAGCAGAGCGTAGCATAACTCCCCACGGGAGGAGTATAGCCTCAGGGCAGTGTATGCGGAGGATGGGGGTGATGGTGCAGGGCAGCAGCAGTAACGACACGGAGTCAGTGATGCAGTCCAGGGCCTTTACTCACAGTTCTTATTATCCAGACCACGTCTGCAGGTAACGGCTGCCCACGTCGTACTGTGCTCACCAGGTGAGGGGCTCAGACAACTCCCAGATAACTTTGGAGCGCTTCACAGGACCCCCTTTGTGTGTCCTTTGTCTGGCCTTTCTTACAAACCCTTCTGTCCGGCTGCCTCGGGCCTCCTCTTGGTAAACTTGGCGCCAGTTTCCCTGACCCTATGTGGTGCCTTCCTAGCGGGTGTAGCGAGGGGCTGCGCCACATAAAATGTCACAGCCTCCGGTTTCTAGCTGAGGGTCGTTTCCTGCCTCCACTAGTTTCGGGGACCGGTCTCCCCCTTTGGCCTGACCCCTCCACGCAGGTGGATTCGGGCGTGCGGTGGCGACTCGCCCGTCCGCACCCCTGGGATCCCTTCATTCCTCGTTCCTGGAGCCTTCTCCGCTCCTCTTCCTTCCTTCTCCCTCTTCCAGGCCTGGGCCTCTGTTACTAGGCCCGCCTCCGGAGCAGAGCTCATGCAGAGCCCCTGCTCCCTGCCACTTCTGCTCAGACTTCTCTGCACTGAACTAAGATGGTGCCCACCTTTTATACTCCCTTCTCAATGCACCCAAGAACTGCTTCCTCCCTGCTCCTGCACTACAGGGTTCCCCTTCCTCAGTGTTCCCTCCCCCCACTCCAGCCAGGGACAGGGACTGTCGTGCCCATCTCAGAGGCATATTGGTCGCCCTGCCCCACGGCAATGTGGTGTAATGCATGCAGGTGTCGGGTCCTGATCCACACTCCATCCTTACCTGAGAGTGAGATATCACACCTCTGGGTGAGGTGCAATACCTCTGTAGCAACCGAGCCCTCAGGGTGCTACAGTTCCATTTATCTTCAGCCTAGGTGACGTATTGTGATACAGGGCCGTGATTTTGGCTATAAAAGGGTCCCCTAGACCCCTACCCCAAGCTTTTTAAGAGAATCATATATGGCGTGCCAGGAGACTCTATGGAATGCTTTCTCAGCATCCAACGAGAGTATCTAATTACAAATTTTTAACTGCATCTAGCCCAGGAAACACTTTGTGCCTAGTAGCAGTGTCTGCTAGTCAGCGGATTATCCCGGCTGTTAAGCAAGCTACACCACCTGTAGTTTAGACACTTAATTTTTTCAAAGGAAACGCTTCAGGACCATGGGATACTCAGTGAAGAGCATCAGGAGGCACCCCAAGGCATAGGGGCTGGGACTGGCAGTAGGATGCCTTGCGGTGGACAGCCGAGCTCGATCCTTATAAAAGCTTTTTAACTGCAGCAGCTTTAGTGGACGCTACTGGAGCTGGAATTACGCGGCTGCTGGCATGAGACTTGCCCTCCAATAGATCCTTGTAAATGGATTTAAAGTGTATTCATTCAAATTAGAGAGACAATTTAAATTAAAAAGCTTAGAGCTGCCTCCACCACAGGGGGGCTCGCTCGACCCACCAGTGGACAGGCACCAGTATTGGGAGAGGGGGGCTGGCCATCAGGGTTCACCGCGGCTCTGGCACAAACCCGGCAACACGGAGGTGGCACGGGCAGGAGCGGACTGGCCGTGTCGGCTTCTCACTTTTTGGATTTTAGAAGGGCATGACATGCCTATATCTGTGTCTCCCCCTCCTTTTACTCCTCCACCTCTTTTATTTTCGCATGACTATATGTACTTGTCACTTTTCCATGTGTTAGTTATGTCTTCTGAGCAGTTTGTCAGCTTTTGGACACCTTTGAAGGTGTTTTCTATGTGTTTCTATGTGTTTTTGTTTGCCTGCCATTGGTTTTAACGGTGTTCGAAGGTGTTCGACGAACAGTTCGGCGAACACACGGGTGTTCGACGAACCGAACCGAACTCGAACACTACGGGGGTGGCTCAACACTACTGAAGATAGCATGCTTAATGCTTAGGTGACAAACAGCCCAACGCTGCAGAGTTGTTGAAAGCTGTAACACAGCAGCCTGATCTGTGGCTCTCACCGCTGAACATACAGCCAGGCATGGTCATGTGTGACAATGGGCGGAACCTGGTGACGTAGAAATGACAGTGGGAGTAAATACGGTTTCCCTCTATGCCAGTCCTTTCACCGAGCTAAAGAATATGGCTGTGGTGAAATACAACTCCCACTGAGAAGCTGTTTCAGATTGAAAAACATTATGCCCACCAGAGGATTTGATTCTGAGGTATCACCTTTCTCCCCCGCTCAAGAGCCCCTTAGCAGCTGCAAAGTTAGTGTTATCATGAACTCTCCTGAGGTAGAAGCCAGGGCACACCAGAGGATTCTCTGGTGGGACCGTCCAACCTTGCCGAGAAGCAGTCCTGGCTAAGAAAAGTGTGTGAGAAGGTTCCCGGACACTCTATGGCTGCTTTTTTACTGAGGAGGAAACACACGCAAACATGGGGAGAACATACAAAGTCCTTGCAGATGTTGTCCTTGCTGGGATTTGAACCCAGGATCCCAGTGCTGCAAGGCTTCAGTGCTAACCACTGATCCAATGTGCTGCCATTCACCCTCTAATATCTAACAGGCTGGAGAAACTTGCACCTACTGCCACTCTATCTTCAGCTCCTTTGTGAGAAACTAATGTATTTGGGCAGCCACTCAGTCTACCAAATAAAATTCCTGAGAAGGAAATTGGGGATGGCTTCGCTACTGGTACTGGGGGCAGTGCTAATACCATGGCGTCGTACCAAAGTTTACTGGAAATATTCCAGGCTGGTAGGAGGCAAGCAAATTCCCACAGAAAAGCACCAGCAGTAATGTTCAGGGACCCGCACTTGTAGAAGGAGACAACACCAGGAGAAATAGTGACGGCTGGGGACCGAGTATGGACACGAGGCATGAGGCATGAGATTGTGAAAAGCTTCCACCTCCACGAGCCTAAAAGGCCATATTTCAAGTGCAAGCAGCTGCCCAGAAATCGGGCAGTTTAGTATTGCGGCCTGTGGGTGGGTGGCTGGCTGCATACTTGCGCTTGCATTCCAAGTAACAGAAAACTAAGCAGATAGTGGTCTCTATCATCATCATGGCCTCACCTCGGCACTATGAACTCTCCTGAAGGAGAAGCCAGGGCCCACCGGAGGAGTCTCCGGTTTTCTGGTGGGTCCGTCCATCCCTGCCAAGAAGCAGCCCTGGCTAAGAAAAGTGTGGGGGAAGGTTCCTGGACACTCTATGGCTGCTTTTTTAATGTGGATCAGACATGGTTATGCATGTTATTTCTCAAACCGCATTGCAGATCAGGCCATTGCCCAACTCTGTAGTCATGAAATTAAATGCGCAAAGAAAGATGTTTGTGTGTCAAAGCACCACCGACAAGTGCGAGTTGATGTTGGACGGGCTGCCAATGCTTCTGCAACAAGCTGCATTAGAGGACTTCCTGGGAGGAATGACACCCAGAGTAGATACGGTTTCCCTCTATGCCAGTCCTTTCATCGAGCTAAATACAACTCTCAGCAAAAAAAGCTGTGGACTCGCTCTGTACCGTCCCTGGCCACATTCACCTGTCCACGTGTTTGCGGTTAGGCGGTCCTTCCCAGTAAGTGCACTGGAGATGGCACAGGTAATGTTGTGGGACCCGTGCTTGTGGAAGGCGGAGACGATACCGGGAAAAATAGTGGTGGCTGGGGACCAAGTATGGATACCCGTTCGCCACCTCCATAAGATTGTGGACAGCTTCCGCCTCCATGAGCCTAAAAGGACACATTTCAAGTGCAAGCAGCTCTCAAAAATTTGGCAGTATAGTATTGTAGCCTGTGGGTGGGTGGGTGGCTGGCTGCATACTTGCGCTTGCATTCCAAGGAATGGGGTAGGGACAACTGAACGCTGCACCCAGACAAGGACATGGATGGAGATTGTTGCAAGTCTGCAACGACAGGTGCACAGCGGGAGGCATCTTCGCATGCGCCATGGATCACTTATGATGGGCACTTTTTAGGCAGTGACCTGAGAGTCAGAAATGCTTCCATGCTGCTCCCATGTCTTTTCAGCACTGTATGCATGTGTCTGATTATGCGTAACACACCACATGGCCAGATAAGGTTGTAAAATGTTAAAATGACATTTCCTAGTGAATGCATTTGTCTTGGTTGAAAGCAATGCAAAAGTGCAAAAACGCATCAAAAACTCTACATATGCACATAGCCCAAGGTGTGGAGGAGTATTTTTGGTTTTGGTTATTTATTTTCCCTTATACTGTATACAAGTCATTACCCTGGAAAAGATGTTCCTTAACATATTTCCCAGGAAAATCCATTTTGGTTTCGTTTTTGTATGTTTTATTGTGAGTCCGTAAAAGTGGAGTAATACTCTGACAACGTTGTTGAAAGCAGTGACCTGGGAGTCAGACTTACATTGGGCTCGTTGCTCGGGTCGAGCACCCGAGTATTCCAATTTGCTCGACCCGAACAACGAGTACCTGAGCATTTTAGTGCTCGCCCATCACTGTCCATTAACTGTCAGTTGAACTCTATCTCCCCTGACTATCCCATGCACATTAACATTCCACATGGCCAAGCATTCATGTGTTCTTAGTAGGAAGAGAGGAGCAGGCCACTGCCAGACATATTTGGCAGCAGATTATCCAAAGGGAGTCAGAAGACCCCCATACACATTAGATAATCAGCCAGTCCTGTGAATTTGATGTATATGTGGCCATTTCACACTTTTCTTCTGATCCCAATGGTATGCATAAGTAGTAAACCCCAAAAATTATACCCTTGACGTCTGACAAGAGTGTTCACAAAGCATTATGCTATTTGTGTCGATGCATTGTTACTGCCATTTTCTTGAAACACCCCCATAGATAAAATATACTGCATGATAACTAGTAGAAGCGTCTTGATTTTAATTGGTTTTATAATCACTGAAGAGAAGCAACGAAATCAAGCTACAGTACAAGGCTGTATTTCATATTATGTCAATCTGCATATATATACGGTACTCTGCCGGTAATAAGCATACAAATCACACAGGCTATTAACTTCTGCCATTTTTTACAATAACCTCTGGCAGTTACAATACCATTTAAAGAAGCTATGAATAAATAATTTGTTGTGTATTAATACTAAAGTAAATCTCAGATCTTTCACAGCTCTAATACAAGCTTATTCGCACGTTGGATCCACATGGATGACTAAACTCTGAAAGTCAGCCTTACAATCACTGCATGAAATCTCATAAAATATGATTAAATATTAATGTTAACCCACAGAAACTTCTGTACTTTGCATATGTATAGTCACAGATGTACTGCAATGCAATGCGTTACTACAATGTATTTTATGACTGCAACCGGATATAGAGAAAACCAGCTGATTTCCCACTTCATGAAGCACCTGACAGTTCTTCTACTAGTGTCACTTCCAGAACTTTCTAGTGAGTGATGTAACAGGGAATGGGCGGCCAATGTCTACTGCCCCATGGTTAAGCTCTGGTCACTCCTAGATCATACATTGCAAACTCTGGTCCACAGGGCGATTATATTTGGCCCACGACGCCAGCATCGGCCCCCTGAACACACCAGCCCGGCATCCCACTTTCAACTGTATCGTCTGACATCTCAGTGGAGATGATGACGTCACTATTTTGCGCCCGTTGTGCCGAGCAGTGAAGAGCTTCAGAGTGCTCGCTGCCAAGACTGAAGCAGCAGGGGAACGAGGGGAGGTAAGTTTTTTTTTTAATGTGGAGCCCATTATACTGTATGGATGACAATGTGGGGCAATTATTCTGTATGGAAGACTATGAGAGGGTCATTATTCTGTATGGAGAACTATGTTGGGCCCATTACACTGTATGGAAGGCAATGTGGGGCCCATTATACTGTATGGAGGACTATGTGGGGACATTATTCTGTATGGAGGACTGTGTGAGGACATTATTCTGTATGAAGGACTATATGGGCCCATTATACAGTATAGAAGACAATGTGGCCCATTATTCTGTAAAGAGGACTATTTGGGGCCCATTATACTGTAGGGAAGGCAATATGTGGCCCATTATACTATATGGAGGACTATGTGGGGCCATTATTCTGTATGGAGGACTTTGTGGGGCCCTTTATACTGTATGGAAGACTTTGTGGGGCCTATTATTCTGTATGAACGACTATGTGGGGGTCTATTATTCTGTATCGAGGGCTATGTGGTGCCCATTATACTGTATGGAGGACTATGTGGGGCCTATTATTCTGTATGGAGGAATACATGTGGCCCATTGTACTGTATGGAGGACTATGTGGGGCCCATTATACTGTGTAGAGGGCTGTGTGGGGATCACAGTTGGGACATCATACTGTGTTGGGGGTCACCATACTTTACATGGGCACTTGAGGTGGGGGGGTACAATAGGGTCATCATACCATGCGTGTGGAGGGTACTGTGGAGGAATTCACTGTGGGGGTATCATACTGTGTTTGGGGGGCACGTTTGTTGGCATCATACTTTAGGGGGGCAATGAAAGGCTTCAATAGGAGGAAAATTACTTTGTAAGGGCTGCAAAGTTGTGAGGTATGCAGTTCTGTGACTCCACCGAATATTAAGGGTTTTTTGGGGGAACGGTGCAATTAAAACTTCTGCTAAGGGGCCCCATGATTTCTATGTACGCACCTGCCTGCAAGGATCAATGCACGGGTCATGTGATCTGACACTTAAGATCTATTAATTGAAATGTACTTTTTTTTCGTGTGACAACTCCTTTCAGTTTTTTTCAATATTTTCATCGTTATTAGTGATGACCGAGCACTAAAATGCTTGAGTGCTCGGTACTCGAATTGAGAAGGTCGGATGCTCGGATGGGCTTGACTCGAGTAACAAGTATAATGGAAGTCAATGGGAAACTCTAGCATTTTTCCTGAAGACCCTAACAGGAGGGCTGGGGACAGGAAAATCACTGAAATGGGTGGAAACAGCACTCAAGTGGAATGTGAACAGCATGGGGAAGACGCCTGGACGCATCTCTGACTACCAGGTCACTACTGGGAACAATGTTGTCAGAGTATTACTCCACTTTAACAGACTGACAATAAAACATACAAAACCGAAGATAAAATGGAAAAAATGATAGGAAAGATTCTTTCCTGTATAATGACTTGTATATAAGGCAAAATTAAAAAGAAAAAAAAAACAAATGCCTCTTCCACCCATTAATGGCAGGGCCATCTCTCACTGTATTTCCCCATCACTGATAAGATGACTACAGTAAATGGCATAGTAGAGGGGGAAATAAAACTATACCCACCGGTAGACACTGGGGGTATACATGTACAGTACAGACCAAAAGTTTGGACACACCTTCTCATTTAAAGATTTTTATGTATTTTCATGACTATGAAAATTGTACATTCACATTGAAGGCATCAAAACTATGAATTAACACATGTGGAATTATATACTTAACAAAAAAGTGTGAAACAACTGAAAATATGTCTTATATTCTAGGTTCTTCAAAGTAGCCACCTTTCGCTTTGATGACTGCTTTGCACACTCTTGGCATTCTCTTGATGAGCTTCAAGAGGTAGTCACCGGAAAGGGTTTTCACTTCACAGGTGTGCCCTGTCAGGTTAAATAAGTGGGATTTCTTGCCTTATAAATGGGGTTGGGACCATCAGTTGTGTGGTTCAGAAGTCTGGTTGATACACAGCTGATAGTCCTACTAAATAGACTGTTAGAATTTGTATTAGGGCAAGAAAAAAGCAGCTAAGTAAAGAAAAACGAGTGGCCATCATTACTTTAAGAAATGAAGGTTAGTCAGAGCGAAAAATTGGGAAAACTTTGAAAGTGTCCCCAAGTGCAGTTGCAAAAACCATGAAGCGCTACAAAGAAACTGGCTCACATGAGGACCGCCCCAGGAAAGGAAGACCAAGAGTCACCTCTGCTTCTAAGGATAAGTTTATCCAGTCACAAGCCTCAGAAATCGCAGGTTAACAGCAGCTCAGATTAGAGACCAGGTCAATGCCACACAGAGTTCTAGCAGCAGACACATCTCTTCAACAACTGTTAAGAGGAGACTTTGTGCAGCAGGCCTTCATGGTAAAATAGCTGCTAGGAAACCACTGCTAAGGACAGGCAACAAGCAGAAGAGACTTGTTTGGGCTAAAGAACACAAGGAATGGACATTAGACCAGTGGAAATCTGTGCTTTGGTCTGATGAGTCCAAATTTGAGATCTTTGGTTCCAACCACCGTGTCTTTGTGCGACGCAGAAAAGGTGAACGGATGGACTCTACATGCCTGGTTCCCACCGTGAAACATGGAGTAGGAGGTGTGATGGTGTGGGGGTGCTTTGCTGGTGACACTGTTGGGGATTTATTCAAAATTGAAGGCATACTGAACCAGCATGGCTACCACAGCATCTTGCAGCGGCATGCTATTCCATCCGGTTTGCATTTAGTTGGACCATCATTTATTTTTCAACAGGACAATGACCCCAAACACACCTCCAGGCTGTGTAAGGGCTATTTGACCAAGAAGAGTGATGGGGTGCTACGCCAGATGACCTGGCCTCCACAGTCACCAGACCCGAACCCAATCGACATGGTTTGGGGTGAGTTGGACCGCTGAGTGAAGGCAAAAGGGCCAACAAGTGCTAAGTATCTCTGGGAACTCCTTCAAGATTGTTGGAAGACCATTTCCGGTGACTACCTCTTGAAGCTCATCAAGAGAATGCCAAGAGTGTGCAAAGCAGTCATCAAAGCAAAAAGTGGCTACTTTGAAGAACCTAGAATATAAGACATATTATCAGTTGTTTCACACTTTTTTGTTAAGTATATAATTCCCCATGTGTTAATTCATAGTTTTGATACCTTCAGTGTGAATGTACAATTTTCATAGTCATGAAAATGCAGAAAAATCTTTAAATGAGAAGGTGTGTCCAAACTTTTGGTCTGTACTGTATATGTAAGAGAATTGTATAGGTAGGCCTCATATACTGTACATCTTGTAAAAATTATGAAGAAGGGCATCATACAGACCCTGGAAAAATTAACATTGAGGATCGCATGATGACCCTCAAAAAATGATGAGCGAGGGCCACCTGTTTACCCTCTCAAAATTATGAGCGAGGGCTGCCTACTTACCCTCTAAAAATTATGAGCTAGGGCCGCATGATGACCCTCTAAAAATTATGAGAGAGGGCCGCCTGTTTACCCTCTAAAAATTATAAGCAAGGGCTGCATAGTGACCCTCTAAAAATTTGGAGCAAGGGCCGCATGATGATCCTCTAAAAATTTGGAACAAGGGCTGCATGATGACTCTAAAAATCTGAAGTGAGGGCTGTATGATGGCCCTGTAAAAATTTGTAGGGAAGCCGCATGATGACCCTCTAAAAATTTGGAGCGACAGCCGCATGATGACCCTCTAAAAATTGTGAGCGAGGGCCGCATGATGACCCTGTAAAAATTTGTAGCGAGGACCGAATGATGACCCTTCTGAGGAGGAGGGCAAGAAAAAGAAGAAACCATGAACCGTGTACCCTTTTTAGGGTGGAAAGAGGTACATGGGAATACACCAGAAAAAAAAAAGAACATTTGAATCTGCCATCCAACGGACCATAATATATGTCCGCAAACTTTCCGGTATTAATAGTGAAAAGAAAAAATAACTTTTGTTTTCAGGTTGCCACAGCAGCAGTATACCTATACAGTAGTGTTTCAAATAATAGCAGTCCAATATGACTAACCAGATTAATCACTATGTTTGGTATAAATTATATTACCACATGTCAAACAATTTACCAAACGGTGCAGTAGATTCTAAGAAAAGCAACAGACTCAGTATTCATGATCTGCATGTTTTTGAGTCTGTGTATTTGAATAACTAATTGAAAGGGAGTGTGTTCAAAATAATAACAGTGTGGAGTTCAATTAGTGAGGTCAATCATTCTGTGAAGAAACAGGTGTGAATCAAGTAGCCCTTATTTAAGGGGGAAACCAGCACATGTTGTACATGCATTTCTCCTTGAAAGCTTGAGAAATATGGGTCGTTCGAGACATTGTTCAGAAGAAAAGCGTACTTTGATTAAAAAGTTGATTGGAGAGGGTAAAACTTATAAAGAAGTGCAGAAAATGATAGGCGGTTCAGCTGAAATGATCTCCAATGCTTTAAAATGGAAAGCAAAACCAGAGAGACGTGGAAGAAAACGGAAGACTACCATTCGAATGGATCAAAGAATAGCTAGAATGGCAAAGGCTCAGCCAATGATCAACTACAGAATGATCAAAAACAGTCTCAAGCTACCTGTGAGTACTGTGACAGTTAGAAGACGCCTGTGTGAAGCTAATGTCTTAGCAAGAAGTCCCTGCAAAGTCCCACTGTTAAAAAAGACGTACTGAAGCAGATACAATTTGCAAAAGAACACATCAACTGGCCTAAAGAGAAATGGAGAAACATTTTGTGGACTAATGAAAGTAAAATTGTTCTTTTTGGACCCAAAGGACACAGACCTTTTGTCAGACGATTGCCAAACTCTGCATTCAAGCCACAGTACACTCTGAAGACAGTGAAGCATGGTGGTGCAAGCATCATGATATTATTATTATTATTTATTATTATAGCGCCATTGATGTGGGCATGTTTTTCTTACTATGGTGAACCTATTTACCGCACACGAGGGATCATGGACCAGTTTGCATATATTAAAATACTTGAAGAGGTCATGTTGCCTTACGCTGAAAAGGATATGCCCTTGAAATGGGTGTTTCAACAAGACAACGACCCTAAACACACCAGTAAAAAAGCAAAATCTTGGTTCCAGTCCAACAAAATTGAGGTTATGGAGTGGCCAGCCCAATCCCCAGACCTTAATCAGATAGAACACTTGTGGGGTGACATCAAAAATGCTGTTTCTGAGGCAAAGCCAACAAATGGCAAAAAAATTGTGGGATGTAGTCAAAGCATCCTGGGTTGGGATAACAGTTGATTGGTGCCAAAAGTTGGTAGACTCTTTGCAACATAGATGTGAAGCAGTTCTAAAAAACTGTGGGTATACAACTAAATATTAGGTTAGTGATTGTAGCATCGGCGTCTCTGCCCCCTGCCAGGCAGAGACGCCGTCCCTCTCACCGCCGCGCTCCCTGCCCGGCTTTCTCCAGCACTCCTCTTCCTGCTGCTGCCGGCACGCGCAGCTTCCCGGGCACTGTGCTTAGGGCGCGTGCTCCCTCCCTCTTAAAGGGGCTGCGCGCCGCCCTAAGGAGTCCACGGCCAATTGCCAGAGGTTCTCCCATATATAAGGCACCTCCTCCAATATGGAGGTGCCCGAGCAATAGTTGATGCACAGTGTACTTACCTCTGCTTCAGCCCTCAAGTCCTGCTGCTAACCTACTAGTCCTGCCCGCCAGCCTGACTACCAGTCCAGTCGCCATCCTGACTTCTCTCCTGCCCGACAGTCTGTCTTCCATTCAGTCCGCCAGTCTGTCTATGGGCTTTACCCGCCTGCTTACCTGGAAGCACCTGCTTGCTACCTGTCAGCCTACCTGGAGGCTCCTGCTTGCTACCTGCCGTGCCTACCTGGAGGCTCCTGCCCGTCACTTGCCGTGACCACCTGACAGCCATCCTAGAGGATCCTGCCTGTCACTTGCCGTGACCACCTGCCGTGCCTACCTGGAGGTTCCTGCCTGTCACTTGCCGTGACCACCTGTCAGTCTACCAGGAGGCTCCTGCTCGTCACTTGCCGTGACCACCTGACAGCCTACCTAGAGGCTCCTGCCCGTCACTTGCCGTGACCACCTGTCTGCCTACCTGGAGGCTTCTGCCCGTCACTTGCCGTGACCAACTGACAGCCTACCTAGAGGCTCCTGCCTGTCACCTGCCATGTCTGCCAGTCCATCCACTCGGATCACTTGTCAGCCTGCCTGCTGTGCCCATCTGCAATATCGGTCAGTCCCTGCCATCTGTACCATGGGAGTCACCTGCTCCCTTACAAGGTCGTCCCCAGAGTAGCACCTGGTCCCTCTGCTCGGATCCTCCCTGGTCACGGAGTCGTTGGCCGCCGTACGACCTAGGTCGCTCCGAGTTGATACCTAGTTACGCCCCTCTGGGTCCCTCCTTGCACCGCAGCACAGAGGTTCCACCATCCGGATCCGTAATAGTGATTCACAGGAATGCTAAATCCTAAAAAAAAATGGGTACTTATTGTGAGTTTGTAAAGACAAGTGCAGACGCTGCTATTTTTTTGAACAGCACAATGTTCATTTTTTATTATTTTCTGTAAAGTAGTTAAAAATTATATATATTTCTCTTCATGTTTTGAATTAGAAAACAGTGTGCAATGTTCCCAATGCATGGAAATAAAAACTAGTATAAAGAATTTGTGCTTAACTCATGTTTTTGAACACACTGCTTTTATTTTGAACACTACTGTAGAAGAACTGTAGCTATAAACCCTGCCTATATGCCTCTAATCCAAAACTATCCTCTTCCACCAGCTATCCCTACACTGAACGAAGGTAACAGAGGTTTTTACTAGAAAAAGGACAGTATGTAGCCCTGAAAAGGACTTTTCTTTTAATAGTGCAGCAGCTGTATACAAGTACTGCAATAGCAATTAAACACAGCCTATATACCTGCAGTAATCTAAGCTCTCCCTCCTAGATCAACTCTCCCTGAATAGTACTATCCCTGAACTGCTTCCAGAGGAGATGGTGTCGGGCATCACGTCAACGGGTCTTATATAAGACCTGGTGATGCGATGTGGCCGGCCAATCACAGTAATGCAGTAGCCAACATCACTATGGCAATAGCGTGTATGGCAGACAATCCCCGCTTGTTTATTGGCTGTCTAACAGTCTAACATCTAAAACATGCAGGGCAGGGACTCGAGCATGGCGCTCGAGCACCCGCGTTACTCGATCGAGTAACAAGTGTACCCGAACATCCCGATGCTCGATCGAGTATCAAGCAGTGGAGAGCATGCTCGCTCATCACTAATCGTTATATTTGATGATAAGGAAAAACTTCTTCAATTGTAGAGAATTTTTAATAAATATCAAGGTTGTCCCGCGACTTTGTCCAAGTTTTTATATTTGTCCCTCAGTGTATTTGAGTTTGACATCCTTGTCTTAGATGCTTCCCCTTCACAATGATAGAAGCTGACTGGGAAAAATCTACTTGAAATTTTAAAAAACTGACTTGTGACAAATGTGGCATCCTATAACTATGACAGACATAGAGTCACTAAACTTATCAGTATGCTCCAGTTTTCAATCTGTGTGTCTCCCTCTGTTTTCAGGCACGCTCTGTTCCTCTACACCCCAAGTTACCATGATAACCCATCACGCTCCAGTGATGCTACATCTGTCCCTGCAGTCCAGCTCAGGTGGCTGGATACCACCTGGGTATTCTGGTAGTTTGCATTCTCTCTGCTACTTTACATGCTGAGCCCTGATACATTAATTATTGTGTATCTCTCAACCAACTCAGCTTTATTTTTGCACACTGGGCTCTGCTACATCAATTACTGTGTCTCACAACCATATCAGCTCTACTTTACTGGGCTCTGCTAGATCACCATAAGGAGTATAACTTCCAAACTTGGCACATCCCCTTTAAGGGAAAATGCACTTTGATATTGTGGACAAAACAGGTGTGTTTTTCACACTGTATTGTGTGCAAAAATTCTCACATACATGTGAATGAAGCTTAAATGGATTGTCCCACGAACAACGTACATTTTAATCAATAGATCTTGGAATAATAATAAGTACCACAATTGGATGTGTTAAAATTTTTTCCTGTGCTGAGATAATCTTATAAATGTGCCCCTGCTATGTACTGTGTAATGGCTGTGTCTGACGATACAGGAACATGGTCTGATCATATCACATCTCCTGGGCAGGGAGGAAGCAAAAGAGTATACAGGCATTACAGCATGGGATTCTGAGGTCAAACCAGAGGCGTAGGTAGGGGTTCAGCTCAGGGGGGGGGCGAAACATCTAAGAGGGCCCCTAACCAGGTAACCACTGTGTGTACAACTATGGTGGTAAATCCTGATTGTGGATATAGAGGAACCTCAGCAGATGACCACACTGTTACTGAAAATAACATATAGTGGTAGATACCAGACCTGACTGTATAGTGGTAGATACCAGACCTGCAGATCATACAAGTAATTACAGAACAGGTATATATAGTAACTTACAGGTGACGTTCTTTCTGATGGAGTCGTTCACTTTTCCTGTCTTTTCCATCTGGCCAGACCGACATGACAACTTCTTCCAGTCACGATTTGTCTGCAGAGATTACAACGAAAACATCTGCAAGGAGTTTGTATGATAGGGAATGTAGATTGTGAGCCCCAATGGGGACAGTGCCCATAATGTTTGTAAATTGTCTGAATTGTAAAGCGCTGCAGAATATGTTGGCGCTATATAAATAAAAAGATTATTATTAAACACATTTGACTTCTCGCATTTCCAGCCCCGTCCCCATCTATTCCCAACCTGCACAAACTCCTCGTACTGCTGATACCCCAATACTGAGCAGCTGCTGCCGTATGTGTCCTCATTACTGCACCTGCTGTGTGGTACTAAAACAGTGCTCCTCATACTGCCCCACATACTACTGCCACCACTGTGCCCCTTACAAAGTAATAATGCCTCACGTGTGCCCTCTAGATGGTAAAATTGCTCCCTTGAAAAGATTAATGCACTGTACAAATGCCCTAGAAAAGTGTCCACGTTATGCTCCTTTGATGGCTATAATACTCTGAATGCCCCATATAACAATAATGCTTCTTAAGTGCTCACTTGACATTTAATAATGTCCACCGGGTCCCCCAATATACAGCTCCTTTATATACAGTAAAGTGGACCCATAGCTCCCTTATACACAGTATGATGTCCCTACAGCTCCCCTATATAGAGTATGATGGGCCCATAGCTCCCCTATATACAGTATGATTGGCCCATAGCTCCCCTATACACAATATAATGCCCCACAGCTTCCCTATATGCAGTATGGTGGGTCCACAGCTCCCATATACACAGAACCACTGTCAGTACATGAATGCAGCACCAGAACCACTATTGATAAATGAATGCAGTGCCAGAACCACAGTCAGTAGATGACTACAGCACTAGACCCACACTTTCCCTCCTCTGCATACTGCCAACAAGATACTGTGCTTTCACATTAATATCCAACAATGGATACAATAAAAGTCTCTATAACCTTCGGCAGCAGGGTGACAGCCACAGTAGGGAACCAGTGACAGAATGGTGACAGCCTTGTACACATTCAGGGCCACGGTCAGTAGATAAATCCATTACCAGATCCATTGTCAGTACATGAATCCAACTTCTCCATACTGTGCCCCACTTCTCCATATTGTCCCCAAAGCTCTCACCTCTCCATACTGTCCCCCCATGCTCCCATCTCTACATACTGTGCCCCCACGTATTCATTTTCCTCAATCTCCTCACACTCCCAATTCTCCATCCTGTATCCCCATCTTTCTATAATGTACCCTACGCTCCCACCTCTCTATACTGTCCCCCCACTTCTTTATATTGTACACCCATTTCTCCATACGGTCCACCCACACTCCCACCTCTCCATATTGTCCCCCACTTCTCCATACTGTGTCCCCACTGTTTGGGACATCTGGAAGAATGACTGCCTGGAAAAGAAAAGGTAACAGCTACCATGAGTCCTTTGTAGTCCCAACAGTAAAGCATCCTGAAATGTATGCACACATTTTTAAAAATTCTAAAGGGTTCACAAACCTTCAATCACAAATATACAGTACTGTTCAAAATAATAGCAGTGTGTTCAAAAACATGAGAAGCACAAAATCTTTATACTAGTTTTTATTTCCATGCATTGGGAACATTGCACACTGTTTTCTAATTCAAAACATGAAGAGAAATGTATATAATTTTTAACTACTTTACAGAAAATAACAAAAAATGAACATTGGGCTGTTCAAAAAAATAACAGTGTCTGCATTTGTCTTTTCAAACTCACAATATGTACTTTTTTTTCGAGGATTTAGTATTCCTGTGACTCACTAACCTAATACTTAACTTTATACCCACAGTTTTTTAGAACTGCTTCACATCTAAGTTGCATAGAGTCAACCAACTTCTGGCACCTGTCAACGGTTATTCCAGCCTAGGATACTTTGACTACATCCCACAATTTTGGCATTTTTTGGCTTTGCCTCAGAAACGGTATTTTTGATGTCACCCCACAAGTGTTCTATTAGATTAATGTCTGGGGATTGGGCTGGCCACTCCATAACGTCAATTTTGTCGGACTGGAACCAAGATTTTACTTGTTTACTGGTGTGTTTAGGGTCGTTGTCTTGTTGAAACACCCATTTCAAGGGCATATCCTCTTCAGCCTAAGGCAACATGACCTCCTCAAGTATTTTAATATATGCAAACTGGTCCACAGTAATAATAATAATCTTTTTATTTATATAGCGCCAACATATTCCGCAGCGCTTTACAATTCAGACAATTTACAGACATTATGGGCTCTGTCACCATTTGGGGCTCACAATCTACAGGGTGGGCCATTTATATGGATACACCTAAATAAAATGGGAATGGTTGGTGATATCAACTTCCTGTTTGTGTCACATTAGTATATGGGAGGGGGAAAACTTTTCCAGATGGGTGGTGACCATGGCGGCCATTTTTAAGTCGGCCATTTTGGATCCAACTTTATTTTTTTCAATGGGAAGAGGGTCATGTGACACATCAAACCTATTGAGAATTTCATAAGAAAAGCAATGGTATGCTTGGTTTTAACTTAACTTTATTCTTTCATGAGTTATTTACAAGTTTCTCTTTGTTTACAGCCATTGACATGTCGCAGAGGTTAACACGTGAGGAGCAGATAGAAATTGTGTTGATGTTTGGTGAACGCAGTACCTGGGTCATTGCAGATTTCAATGCAAGACACCCTACGAGACCACCCATCTCCCATGCTACAGTTAGCAAACTGCTTGCCAAATTTCGTGAAACAGATTCAGTGTTGGATTTACCAAAATGTGGACGCAAGAAAACTGTCACTAATGAAGAAACATCAGTGGCTGTCCTAGCTTCATTCAGCAAGAGCCCACAGCGTAGCACTCGCCGCATATCACTGGAGAGTGGCATCAGTCGAACATCCCTTCGACGGATATTAGCTGCTCACAAATGGCACCCTTACAAAATCCAGCTGCTGCAGCATCTCAACGAGGATGACCCAGATGGGCGCACTGAATTTGCAGAATGGGCAAAACAAAAATTGGAACAGGACCCTCAGTTTACACAGAACATTATGTTCAGTGATGATTTAAACTTTTTTGTGAATGGTGAAGTTAACAAACAAAACCACTGCTATTGGTCTGACAATAACCCACAGTGGATAGATCCCTCCAAGACTGTTGGAACACAAAAATTGATGGTATGGTGTGGTATATGGGGTACAAAGATAGTGGGGCCATTCTTCATCAATGGAAAACTTAATGCCACTGGATATCTGAAATTGCTACATGACTATGTGTTGCCCTCTTTATGCACTGAAGATGGCACGTTCCCTGAGTTTTTCCAACAAGATGGTGCACCACCACATTGTGGGTGTGAGGTCCAAGCATTCCTACATGAACAGTTTACTGGAAAGTGGATTGGTCATCGTGGGCCAGTTGAATGGCCACCAAGGTCTGCGGATCTGACCCCCTTAGACTTTTATCTGAAGGCAATTGTCTATGCTGTGAAGATACAAGATGTGCAGCATCTGAAACAACGGATATTGGAAGCCTGTGCTAGCAGTTCTTCTGCGGTGTTGCTATCAGTGTGTCAAGAGTGGGAGAAGAGGGTTGCATTCACAATCCAACACAATGGGCAGCACTTTGAACACATTTTATAAGTGGTCATAAACTTGTAAAAACCTCATGAAAGAATAAAGTTACATTAAAACCAAGCACACCATTGTTTTTCTTATGAAATTCTCAATAAGTTTGATGTGTCACATGACCCTCTTCCCATTGAAAAAAATAAAGTTGGATCCAAAATGGCTGCCTTCAAAATGGCTACCATGGTCACCACCCATCTGGAAAAGTTTCCCCCCTCCCATATACTAATGTGCCACAAACAGGAAGTTGATATCACCAACCATTCCAATTTTATTTAGGTGTTTCCATACAAATGGCTCAACCTGTACATTCCCTATCAGTATGTCTTTGGAGTGTGGGAGGAAACCGGAGAACCGGGAGGAAACCCATGCAAACACAGGGAGAACATACAAACTCATGATCCCTGGTATGTGGTAAATAGGTCAGGCACCATAGTAAGAGAAACATGCCCATATCATGATGCTTGCATCACCATGCTTCATGGTCTTCAGAGTGTACTGTGGCTTGAATGCAGAGTTTGAGGGTCGTCTGATGAACTGTCTGCGGCCCTTGGTCCCATAAAGAACAATTTTACTTTCATTAGTTCACAAAATGTTTCTCCATTACTCTTTAGGCCAGTTGATGTGTTCTTTGGCAAACTGTACCCGCATAACTTGAGGCTGTCTTTGATCATCCTGGAGCTGATAATTGGCTGAGCCTTTGCCATTTTGGCCATTCTTCGATCCATTTGAATGGTAGTCTTCAGTTTTCTTCCAATTCTCTCTGGTTTTGCTTTCCATTTTAAAGCATTGGAGATCATTTTAGCTGAACAGCCTATCATTGTCTGCACTTCTTTATAAGTTTTACCCTCTCCAATCAACTTTTTAACCCCTTTACAACCCAAGATGGTTTGCACATTAATGACCGGGCCAATTTTTACAATTCTGACCACTGTCACTTTGAGGCAATAACTCTGGAACGCTTCAATGGATCCCCCTGATTCTGAGATTGTTTTTTCGTGACATATTGTACTTCAGGACTGTGGTAAACTTGCGTTTAATTGTGAAGAAAACGGAATGTTGTCGAAAATTTTGAAAATTTTACAGTTTTCAAAATTTGAATTTTCATGCCCTTAAATCAGAGATATGTCACACAAAATAGTTAATAAATAACATTTCCCACATCTACTTTACATCAGCACAATTTTGGAACCAAATTTTTTTTTTTTATTAGGGAGCTATAAGGGTTAAAAATTGACCAGCGATTTCTCATTTTTCCAACAAAATTTACAAAACCATTTTTTTTTAGGGACCACATCACAGAAAATACCCAAAAGTGACACCATTCTAAAAACTGCACCCCTCAAGGTGCTCAAAACCACATTCAAGAACTTTATTAACCATTCAGGTGCTTCACAGGAATTTTTGGAATGTGGAAGAAAAAAATTAACATTTAACTTTTTTTCACAAAAATGTTATTTTAGACCCAATTTTTTTTATTTTCGCAGGGGTAACAGTAAAAAATGGACCACAAAATTTGTTGTGCAATTTCCCCTGAGCACGCAGATACCCCATACGTGGGGAAAAAACAATGTTTGGGCGCACGGCAGGGTTCGGAAGGGAAGGAGCGCCATTTGACTTTTCGAATGTAAAATTTGCTTGAATAATTAGCGGACGCCATGTTGCGTTTGATGAGCCCCTGATGTACCTAAACAGTGGAAACCCCCCACAAGTGACACCATTTTGGAAACTAGACCCCTCAGAGAACTTATCTAGATGTGTGGTGAGCACCCGGAACCCCCAAGTCCTTTACAGAAGTTTATAACATGGAGCCGTGAAAATGAAAAAAAATCTAACTTTTTCCACAAAAATTATGTTTTAGCCCCAATTTTTTTATTTTCACAAGGGTAAGAGGAGAAAATGGACCCCAAAAACTGTTGTGCAATTTCTCCTGAGTACGCCAATACCCCATATGTGGGGAAAATACAGTGTTTGGGCGCACGGCAGAGTTCAGAAGGGAAGGAGCATTGTGTGACTTTTTGAACGCAAAATTGTCTGGAATCAAGATCGGAAGCCTTGTCACGTTTGGAGAGCCCCTGATGTGCCTAAATAGTGGAAACTCCCACAAGTGACCCCATTTTGGAAACTACACCCCTCAAGGATTTTATCAAGGGGTATTGTGAACATTTTGAACCCAGAGGTAAGACACAGAATTTGATAACATTAGGTCACTATATTGAATAAGTTGTCATTAGTCTTGAGCGCAAGTGCTCCCTACTTGAGTTTGCATCGGGTACTCAGGTATGCACCATGTATCGCGGGTGCTCGAGTGACATGCTCGAGTCCCCGCCCGCATGTTTCACGGTTATTAGACACCCAAAAAAAAACATGCGGGGATCGCTCGTGCATGGCAGGCAATCCCCGCAAGGTTTTTTTGTCCATGAAGCATATGGGGCGGAGACTTGAGAATGTCACTCGAGCACCCGCAATACTCAGTGCATACCCGAGCATCCGATGCAAACTCAAGTAGCGAGCACTTGCGCTTAACACTAGTCACCATATCGTCATCTTTTTTTTTTTTACTTTTGAAAAAAATCCCAACACTAACCCTAGTCCAACCCTAACACCAACCCTAACCTTAGCACAACCCTAGCCCAACCCTAACCCTAACCCCAGAGTTTATTTTTTACGCCATTCCTCGTGCGGTATAAGTGATTAGACGACTTTATTCTTCGGAGCGGTGCAATTACAGTGATACCAGAATCATATCGGGTTTTTATGATTGACCGCTGTCACACACTAAAAGACGCATTTTTTTTGTAAAATCTAGTTTTTGCATCGCCATATTTTGAGAGCTATAATTTTTCCATATTTTGGCCGACAGAGCCATGTGACGGCTTGTTTTTTGCGGGATGAGTTGACGTTTTTATTGGTGCCATTTTCAGGCACGTGCATTTTTTGATCGCTTTCTATTCCGATTTTTGGGAGGCAGAATAAACAAAAACCAACAATTCAGGAATTGTTTTTTTTTTTAAATTTTTCATGCTGTTCCACGTGTGGTAAAGTTGATAAGGTAGCTTTATTCTTCGGGTCAGTACATTTACAGTGGTACCACATTTATATAGTTTTTCTAGGTTTTGGCGCTTTTACACAATAAAAGCTATTTTATAGAAAAAAAATTATTTTCCTGCATCGCTTTATTCTGAGAGCTATAACTTTTTTATTTTTCGGCTGATGGAGCTGTATGGCGGATTGTTCTTTTGCGGGAGAAGATGATGTTTTCAGCGGTACCATTTTTATTTATATTTGTCTTTTTGATCGCGTGTTATTCCATTTTTTGTTTGGCGGTATGATGATAAAGCATTGTTTTTTGCTTTGTTTTTTATTTATATTTTTTTTACCGTGTTCACTGAAGGGGTTAACTAATGGGACAGTTTTATAGGTCAGGTCGTTCCAGACGCGGCGATACCAAATATGTGTACTTTTATTGTTTTTTTTCATAATAATATTTATTGATGGGTATGTTATATTTTTATTTTTGGTGGATTATTTTTTTATATTTTTACAATTTTTTTTTTTTTTTTCACTTTGACACTTTTTTTTACTTTTATTCTTTGTCCCACTATGGGACTTTCACTTTTTTTATTCTGATCGCCTGTATAGCACAGGGATGGAGCACCATCCTTGTGCTATGCAGGCTGTCAGCGCTGCAGATGCAGAAGATACTTTGGTCATGCACTGCGCATGACTAAAATATCTTCCTGCTGTCTGGTGACCCGGATGTTGTCATGACGACATCAGGCCGTCATGGCAACATCCGGGAGGCCGCGGCAGACAGCGCTGGAGGCCGGCAGGAGAGGTGAGTATCGCGATCACCTCCCCTTGCCCCCGCAATGCTGTGATCGAGTTCGATCGCAGCATTGCGGGGGTTAATGTGCCGGGAGAGGTGCGGGACCACTCCTAGTACATAGCACCGGGTGTCAGCTGTGACAATTAGCTGACACCCGGCAGCAATCGCGCCCGCACAGCCTGTGTGTGGGCGCGATCGCAAAGACATACTAATACGTATCAGGCTCTTAAAGCCAAGTGCGCAGATACGTATTAGTACGTCTTGGGCTTTAAAGGGGTTAATCAAAGTATGTTGTTCTTCTGAACAATGTCTCGAATGACCCATATTTCTCAGGCTTTCAAGGAGAAATGCATGTACAACATGTGCTGGCTTCACCCTTAAATAAGGGCCACCTGATTCATACTAATTCTTCACAGAATGATTGACCTCACTAATTGAACTCCATGCTACTATTATTTTGAACACACCCCCTTTCAATTAATTATTCAAATACAGAGTGTCAAAAACATGCAAGCTGTGAATGCTGAGTCTGCTGGTTTTCTTAGAATCTACTGCACCAACTGGTATATTTTTGACATGTGGTAATATAATTTATACCAAAAACAGTGATTAATCTGGCTAGTCATAATTCACTGATATTATTTTGAAAACTACTGTAGGTAACTATTTAGAATTTGCTACAAGTTTTTATAAGTTTATGTAAAAAAAGCCTAGAGCAATTTCTGGCTTTTCTTTTTATCAAAACCTCTTTGATCTAATTGAAAAGTTATGCAATTGATGCCGTGGCCTTAAATGAGAACTGTATTTTGAACAAACTTTGCATACATCAATAGTGCAGGCAAATGTAAGAAACTGTGCACTATATCTTATCAGAGAAATCTGCTTCCTTCCCCACTTATCAGAAACTTCTATCTTTTACCCCTAGCCTTCTGACCTCACCATCAACTGTGAAAAAGCAGCTCAAGTCCATCTTGTGGGCTGTCAGCTTACTGTGGTGTCACGTGACACAGTCGATTATACTCTATGGAGAGAGGGAAAAAGCAAAGGGAGACACAGAAAGATTGTGCTGGGCTTTCTTTTACCTCACCCCAGTGCTGGATTCATATCTACACTAATCACTATTGCTGTGTAATTTCCTCCACATTTGCTACAGCTTGTCTTAATCCCTTCATGTTTCGGCCAATTACCGTTTTTTCATCTTCGGTTTTTCTTCCAAGATCCATAACTTTTTTATTTTTCCTTCCACAAAGACATATGAGAGCTTGTTTTCTGAGGGACATTTTGTACTTTTGAATGACACCATTCAGTTTATCACATTATGCAATGGAAAGTGG
This sequence comes from Phyllobates terribilis, assembly GCF_046119375.1. Taxonomy (NCBI): domain Eukaryota; kingdom Metazoa; phylum Chordata; class Amphibia; order Anura; family Dendrobatidae; genus Phyllobates; species Phyllobates terribilis. The sequence goes on from NW_027362763.1 coordinate 442,526,744, forward strand.
GAAAAAAATCCAAGTGCATTGAAATTGCAAAAAAAAAGTGCAATTTCACAATTGTTTTCTGGGTTTTTTATTTACCATGTTCACTATACAGTAAAATTGATCGAGCAATAAGATACTGAAGGTCAGTACGATTTTGCAGATACCACATATGCATAAATAAAAAAAACTAAGTGGTGAAAAAAAATTCTGAAATTTCTAAAAGAAAATTTTGATTGTGACGCCATTATCCGAGACCCACTTTCAATCTTCGGGATATGGGGTGTGTGAGGGCTCATTTTTTGCTCCCTGAGCTGTTCCTTTTACTTATACCACTTTGGTGTAGCTACGATGTTTTGAGCGCCTCTTAATGTTGCTGCGGCCAAAAAAACAATTCTGGCGTCTTAATTTTTTTTCCTGTTACATTGTTTAAGGATCGGCTTAATTTATTATATACTAGCTGTACCCGGCCACGCGTTGCTGTGGCTCAGTCTGGTTAAAAGGAAAAGAAAGAAAAGAGAGCACACGTTTCTAAAATATTTAATTTTACAATGCTTGTGGGTATACAATATCTTTTGTTGTTCCATTGTCTGTGTAGATATAGAGATATATATCAGATGGGCAATGCTGGTGCTGTTGATAGTTGTGCCCATCAGGCAGGCATGGTGGCAGCCTGTACCCTGTGACCCCTGCAGGCCTGTACTCTGCACAGGTCACTAAAGAGGTCGGTACTTGCTGTCAGGTGTCACAATGGAGTCGGACATGTCAGGGATTGCTAGTTATGCAATTCTCTAGTACAGAGGGAATGTGACAAGGGGGGGCACAGAGATGAAGGCAGGCGGCAGAGGAGGACGGGGTGATCCGCTTGACATGTCCCAGGTCGGTACCAGCCAGATCACAGCGCTGCTCCCGCCGGTGGCGCAGTGGGATTTGCACTCGCTAGCTATCCACCCACTGCTACGAGGCTCTGACCCAGCTCAGGGCCCAGAGCGGAGGCCGCAGATTTAAGATGTTGAACAAACGAACATTTATATAGATTTTGATAGATTGGACTTTTACGAACATAGCGATATCAAATGTGTATTTTTTTTGTTTGTTTTATTTTTAATGGGGCAAAAGCAATGTTTAGTTGCGATCTGCGGACAAACTACGCAGAGAATAATTGTCCGATAATTGTGGGCCACACCGACCACAAGCGGCATGTGTGTTTCCACGCTAACTGAAGACTATGAGATAGACAAATATAGAGTCTGTTTGTGGCACTAATGTGTTTTTTAAGCCAACGGTATAGGACTGAACCGCTGCAATGACCACAAGTAAAAAAAAAAAGTTACTTTTTTTTTACTGGAAATTTTTGAGAGCTGCGTTTATTCATTTTAAGCACCCGTGGATCAGTGGATCAAGGTTTTCTTTACTGTCAGCCATTGTTTATTCTGCTATACATTTAGACATTGTGTGCACTATATGGTTCAGGATTACAATATTAGCTATTGGAAAAATTTGTCAAGTGATTGATCTCAATATCTCCAAGTCCTCAGAACTTCACTGATATTCAACACTGCACAAATGACATTATGGAACAGGACGTCAAAGTATATAAAAAATCTGCTTTGTGTAATTACTTACTGTTTTCTTAGGCTATAATCTATGTACACTACAATGAAAAGAAAACGAAGAGGAGACACTTTTCTGAAATGAAACTTGTTTATTATGCTTAAAAAGAATACATTTTACTTATTGCTATTATCCCTTGTGAATAGCTCAGGAGTTAATACTACAAGTTACCAACTTATATCACACTCTATGTTGTAATAAATGAATAAAATGCCATGGTAAAAGCCTCAATATGCTGGATTAGCACATATTAGTCGCATTTAGATTTCTTCATTTTGGTGCTAGATCTCCAAGGAATGGTGTACACTTCAAAGTGGCAAGTAGTAGTCTGCAAGAAAAAAAAAAGACCAGTCAGAATTAGCAGTTTAATACAATTTCATTACAGCTCATGGGTAAGTAAGCATCTTGCATAGTTCTACTACCAAAAAGCTCAAGTTTTCACAACCACAGTAGAAGACATGGACGATGAAGCTTCATAAATAAGAGATTTATAGATTTCTATTTCACATGCTTAGTAAAGGGAGTTTGTCATCAGGTTTTTGACAGCTAATCTGAGAGCAGCATAATGTAGAGACAGATACTCTGATTGCAGAGGTGTCACTCACTAGGCCGCTTGCTGTAGTTTTGATAAAATTACTGTTTTATCCGCAGGAGGATTAGTAAACCTGCTACTACGTAGTCCTTCATATTAAGGAGCCCTGTATAACTCCACCACCTCTACAGTTTGTATCCACAATTATATATAATCACACATCATGCTGCTCTCTGGTGGTAGCAAATGAGTGGTGACATATTCCCTTTAACCCCCTCATGACATGGCGATTTTCCATTTTCAGCTCACAGCCGCCCTAAAAATGGCACATCCATAAGATGCGCCAAATCTGGAACTTAGCCTCAGCTCTTCCAACTGCTGTGTAGCGGTGACGAGTGGGGTAATAGGGGTGGGGTTCATGTCAGCCTTGTATTGGGGGCTGACAAGAAGCCCAGGTTAGTAATGGAGAGGCGTCTATAAGACACCCCCATTACTAACCCCGTAGTAAGGTTTTTGATGTCTTTCAAAAAAGACACGGCCAGAATAAAGTCTTTTATTTTAAACAAAATTCCACACGGTTTTAATCTTTTATGTACAAATATAAAACACTGTATAATCACCTAACGCCAATCCTCGAAGCACTTGTCTCCTGTAAGAAACCAAAATTAAAAAACAACCATATCCCTCACCTGTCTGCTGTCATGACGTAATCCAGATTGTCCCACGGCGATCCGGGTCACTTCTCTAATCCAGATTGTCCCGCGGCGATCCGGGTCACTTCTCTAATCCAGATTGTCCCGCGGCGATCCGGGTCACTTCTCTAATCCAGATTGTCCCACAGCGATCCGGGTCACTTCTCTAATCCAGATTGTCCCGCGGCGATCTGGGTCACTTCTCTAATCCAGATTGTCCCACAGCGATCCGGGTCACTTCTCTAATCCAGATTGTCCCACGGCGATCCGGGTCACTTCTACAGCAGTCACCTCAGCAATCACTGATGTGACTGTTGTAGAGGACAGCATTGCACAGGAGTGTAACCTTTGTGCGGTCCATTCTTTGTGCGGTTTTGCCGCATTTTTGACTCATTGACTTGAATTGAGTCAGTCAAATACACAGCAAACATCCGCTGCAAATAGGGAAATATATTTGCGTTTTTGCTGAGGATTTTACTCAATTCAAGTACATCCGGACCCGTAGAACAAATCGGTCACTTTTACTGCAGGGTGAACGGCGCAAAAAAAGTAGATAAAAACAATTACTGAATTGCTAGTTTTTGTTCATTCTGTGTCTGAAAAAATCTGAAAAAGCATAAAAAAAAAATAATGTGCCCCAAAATGGTACCAAAAAAATAAGCCCTCATACAGCTCTGTTCACTAAACAATAAAAAAGTTACAGCTTTCAGAATATGGCGACAAAATATATATATTTTTTTAAAAAAGCAGTTTTACTGTGTGATAGCAGCAAAACATAACATATAAATGTGGTATTGCTGTAATCAACTCGAAGAATGAAGTCATCTAATCACTTATACCGCATGGTGAACCGCACAAAAACAAAAATAAGAACTGTTCTTGAACTGCTGTCTATATGTTCATTCTACCCCTCGAAAAATCAGAACAAGGTTTGGCTCACATTTCTCACATCACATTTATCCTGCGCTCTCCGCTGAGCGCTTAGGTTGGGGTTTCTGTGTAAATCCCCAATGGAACCACTCACTTATGAGGCAGATGGAGTCCCGTTGGACAAAGTCTGGTCTGCGTTTCAGCGATGTCCCATCGTTTTAGGCGTCTTTTTAGCGCACAAGTGTGGACGACTACAGTTCTGTGAACACCTAAAAAGATGGATACTACCGGAGAAGAAGCCAAATGGACTCCAAAGTGTCTCCATCTGCCTCATTATGGTGGATGGTTCTGTAGGAGGTTTTGACTGAATCACATTTTTGTGGGATTTACACGAAAACCTCGAAGTAAGGCTATGTGCCCACGATGCAGAAATGAAGCAGAAAATTTCTGCAGCATTTCTGCATCTCCCTGGCAGAAAAAACGCATGCAGATTATGCATGTGTTTTTCCTGCAGAATACATGCGGATTCACATACATATCCACATGCGTTAACGCATGTGTTTCCGCATGCGGACTGACAAGCACTTTCCAAGCGATAGCATCTCTTGGAAAGTGCTTGACAACTAGGTCACACTGTATAAATCCATGCAAACGGCATGCATTTATACAGTGTGACCGTAAAAATAAAAAAATAAAGCTATATTTACCCCCGATGCCGCCGCGTGTGCTGTCGCGCTCCTTCCTGGTTTGCCGGCATCTCGCGAGACAGCCTGCGGTCACATGACCGCGACGTCATCTCAGGCCCTGGAAGGAGAAGCGCTGCAGGGGCCGCCGGACAGGTGAATATAAACTTTATTTGTTATTTTATTCTTTTTTTTACAGGTACAATGGTACCCAGGTCTGGATGAGAGTCTTCTCTCCTCCAGAACTGGGTACCATCCGCACATTGAAACGCATATAATCCGCTTGTACAAATGTACAGACACGGATTCTATGCGTCTCAATGCAAGTCAATGGTGGCGCTTCCGCTGTGCTTCTGCAAAATTAATGAACATGCTGCGGATTTATGAGCGCTGCAGAAACGCTGCGGAAAAATCCGCAGCATGTGCATTGACATTGCGGAATGCCATTGGGGACCATGGGGTGCGGATTACCAAGCGTTTTTGATGCCTTTACGCTGCGGAAATTCCGCAGCGGAAATGCATGAAAAACGCATCGTGTGCACGCAGCCTAAGTGCTCAGCTTAGAACACAAGAATGTGGTCCAGCCTTATTCTGGAAGCAATCAAAAAATGTTATGTACCCCAAAATGTTTTCAAAACTCTTAACTTATCCCTCACAAAACCAGTCCCCACTCAGGTCCGTCATCTGTTACTGTAAATGTGTAAATATAGAAGGTTCCCTCGTAACTGGTAGAACAAAGACTCAAGTGACACGTCTCCAACAGCCCCTCAAATAAAATAGAGTGAAATCTATGCTCCCAAACCCAAATGACCCCCCTCGTTCTGAGCCCCACTGTGCCTCAACCATAAGTAAGTGGCCACATGTTTGGTATTATTGTAGTGGGGAGAGACCAGAATTATTATTACCACATGAAGTGACACTGGTCAGATTTCATATATTTAGCCTGGTAATTAAGGAAGTTGTTCACTACTTGGACAACTCCTTCTAATACCCCACGCTTGGGCCAGATAAAATAAAAGAGCTTACACTCACCTCCAGTAACGAAGCCTTTCCATCGGTGTCGGCACTAGCGGTCCCGGGGCTCTCATGCGGCGTTGTGACACATGAGCCTGTCGCCCAATCAGCGCTGGCGTCACTGTCCCTGCCTTTGGACAAATTTAACATGATGAGGATGTCAGATCAGCTGCAGCCCAGTCTTCCTCTTCATGTTCAATTCGAAAGAAGGTGGGGCCATTGATGCCAGTGCTGATTGGGCGCTTGGCTCACGTGGCAAAACAATTGAACGGGAGTCCCAGGAAAGTGAGTGCAGATACTATTGGAACGGCGCTGGCAAGGGAGGTGAAAGTAAGCTTTTATATCTATATTAGAAAATTATTTGTCACCAATTCGGCCCTGGTACTCAATGTATCTGAACACTAGGGTCGCTCATACATGAACCATGAGTCTATAGATCATTCAATTTTATACAATCAAGCAAGCTGAAACTTTTACTCCTTAAAAGGGAACCAGTCATCTTGAATAATGCTATTTACTTGAAAATATATGGTAATCAGCAGGTAAATGGCATTAAAATGATGACCAACTGCCTTACTGAAACTGCAACTATATGGAGAAAATTAACCTATTTCTTCTAAAGAGCCGCTGGCTTTCAGTCATGGGGGCTACAGTCACGGCACTCACTATACTGTAAGTGGCGGCTGTAAGAATGCCCCCGAATTTTGAGTAACAGCTCATTCTGCACAGTTGCACTGCAAAGCCAGGCAGTATTCGTGTGGCTTAAATGCTGATGTCAATGTTCAAGAAAAAGTTGACACTACCATAATAAGTAGAGTGCGGCTTGTGTGTATAGAGAGCAGTATATAAAGAAAAGCTATACATAATTCAGGCACTATAAAACACTTACCATAGAGCCCCATGGGTATCGCTGTACACCCATAGCTTCCTCAGGGGTAGAATAAATTGTAATATATGCATGTGTATATAGTTGTTACATCAAGTGGGAAATAGATGTTGTTGAACCCTTACAAACAATCAGTGCCGAAAGCTTATGAAACAGCTGCATAAGATGCAGTCAGGATTGTGAGATCTATTATCCTATGGAGATTAGTCCTATTAATTTACATGCATGCATTAGATTAGTGACAAGTTTTATCTCTATATACCTATGCACAGTTTTTGTATTCAATCGCCTTTTCATGAGCTATTGTGCAGCTGCATCGGTGACACTCATCATTCCCATATTGATTACTGACAAGCCCTGCTCACATATACTCATACGTCAAACTTCACATGCAGTTTTCCATGTTATACTTTGAAGCTAGACAATACCTTAGCGAGCGTGGCATCTGTATGGAGTTCACAGTTGCTTTCATCTGTGGTCGGCTTTCTACACTGTGTCCGTCCAACAGCCACATCGAAATGATATAAAATCCCGCTTACAAGCTTTGAGGGGAAATAAAAAGGGAGAGAGTAAATTATACGGTAGTCCACTTTATATATTTATGTATAAAACATGTGCGGGGTGGGCTCAGGAGCTGAGCATGTTACATACATTGTGGGTGCTGGCTGTTTTGTGCAGCTGCCACCAGAGTGTAACTGCTTTGATCAGAGTTTATTTCACCTCCTTAAGCCTATGTGCGCACGTTCAGGATTGGAAGCAGAAATTTCCTGAGCGTTTCTGCATCGGCTTGGCAGGAAAAACACTGCGGAAAAAAACGTGAGGTTTTGACGCGCTTTTGATGGGGTTTTTGAAGCGTTTTTGTACACCAATGAATGCTTTTTGGAGCTAAATAAAGTTATTTGGTGGGACATTGCTTAAACCCTTGGATTACCGTCAGAACTGGGGTGAGTATATTGGTTAATTTAAATGATTAAAGAATGTGTCTGTTGTATTTCAAATAAAGTGTTTACTCTGTGTCTGTGTGTTCATTTAACTCTTTAATTTACTTTAATTAGGTTTGGTGATGAAAGGGTCTGAATGACACCTTGTCACCACCAAACAAATAAGTGTCAGCTAATACCATTCACCCAATCTTCATTAGCATTTCCATTCATGTAATTTCTGGGGCAGCTGTGAGCAGCTATTTTTAGCCTAGGAAGGAGCCATTAGGCAAACATGGTCCCTGGCTATAATTAACAGCTCAGAGCTGTTTCGTTAGCAGCTAAGTCCCCACGATCAAGACTCAGCAGCGCTTTGGACGCAGCATATTTTTGCTGAGTCCAAAACGCAGCGTTCTAATGCCGCACTTTTGTTGTCGGTACATGTGAATCCACTGCACATAATGACACTTCAATCGGTCAAAGTCTGCAGCAGAGACTAGTGTGTCCACTACAGAAATTTACATAATGTGGGTGAGTTTGGGTAAGTTGCCACAATCAGCAGCAGCTGCAGGTTTGACGCTGCGTGTTTATACAGCGTCCAGATGTTACAGCATAGTGGATGGGATCTCTAGAAATCCCATATGCACTATGCGTGCATCAGAGGCTGCGGATCACCCGTGGATACTGGCATGCAGCGCGTCTTTCAGGACCGCAGTATGTCAAATTCTCTTGCGGTGTCGCTAGTCTCCACAACAGAAATTTGACCACTATAAAGTATAGAATGCGGTAAATATGCAAGGTTCAGTGACTACATGCGGATTTACCTGTGTTAAATAGAATGCAAAGTTTTGGAAGCAGCAAAAAGTATGCGGTCAAAGAGCTGGTACGTCCGTATCGTGGGCACAGAGCCTAAAATTTAACAAAAATGGCGTGGGCTCCCGCGCCAATTTTATAACCAGCAGAGGGAAAGCAGACCACTGGAGGCTGATATTAGTAGCCAGGGAAGGGCCTATTAGCCAACAATGTTTCCTGGCTATTAATATCAGCCCACAGCTGTTTTATTAGCCTTTACTGGCTAGATTACAGGGGGACTGCAGAAAAAATTGATGTAGGGTCCCCCTATAAAATCTAACCAGAAAAGGCTAAGCCGACAGCTGCAAGCTGATATTAATAGCCAGGGAAGGGGCCATGAATAGCATCCCCCTCCGCGGCTAATAATATCACCCCACAGCAGTCCCAGAAAAGGCAGATCCATAAGATGCGCCAAATATGGCGCTTAGCCTTCGCTCTTCCCACTGCCCTGCAGCGGTGGCGAGGGGGGTAATGGGGTTGGGGTTCACGTCAGCCTGGTATTGGCGGCTGACGTGAAGCCCAGGTTAGTAGACGCCCCTATTACTAACCGCGTAGTAAAGTTGTCACCACTTTTTCAATAACTACACGGCCAGAATAAAGTATTTTAATGAAATAAAAAACACACGGTTTTAAAAAATATATATATATTATTCTCTGAGTCCTCTGAATCCCTTGATCTTCTGAAAAAAAAAAGGAAAAAATACAAAACCATAACCCTCTCCTGTCCGCCGTCATGACGCAATCCACGATTACTGCCAACGATTGTCCCTCGGCGATCCGGGTCACTTATACTTCAGTGACATCAGCAATCACTGATGTCACTGCTGTACA